>NC_050448.1:57074030-57804030 GCF_903995425.1 Onychomys torridus
TTAGTTTCGTAGCATCTATACATACGGAAGCTACATAATCTTATGTCTCTACCCTTTGTCCTTTCAAATGAAGAAACCTTATAAAACCAGATGAAGATTTGTTTCCTTTTAAGACTCAGCAGTGCCGGCGTTTGTTTAGCTGGATTTACACAGTCTTACAAGATAGGTTGACAAAGTTCTGTCTGTGCATCTTGGGTAGGTTAGTATCTTCCTCGGAGTGCTAGGTCTTGGCTCTGGTCCTGAAGAGCACGTGGTGGCTTCAGGAGAAAATCAACAATGTGTGGCTTTTTTATTTGCCCTACCATAGCGAGCCCAAGTTACATCTTAGCAAACTTTCCTCTCCTAGTGACCTGTGACTTCCAACCACACATCTCAGCTCAGTCTTCAGTTCTTTACCGTTCCAGTCCATGCACTTCTTCACTTGCTGTTGAACATGCTCTATGTGTATACTTGTTTGATTCTATTAAGTTCTGAGACCTATAAGGCTCAGCTCCTGCCTGGAACCTCAGGGAGCTTCCTAATAAGGTCTCCTCTCTTAATATACGTCATTCATACTTTTTCTACCCCAAATTTAGGACCAGGTAAGTCCAGAGAGTAAATGACACTTTTAAATACTTGTTCAATGGACAAATAAATTAACAATACCTAACATCTTGAATACATGGAAAATTTCCTCTAACTCTTCCAACGCATTCCTCTCTCAAGGCTATCACAAATCTACATTCCTATTTGGGCCTCTCTCATACGTGTTAGCTTGTCACACTCACCAGCTTCAAGCCGAGAGATTTCATCTGCCTGTTCACTTCAGTCAAATTGTGTACATGCAGGTAACATTATTGAGAGGTTATATTTAGGAATATATATATATATATATATATATATATATATATATATATATATATATATATATGTATACATAAATTTGTGAAGTAACAATTAATAAAAAAGAGTTTATAAATTTGAAGGAGAGTCAGAGGGACATGTGGGAGGGTTTGGAGGGAGGAAAGGGAAGGGAGAAATATAATTATACTTTATAATCTCAAAAGTAAAAAAGAGAGTAGGTGGGAAAAATTGTATATATGTATGCGTGTGTGTACATGTATGTATGTATAACCTGAGAGTAGGAGAGAGAGAGAGAGAGAGAGAGAGAGAGAGAGAGAGAGAGAGAGAGAGAGAGAGATTGTTTGCAGTACTCTTGGGCATACTAGGCAAAAGATCTACTAGTGAGCTCAAACCCCATTCCTTAGTATTTTGAGATAATGTCTCTTGCATGCAGCTCAGTCTGACTTAAAAAGAGTAATACAAACCAGGCTGTCATGACCTCAAAATGCCCCAGCCTCTATTTCTGTATGTTGGAATGAGGTAGGCACCACCACACCCAGCACCCATCTATTATTTTGAAAAGATGAATTTTTTATTTTTATTTATGTGTAATCTTGTGTCCCTATGTATGTATGACACTTATGTACTGGTACCCTTGGAGACCAGAAGAAGGAAGATTCCTGGGAGCTGGAGTTATAAAAGTTTGTTAGCTGCCAGATGTAGGTGATAGGAACTGGGTTCCAGTCCTCCAAAGGAGCAGCAAGAGCTGGAGAGATGACTCAGTGGTTAAGAGCACTGGCTGATTTTCCAAAGGAACTGGGTTCAATTCCCAGCACCCACATGAAGCTCACAAGTGTTTGTAATTCCAGTTCCAGGGGATTTGACATCCTCATACAAACATACACACAGGTAGAACACTAACGTACATAAAATAAAAATAAAAAAATAATTAAAAGAAAAGAAAAAAAGAGCTAAATGACTAAGCCATTTTTCCAGCTCTTAATAGATATATGTATTTTAATTCTTCAAATCCTGCTGTGCCAGGCACTTGAAGGATAATGGAGTTGATAGGACTTAATGAATCCTCATACCTAGATATTTTTGACATGACCATTGGAGCAGCAGGCACAAACACCTTACTGCTTTTCTGCACTGGGCAACCCGTAGTATAAAGCTTTCTGTTGGTAACTTGCTGGTGCTTGTGATGTAGCCCATGGAATTTGTTTCCTCCAATGAAGATGCTCCACTGGCTTGGACTAGCCCATGTTTTCTTTCCCAGATCTGTAGAGTTATGCTTAGTGAAAGGCTCTGAGCTGGACTGTTACTTCCTTTTAGTCTCATTCACAAGGACTCTTGGAACTTGGCCCGTGCGATAGAAAGGGCTTTTGATTCCCAGCTCAGAACACTTTTGCTTATTTTTGCCGGGTGATAAATACAGGCAGACATTCACACTCCTACAGCATGCTTGGCCTGCCCCTATAGTGTAGCAAAACCAGTCAGACAGTGTTTAAAGTGAAGGGAATTTAATACATGTAGACAAAGGAGATTGTTCAGCGCATACATTCTTGGTTAATTTTCATGTCCATCTTCCCCAGAGAATATCTTCTTTGTGCTGTTGAGTAAAAAAATAAATAAATAAAAAAAATGACTTAAGAGAACATCAAAATTCTGAGGAGATATTCAGATATTGGAAGAAAGGAGTTTTACTGGCAACCTCATTTTTAAGACAGCAGTGTAACCTTTAATTCACATGGACATCCTCACATCCGTCAAAGGCTGCTTTCCCACCACTCTGACAGTTAGAATTTTATCTCTTCACCATTAAGATTTCTCCGGAGAGCACAGCACTGCATCATTTTGACAAATCTGAATGGGAGGAGATGAACACTGCTCATCTTGAAAACACTTCAGGGCGATTGCCTTTAACCGGGCTCCTGTTTTCAGAGACCATTTCCCCGTCATCACTCAGATCTATCAATGTTCCTTTACCCCCTTCAAAGCTATATTTTATATAAAGTGGAATTCTCCCCTCAATGGCACTCCCTGCTCTGGGATCTGCTGCTCCACTGACAGATATTCCTACCTGTGAGGGTCACACATACTCAGGTACAGGGGGAAGTCTAAACTTCAAAGATGGGAAAGGTCCTGTGCTCCACTCACTAACTAGGGAGCCACAGATCACTAGCTTTCTCTTTTCTCTGGGAATCTCTTTCCCAGACAGGAAAGGAAAGGAGGTCTTTATGTTTTGCTGAGGAAACATGCACAGCTGTGGAGAAAAACCAATTGTGCTTATCTGCTGAACCACCTTTGGCAGGTAGAGGATGACTTCTTAATGATCACAATAGAAAGTATATTAAGTGACTAAGAATGGTGTGCTGTAACCTCAGCACTCGGGGGCTGAATCAAGAGGAATGAAGGTTCAAGTGTAGCTATGGCTACAGCTGAAAACCTGCAGCTGGGGGATGGGAAGAAGCCATGAGTTGTGGTGATGTGCACTTAATCCCAGCACTTGGGAAACAGAGGCAAGAGTTCTCTGAAGGTTTGAGGCCAGTCTGATCTGCATAACGAGCTCTAAGCCAGCCAGGGCTACATAGTGTGACCATGTTTCAAACAAACAAACAAATACAAACAACAACAACAACAAAACCCCACAAAACAACAAAAAACATCCAAGAATTTGGTGATCTACAGAAGAGAAATGGTAAACCCATGAGCAAGAAAGAGTTAACAGCTTATGGCCAAAATGGCCCACTACCTATTTTGATTTCATAAACTGATTTCTGCAATTCTACATGGTGTTGCCTACATTTATATGCCTGAAAAATAATAAAAAACATTGCTAATATTACTACAAGACTTGAAAATCACATGGAATTCACACTTTAGTGTTTACAATAAAACTGTATTGGCTTAGTCACAACCAACTGTCATTCACTATCTGCCACTCTTTTGTGTCATTGTCACACCAAGCCAACATATAACTGAATGGCTGTGGTGGAAACCATGAGGCTAACAAACTCCCAGTGTTTACTCACTGCTCTTTGCACAGTGTGCAGCCACTGGGCTATATTACTGTAATACAATCACAGCTGTGCTACTTAAGTATTTAATTGTAAGAAAGGCAGCTGTACTACAATATTTAGTGAAACAATTATTAGGGTCTGTATATATGAAATGGTCCAATTTTTTTCCTTTGTATAATTTCTGCTTCTTTATCCTGGGAAAAATTAAGTTTCATGAGAGCAAAAATAAAAGTTGATACCTATTTGTTTATAATTTAGCTTCAGTCTCTAAAACACTGCATGGCATATAGTAGTTGCTCAGTAAGCATCAAAGGTTGGCTGAAGGCTGGTGCATTATGAGGCTGTAGAAGGCTCATATGTAGAAAAGCTGCTATAAACCATTTCTTGATAATGCATTTATGCTAAACACTAGATGATGATTTTATTTGTTTGCTTTATTTTTTCTTTCATTTAATTTATATATGTCAACATAAAAATATACGTGTTAGTGAGGTATAATGTTCAAGTCAGGGTAGACCTATCTATCATGCTGATCTTACACAGTGGGTGGCTATAGACAACAATTATATATTTAATATGGCCACAAGTTTCTAGGAAGGGATTTTCAATGTTTACAGCAAGTAGAAGTGATAAAAGTTTGAGGAAAGATCTTTCTTTTTAATGCACGGTCTTACTTAATGATACTGAAGTCAATTTACAAAGGTACACAGTCGATCCTGTGTTACAGGAGGAGGCGGGCTTGGAGAGGCTTTGTTCCCTGTCCAATGTTACAAAGCCACAAAGTCATAGACCAGACCAGAGAGCCAAAGGTCTGTTGAGTTTGTAGTCTAAGCTTCAGCCACGAGTTAACCATGCTCTCTTCCTAAATGTCTAAAGCTTTTTATTTATTCAGGTAAGAGTGAAAGGGGCAGGGAAGTTTGGAAAACAAAGCATGGTGGTTTGTGGGCTGCTGGTGAGTGTGTTTTTCTTAGCTATACATTCTTGTGTAGAATTTCCTTCATTGCCAGAAATAAGGAGACTTGTTTTATTTATTTAGTTTTATAGTAAGGCATGGGTACTCTTAAAGATGAGGAGGTAGCCTAGAAGGTTCCTTTGACTTCTGTAGACCGCTTCTTGCTCCTCCCAGGGCTGGGACTGTACAGGAAACTGCTGCCTGCCTGTCCTTTGTAGTGACTGTGCTGTGACAGGCAGTGTTAGACTTTAGTTCCCTTTGAACACTTTCTTGCTCTGAGATAAAAAGTGCTGTTTGTGAGTCACAGTGTCAAGGACACTGGCTTACAGACTCTCGTCATTCAGGTGTCCTGTGTGTTTGTCTCTGAAAGTTGAGTGACATTTTCTATTCATATTGGGTGACACAGGCCTGATTTGTCTTCGTCACATGAAAGACACATCTTGCATGGATTTAGTTCTCTTAAAAAAAAAATCAGCATCGTATTTGGGGTAGTCACAGTTTGTCTTGATCTTCTTCTATCTTAGAATGTAATTAGGTCTCAGGAGCCCAGTTGCTTAGTAAAAAGAAATAGAAAGGAGGAATGTAATGGTAAAAATGATGATCCTTTGGGTCAGCTTGAGGTACCTTTCTTCTCTTAACTGAGTGTCAGTGACTGTGCCGTATCCTATATAAGCTGAAGACCTTCCTCATGCTCTGCCCTACACTGTTGGTGAAATGGAGAACAAGTTTTCTTTGGAAGATGCGGGGATGGGGTCAGTTAGAAAGATTAAGTTCATTTACTTACTGGTGTGCTACTAGCTTCAGAACAGGCCACGCAGCTGCCTGTTTCCTGTAGATAAGAATGCTGTGAGACACACGTAAGAAAGGTTGAGCTGCTAGCTGGGCGAAGAAAGTTGGAGATTCCGAACACCCGAGCCCATTTCAAAGGGCTTTCAGAAATTCCCAGGGCATGTCTGGACATTCCCGTTAGAATTCCTGAGGGCTCTATTGTTCAGGCTTGTTCAGAATGAGTTAAAGAGGCTTTTTAGAGGTTTGTCGTTGAGTTGTTTTTTTTTTTTTTTTTTCAAGAGCACCACACAGACGTTTGAGTTATAAGCAAATCTGCCCATCCCCATCTCTGTGACTTTATTCGGCTGAAATGGGGGCTTGCTGGTGACAGTTCCGTTTTAAGCCTGAAATGTTCAGTGGATCCCATCATGGACTTTACTGTTGATGATGACTCCACTGGGCCTTACCATACTTTGTTTAGTTTAGCAATGATAGAAATTACATTTCTCTCTAGTGACTGAGATCCAAACAACTTGAGTGCCATTTAAAAACATTTCATCTATGCACATAGTTGGAAAAGTGACATTTGCTTAAAGTTGTCTTATGAGGTTATGTTTGACGACTGTATGATCCCTTTGCAAAAGCACGGTTGTGCTTGCATGTTTCCTATCAGAAAAGAAAAACAGAAACAAAAACACTTCGTTTTCTTGCTTTCCTTTTTTGGAAACTCCAGCCACTGATGTGAAGCATCCAATTTCTCTTTGAAATTTGTGACTTCTAAAAATTCTCCCCACCCCCAGCATCATGGTGTAGCCTCCCCAAATCAGACAGCTGTTATTACAAACAGAGACTGCTCTTGCTCAGAGACCCTGAATAGACAATTATAAATGTCTGGATTCCTTCCTTTCTTGTGGTAGCTGCTTTGAGATGGGGAATAAAACCATGCTAACCAAAGGAGGCTTGAGTGAGTGGTTAGTAGCCTGTTCCTGCCACATCCATAAATCTTGTTAAATTTTCTTTTCTTTGTCTGTAATAACTTCCTACTTTATAAGACTTATAACTGACCAGGTATAGTTAGATTTTTTCCTGCCTGGCCCACAGTCAGGACAAATCGCTCTCACCCACCAGGCCCATAGATGCTCAGACCCAGCCAAGAAACACACAGAAACTTACATTGTTTAGAAACTATATTGCTGTGGCAGGCTTCTTGTTATCTACTTCTTCTATCTTAAATTAACCCATTTCTGTTAGTCTATACTTTGCCACATGGCTTGTGGCTTACCAGTGTCTTTACATGTTGCTTTTCATGGCGGCGGCTGGCGGTGTCTCTCTCAAACCTTCTACTTCCCAGAATTCTCTTCTCTCTTGTCCCGCCTATCCTTCCTGCCTGGCCACTGGCCAATCAGAACTTTATTTACACAGAGCGATATCCACAGCAACCAGGAGTATCATTGATATAAAAATATCAAAACTTGTGAAGACACAGGGCCCATGGAATTTGTTTAATCAGTGTCCCACATTGGACAGGTGAGGGTGAGGTAAGAAAGAGTAAGTGACCTTCCCGAGGACACTTGCCCACTGAATAGGGCAGCATGCTAAGTGAACTGTTTGCTTTTCTGATTCTGTAGATGGCCGCCCTCGTCCTATCGTTCTCTGGGACTCATCTCTAGCATCTGCAAGCAATGACAGCCATTCTTCTGTTAAGATCACCTGGGGAACTTATCAGCAGTTGCTAAAACAGAAGTGCTGGCTGAATGGCCGGGTTCCTAGACCTGAGTGGGGCTGCACTGAAATCCATCACCATGAATGGTCCAAGATGGCTCTCTTTGATTTTTTGTTACAGGTAAGTTTATCCAGTCCCCTAAGTGGTTGTCTAGGACTGACAGTGTTGTAAGGTCTCAACGGAATCTTCAGCAACTGGAGTTTCTACAAAGTTGTAGTTTAAGTTCTAGAAGGGCTGTATCTGGCCATGTGCAGCACACATATTATGAAATTTCATATTCTTCTGGAAAATGATCATGAATATTATTTTTAAAATTACTCTCTGAAGAAGTAATCTACTGGCTAGTCTGCAATATTCCCTTTCATCATGGCTACAATGTATAGAGTTGTGGGGTTGTGCCTTAACATATTCTGGACGCCAACTAAAGCTTGGTGAGAATGGGCATCATTCAAGTTCTGACAATTCTTAAGAATGAGAGCTCAGACTCACTGGGGCTTGGTGATGCTAAAAGTTTATCTTCTTTGCATATTCCCTAGCTGTGTTCCAACACTCATGTGGCTGTACTGCTACAACCACCATTTTCTTTATTTTCTTTCCAATACGCACTTCCCCTCTCTCAGTGGGAGCTCACTGTGTAGCCCTGGCTGGCCTGGAACTCACTGTGTAGACCAGCATGGCTTTGAAGTTGGAGAAATCTGCTTGCCTCTGCCTTGTAAGTGCTGCTATTAATGGTACACACTACCATGCCTGGCTCCAGTGACTTATTATTTTTTTCAACAATACTTCTATAAAGATTCAACATTTAAGAATAATACCTTTATATAACTGAGTAATTCTTGGATTGCTTTTTATGTCTACTATAATTCTTCTTCCAGTAAAGATCTCATGACTTCCCATCACCTCATTCTCCCTTATTCCATGTTACACAAACTGGTTTTCTGTTAGCATCAGTTTCTGTTACCATCCCTAAATGGCAATTGGAGAAGAATTTAGAACCGTTTTAGAACATCTTCCTTTTTGTTTGTTTCTTTTATGTATGTGTATATGACTAGAAGGAAGGTAATAGAAAGGAACAGAAATGTAGACAGAGTCCTCCTAGGCTAGATGGAGATTTCAAGTTCAATGAGGTGTACGTGACACTGTTTTAAAAACAAAAAAGTAGAGAGAAAGCTAGCTAAGTCATTGTCTGGAGGATAAACACTGCTGATGTAGAGAATGGCCCTTGGTGTCTGTGATGAAGAGTGGCTAGTGAAGACTAAGCCAGTGTGCAGGCCATTTATTGGAGGGGAGAGGCAGCCAAAAGTCACCTGGTATTGCTATCTTGAACAGTATTTGAGTCTAGCTATGAGGTATAGATGGATTGTGTATTATGTATGTATTATTTCATTTGTAAATTTTATTAACATATGATGGCTATGAAGTAGGCATTGTTTTTCCATTCTGCATGTAGGAGAATTGAGGCATGGAAACTGTACGTAGTCTGAGAGCTTATATTGGGGTGATATGGCAGTGTTCTGGTGAATGTTTCTGATAATGTGTTTATGTCTCTGATGAAGAACCTTAACCTTGGCATCTCCAGTATTACTATTGGCTGCTAGCAAACCTGACTAATATTTGTCTTGGAAAGATATGTGGTTTTAGTATTTTGGCAACCAAACATATTCCATCCATCCCAGAGTAATACACGTTTTAATCTTTCAGAACAGTTTACTACATTAACAAGCCTAGCAATTAGTGCACTATGAGGCCTAGAAAGACAGCTCCATGATAGAGCACTTCTGTAGCATGTGTGAAAACCTGAGTTGATCCGATCCTCACCACCACATAGGCAAAAACAAACAAGACAGAACACAAAACTGCATATCTAGATTGGTGTGATGTACAGAAATGCCAAGGAGAATTGTCTTTCAACAAGAAATGATCTTGAAGCTTGTAGCTGATAAACATAGAACTTACCTATAGAAAATAAAGGGCAAATCTCTGTCATGATTATCTAGTGTTATGTATTTTAACTCTGAAACCCTCAAGTAAATCTCATTCTGTCCTAAGCTCCATTTTATTATTCCTCCAAGAAGAACACACACACACACACACACACACACACACACACACACACACACACACACCATGCTCATTATATTATAAAAGATGTAAGAGGTAATTGTCTCTAATACAACACCCTAATTTTTTTGTTGTTTTTATTCCTCTGGAAGTGGAATAATTAAGAAAATGAAGTATATTAAATGAAAGCCAGATTCATATCAGAGTGACTGGCTGAATACTAGTTCTGATGGTTCAGAGGTCAAAATAGGGAGAACATGTGCCACAAAATAGTGAGGAGAAAGCATTTGAGGGGAAGTAAAAATAGGGGGCAGTAGAAAAGCATGAGAGGAACATGGATATGACAGTGTTTCATGGTATTTAATCATCTTAAACGTGCCATTCAAATCAAAGCCTTTGTTCACGCAAGTGCTGGGGCTTCCTGCCTGTGGACATAGGAAGTCACAAAAGGGAAGGACTCCTTTTCACAAGTATTTGTTGACTTTTATCCCCATAGGGACATTATTGGCTGCCATGAGGATGAATGTGAGCCTAGGAAATCATCACTGTGAATTTTAAACATGCATACATATTCCACATACCTTGAAATAATAATTAACCTACCACTCATGGTGCACTTACTTTGTGCCAGCCTGGTTCTAGGCACTAAGATAGCAAGTTAGGAGATAGGCATGACTGTCAGTCCTGGTTTAGAGACGAGGAAGCTGAGGCAAGCATAAGTTCAGTATTCTTGCCAGGGTCACATGGGCAGTATTCACTAGTCCATGGAGTCAGACCAGGAGTTGTGTTTTAAGAATCAAGCCTGCAACAATGGCTACCTTTGTCCCTTGTACAGGAAAGAGTATCAGCTTCAGCCATTGTTCCAAGTGAAAAGTCTAAGAGCCAGCCGTGTGCTTCTGTGGGAGCCACATCCGTAGTGACAAACATCTTGATGTCTCTTGATTTGCTTTCTTGAAGCAATCAGTAATTGGCCCCTGCCTTTACACAATTCTTTGTCCTTTCTTACTTAGATGACTGCCTCTAACCCTCTCATACTGTATGAGCCAAGATCACTTATGGCAGAGGTTGCGGGTGTGCAGGATGTGGCTCTACCTGCTTCTGTAGTCTATGCTCTTGCTCCCTCTGCCTGTGGTAAGAAGGGTTTCCTCCTTGATAATTCCTGAGGAAGAACTTTGGGCAAGGCTTTTCCAGAAGTCTCTCAGGCTGATATACCAACTGGGAGCTCCTTACTCTGGTTTGCAAGTCTAAAACTCAGTTTTAAGTTTAAAACTCAAAAATTCCATTTATCAATGGTCAATTTAACTAGAATCTACACACACACACACACACACACACACACACACACACACACACGTATGAATACATATGTAAATGGCATCAGTTGGAAGGGCTTACATATTTTCTTTATTTATTTCTAACAGTGAAGAGGCAAATGGCTGATTTCCTTAAGATAGTGCAACATTTTACCATTTTATGAGTTAGGTCTGATAGTACCGGCTTCTATGTTCTTCCCCACTGTGGGTAGTAGAGGGCACCATGATGTTTTTGCCAATCAATGAAGGATGATAGGGTCTTACTTGTATTTTTTTCATTTTACATTGTGTGTGAGATTGAGGATATTATATATCCAGTATTTAATTTGGTTTTAGTAAGTCTTTTGCTCAAATTATTGCCATTTTAAAACTTTCCTTATTGACTGAAACTTTGCATGTTATGAAAAGGAGACCTTGTTAAATGTCTGCACCTGTTGGCTCTCTGTGACATAAAGAACTGAGACAATCAACTTATAAAAAGAAAAGACATCATGGTTCACAGTTTTCAATGTGTCCTGCTGTGATTTGTTGGCCCATTACTTTGGGCCTGTGACAAGGTGGCAGATTGCAGTGGAGCAAACCTGTTTATGTCATGAACAGTAAATAAATGAGAGAGAACAGAGGGGCCATTCTCCCACAACTTCCTGTTATGTTTCCTCAGGAGAGATGAATGGACACTTGTTACCTTGATGTATCAAAGAAATGATCCATCCAAAGCCAGTGAGCTCATAGGCAAATGGGGGGGTGGTGGTCACGTACAATAGTGGCAAACACTGCTACATCACCAAAAAGTGCCATCCCATCATGGGTAAAGCCTCATGGCAGCTGAATTATGAAGTTTAGCCTTCAGTTAAGCATCTACTTCTTGCATAGTCTAGTAACTCTCAAGATCATATGCGGCTTGGGAACACAAATGGGTAATAACAGTATCGTTTGACTTTTCCTGGGGAGACATGAACAAATTTTGTTCACTCCATCTAGGGCATCAATGACAGAATGAAGAATCAGTTCTACCCAAGTCTAACTTTACAAACCAATGATTTATTAGGCTTACTTATATAGACACATGGATGAAGCCTTAAAGGAACATGGATAATGCAAGGGCAGCTGTATCACTAAAAAGCCCAGCCCAGGATGCATCAGGACTCATTAAGCTGCATCCCAGCTCCCTTGGTGACTTGTAGACAGTTTCATCCACAGAAGAGTCTCTTTTAGAGATTGTTTACTATTTACATGACCTCAGGGAGAGGCCTTGTGACTCCTACCTTTCTGAGTTCCTCGAGTCTCTTGGGTCTCATTACCTTCCCAATCCTGTCTCACTCCCCACAGGAGTGGATATTACAATCTAGAGGAGATATTTGCCTAATAACGTGCCCTTCCTCCAGCTCTGCCCTTTCTTCCACCTTTTCATGATATTCCCCGAACTTTGGTGGGGGCAATATAGATGTCTTGGAATGTTCTTCCATTTGTGGCTGAACATTGAGTCACTACGCATAGAAACTGTCATATATGCTCAGCAGTTTGACCAGGAATGAGTCATATATCAACCACTCATGGCAACAAAAAGAAATTTCCCCCTAGGTCACACCTGACAAGAACAGCAATCTGTGGTGTAAACACAAATGTTTAGAAGGCAATTTGACACATTTTGCTTGGGATGTTGGTAGTGTAGTATGTAGAGTCCCTAACTGAGCAGGGAGTTTGGTGACAATTCTTCCCAAATGACCTGCATAGAATTTCTAGTACTGTAAAAGCCAGGCAATATGAAGGGAGTTTTCATCTTAGTTCCAGCTTGAATTTTCAATATCCTAAGACCAAAATGTGCAATGTCTTCAGCAATAAGGACTTACTCTCCAGCTCAGCATTAACCAACAGCAGGAACAAAGACTTTGTGGTTTGTGAGAAGTCAGGGGTCTCCTTAGCCAACTGTTTACAGGTCTATGTGGTACTTAGATGTAACTGTCAACTTCACACAGCTTAGGTTCACCTGTAAAGAGTCCCAATTGAGTAATTTTCTTTATCAGGTGGTCTGTGGGCTTGTCTATGAAGGATTGTCTTGATTGTTAGTGGATATAAGGTGGTCCTGAGTCAAGAAAGCTAGCTAACTAGGAGCCTGAGACTGAGCCATAGAGTGAGCTGGCAAGCAACATCCTCCATATGTCTGCATTGAGTTCTTTCCTTGACTTTTCCCAATAATGGACTGTGACTTGAAAAGGTAAGATGAGATATACCCTTTCCTCTACTAAGTTGCATTTGATCAGAGTGTTTAATCATAGCAGAGATAGTTAGAATAGGGGTAACCTATTCCTGGCACCAAGGTTTTTATTTAGTAACATGGATTCTCTGAGTGCCTTTTTCTACTCAAATGAGTGCCTTCACTCAGCGTCTTTAACATCTGTTTTCACTTTTCCTTTGGATGTGTTTCCAAATTTGTAGCATACCCAAGACACTCGAGGACATTATATAATGAAACCTTTTTTAGAGAGGGCAGGATGTCTTAAGGTCTGTCCACTTTAAGCAAGTGCCAATTGGTCTTTGGATTTAGCAGCTAGAGTTATACTTTTCAAAATGTAGGGAGTTCCTCTTAAAAAGCATTAAAGGATCTTACCATTTGTATCAATTGTTTTATAATAAGATCAATGTGGAATAGAGTAGAGTGAGGGGGAGGCAGGGCCATATTTAGCCTTCTTCCATCCACTTGTTCTCCACCTCCTGTCTTGCTCTTGCTTCCTCATCCGCACTACTGAGAGACCACAACGCATCTCTCCACCCTAGATGGTTTCCACTGGGCTGCCTTCCACTGCTTGGCTAAGGCTGGTCCAATGCCATGACTGTTATCACCCTTTTAGCCATATTTGGATGCTGAAGGAATCCTGGGCTCGGAATATGGTCTCTACCCCCAGTATATTTTCTTGTAGGGGAGAAATGTACACAGAATATTCTGGTGGAATAATTGCCCACTTCTAGGACAAACAATCCTTTTTAACTGTACCACTCTGCCTTCCATTCTTTCTTTTATGTATTTGGTGAACTGATGGTTAGTCATTAAAGCTTTCCTGAGGCTCACTACACAGCATTTGGTGTTTAAATCTATCCTAGGAACTCTGTCTGACTTTACACAAATTTCATCATATTGGACAGTGGGTGTCCTGGACACACCCCTTTGTGTAATTTCCAGTTTAAATGTTTAAGTCATTTCTTAAGTCATTCAGACCTACCATAACCTCTTCTATGTCATGAAGATCATGTCCTACCTGTGGCTCAGTAAAGTAACAAAAGCCCTTTGGGAATTAATTTTCTTTCTTAGTTATTCAGCAAATCCATCTCATTAGGCTTGGTGAACAGGCACAGAATGTCCTTTCCCTCACTCCCAGTCTCCTCAGTAAAGATATTCCTCTTGTCTTCTAGTCCCTGTACTCATGGGGACCCCAGCTAGCTATAACCACATGTCCCTAATGGACTATTTAAGCCAGTTCACTGGGGACAAATTTTAATTGTATTGTCTCAAGGGTGTGTGAGCAGTTAACTAGTATCTCCACATCTTTGGGACTCAGACTTACCCATTCACTCTTATATCCCATGTTCCATTGCCTCGTAAACCAGGTTATGAGGGCTTCTTCTATTTCTTGTTTAAACGCTTTTTCACAGTTCAAGCAGTTCAGAATCAGAATTTCCTCATCATCGTGGTTTCTTGTATAATCCTTTATTAATGCTCCTGTGTCCATGCTGAGTCATGGATTTTCTCTTCCTCTGTATTAAGAGTCTCACTGATCCTGAGGGCTATCATGTATTATGCCCAGATCGTAGGGACCCCCAAAAGACCACCATGGAGACCGAATCCCACATGTAAAAGCAAAGAGCTTTTATTTCAAGCTTGGTGCTTGGTCTCTGACACAGTGGTGAGACCAGAGAAGAGCCCTGAGCTTGGGCAAGGTAGGTTTTTTTTTTTTTTTTTTTTTTTTTTTTTTTAATCATAGCAGAGGTTGGGGTGAGAGGATTTCCAGGGTTCAGGATCCTGATTGGCTGACATTCGTCTAGGGGTGTCTATAAAAGGGAAATAGGTGTGTGCTAGGCTCAGGGACATCTGGCCATCTTATCTAACCTTATCTAAGGGTTGGAATGTTTGGGATGTCAGCTACTTCCCCTTAGATGCTGGCCCATCTCTAGATGGAGTCAGCGTATGGTTTTTCCTAGATCTGGGTGTTACCTGCACCTGTCATGGCAGCTGTGTGGACAAGCTGTTTTGGGTTTCCCCACATCATACATCATTTCTTTCTCACTTTCTCCCTCCATACTGACTGATTCTACTCATGAGTTCCACGTTTTTGATCTCAGGAATGGATGTTTAACAAATTAGTAATCTTCCTTCCTTCCTTCCTTCCTTCCTTCCTTCCTTCCTTCCTTCCTTTCCTTCGTTTCCTTCCTTCCTTCCTTCCTTCCTTCCTTCCTTCCTTCCTTCCTTCCTTCCTTCCTTCTTTCTTTCTTTCTTTCTTTCTTTCTTTCTTTCTTTCTTTCTTTCTTTCTTTGAGACAGGGTTTCTCTGTGTAGCTTTGTGCCTTTCCTGGAACTCACTTTGTAGACCAGGCTGGCCTTGAACTCACACAGATCCGCCTGCCTCTGCCTCCCAAGTGCTGGGATTAAAGGCGTGTGCCACCAACCCCGGCTAGTAATTTTTCTTATTCTCTTTCCTTTTGTATCTTTAAGAAATGGCAAGCCAACACTTCTGTTTCATCCTCCTTTTTCATTTGTCTTCCAAACTGGAGGCTAATATGAAGGATAACATGAACAATTCCTTTCCTTGTTAGTCTTTCTTTGTCAGGGCAGATTGCGTAGCCCCAGTTGCATGTTTTGTTGCCCCCTCCAAGACCATGCATGTGACACCACAGCCACTTAGGATCCTAAACCGTATGTGTTACTTTCAGAGACTGTGATATATTCTCTGGTCCATCAGTCAATTTGGGTTCCTGCTTGTACTCACACAGTATGTATATCTCACTCATGGAGGCACACCGCTCTGTACCACATAGAGAGAGAGAGAAGGTCACCTTGAGTTTCCCCAAAGATGCTCTGCTCTTGTATGGTTCAACCTGGGTTGGGATTCAGGGACTAGCTTCCAATATCTGGTAAGAGAAAAGGGCCCATGGTGAAAGTTGCAAGGGGATAACATATCAAACAGTGAGAATAGACTTCAGAGTTAAAGCTGTGAGCCAGGAACACTAGGGCTAAGAGGAACTTGCTGCGGGGTATGAGATAGCAAGTGGACCAGATAAGAGGAAGAATGGGACTCTGGGCCAGTGACAGCAGGCTGGTGTCCCCTCCTGGAAGTTTTTGAGGAACAGATAGAAAACACTATGCCCTTCCAGCTAGTCTTGCTCTGAAATGCAGCTAATTCTATTAGTCTAAATTGGAAGTGAGCATGGCTTCTAATAAGAACCTTTCACCTAAGTGACCACCCCAGCTGACCCAATAGGTAAGGAGTTAAATATAAAGCTGTGATAGAGTTAACTCTGCCATGATAAGTAGATCATGTAAATGTGAGAACAAGGAGAGCTTAATACATTTACAACATTTGAGTCATTGCAATGTCAGAGGTAGCAACAGCAGCCAGTTCATAGTTAGCAGACAGTCAAAATTAGTATCTGCCAGCACAAGTCAGAGATGGCAGAGAGGGACTTTAACCACACCTAGCTGGGTGTTTGGTGCATGCTGAGATCATGTTTAGGCTCATGATCACCTCCCTGGTTGGCAGGAAAACTTGTAGAGTATGTGGGCATTCTACTGAGTTGGCCCAATATACCTCAGAGAGCTAATCAGTCTCACAGCATTTACCTCACCATTTGTCCAATTTCCATCATAGGCTTATAAAAGTCCTAGACAAGGAAGTTTGACATGTTTTTCCTCTCATGGAAATCTCTCCCACTCTTGAGAGTTTCTCTGAATTTTTCTCAGTTTCTCTTTTCTGTAATTCTTCCAATTGATTCTGCGTTGCATGTTCCCATGAGAGTTCATATTTTTAAGCTTCAGTAATGCGAGAAAACAAATTGGAGCACTGTCCCAGATTGTCTAACACCTTAGGTCCTTGGATTATTCATAACTGGGATATGAAAGGTTCCAATTTACTAACCCTCCTGTACCAGTAGTAAACATGTCGTATCCCACAGCAGGGTTAATGCATTTGCCACTGTAGAAAGGCAGTATACCATCCCCACAGGAAAAATATAGCTTGTTAGATTACTCTGGTGAATGCTTCACCTACGGATGGAAGAGCCTCAGTTGTACATCCATTGTAATTGATGTACAAATGTTCATTCCAACTGTTCTTTGGTTATGTGGGTCTTTGTTTGGGTACCAATTGTGTTGCGTGACTTTTCCTGGATAGATGCAAACAAATGTCTATTTATCTCAGGTAGGGCATCAGTGACAGACTGATGATTTCATTCAAGTCTAGCTTGCCAAGCCAATTAATTTATTGGAGTTGCTTACAGGACCATGGTCAATCCAAAGGCAGCTGCATCACCAAAAGCCCACACTCAGATGGGTGATGAGCTCCTGAAAGCAGCATCATTGGAACTCAATGTCAACGCTCAGGCAGTTCCACTGAAGAGTATTCTTATTCTCCAACCATTGTTAGAGCCTTGGCAGGGTACCTTTGGGTACTGTAAGTTTCATGAGTTTCCTCTGTCTAGTAGGTCTCATTAGCTTCCTGATTCTTAGAAGCCATTGTTTCCCCTCTAGGAGGGAATATTTCAATTAGAAGGAAATGGTTTCACAAAAGTCTGGAATCCCAAGTCAAAATTTTCTCTCTCTGTCTCTACTAAGGAATATAATAGAGCCAATGCTATCACCAGAGACTGAGCTGTTGTTATGCTGTTTTGCTTATTATTTTATCATGACTAAGGGGCCAAGGCTATCTTAGCTCCACCATGGCTACCAGATGTTCATGTTTTGCCTGGAGAGAAAAGCTATGCTATACCATCTCCAGTGCACTGAAGACTAGTCCTCCAACTTGCTGTATTTAATGTTTCATCACTTCCCAATAACACAGTCCTGGGACCAATCCTTCAACAAATGGGCCCTTACGTGCCATTCCAGATTCAAACTACTGTAACATTTTCCTTTTGATTCTTCTAATACCATCTTATGTAAGATCATATATAATCGACTCTTTTACTTCTTGTATTTACCATCATAAATCGTTCCTAGAAATTGAAGGAGTTTATGCAACAAAGTCTGTATAAACTGGCCAGTTTCACAAGTGTCATTTCATATTTTTGTATAAAATTTTTCTATTCAGGAACATGGAGGTTGGTTTTTAATCAGAAATATGCCCTATCAAAGTGATGCTTGGGAATGTGGTGAGTGGATTTTTGTGAATGATTTTAGATATGTGATGCCTGGAGCAAATGGTAGTCACTTGCTCTGTGAAGCCAGAGCAAGGGCCAGGGAACACAGAACAGTTGTTATTCTCTGCCTAACAGTCTTCATTTGTTTCACCCAATTGGCAAATTTACATTCAGAGAGGCTGGACCATATTCCTGACTCTGTAAAGTACAAAAGAGACACAAGCAATCTTTTCTTCTTGAAGTGTGGGGGTATGAACTTCACAGACCAAAATTCATCACCATGGGGATAACAAACCAACTATTCCAGAGAACATTTTGTGTTTCTATGGTTTGGCCCAATTTCTCTCAAAAGAGTAGATAAAATAACAGGAACAATTTCAGCACGTGGGAACCCTGTTTCCTGACGAAGGAGACTCTAATGGTTAGAAACTGAGAATGGATTAGTTTGCAGAAGATGAACATCAACCATGCCGTTAGTCGTTTCTTAGCCTTGAGAAACCACTTAAGTTTCCTTCTCTTTGGTTTCCCCATCTGTAAAATAGGACACTGTTTAGAGGGCTGGTGAGAGAAGAAATTACTTTTATATATACCTTTGTAAATTTAGAATGATTCCTGATACATAGTAAGTATTATTCATTAATTATGCAAATTGAACACCTAGAAATCCATACATGTAAATAAGAGTTAAGTAAACCAATCTCTCCATCATTAAATTACAAGTCATTTACCAAATAATTTAATTTCTTTGAATGCTTGTGGACTGCTATACTTCTCTTCGAGGTCTTTCCTTATTAGGGTTTAATTTTTTTGACTACTGTCTTTTCTTATAAACTCTGATTTCAAGGGCAAGTTCATTGGACGTTTAACCGTTCTGTTAGCAGGCAAATGTTTGGAGATGCCACAGTACCTGGGGCCCTGTTTTCGGTCACGGAAAACTGTCCAATTATATTAAAATATTAAATCCGAAGCATCAAATTAGGATTGTTACAAGGGAAAGAAAAACTACTTGTAGCACAGAAAATGAGTAATGTTGTCAAAGGAGGGGAGTCAGGGTGTGGTGATGTTATGTTCCCCAAAATATTGTGCACCCTAATACACTTATCTGGGGTCAGAGAACAGAACAGCCATTAGATATAGAGGCTACAAAATGGTGGCACACACACCTTTAATCCTAGCATTTCAGAGGCAGAGATCGGCCTGGATCTCTGTGAGTTCAAAGCTACACTGGAAACAGCCAGGCATGGTAGCAAGAGCCTTTAATCCCAGGAATTGATGGCAGGAAGCAGACAGGTATTTAAAGCATGAGGACCAGGAGCTAGAGCCTGGTTAAGCTTTTAGGCTTTTGAGCAGCAGTTCAGCTGAGATCCATTTGGATGACGACTCAGAGGCTTCCAGTCTGAGGAAACAGGATCAGCTGAGGAACTGCCAAGGTGAGATGGCTGTGGCTTGTTTTGCTTCTCTGATCTTCCAGCATTCACCCCAGTAACTGGCTCCAGGTTTGATTTTATTAATAAGAACTTTAGAGACTTGTGCTACATTAGGGAAAACATTGAAATGGAAGAATTGAATGAATAGAAAATGTTTAGCATTTTTTATTGTTTAATGGGCTGTCATTTTGAGAGTATTTGTTGGATGAGTGATGAATGGATACTTGCCTTAAGAGGGCAATAGTTGTGTGCTCAGAGATATTTGCTTTCATCATCACTAAAAAGTATAACATATTTCTTTGCACTGAAATAGACTTTCTCAAGCTCTTGTTTGTCCTTGACACAAAGAAGGTTTAGTGCAGTGCATAAAAAAGGTGAAGAAGACCATCTCCTGCCTCAAGGGCTGCACAGTTTAATATGAGAGGAAGATAACCATGGTGGAATGTTTCAGGCACCGTAATAAGAAACTGGAAGCTGTGGATTATTCTCAAATGATTGGATTGAGAATGAAGTTAGGGAGTTCGACATTTAATCCAGAAAGGTAAGACTCCATAGGAAGACATTTTAATGGAGAAGAATCTTAGCAATGAGCTTTTCAAATTGTGAAAAGGTTCCTTGAACGGAAAAATGATGCCTGAAGCATTTCCTGTGAAGCAGTTCCTGTTTTCCAAAGGAAATTTTCTCTTAGATGACTGTGAGTAATGAACCTATGGTCACAAAGTCAACAGTTAGCCACAGTGTTCCATGTCCTGACAGCTGTCTGCTCCTGTTACATTTTCTCTCCTTCTCATCTGGTGCCTAAGGAATTTGCTCTGGGATGAATTCCTTCTCATCCCCTTTGCTTTGATTTTTGGGTTGTTTATTTTCCCACTTAGTTGTGTGATAAAAGCAAAAATTTCAACCATCTTTGTGTGTGTGTGTGTGTGTGTGTGTGTGTGTGTGTGTGTGTGTATGCACATCTATATGTGAGTGTACATTCCCTTGTATGTGGAGACCAGATGTTCACTGGCTGACTTCTGAGCCACTGGGATTTTCCCATCTTTGCAGGCCAGCACTGGGATTACAAGTGTGTGCTGCCTGGCTTTTTTTTTTTTTTTTTTTTTTTAATTTTACATATCAGCCACGGATTCCCCTGTCCTCCCTTCTCCTGCCCCCCCCCTTCCCTCAATCTGTCCCCCATTCCCATCTTCTCCAGGGCAAGGACTCCCCCTGGGGATTCAGCTCAGCCTGGTAGATTCAGTCCATGCAGGTCCAGTCCCCTCCTTCCTTCATCCAGGCTGAGCAAAGTGTCCCAGCATAGGCCCTGGGTTTCAAAAAGCCAGCTCATGCACTAAGGACAGGTCCCGGGCCCACTGCCTGGGGGCCTCCCAAACAGTTCAAGCTAATCGACTGTCTCACTTATCCAGAGGGCCTGAGCTGCCAGGCTTTTAACATGGGCGCTGGGACCTGAACTCAGGTACTCATGTATGCACAAGCACTTTACCCAGTGAGCCTTCTTTCCAGTCCCCACCCCCAACCATTTTCAATGTAAAGGAGAACTTACTATCTTTCACAAAACAATGCTTTATTCATTTCTGAACATTCTCTTCTGCTTATGGTCCCTTGTTAGATGATAAAGGACTCCCCAGCATCCTTTCCTCTCCCTTTTTCTTAGAGGCCAAGGCTCTCTCTGGCAGCTCTCTGGAGCCAGTGAGGAAAGACTTGTCACAGGTGAGCATTCCAGTGGCAGGAGACGGGGTAGTCCAGTGCTCCAAACGCTGTGATTTCACACAATTGGCTCGGCCTTATTGTTTTTCAGAATTGGAGCATTATCAGTTTAAATAACCCCTGGCTGTGTATTTATTTGAAGTTCAAACAAATGGTTCAGTTTCTCGTTTATTTGATGGCAAATAGTGAGGGATGGTGGCCTCAGATAATGTCTTGGGACCAAGCAGCAGAGAAAGTCTGGGATTTAGTGATAGTGGTTAATTATCATGATGGATTGGCCTGGACCTAGTCAGTGAAGAGGGCGAAGAACAAAGGGGCAGGCAGAGTGCGTCTTTCTGCTTCTTGTTCTTTGTTGAGACAGCATTCCAATTCTTATGGGAAGTCTGAGGTGATCTGAGTGATTTCCTTGGCTGCAGGTCACTTGCTCAGGTAAAGGATGTAGGGGCTATGCTTTTCTAAACCTTAAAAATGGCCAAGGTTCATAGATGTCTGATGTGTTCTCCAGGCCCTATGCCTTACTGAGGAGCTATGAGCAAGCAAGAGGTTTTTGGTAAAGAAGAATCATTGGTTTTTGAGAGTGTGGCAACTGGTAGGTTTCCTATACTGCAGTGGATGAGCAAACACCCACAGTCACATTAGCACCACTCATTGGACCTAGTGGATGATTGACAAGCAAACACATGAGAAGATGGGAAGTTGTAAGGGGGACATGTTGGAGGGCATATGGAGCGGGGATTAGAGTGGGGGGATGGGGTAGATATGATCTTGTTTCATTAGACATATGTATGAAATTCTCTAGAAAAAAAGAAACATTATTTAAAAAAACTGATCAAGGTCAAACTTCAAGGATAGACATGCTAAACACTGGTGTATATTATGGATATGATAGAATTTTAATTTTATAAAACTGTCTCATTTCATCAGTGAAATTCAAGAGACATTATTTCAGCTGGGCTTAGGATGATAACAATGTTGTCTTTTTAAACAAGCCTTCCCAAGAAGATCTCCCTTCCTTTTAATATTATCTTGTGATACTGCAATTTCTTTGTAATATACAGTACTGTTGATGATAACTGGGTGGACTGTCCAGAAGTCTTGGTGGTGGGCATCCACAGTGTTTCTTCCTTTTTACTATTTGGTGTAATAGAGACATTGGGAGTGATATAAAAGAAGGATTACTTATATTAGTTAAAAGAACAAGAAACAGGTTTTTGGCACTAGATGAAATGGATAAAGGATGTAAAAATTACTGCTATTAAGGAGGGTTTGGGGCTATTTTACATTAGTTCTAAGAAGAGTTGACTTGATGCTTTTCTTGTGGAGACAGGGTCTTGCTATGTACCCATACTGGCCTTAAACCTCCAGTTCTCCTGCCTCAGCCTCCTGAGTGTGGGCCTACAGGTCGGCCTCATTTATACCCAGCTGATTAACTTTACTCAGTTATCTCATTACAGTAAGTTTAACTCATGATAGTGTATTTATAAGTAACTCACACATCTGACTAGTTATTATTTTCGGGCATGGCTAGCTAAAGAATTTGTGTTCCATAGCAGTTGGTCCCTTAGGTTCTCAGACTGCCTGAGGGTATGTTTATCAACTCCTCTCTAATGACTTCTGCTCTTGACCTACCTGTTTTTCCTCATTACACAGCTGCGTTAAATCCACCAGGTTTCTGCTTTCTAAGTCATCTTTGAGCCTTCCTCTGCTTAGTGTCTTACAGTCAAGCAATAGCAAATTTTGACACTTTCTCAAAATGACTCCCCAGGCCATCTCTCCTTCCTGTCAGACTCTTAAACAGACTCTTTCCTTAATGAATCTGATGCCACCTTGATAGTCTTTCTTTAGCTGTTGTTTACTGTGCAAATCATCACTGAATCTACCTGTCAGAAAACTAAAATGTGTCTGTAAGGACTTCCATTTGATTGGATAATCAAGTTTAAATGCCTTCGTGCTTTCAAAATTATTATGGAAGCCAGGCTTATAGCTCAGTGATGGAGGACATGCTGAGGATATGTGTGAGGACCTAGCACTTATCCTCAGGACCAAAGTAAATAAACACATAAGCAAAGTGATTAAACTAAAAACCACCAAAAGTGTGCAAAAGTAGGTAAGGCATTAAAATGAATCTCCGTGTATCTGTCCACAATTCCCAGTTCACAACAATTTTGTTCCCTCTTTAACTCACTCATTTCCTGTTCCTACATTAATCTGAAGGAAGTCATGGGCATTGTATTATTTCATTTGTAAGTATTTCAGCGTGCATAACTAGAAGATAAAACATGAGCATATTAGCATACCTCAAATTATTAATAATTTCTGTCATATACCAAAGGTTTTTTTTATTTGTTTTGTAAATGGCATATGTATATACTTCATTTGTTTGAAAACTGGATTTCAATAAAGCTTGGCTATGTGGTCAGTTGGGGTCTTTAAATATATCAACTCCAATACTCCAAGCCTACATCTTCTTATTTTTGGTTCATTTATTTTTCCTTTCCATTTACATGATCATGTAAAGCCAGTTTCTTTGGGCCTTCTATGTAGGTCCCAGGGGATGCGCTCTCATTTTTAAACAGACAGGAGGATTACAGAGAGCACCTCTGGATGTGTTTGGTAATTGATGGACCTTCAATCTATAGAATCTAAAACAAGTCAACCTTTCCCTCTTGGATTCTCTTCTTTGGGGTCTCTATTTGGTATAAATCCAGAAGCACAGGGCCTACCAAAAACAGGACACAGCATTCCCTCTCTTGGAGTGACCTTGTCAATTCTTTGCTGATTTCCTTTCAGTCTTTTCTTTGAAAACTTGACTTTTTCCCCTTCCTCATTCCTCACTCTTGCATCTTCTCCCAGATGTGATCCCCCTTATGAAACCAACATGTCATTCTAGCTAGAAACCCCCAACATGTGTGTATCTCTGAGTTCATATGTAGTAAGTGGAGATTTGTGCGTCTTCAAAAAGTTGGCCTACTGCAAATTCAGGTGTATGTACCGTCCTGCTTCTGTACCTTTAACAATTAAGGAGTGACAGATGGTGTGGTGGAAGGTAGGGAGGATGTTTTTCTGAGAACAGATCAAGCCAGCATTCAGGAGGCAGAGGCAGGCAGATCTCTGAGTTCAAGGCTAGCCTGGTCTATAGAGCAAGTTTCAGGACAGCCAGGACTACACAGAGAAACACTGTCTAGGAAAATCAAACCAACCAGAGAAACAAAAAAACAAAAACAAACAAGCAAGCAAGCAAAATAAACAAACCCCAAACCCCAAATCAACCAACCAACTAGCCAAAAAAGAACAAGGCATGGGTCAGGAAATGTTCTCTAGATTGAAACCAGATTCTTTTTCCTTCTAATTTTATTTTTTATGTGTACGGTGTTTGCCTGCATGTATGTCTGTACACCACATAGAGCCCATGGAGGTCAGAAAAGGGCACCATGTCTCCTTGGAACTGGAGTGACAAATGGTGGTGAGCTATCATGTGGGTGTGGAGAATAGAATTCTACAATATGGATTCTCTGCAACAACAGCCAGTGCTTTTAACCACTGAGCCATGTCTCCAGCCCTGAAATCAGATCTTGATGCATTCACTGTGTGTGACCATTTTAACAATATATGGAAGCTTTGTTTTGCATTTTAGGTGTTTGATTTAAATACTTAAAAAAAAATCAGCTATTCTATTCCTGATAGTGCATTTCAGCACTTCTTAATTTACTTTATAAACCAAACTGGAAAATTACAGACATTTAGAGAACCATTGAAAGTTTTTGATGAAAGTCAATGCATTTCTATTGAGGAATTTTTATAATTTCCTGTTGGTCTCAGTTATCATATAAGGTTTAAGGGCTTGCCTCTTGACACTGACAAAACATCATTTCCATGTTTTGTTTCTCTGAGGGTTTCCATGCCAGGTGTCTTTGGGTTGATCATCACATCTTCTTCCTCTTTGACCATTCTTTGGTATATCTCCTTTCAATAGGACATCTCCTTTAGATTTCATGCCTTCAAACTGCATCTCATTGGAAGGTCTATAGAATCTTCCTTGGTAGAGATTGACAAGCTTTCCTCTGAGAATTATGTTTTCTCAAGACCTCAGCATGGGAGGAAGGAGACAGTGGAATTACAGGGTCTCTAATTCAAGAGGCAAATGCTTTCCACCTTATGGACCTTAAATGGAACATACCTCTGGTGCTAAAGTTCTCTTCAAGAATATAAGAAGAGAAAAGCAAATATGTGTCCATTGAAAAGCAAATATGTGTCCATTGAACTATGGTGATTCTGTCTTCTAGGTTTTGACCTCATCTTCTGTGAAAGACTTGAGGTTTAGAAACCACATTCTCTCACTACACTTTTTTTCCCCCTGAGACAGGGTTTCTCTGTGTAGCTTTGGCTCCTTTCCTGGATCGCGCTCTATAGACCAGGCTGGCTTCAAACTCACAAAGATCTGTCTGGCTCTGCCTCCCGAGTGCTGGGATTGAAGATGATCTCCCTACACTTTATGTAAACTATTTAATTGTTTTATTCTGGAAACGAGAGATGGGGAGAGGGAGAGGAGTAGTCTTTAACTACATCGACTCATGCTTGGCTTATGAACCAACAGTGGGCATCTGCAGCCAATATCCACTTCTCGGGATACTAGCCAGTCTCCCCTCACCCACCTTTTTAAGTTTTTAGACAGGGTCTCAGAGGCTGGCCTCAAACTCATGATCCCTGTCCTTGACTGTTCTCCTGTATGCTGGGATTACATGTTGGTGCCACCATGTCTGCCTTAGTCCACTTTCTTGAAAGAATAATTTGTGCCTCCAAAACTATGCCCCTTGTTAAGGAGTGCATAGCTTCCTGAGACGTCTGCTCCCAACATGAAAGATTGAAGACTGTTAATTTATTTTTCTTCTAAATATTAAAAATATTTTACTGCCCATATTTATTTGACAATGCAGTATTTCAGCATTATAAATAATTTACACTGGTGGAATGAGGTATCTCCAATCATCTCTAATTTTTGAATGTCCAAAACCTTCTCTGATAGTTCTTTTGAAATAGGCGATTAATTCTTGTCCACCACAGTTGTATTACTGCACTACAGAACAATTCATTATCCCTTCTTCCAAACTGTAACCCTGTGCCCATCAGTCATCTTCTCTTGTCATCCCTTCCCTACTCTTTGGGTGTCTGACAAATACTAGTCTATGTACAGTTTCCATGACATCAGTCCTTTAAGCTTCCAGAGATCAGTGAGGCATGTGCTATTTCTTTTTCTGTGCTGGACTTATTTCATGTACTATGATGTTCTCCAGTTTTGTTCATGTTGCCTGAAATAACAAGATTTTACTCTTTTCTATAAACAGTACTCCATGTGTGGCTCATGAGTTCATTCTCCATTCATCCACATAGACACCTAATATAATTCCATGGCTTGGCTGTCATGCAGAGTACGGCAGTGAGTCTGGGATGTAGATGCACAGTAGATGTACATGATTTTGCACATGTCCTAGCATTCATCCCCAGAAGCTCCTGTCTTTGATTTCTCTAAACTAGGAGGTTGGTTGACCCAAGTGCTTGCTTTTGTATTTGAGTAAAAGAGAGAAATTTCTGGTCAAAACTATGATAACCAACTAAATATTTCTTGGTCAATTCTAGTTTTATTGATAACAAGGAGTGGAGAACATATTGATTAGTTATGTGCCATTTTTTAAAAAAATTATTTTCACAGTTGCTATGAACTTTCCAGATAGAGCTGAAATTAATGATGCACAGTTAGAATGTTTCAATCATGTGTCTAGTTATACACAGGGATGATGGAAAGATGATGAGTTTGAGAAATCCTGTTATTCAATACATGACATTTGAGATTCAAAGGCTTTTTGACACATTCTGTGAGCTAGCTTTTGCTTTCTTCCTAATGCCATTGCACTTTTCTGAAACCCACTTACCTAACTAACATGTTTCAGGGAAACTGGAGTTTTGTGAGTTGGACTTTTGGATGGATCTATTGTGAAGCAAATGAAAAACTCTGAACTCTCATTGAGACTGATGGATATCTGTATGCCCTGCCCATTCTCCCAGATATTCCTATAGATCCACTGTAATATATATAGTGTTATGCATATGTTTATGTATATACTACCATATAACTATTTAAAAACTTCATTGGTTCATTATTGGCTACTGAGGATGCAAACTCAGAGACAGGGTTAAGGGTTAACCAGGAGCTGCTTGATCCATTATGAAAGTGAGGTAAAGATTCTGTTCATCACATGCACTCCCCAACCATGTTAATGTTATTTACAGACATCATTCACTAAAAGATAGATGGAGCTTCAAAAGCCATGACTGTGATGGGATCAAAGCAAATGGGATTTGGTTTGGGGCAATAGGATTTTCAAGGAACCATGAGGTCAAAAGTATTTTCATAATACTGAGACTTATTTTTTTTCTTCCTTTGTCACTTTTCACTGTGTTAGTATTCACACTAGTAAGTGAAGACATTGCTGGCTGGTCAGAGGTTGCACCCTCCCCCTTGGTCTGGCAGCTTATCTCAATAGCTAGACAACATGGGACTCCCTCCTTCCAGCAGAACTTCCTGCCTCTATCTGCCCTTCTCTGGAGAATGTCTTTGGGCCTGGAGGACTGACCTTATCTGAAAGCTGTCTCTAAACCAGATGCCTGTCTGTAAACTAGATGCTTGATTCATCTTTGGCTTGAATTTTGGCACAGATTCCTGCTGGAAGATTTGTTCTAGGAGTTCTGCTATTGGACCCTACTGCCACATACTAAGCCTTGTGATAGGAGCATGCCACTTAATGCAAATTAGGGTTTGTCCCCAGGTTCCCCAAATCTATATGTTCCTTATACTCTGGAAGAAAGTTGAGCTGTCTCTGTTTGTGCTCATGGGCCACATATAAAGCTTTCTGTTGCCCCTTCTGCCTCTTTCCTCTCCCAGTCTGATGGCTGAGAGGACAAGAGGGAACGAGGACCCCCACATGAATTTGTTGATGTCTTAGCATGAGTCAAGGTAGGCAGCAATCTACCAGTAATAGCCCTAGTTTGTGCCCCCCTGAACATCTTGGGAAAACAGTAAATGCCAGATTTTCTCAAGAATGGCCTTGGTGAAGTGATACTGTATTAAATGTCTGCCTATAAGTACATACTTTTTAAATACTCTGAGCGATAAGACAAGAAAAAATCTCATGTATTGTATTTCAAAGCTCAACTGTTGTGTTGAGACATTGGTAAGACAATGAAGTCTGGCTTCATTACCAGGTCAGTGGTGTTTAGTATTGTTCATATCAGGTGAATGGACTCTTGCAGAGTCGGTCTTCATTTTTTCCATTAACAAACAATTATTAAGTACACAATTGTTATAAGATAGGAAGTGCATTGGTAAGACATGGAGAATCAGCCATGAGGCTGTAACATCCATGGCAGTAAGTGCATTGGCCATTTTAGCATGAGATGCCATGGCAGGCTGCTGTGAAAATCAGCTCTTGTTTCTCTTCCTGGGCAGCTGAGTTACCCTCTTGGAATAGTTCTCTTCATTTCTATGTAACAACTGGACCCCAAAACCCACATGCCAATTTGGATAGTCTCAATGATGAAAACATTTATAATGTAATAAGCCTTACAATGTTTTGAAAATTTTTAACTGGTTATATACAAGGCTTTAATTTATAAGAAGCACAGACATGAATTCATCTTAGAATGGGAGAGTCTATGTATAGTGGAGGTAAAAATAATTTTGAAAGCAAGGTCAACCCAGAAAGCAAAACCAAAGTATTTTGAAAGACTAGCAATCAACCAATTTGTCAGCATTAGTTAATGTTTTAATTGAGTTCTGTTAAGAATGTGAGTCTAGGGGTTGGAGATTTAGCTCAGTGGTAGTGTGCTTGCCTAGTTCGGTCCTCAGCTCTGGGGAAAAAAAAAAAGAAAGAATATGAGTCTAGCCAGCTGTTGGACTTGTCACATCAATTCTAGCCATGATCAGAATGGCATCTGAGCATCGTCACATGGTTGGCCTTTATTCTTGTCAATTTTCTCTTGACAAATTCCTATTATTGAGAAAAATAAACTTGAGAGGAATTCTATATAAATGTTAAATATGAACAAATGTCACTGTACAAGAGACCAGTTTTCAGTGGCATTGCTCCTTCAGATGTAAACCAGCAGGAGTTTTAGCTCCTTGATTATCTGAGTGTATGTAGACTAATGTGCCATTTCATTTCATTAAAGAAATGTATTTAAAAAAGGTTTTTCTTAAATTAGGTATATTTCATTTCTAGTTTAAATATCTTTGCTTATTATCAATTCCTAAGAAAAAATTTTAGGTTGTTCATTCTCATTTTGTTTATTTTTTAATTAAAAATGTTATTTATTTCAAGCATATGAGTGTTTCAATTACATGTATGTGTACCACCTATGTGCCTGATACCCAGGGAAGATAGAAGAGGGTATTGGGCCAGGCGGTGGTGGTGCACGCCTTTAATTCCAGCACTTGGGAGGCAGAGCCAAGAGGATCTTTGTGAGTTCGAGGGCAGCCTGGTCTACAGGGCAAGATCCAGGACAGGCACCAAAACTACACAAAAAACCCTGTCTTGAAAACAACAACAACAAAAATCAAACAAACAAAAAGAGGTTATTGGATCTCCTGAGACCGGAGTTACATATGGTTGTGAGCCACTGTGTAGGCTCTGGGAATTGAACCTGAGTCCTCTGGGTGAACAGCAACACTCTTAATCGCTGAGCCATTTCTCCAGCCCTCTCTTTTCTGTGTTAAATTTCTCTGCTTAATATAAATTCAGTCTGCAAATCAAAACTTTACAAGATACAAAAATACTTGTCTTTTTCTGTTTGTAACAAAGCTTGCATGCCTTTTAAAAGTCATTGCAGGAAGGTGGGTGTGTCTCTAGCAGAGGTTATTTTTACTCAGCTCTGCCTATTCAAATTATAGAAAGTGAATTTCGTTCCTTAAAATAGTCTGTTGGTTGCCTGGTGCCTCTATCCAGAGCCTTTCTGTGGTGCAGTGAAACTAAAAACATCGCATCCAATGGTCTAAATACATCACAGCATTGAACATTGAACAGAGAAATACTACTACGCCTTTCCTTGTGATCTGTAACATGGAAGACACTATAGTCCATCAGTGAATTGGTGCACACTGATAACAATTTAAATGTGGAATTCTGGGGTGGAGGTGGATTAGAGGAGCTGTTTCTTACAGAGGTGGAGGCATGAAGAGCCTGCGCTCTTTGTTAGATGTTAGACATGGAAGACCTTTTTTACATTTCTCATCATTCCTCAGCTGCCCTGCTAGTCATATGTACATGCTTACTAATCTAACAGATACCTGCTGTCAAGGCGGCATGGAGCACAGGTGAAATCTATTGCTTCACGAGATGACACAGTTCCAAAGTGGTATAGGTGCAAGTGAGGGAGAACACATTCTCTCCTTCCCTCCCTCCCTCCATCTTTCCCTCCCTGCCTTTCCCTCTCCCCCTCTCTCTGTCTCTGTCTCTGTCTCTGTCTCTCTCTCTCTCTCTCTCTGTGTATGTTTTATTAACAAGCACCATGGATACTGTGGTGCTTGTCTATAATTTCCCTTACCATGGTGCGGGGTTTCCGCACACACTCATTAGATTGCAGGGACCCCACTCAGATTCCATTCGCAGCATTGCAAATGCACACAGGTTTATATGGGACAAAACTCCGGAGTGCATTTTGCCTTGTGAGTTGCTCTGACACCTATTTGAGCTCCAATGTTTTGTGTCTTCCCATGCCTGGAGTGGTGCTAGCCAATTTGATTCTATGTCTCTTTGCCTTTTGAAATACTTACGATAGTTGTTGAAAGGAAGACCAGTTTCCTGCCTGTATCTTTGATAAGCAAATGAGATATTCAATCAAATCATTGAAAGTAGGAGGAAATCTGCCAGAAAACTGCCAGTCAGAGAAAAGAAAGAATTTTCTTTTCCCACTTCCATTTTACCTGCTTTTATGCTTATGACATGCAAGGCATTATGGCAGATTTTCTAGCAGATATAGAAATCATGATCCATGGCCAGTGCAGTTAAACCTACCAAAAGACACTAACGACAAGCAGGCGGCAGGTTCGGAGGCAGCTTGCCGGCTTGCTCCTGATAGCTCTTTTGTAAACTCCTGTCTTGACATGCCACTGCTGCTGTACAAGGCAGTGCTTTGGTGGCGGTCTGTACACAGTCACATCAAAGTGAGTTACAACACTGAGCAGAGTTCAGTCATTAAGAGCCATTCTCTGAATGCCCACCACATGCTAGCCTTTGGGTAAATTATTGTGCTGAACTGCTGTTTATCTACACACATTTTTCTTGAATATTTATGCTTTTTTTCCTCTTAAATTTGGTGTTTTCTTTCAGAAGATGGCAGTTTCTAAAGGTCAAAAACAAAAAGGTTGAGCCAGGTGTGGTGGTGAAGACCTTTAATCCTAGCATTTGGAAGACAGACATGGGTGGATCTTATCTACTTAGCAAGTTGCAGAATATCCAGGGTTACTCAGAGACTCTGCCTCAAAAAGCCAAAACCTAAACCAAGTAGTTCAAGTAAAGATGGTAAGGATTTTAAGATAGGAGCTGGGGAGATAGCTTAGTTGGTCCAGTGTTTGCTTTACAATCCATCATGAGGCCTGGATTTGGATCCCTAGCACCATATAAAAGCCAGGCATGGAGGTGGGTGTGTATCTGGAACTCCAGATAGTGCATGTGTACCTCTGTGAAGGAGGTACAGGGCAGAGACAGAAGGGTTATCAGCCAGCTAGAGCAATCAATGATGTCCAAGTTTAATAAGAGACCTTTGTCAAACACTAACAGGTAGCGTGACATGGAAAGACACTTGACGGCAATCTCTAGCTTTTATGTGCTCCTGCATGTAAGAACATGTGTACCACATACATATGTGCACACACAAATTAACAAGTTATATATATCCCCTCCATAAAGAATATTTAGATACTGACTTATTAAACAAAAAATACATACATGCACACCTGTACACATATGCTCATGCGGACCAGTTTAGAACGAAGAAGGAAAAATAGTTGGACGCCAACATACAGGTCTATCTGATTTAGCTGGTTTAGGCCTTAGCATTTGGATGATGGGAGTTCACTGTCTATGTTGGTAAGAATATCCTCATTATACTCTCCCTTCAGCTTCCCAGCATGCTCTCTTTCGGTTCTCATTCTTTTAATGATTTCCCCTGATGCCCTGCTCACTGCTCTTCTCCTGTTCTTCCAGTTCAATGTGAGAAAATGGGGAAGTTTTCAGATAAATCTATTTTCAGATTTTCCATGTGGGCCCAGCGCTCTAACTTCCATTGGCTCTGCCGGCTTTCATCTCCCTATCATTTCCAGCAGTGTGTATGTCAAGGACCCAGACCACCTCACATCAGTCTGCGACACCAATGCAAACAGTGCCGGTGAGCACTTTTAGAAAGATTCATAGTGCTTTTGTAGAGCACGTTTGTCCACGAGTGAAATGAAATACTTCTCCAGCTAATGCTGCCTGGCTCTTTAAACTCAAGTATTATGAGCTGTCCTTCATGCATTTTTCCCTTGCAGTCTGGGCTGAAGTTCTTTGTACTTCTTCTGAAACTCTTATTGTAATCAGTATTATTGATTGAATAGTGAACCATTTAACATTTTATGCAAATGTAAACAAATGCTCCCCCCCCCCCCTTTTCTGGGAGCCAATACCTATAAGATCCAATCAGTTTGGATGAGAGCATGGTGATGTCTTGAACTTCTGGGTTGGAATCCTGAGTTCTGTCCTTTGTGAGAAGAGGATCCCAGAGGAGTTGGCTACCTCTTCTTCAATTCTCTCTCACTTAGTTTCCATTGCTTTGCTGAGACATTGTGTGCAATTAGTTGTTTAATTGTGTTACTTTGAAGACAATGAAGAGAGGAATAAACTAACACAAGTCCTTGATGGACCTAATTTTGAACACAGAGCTGGATGGGTGTTGTCCCTTTGTGTAGAAAGGAACTGGTGTTCTGCAGATGTCTAATGGCTCTTGGGGAGGCATGCAGCTAGACAGAGGCTCCCTTGCTTCGGTGCTATAGCAGAAGTTATAAATCACTCAGAAGATATATTTTTTTCCTACAGACAAAACTATTGCTACCAAAGGAAAATGGAATTAAGGGGGGAAAGCTTTTGAAGGAAATATATCTAAAAATATCTGTTCCATCTCTTAAAAAAATTGGCTGGAGCACCTGGTTTTTTTCTGAGTGTAATTTTAGTTAGGTAAACATTGAAAAGATACATTTTTCTAAAGAAGGAAAGAGTACTTTTATGGAAAATGATGATTGGCAGTCCTCTTCAGTAGTAGATTAGTTTTGCAAAAATGATTTTCCTTGTTTTAAAGATTAAGAAAACATGAATTCAGTCAGGGCCAGCAACATGGCTGGCCTGGTAAAGGTACCTTCTGCCAAGCTTGATGACCTGAGTTTTCTTTCTGGTACCCGCATAGTGCAAGGATAGAGCCCGTTAATCTGAAGGTTGTCCTCTGCCCTCCATGTGTGGAGGTTGTCATGCAAACACACATCCACCACCTGCATCCACACAAAATAAGTAAATTAATGAACTAATAAGAACTCCAACACTAATAGTGATTAACCAATAGTGATTATTGCTTACCTGAAAACATTTACCTTTCAACAGGCTTCTTTGTAGGGTACCCACTTATGAACAGAGAGATGCAGATGGGCACTGTGCTTGGTTTTCTATGCAATAGTTAAGTGTTTCTTTTAAGGTGTATACTAAACAAGAACATTAAAAATGCATCCGGGGTTCATAGTTGTGTGAGATGTGCAATAAAGGCTTAAAAATTGGTGAACTGTCTTAAAAGTGTGCAGAACTGTATTTAGCATATACTTAAAACAGCAGCTAGGCAAATGGTGCTGATATTAAGGCATTGGGTTATGGTGGCCAAATGCTACTTGGTATAGTGAATGGGAACAGAAGGAAAATTATGACAAAATTCTGAGAATAGTAAGAGGGCATGATTTAATAGCTGCATAGGCCATTGCTAAACAAGTACAAAAATAGAAAGACATACTTTGGTCAGAGAGCAAGGGAAACAGAGAAAAGCAAATTATTTGGGGCCTTGAAGTCTGACTGTTACACCTCTAGGCATACATACATATACACTCAGCACATGGTAATGTACTCACCAAGTACAAGTATGAATCTGAATAGCATCAGTGGCAACATTGCTAGAAGATGAACTGGACGCACACACATACCATTTGTGATGTTGGTCAGAATTGCCTGGTACAACAGGCTATCAGGAAATTGGTGAAATCATCAGAATGTCTCATGACTCAAAATTAAATTACATAGGACACTTTGACACACACTGTAGGAAACAGTCAAACTTGGAGAAGGCAATAAAAAGATGTCCTATGTCATTTTTTCCCACTTCCAATGGCTCATGCTTTCATGGGGTTTAAAAATAAAAGCTGTAAAATATATTACTTACAGAGATGCTGACAGGGTCTGAATTTATGAGAGCTTATGATCAAACATGAATACATTGAATATTCATGGCTTTTGTTATAGTTTGGATCATAATTCTCCCCCACATTCCCATGTACTGAAGGCTTGGTACCCAGCTTGCAACACTGCTGGGAGGAACTGGAATCTTTGAGGTGCTGTTTAGTAGGAGTTCTTAAGTAATCAGGTTAGGCCATAGAAAGGATTTGGACCCTCATAACTCTTCTTCCTATCTTTGGTTCTCAGCTTCTTCTGCCTTCCCACAAGTCCAAAGGCAATGAGGTCAACCGACTAGGGACTACATTCTGCAAAACTGTTAGCCAGGGTTACGCTGGCTGGAGACCATTCTTCATTATTACCATCATGTGTTCACGTCCAATTGTGTTAACATTTGTAGGGAAAATGAAATGTCTTTTAGTACTAGACTACACAGTTGGAATTTAACTCTTAAGGACATATTTATTGATCATTTCATTTTGTTGTTGTTTAAGACAGGATTTTTCTATTTAACAACCTTGTCTGTTCTGGTCAAAAGAAATGACATTGAACAACGTTTGAATCAATCTTTCCACTTTCTATTCTAGTCGTCTGCATGATAACAAGCTTCCAAAGTCTTTGTCACAGATTCAGAGTTTAGCTGATGCTTCATTATTGGATCTCATACCCCCTACAGATCTCTCTATCTTATTTCCAGTTAGCTACTGCAATACTGAAATCCAGTACAATAGATTTCATAGCCAACAAAGTAATCAGAATCTGCAGAGCCTAGCTCCAGGGAGAAAACAAGAGCTAGGCCCGCCCCCCCCCCCCCCAGGTCTGTAGAAGTATGACGCTGTTTCTCCTCTCCTGAAGAGTTAGAGATTCTGCTGGCCACATGCTTGAATGTGATACCGTGGGAACTGTGGATACCAAGGGTGGAGACGCCTGAGTTGGATGGTCTGACATTGGAGCTGTTAGCAGAAGCTGGAAATGCTTAGCACTACGTCTGAGTCAGAGGGCTTTGAACTGTGGACTTATTCTAACAGTTGCTTTTAATTAAGTCAGCCTGGCCTGCTAGGATTCTGGCAGCCCAGCTGTTCAGAAAGCTCCCATTCTTTGGAAATATTCTGGCTTTCTCAAGGTTTTACTCAGCATTTTGGATTTTGTTTTCATTTCCATTTTCAGATTTACAATCGCTTAGATACCAATTGCTGTGGTTTCAAACCTCAAAAGGAAGATACCTGTACACTAAATGGACTGAGGCCAAACTGTGATGACCAAAATTCTGTGGCTTTAGCACACATTGTCCAGAGGAAGAATGACCCAAGGCATTTGGTCTTCGTAAACAACAAGGGCTTCTTCGATAGAAGTGAAGACAACTTAAACTTCAAATTGCTAGAAGGCATCAGAGAGTAAGCTTTTGTCTGTTGTGGAAGTGCTACCTCCTTCTTTCGCCCGGACTGTTCTAGCATTCTCTGTGTAGCTCAGGCTACGCACTCTTGTCTTCCAAGCTGACCTTAAACTTTCAGTCATTCTCCTGCTTCAGCTTTCAGAGGGCAAGGATTATAGGAAGGAGCTGTTACAGCCAGAATAAAGAGTAAATTTTCTAATGAAGTGACATGTTGGATGATCACATGTATGTTGAACAACTAGTAATGTTCCACGAAAACTAATACCTTGTGTTAGATAGATTTCCCAAGAAATTATGAGTGTGGGAATAGAGTCCTAAGGAAGTAAAATAACCCTCCAAGAGCAGCCAGTGCACCTATCAACAGTCCACACTGCATACACAGCTCCTGCCGTTTTCTGCCTTCACTGCCTTGATCAGCTTTCATTGTGAAACCCATGTCGATGAGGTTCGACATATTCAGGGCTGCCAGGAGTAGGGATAATCAGGTGGCAGAGGCTCTGTTATTAGTGCCCAGGACTGGACATGGGAGGAACAGTAGAGATGTCTAAATCCATAATAAACTATTTGTCATGTCAGTAGAACTAATAAGCATGGCAGGGAGTCAGATTCATGATAAACCCAAATGACTGCCATGAATACAGTGGGAGAAGAGCTCTCTGAAGAGCAGGGCACCAGAGGACAGCAGACCCATTAAGTTGGGTAGGAGGACTTTGGGGTACTCACAAATCTTTATAGTAGACATAGACTGTGGGGCTGGGTCTTGAACAAAGGAGGAGCTGCAGGAGGCTAGTCAATGAAGTACTGCTGTACTCAGTATGGACCCAAAACTCAGAGGTGACCGAAACAGTTTAGGAGACATTTGGTAGGACTTAGAAAGGATACAGAGTAAAGAAGAGGCTGCTATGAAGCTAAGGAAGATAGTTCTGTACTGTGGAAGTGAAAACACAGTTGGTCCCATGGCACACCAATCTCATGCATTTGTGCATAGAGGAGGTTCAGACTCTTGAGTAGCAGGAGCTGGGCTACAAAGATTTATCAGTTGTACCTCAGCTTTGTAAGCCGTGACTAAATTTCCACAGTAAGTGGAGCCACCCTCGTTTGCTACCCATTTTAGTCAGGAGTAAGATCCCCTAATTAGGTTAGATTGGAAGCTTAAGAGGCCATAATATAGTGATAGCTCCCTAAGAGCTGAGCAATGTCAGGGAAACATCCCAGTAAGTCTGAAGTTAATGGTAGAACTCAGCTGTTCCAAGCCCTCACCCACTGCTTTTTCTTGCAGATACTTGTTATTTGTACTCCGATGCTATTACTCTTATTAGGCTGGCATGCGGCTCAGGGTGTTCCATACCCAGAGCTCAAACAAAGGCAAACCCAAAAGAAGACAAAAAGTGTAGAACTTGCTGATGATCCTCTGTGGCACATCTCAATTGTTTCCCCTTGACTTGGTTCTTAGATAATGTGGATTTTATATACACTCTCAGTACTACAAAGCACACTCTTCCTGTGGGTTTTGAGAGTCCCGAGAGATTGTTTGCCACATCCCTCCTTCCCCTGTTGATGCTCTTCATGTCTCTATGAATTGAAGGCAGAATACATGGTAGGTTCTCCCTTTTAAATACCTAAGCCAAGGATAATTTATGCATAGGAAAATTGACATTCCCATGATATCACTTGCTGAATTGATGCTACAGGGACTTGAATTTCTTTGCAGAATTGAGAGTGCCAGGGGCATATATCTATCTATCTTAAACATTCACATAGATATGAATACTTTTATTTATTCTTTCAAAGAAGATTAAACCTTAACTTCATTATGAGGAGTAATGGGTTTAAGGTTAAACCTTCTTTGAATATGTAATTCACATATTAAGAAGCAAAAGTGAAGTCTTTGCTAAGTTCAGAGTCACACAAAGAATATTTCCATTACCAATACAATGTAAAAACCAATAGTAGAGTAATGGGTTGTTTTCTTTTATGAACAGGGCTGAAGACCCTTGTGGTTTTAATACTTGCCTTTCATGCATTCTGCCTCAACTAAATTAGTTGAAGGGCTATAGAAGTTACAATTTGGGATATTAATACTTCATACAAAAATGCTGCTTGATTAATTCATAGCCCACAGGACTGCACGGTACATGTCTGTGGGGAATCTGAAATATACAATAAGCCTTATTTAACTCCACACTTTTGAGGTTTAATAAGTATGTTCAGCGCTGTGACCTTTGGACTTCTAACACCCTCAGAATTCCTGACCTTGGGTTCCTCGTGTCTATGCATCCCATGTCTTGTCCCCAAGTTTGTCTTTAGATAAGTGTATGTTCTTGCCATGCAGTGTTTGAGGTACAACTAAATTCATTTGAAAGTTACTCTTGAACCTCAGTGATTATAGGGTGCATTTAGCAGCATTTTAATGAGACCTAGAGGAGGCCAAGCTGGGGTTGTGGCAGAATATAACCTATGATTTCAACCAGACATTTCCTAAGATTCCTGTCCACACTGCTAGACTCTGTGTGTGCTGGACCTTGGTTCTAGTCCTTCTACATAGAAAGAAGCAAGTTCAGTGAACTCTCTCAAGGCAATTCAGCCAGATCCTTCTTAAGTAACCTTAGGATGTCCAGGGAGATGTTATGGAATGTCCTTGCTCCAAAAGTTTACTTTCACTGAATTTATTTGAAAACAGTTGCCAGCTTCCCATGATTGTAACTAACATCTGAGATGATCACCTTATAAAACGGGGAGATATGTTGTGGTTCATAGCCATAGAGATTTCAGTCCATAGCCACCTGGACTGTTTGCTTGATACTTTAGTGGCACTAAATGACACCACATTTCCATTAATCATTTCCATCTCATTAACCAGTGTAATGTAAAAAACCAATAGTAGAGTAATGGAGTAATTTTTTTGTTTGTTTTAATGAACAGGACTTTTATAATCAAGGTTGGAGAGGTCCTTTTTAGTACATGGCTAGGAATTGAAAGAGAGAAGAGGAAAGGGTAGAGTTCTAGTATCCTTTGCAAGGCATGCCCCAATGAACCCACCCTCCACTATGACTCACCTCCTAGAAGGACCACCATCTCCCAGTCATAGTACTCTAAGGATCTCTGTGAGTTCAAGGCCAGCCTGTTTTACAGAGTGAGATCCAGGACAGGCACCAAAACTACACAGAGAAACCCTGTCTTGAAAAACAAAACAAAATAACATGTATGTATATACACTTACATATTATGTAATAACAATGAAAAAGAAGCTATGAATTTGAAAGAGGTCATGGAGGGATATATAGGAGAATTTGGAGGGAAGAAAGGGAAGAGGAAATGATTATATTATAATCTAAAATAAAACAATAAAAGAAAAGAAAAGAAGAGCATCACTTAATCACTCAAGTTCTAAAAGTATAATTTGAACTAGAGGGAATTCTCCTCTAATAATAATAAATAATAATAATAAAATAAATAAAATATAATAAATAATAATTTCTCCTTTGTCCTATTACAAGTTTGAGATCAATTGCACTTTAAACTCCAAGTTTTGCTCAGGGAGAATACTCTACTCTCACATTTCTTTCTATCAAACCGCCTAGTTAGCAATGGAAACAGATAAAAGACTTTCTGTGGGGCACATGGAGCTTAAGATGGAGGGAAATACTTCTTCAGACCTGATGTGATCTCAATTCTGTGCCTCTCTTTCCCAGTCTGTAGCAACCTTTAAGTATGAAATGATACATTTTTCTTGCATTTTATTTTTAGGAGAAGTGTCTGCTTGTTGGTGACAAAAACATTTGGTTCTTAAGGTCCTATTTGATTGTGTGATTTATGCCAGATTAATGAAGGCAGGGTGACTGGGGGGAAGGAATAATAGTTCTGAGAAACTGCTAAGTGAAATATTGTGTTATCGTTTCAGGTTTCCCGACTCTGCAGTTTCTGTTTTGAAGAGCCAGCACTTACGGCAGAAGCTCCTTCAGTCTCTGTTCCTTGATAAGGTTTACTGGGAAAGTCAAGGAGGCAGGCAAGGCATCGAGAAGCTCATTGATGTGGTAGAGCAGAGAGCCAGAATCCTTGTCACCTACATCAATGCACATGGCGCCAAAGTATTACCTATGAAAGAATGACATAGGGCTTTCTGCCTTGAGGGCTATACATATGTGACCTTTGGTTTTTCTTAAATAAAGCAGATCAACCTTAAGTGTTTCTAGGAGTGAGGCAGCATAGTTGAATATACAAAACTGATCTGATATATATCATAAACTGAGTTTATATGCAAATTCAAGAAGTATCAGGATAACATATTGCTTGCAAAATGTCTGATGGTATTTTTTGCCTAACACTCTGACATGTGTATCTCAGCATTGTTATTACACAGTGGCTCCAATTATTATTCCCACTAATGTTTAAAGCATTTTCATGATATTTGACAGAGCAATACAAACCAGAGACACTGACTCTTCTAATAAATCATTCTCATACCATGTAACAGATCTGACCAGCTCCAAGCAGAGAGTTTATTGACATTGCCCTGATGTTGATCATTATAACAGTTTCCACAACCCTATCCAAAAACAATTCTACCAGGAAATTGAGGCACGTGGCTGTGAAAGCAACAGTCTTGAAATGCCTTCTAAGTAGACATGGTAGTAGATTCATTTACAAACTTCTGGTTGTATTTTCTAGCATCTATAAACAACCAGTTATTTTTTATCTACCAAAATCTCATATTCATTCCTTCTAAGAAATTTACTGTCAGTGTAGAAATATCCATATGTAGCAATGGATATATTAGTTCACTTTGCTCTTAATTTTGATTCAATTTATGTCTGGTGGTTAGAAAACTAAGCAGTTATAAGGCATGATGTTACCTATTTGACAATTTATTTTGTGGAGTCTATTAATGTTCTTATTGGTTGGTTGGTTGGTTAGTTGGCTTTTTTAACAAATAATTATAAGGTCTCCTGTAGTCCATGCTGGCTTTGAACTCCTTATGCATCTGAGGATGACCTTGATCTTCTGATGTTCCATTTCCCAAGTGTTGGGATTACAGATGTATGCCACCATGCCCAGCCATGCTGGAGATCAGACTCAGGGCTTCATTCATGTTAGATAGACACTGTATGACTAAATCCATAATCCCAGCCCACTTTAATGACAGTTTCGCAAATTGTCATTTTTATAAAGGATATGCCATAATTTCTGTAGTTTTATTTTAACCGTAGAAGACTTCTTTTGTGTAATTAAGTTTCATCTGATTCAACTGTTGTTATCTAGCTATTGACAATAAGTTCAGATATTAAATATATTATGAAGATCAATTCAATATGAGAAGTCTCAGTGAAACCCAACCCACGTGACTGAATCTTTTCAAGAAGAGTACACGACTAGAGAACATGTGATAATATGTAGGGCAAAATCAAATCTCAAATAATTCTCCCCCCAAATCCCTCTGCCAACTTTTTAGTTGAGTTGGAAGGATTAAGATTCATGCTCTGAATCTTCCTGTCCTTGGGAAATCTGCAAGGTCATCATGTAGTCTACTTACATGGAGGGAGGCTTTACATCTAGAACAAATTATTCCTCTTTTACCTTTAGCTCTCTGACTCCTTATTTAAAAGATGACTGATTAGCCAGATATGGTGATGAATACCTGACTTCCTAGCACCCAGGAAGCTGTGAAAGGACAATTGCAAGTTTGAGGCCAGTCTAGTCTACATAGTAATATCCTGTCTGACACGTATCCTTCCCTTCATAAAAGCTAGTTTACTGACCTTTTCTTTCTTTGGAAACTTAAAAATAAAAGAGTTACAAATTTTTATTGTATTTGTCTTCTCTTTTTTTTTTCAGTTGTTGTTCCTAACATGCACATTTTCTATATTCTGATGAAGAATAATTTAATACAATGTGAACTTTAGAAAACAGTAGTCTAGGCTACATCATAGATGGAAAACATTTGTGTAGATTCTAATGGATACAAACACATCAACTTATGCTAATAGTATTTTAACTATAATAAAAGACAGACCCAGGGGAGAGGCCTCCTCTGACTCTCTCATTTCTGCTTTTCAAGGCTCATGTCTAAGCACTGTGTTTATCATCATGTGTGTTTCCTTTCCCTTGAAGTGCTGACTTTTGTCACATTCTCTTCAGTTTCCCCACAGTGACCTGAGTATGACTCTGGCCCTGGTGAGTCCCCATGTTGTCTTCTGTCTACAAGTTTTATTTGATTAATCATTTAATTATCCTTTCAAGGCACTTGTATACCTCCCCACTTGACTTAGAATTTCTTCCAAGTTGTTTCGTGCCTTGTCAAGATTACCTACATTCATTTTAATATGTTTTTATTTTTAGAAAAATGTATCATTTCATCCACACTTTGATATTAATTTGAGGCACTGTGAGCATCTTAAAAGCTTGCTTTCATGTGTCTAAGGCTATATTGCTTCTGAGCAGCCTGGACTCCCACAGGTGAGTTGGACTACATTTTTCTTTTTTTTGGGGGGGGGGTTATTTTGAGACAGGGTTTCTCTGTGTAGCTTTGTGCCTTTCCTGGAACTCACTCTGTAGCCCAGGCTGGCCTTGAACTCACAGAGATCTGCCTGCCTCTGCCTCCCGAGTGCTGGGATTAAAGGCATGCGCCACCACCGCCCAGCTGCACTACATTTTTGCCTAGTTATTTCAACATGTTTAATACTAAACAGAAGGCTCAAGAACACTGATTATTTTTATAATTTTCCTTTCAAGGGCTTAGTTTTACTTTTATTTGTATGTTACATATGTGTACACATGCATATGTATGCAGTACCTATGGAAGCCAGAAGAGGGCTTGGGGATCTCTGGGACAGTTGCAAGCTACCTGACTTGGGTTCTGGGAACTGAACTAAGGTCCTTTGGAAGAGCAATGAGTGCTTTCAACAGTCCAGCATCTCACCAGCCCTTGTAGTCACCTTTTAACAATGCATTTTGTATTGTAAACAGTGAGTAATTAATGGTGCATTAGTTTTGAATAATAGTTGCAAGCCGACCTTTGAATTCTAGTAAGTAACATTCTTCCTTTATTGAAATGATGAGAATTTTTTGTGCACTTCAGATGTGCTCAAATTCTGTGATTTGGTTTGTATTATCCCATTATGTGGTTTATTTGCTCTGTTATAACTGATTTAAAATAGAAGAATTTACCTTGGCTCACATACAAGAGCTTGTTCTCCTATGCCATGTTTTCTTTTAGCAGATATGAAAATGTACGTGTATCTTAGACTCTGTAATAAAATGTTACAAATTAAAGATGCATGTTTTTTCTTTCTTTTTTTATACATGAATTTTCAAAGGCTACACACAGCAGCTTCCCCCTCTCCTTTGGAACAGTTCACTCTAATCACTCTCTGCTTTATATTGTCCTTTGTTTAGATGACCACATATTCTGCTTAAACTGGAAAACAGAACAAACAATGTTTGTTTGTTGGAAGGAGTGTGAAAAAAGAAACAAATGAAGAAAGAGACAATTTTAAGGCTGAGATGTCTGCCTGGATCATGTATGCATGCATTTGATGTCATAATTTATGATCACTATGCCTTCTCTGGTATTCATAAGTAGTGTACTATAGTGTTGGAAAAAAATAGTTAACAGATGTAGTGGGTTACCATTCCAGCTTTGACCTGGAAGTTCCAACCCCCATTGAGGCTTTGGTAATGGTCACACCTATAAGGCAGGGCTGAGAGAGGACCCTGAAGATCTGAGATCCAGATGCACGGTCTCCCTTGGTTCCTGGACCCTGGATGCTGGAGGTAGACCAAACAGAGTTCTCCAGAGAACACCTCCCGACTGTGCCACACCTTTCCCAGACCCTGTTACCTATCCCTTGACTTGTAAGTTACCCCACAAAAATAAACCTCCCTTTTAACTACATGGAGTGGCCTTAACAATTTCACCAATAAACAGATACCATACATCTTAGGAAGAGATTAATTTTTGGTTAGCTTTCTATGGTTGGTATGAAACTTACAGTATGTTTAAAGTCTCCTTCCCATTATTTATATTTAATAAGTTTGTTAAGTACATAGGGAACTGATCAAAGTGTAAGATATCCTAGACTTATTCTTAAAATATTTATATCTCTGGACTTGAATAATAATGTGTTTATTCTACTATACCTTTAAATATGTATTACATTACATGTAATGAATAAAATATCTATATATTTGCACATGGCCTTATGAAATCCTAATGTCTATTTGAACACAGACTTAGATTAAGTCACATTTAATGTGATAGTCTGAAAAATATACTGAAATTATATATGGATCATATGAAAAATGAATTTGATATTTTTTTGGTAAAAATTAAGCAATATAATTAAGAATCAAGCTAGAGAAGTCCAAGGTATTCAGTAGCCTGTGGCATCATGATGGCTTGAGCCTAAGACGTTGGAGTCTCACTGGAAAACAGAGTGAATACCTTGTGTAATGCTACTCAGATTGACTGTTCTCCACTGATGTTTTATAGCAGGAATGACGGCATGTATTTCAAATCCCAGCAATTAAGAGTTGAATTGGAGTCACTTCAGTTTAAACTTGCCTGGACTAGTCAGACCATATCTGAAAAACAAATGGAAAACAAAACAGAACATCAAAATACCAGAACTTTCATTTTATGAGAGACATTTTGACTTGTCAAAAAACTTATTTGGAAATAGTGTGATGTGATTTTTTACATTTTCTTATAATTGTTGGGGCTTAATTTTCTACTGAATGGCTTTTGAACAGGATTTTAGGGAAGAGGTTATCATGTAGACTCATGTTCCATAGAAATACAATTTCTTTTTCTAGTGGGAGAAACAACCTTAATAGTTAAAATTTATTAGTATGTTGGGCACTAACCAGTTTTATATCTGCTCCAACTATCTTATAATATGGAGTATAAATATTTGGCTTTGGAAATATTTTTAAATAAATGTATCATTGTAGTAATGCTGTGGTTACTCAAATAAAATCTTTTATACATATTTATATCCTTCTAAGAATCAATTTTATCTTTGGGAAAATTTTGCTTTAATAAACTTCTAACTACTATTGTATACTTTTATCTGTTTGAAAGTTACTATTTTAATTTTTTGAAAAGATCACTTAACCAAACTTTTAAGGCATTCTGATAAAATTTTATAACAGAATGGTTTAATAGATTTAGCATTTATCCAACTTTTACCCTGGGAATAAACTTTTAATCAAAGAAAGTGACTTAATTTGCTCCATTTTAGGCAAATGGCTGAGCTAGATTCCTCACTATCCTGATATAGAAAGAGAGAATGCCAGTAAATGTCATTATTTACAAATACATAACAAGGAATCTCAACTTATGGATCCTGAAGGTTTCACATGGGCATATTCATGTGTGGTACTAATTTTAGTTTTGTGAACTTTCAGGAGGATAAGTTAATAGAAACTTTTGATAATTTCTTGACATAGTTGATTGGCAATCTATCATCTTACCCCCTGTGCTAGGCAATGCAAATGTTGAAATCAATAAGCAGACATTTCGTGTATAAATCCTCAGTCAAGACCCCATGGCTAAGCTTTAAGTTCTATCTTTATCAATCAAGTTTAGGAGACAAGTTCAACTGAAAATTGTCCAAAATTAGAACTAAACTTTGTATCAATGTTTAAAGAGGTTTTGTTCTTTTAGTGAGTTTGACTCTGTTTTTCATAGTTAACTATTACCATTCACAATGGTTATTCCAGGCCATCTGGCATCTGGGGCGACAGATCAAATTTAGCATGTACCATGGGTATCACTATGTTCCAGTATGGTGTTACAGGAATTAGTACTTGTACTGCACACCTCGACTAGTCATAACTTCGTTCACCTGTGTTCTCTGTTATAACAATAGCATTAAAAGTGTTTGAGCTCTGGATCACTTTGGGGAACTGCTGAAACTAGCCTGTTCAATAGTTCTGCCTATAATTTCAGTGATCTCTCTGACCCATAGATACCCAGTTTTGGGAGGATCACTTAGCTCTTGGTCTGCAGTCTCTGATGGTTAAAATGCTTGCTTCCCAGCAAAATAAAGAGGTTAAGAAATTATATTACACACAAAAAGAAAGATCGTCACTTAATAGAGCAAAATAATTACTTATATACAGAATTGGAACTTTGATTTTTGAAAGAAATAGTTTACAAACTGTTTTATTCAAAATGAAAACTGAAAAACCATTTATTTTTAGTAATTATTAAATATTTTTGGTCCACACCATCAGTTCCCAATCCACTGACACCAATTATAGAATGTCATTTGCATTTATTTAACCCTTTAATTTATTAAAATTCTGTCACCTGATTTATTTGCTTTTATTAAAAAAACCAAAACAAAACATGGCCTGTTTTGGAGTAGGAGAGAAGTTAAGTTAATATGTGGTATTAAAATAAGCTATGTGGTTATTATTCAATAGTTTACTGAACACTAGTAATGTTCCAATATTAATAAAACAATTTCCTAAACAAATTAATGAACTTTGACAATGGAGTTATTTCTTTGACACTGCAAAAAGCTTTAAGGCCATGTGACCTGTGCCTTTGACTTTCAGAGGCCACTGGGCTTCCTGCCCCGGTTTCCTTTGCTCCTTCCCTGTTTACACACAGCTGTATTATGTCAGAATATGGCATCTTCCCTAGTTTTTAAGCTCTTTAGTCCTCTGGGATGGGTCTCTGCTGTAAGAAAGGCCTGACTCAGAGTTGCTGGCATTCTGTTGCAGAACCTAAAAATGTACATGCTGAGTGAATGAACCACAGAGGTCCTTCCCTGTCAGGGCACTATGTGTGATCAATGCAGCATTTCTTTGCCTTATAGGAAGGTTGGGTACCCCTCTACCATCATCTGGCTAAAATGCACTTACTTTGGTAAATTATGTGTGCATTAAGGAACCTTCATACATTGTCTTTTAAAAAAGTAACCTGTCTTTCTTAACAGTACTTGTCAGGACTTCCTAAAGCTTTGTGATACAGAGTTAAAAACTGAAGCCAGCTTCCTAGTCATGGCTCTCACCCCACGCTGCCGAATAGCCACTTCTAGTTCAGCAGGCAAGATGGCTTTCGGAGACAGGAATTGGTCTATAACCTAGACCGAAAGCTGTGAGTTTGCAGGTCTGCCAATGGTTTCTTCAGATCCAAGACAACAGGCATTATTTGGTTTATAAATTGTCATATATTATTGGCTCGACTTCCATTTAAGAAAATAAGGCACTTGGTTCTTAATCTCAGGAGTATTAGACTTTGAGGTCAACGCATTATTTTTTTAAAGTCTTTGTAGCACTTTAATAACAACAATAAACTATGACCCAGATATTCTTCCTAAATTGGTGAGACTATGTTATGATTAAGCTTGTAAACCTCAGGTAGTTTTAAAAAGGGGAAAGGAATGATTTATAGCTTCCTCCATGAGGGACTCAATATTAATCTCTTTTAATCAGTGAACATGACAGTTAAAATGTAAGACAGCCCCAAACATCCTGGAAGCTATTGCAACAGTACTAATTGTTTGCTAGTATTGTGACATTCCCGTCTTATTATCTTCTGGCATTTCCTTTGTTATGGGGATGCCAAAAGCATTGTCTCCCATGAGAGGGAGGTAGTGTGTTTTAGCAAGAGGAGCATGGCAGGACCCAGAGTAGCAAGTCTCCAATGAAAGACAAAATTTCCTAGTTAAAGCTCAACTGTGGTGTGGTTTTCCTGGACTGGAAACATTTTAAAGTTGAGGGCCCTTGCTGTGGCGGTAGCTGTTATGAGTAGTGCAGGTGGTTTAGTTGGCATTCTAGTTTGGTTTCTGTTGCAATGATGAGCACTGTGATGAAACGTTCTTGGGGAGGGATGGGTTGACTTGGATCACACTTCTAGCTAACTGTCCACCATTGAAGGGAGTCAGGGAGGGAACTCAGGCAGGAGCCTGGAAGCAGGAACTGAAGGGGAATGCTCCTTATTTGCTTGTTCCCTGCCTCACCCTCAGCTAGCTTTTTTCAGACAGCCTAGGTTCACATGCCTAGGGGTAGTTCTGCCCCTGCTGGGCTGGGTCCTCCTCTATCAGTTAGCAATAAAGAAAATGCCCCCACAGACATGCCCACAAGCCAATCTGATGGGGGTAATTGTATTGAGATTGTCTCTTCCCAAGTGTGTCAGGTTGACAACCAAGATTAGCTGTCACAAGCAGTTTCCATGACAACCAAGATTAGCCCTCACCCTGCTCTCCACTCTCCACAGCAGAGAAGCAAAATATTACCCAGGACACCCCCTTTCTCTCCCCTCACACATCCCCAGCTGAGAGCTCCTGCCTAGATACCAAGTCTTTCATAAAAGATAAACCTGAACTGTGGTCTCCTCACAGTTAGCTTACGAGAGATTTCTCTGTGAAATTCCACTCACGAGAATCTATTGCCACCCTGTGTAACATCAGGAAAGATCCAGGGAGACCAGAGGGCTTGAGGAGACCAAGCAGAGATAGCAGCCATGTGCCATTCAGGGAAGAGACACATCTGAGGCTCGGAAAGAGTCTAGGTGAGGAATGAATTTGAAAGAGCCCATGGCAAAGCAAATCCCCAGACCCAGGTACAGTGTTCACACACCTGTTCTCATTCCTATCCCAGGACTCAGGATCTGTATTTCGTGAGAAATTTTCTCACACGTAAAACGGTTCTTAGGGCCTCAAAAGCATTTCAACACCTGTTCTGACGGAGGGTCAAAGAAGCAGACGTGTTTTTTCATGAGGAAGAGAGCAAGCAGTTCACACTGGAGAGGGGCTGCTGAGCCAGGATACCGTTAGCAGCCGAGTGGATTCTGCAGAAACAGTGGTCGTGGCAAACGGGGGTGGGGGTGGGGGTGGGGGGCGTGGGGCGGGGTGGGGGAGCCTCAGTCTGCACAGGTACCTCAGTCAGCTTTCAGCACAACCGTGAAATGTACGAGCAACTAACAAAACATTTATTTTGATTGATGGTTCTGAGGCTTCAGTTCAAGTACAATGCTACTATAACTCTGGGTCTCTACTGAGAATGACACATCATAGAAAGATTGCACAGCGGAGCAAACTAATTCATGATTCCAGAGGCAAGAAGGGAGAGAAAGGAACAAGACTTCCATGTTTTCCTTTAAGGGCACAGTACTAGTAACCTAGGGACCTCCCACTAGGTTCCATACTTCCTTGCAGCATTACTGCAGGGGGACTGAGCATTTAGCAAAATGATCTTTGGGAGACACTCATCCAAACCACAGCAACAGGCAAAGGAATGCCACAACAGCAGAATGCCCACAAATCTCTGTGACTTATAGCAAAGGAGATGTTTTATGGTACACGTCCTTCATGGATAGGTTCTGCACCCAAGCGGGTGGAAGACCTCAGTTATTTTCATCTCTATGCATGAGTGAAAAAAAGTTTGGAAGGTGTGTGTCCTTCCACACATTGGATACACATAGCCTGCAAAGTACACACACTAGAACTCTCTGGTGAACGGCTAAATATAGCACATGGCAAATGTTACAAATAATGCCTCTGACTGTATTTGAGACAAAAATACCCTGATCTTTGTACTGCCTCCTAAAAACAGTGTTCTGGGAACCTTGCACCACCTCTTCCTTGTTGTAGTTGAGAGCCATGTAACTGAAGCCAGGAAAGTCATTCTTTTCGTTGGCCCTATTTCCTGTCATAATTGATTGGTTCAAAATGAGACTACTGATGAAAATGGACCAATCAGAACATTTCACCCAGAATTTTGGAGTCGTGATAAGAAAGAAGATTCCAGAGTTGCAAACTAAGCCAATAATAATGGGCAACACTCTTGAGATCTTAGTCAGACTTTCTTCTGCTGAGCTGCAAGAGATGGATAGGAAAAGAGATGGCAGGGAACAGTGGAGGCAGCAAGGAGTTAGGGATGGAGGGATGGAGGACAGGATGAGGACTACGGACAACAAAACTCTCAGCAGTGTCTATTTCTCAAGCTGCAGAGCTGAATCCCTGCTGCTCCTGTTTTCCTTCCACCCTGGCCTTCGAAGGAGTGAGTGAAGGACTTGTTGTAGGTCTCCCAAAACCCTTTATTTACCTCATGTTGGCAGGAGAATGAGCTTGTCATCATGGGATTTTTTGACTTCCTTCAGTTTACTATGATTTTCTGATGCTCTTCAGCAGCCCAAGGTATTTCCTTAAACTTCTAGGGACCTTGACTCAAGCCAAAGTGGGATTTGTGGCTTCAATGCTGAAAAGAATTTCAGGACTAGGCAGTTTAAAAAGTAGAGCGGAGGTTTAGTGGATATGTTCCTGTCATTTTAAGTACCAGGGCTAAGAGATGCAGGTGCTCTGAAGAAAGGAAGACACATTGGTGATCATGGGCACAGGATTCTCAGAGAAGAGGTGTGTCACTGCATTGCTGTTTACAGCAGTCATAGGGAGGATTCTGGTCGAGTTTAAGGTTACAATCTTAAAGGGCAAACAAGGAATCTAAATAAGATTACAGGGTAGTTTCTGAGGCATCTGATAGAATTCTAATCAATAAGGTAAAAATCTAGGGCTGCAACAAGGTAGGACAACTTCACCGTAGCAAAATTAATATCTTATTTGGGATTCTCAGGTGTGGTCTGCAGAAGGGACTGAGGCCTTACCCAAGGTCATGTACAATCAGTACTTAAGCCTGTTCATTAGTACTTTAAAATAAAATATCCATAAACATTAGAGGAATATTAACTCTGTCTCAGCAAATGTTCATTGTACTGAAATTCTTGTTTCTCAGTTGGCTTCAATCCAACTCTGGAGTGAGGGCTCTTTTCCCTTTCCATGTCCCCATAAATCTACCTGTCTGTCTACCGGGCTCAGATTCTCACTAAATGCTGTATTTATTTTCTTGTCATGTTTTATTGAGAGGCTTCAATGTGTTTTTCATAAAAGCCATCGTGGGACAGCCCTGTGTTCCAGTGGACTGGGTCATACAGCAGGAAAGGATGCTGGGCAATGTGGGAAAGAAGTTTAGCAAGCTCTAGAGGACTTTTAGGCAAGAGATGATCAAGGGAAGAGGTATGTTAGGTGTGGTTCTCCAGAGTCTTTCATATGTAATTGTGGGTCATTTTAAAATCCATAGGAAATCTACCAACTTCTGAGAAAAACGCTGTTATGAGATAAAATTTCAAAAGATATTTTAGAAACACGGGTAAAAGGAGACTGCTTCAGGCTTTAGATATTTTTTCCTCAGCTGTCACATCAGTAGTCTTTAAAGAGAATTATGTAAACCAGGAAGGTCACTAAGGCCACATCAAAGGGAACAACTTAGAAGGACATGCACCTGCGCAAACACATGTGTGTGCTCATGGAAACACACACCCCAACACACACACACACACACACACACACACACACACACACACAGAGAGAGAGAGAGAGAGAGAGAGAGAGAGAGAGAGAGAGAGAGAGAGAGAAATCCTGATTTCTCTTCATGGTTGATCACAAAGCAGCTTATTCACCTGCTTCTGGCTGGAGCTGTGAACTCAGGCTGAGGTGCCAGAAACCAGGAGTTGCACCCGACTCCTTAGATTTCTCAGGGCTTCTGACCCAGGGGCCTCTCAGGTGGTGATGATAAAAGAAGTTGATTCATTTGCTAACGTGATTTCTCTAGTGCTGTATGTATTCATTCATACAGCCAGTGTTTATTTAGTGCTAGTTATGTGTCAGGATTGCTTTCAGTCCCCTGAGAAAGCAGGAAGCAGGCAGTTAGGGCCTTCCTCTTTGGCAGTTTATTTTCTTCAAGCTAACGCCAGTGCATCTGTGGGACAAGAGAAGTGAGGAGTGCTCATTCTAAACTGTGCACACATCATGAAGACTAATTTCATGCAGCATTCACATAGCTTTCTCTTCTTAGTCTTCAAAGGTCCCTACAAGGAGAGGAAACATAAATGTCCAGACGTCTTTGTGTACACAATGAGGATCTCTTGGGTCAAACCAAATGCTCAGGACGGCTCTTCCCAAGGCACTTTCCTGTCAGCAGAGGTGAGCTTTGCACCGTTCCACCATCTGGTCTTCTTCTACTTGGTCTTTGGGAAGAAGAGCTCCCTGTAAATCACCATGACGACTACAGAAAGAAGGAACTTGGATTGCTGCCAGGCTCGGTAGTGAACTTTCAAATCAAGGAAATGTTCTAAAAAAATCAATATTTAAAGAGCATACTTGGCAAGATGTTCTGCTCTGAATGAAATGGATGGTATTCGTGAAGAGAAAGACTAATGGCAGGACAGTCAAGTTCAAGAGCTGCCCTCCATGGGCTGCATGCTGCCCTTACAGTTTCCCTGTTGCCAGAAACCCTTCTATTTTGTGTCTAAGTACATTGCAAAATTGCTACCTTCATTTCATCATTTTTTTTTTCTAGAAGACTCCTCAGTGTAATTTCTGCTTATTGAAGGAATTTCTCTGTGCTGTCTGGACACTCCATCTTTGTCCAAATTCTAGTGTTTCTTCCTCTTTCTCGCTAATGCTGCCCTCTTCTTTGGTGGGCCATAGAGGTGTAGCCTTTGACATCCTGACATTCCCAGGCTTCTATTTCCCTTAACACGTGGTGGGCAGTGTTTCTTCTAGGTCAGTGTTTCAAGCAGATATACAACCTTGCTTCTACCACGGAGGGAAATGATAATCCTGGCTTCATTATTTTCATAGATATCATGTGTGTGTGTGTGTGTGTGTGTGTGTGTGTGTGTGTGTGTGTGTGTGTGGTTTTATGGAGACAGGATCTCAGTATGTAGTGTGCACTGGCCCTGATCGATCTCTAGGATCCTCCCATCTTACTCTCTTGAGTGTTGGTATTAACATGTATATACTATTATGTCTGGTGTTTGCCTTTTTGTGCTTCCAAATCTTTAAAGGTCCTTTACACAGACATTGGATGTCATTAAATGAATGCAGGGAGCAAAGGGGCACACAGTGGAAAACTTAATAGCAAAACTGACACACTGGAGACTTGGTTAGGTTATTGGGCCCCTTATGCCATACTTTTTTCATTTTCATCTGAAGCTGATTTCATACAAACTATGGAGAGTTGTAGCATGAAAAAAAACAAGGCAGATATCCCTTCTAATAATAATAGTTACTTGTGTCAGATTCTTCCTATAATGAAAGCAATATGGTACCATGCTCTTCAAAACACTGTCTTCTTTTCAACATTTATTTAGAAAAAAACCCTACATATACTAATAGTACAAAGCAATGTGTTTTTAAAATATAATATAGAATGAGTAGAATAAGTTAGCTAACATGCCTATCACATCCAACTCTGTTTTTCAATTTAATCCTTCTCAACAAACAAAAACTAGTGGAGAATTTACTCAGGATCAACTAGGCAGGAGCTAGCAGAGCTGATGTGAACTCAGTTTGAACCTGTTTGACTTTGTCATTTATGTTCCTGAAAATTAGGTCACATAAGTTTCCTTAGTCCACTGTGAGCTTTCTCCACCTTGGCCTGTGGCTTCCCTGAGAGAATCTGTGTCTGTGCCTGTAATGGGATAATCTGCAGCAACCACAGCCTCATGTAAGACTGACTAATAGACACCTGTGGGAGCCAAGGATGCATTTCGTGGTATCTCTTGCATGTCTTGTGCTAGTCAGGTGTGTGAGAATGGTGATCTTCAGTGTCCCCTCCCACCAGTAGCTGATATTGAATAGGATAAGTGTTAGGCATGTGTTTGGGCTTCTTGGTTCATAGAGACGAGAGAGAGCATAGACTTTCCTATGCAAGCCCAACCCGTCTGTCATGATGCTGAGTTGCACAAAATGAGGACACAGGAAAAATAAATACTTCTCTCTGTTCCAAGCCTCGATGAGCATTTTTCTTGATGCCTTTGGATTCCTCTGGTAAGGAAATCACAATGTAAAGCCATTCTGTACATTTGATGTGACTTTGAACAAAGGGCTGTGGGGCTTCTATGGTGTGAAAGCTGGCAAAGGTCACAGAACAAAAGAGGCCAAAGCCCCTTAAAATCACAGCATGCCACTTCATTTTCCTCTGTGTTGTTATGTTAAAGGTTGAATTTGCTAGTTTGCAAGTAGACATAATGGCCAATGCAGCCCTGGTTGACTGGTTAGTTAGTGCACTTTAAAGCAAGAGGTAGGCAAAAACCAAGGCCAGATTTAGACTCAGAAAATCAGCTCTCTACTGGGAAGGAAGTCTTTCACTTAGAGTGCTAGAAATCACTTTATTTTCTAGACTATGAAGTGATACTTTTCAAAACTTGATATTGTTGTTTTGATTGAAATATTTTTTGGAGTGATATTCTTGTTATCTGCAATCAGAGCAGTAGCAGCCTTAAATATGACAATGAGACCACAATAGACATTCAACAACCCAAAGTCTACTCAGTTGGTTTAAATTTTAGAGCACTTTTACTGAGGAGAAAATTGAAAGATCAATATGCACATAACTCTTCTAGAGATAAGCACAGATTTTAAGAATGTGGGGTTCTCCATGCAGCATCCTGGTATTAGCAGGATACAGCACTGAAGGCAGCTTTGTGATAGGCACAGTAGAACAAAATTCATTGCCTCAGTACAGCTTTCTTTTGTTGGATGAAGTATTTTTTCAGAACATTATATTCTTTCTTATAAAGCTCACACCTCTGCCCTAACAGAAGTGAGAGAGAACTCTTCTTTTTCAAAGGAGTAGTTGACAAAGAGTCATTTTACAAAAAGTAACTGTTAGAACACAGGGTTCCATAAATTCAGTTTATTAATTATCTTCCTTGAACAGTAATTGATTTATATTTACTAAGTTTTCAATCTTATTCCAAAAAATGAAAATTAAAAATTAAAAGGGACTTAACATACTTGGTTTCCAGCTAAGGATAGCAAAAAATCTTAAGCTATAAAAACATACACAAAGGGCCTGAGTTCTGGGCAACAGGAAGGAAAGAGACTTAGCCATGATTAGGGCATTCTAAGGAAATGTGGCCCTGGGTACAGGAATGTATGAAACACATGTGGGTTACAGAGCTCAGAGGACTAAGATCATGAATACCCTGCTGGGGAAACTGGATATTTGTTAGGTTTCCAGTGATAAAGTCATTCCGATGATATTGAAAATGAATATGGGACAGACCAGGCTGGAAGGAGGCAGGCAAAGAACCTTTGAGGGAACAAGATAGGTAAGCTTGGAGAAGAGATGGAAGATGAGCTCATATTTAATAAGTCTGATCAACTGAGTGGGGCTATCAAGATTTTAAGAATGACCACCATTTTAAGACTTGAGCAGTCAGTTTCATAATGGTGCTTGCCATTCAGCAGGATAAGATAGATGGCTGAAAAATGATTTGATGAATAAAGCCTAAACCAATATTTGGTTTAACACATGTAAATGTGCATTCCAGTGGGAGTCTAGAAAATAGAGGAGTGGTCTAAAGTGTACCCAGACCACCAGGCTCTTACTGTTGGCATTTGATGAGTGATAAATGTCTGCTGGGGGTCTTAGAGGTTGTTTATCCACGCTTTGGTTTCTACTCACAGTGATCCAGCAGTGAGTGGGCACCCAAAATACCCCCAGACATGACCAAATGCCCTCTAGAAGGCAAAGGCACCACCCAATTGAGAGCCACTGATCTCAGTGTATGGTTGAAGAGTTGCTAAAATGCACGTGGAATTTTAAATCCACATAAATAGAAGAAATAACCCAGAGTTTCAGTTCCATTAAATGATGTGCCAAATAAGTGCCAACCCCTCCCCTTGTGTTGGAACTGCTTGATATGCTGGCATTAAAAGTTAACACTGAGAACATAGCAAAGACAGAAAGTCCTAGACACCACAGTACCATTTTACTTTTTCAAAAGTGAATAGAGCTTAGGTCAGTAAACACAGAGTAGACACAGCTGCAGCCCTGGGCAGAGGTTGAAGGGTGATATGGAAATATCCCCCAGGCTTGAATTTCAATATCTGCACATGAACTTTACAAAGCAAAGATTCTTTATGGGGAAAAAAAAAACTTCCAATAAAGCCAGGGTGATAGAAATTTGAAACTTCCATGACAGGTGGGCATTAACTATCTGCCCTATGACCCAGTGTTTGACAAGGAAGCTCATTTTTCTGTCTGTTGCCAGGAGAAAAAAACTCAAATCAATAAAAAAAATCCTGTACCAATACTCTATTTGGGGTAGGGGTTGAAATTTGCAGTATGTGGCAAGCATAGAATCACCAGATAAGAAAGTACTGTAAAAGCACCCAAGGTACCCCTGGGGTGTGAAAAAATGATACCCCAAATTTCAGGAGGGTCATCTTCAGTAGCTATCATCATGAAGACACTAGTGAAAAATCAGACTCCCTCACATAAGTTAAATTCAAACATAAAGAACTCACTTGCCGTGAACCAAAGTTTATAGACAAAAGAAGTAGAAAAATTACCCTAATCAGCTGATCCAATTTATAATGTAGGGAGTAATACAGATAATGTGTGGGGAGTCCTTAAAATAATAGAAGAAGTTATTGAAGGAAGCTAATATGGACTAGAACAAGAGCCCATGGGAAAAAAGACAAAATGGAATTCTGTTTTTCAAAACTGAATTCTTAAAATAACAGTTACATAAGTTGAGGTATGAGTGTAGGGCTTAGAGAACAGCTGGAAGACAGAACAATGAACTATTCTCAAAAAGTGCTTGAAGATAAGCTTTAATGGAAGGAAGTCTGGGGAAGACCTGTACACGTCTGCTAAGGAGTCTCCAAAGACAGACTAGAAAGAGGGAGAGGTGGTCAACGTGGGGGGAGCAATGTCTCTCCATTTCTACAGTAGACTGAAGTCATGCATTCCCAACTAGAGAAACAGCCGGCATAATAACACACACGTCAATTAAGGTGAAGTGTTCAGCACAGGCGCAACTTAAACAAGTGAAAAGGAACACACGTTCCAGAGAAATCACCTAGGACAAGGGAATAGAGCCAGACCAAAGAGTCCAGAGATCCATTTCTTAGACTTGGGTCTGCAGAGCATGCAGGCAAACACATGAGATGTTTGAGAGACCAGACTCCAGGCAGGAGACCAGGCTGGGAGAACCAGCAGCAAGCCCCCTTCAGATCTATGGAAAAGGTGTGGTCAGTGTGAGGGTCCAGGGTCAGTGGCTTTTTGCGGCTGGATTATTTCCTGTCAGCATAACCACTCCATTTTCATAATATTCGTATATGCTGTTATTGTCACATTTTACAAGTAAAGACACCCAGAAAAGGAGGCTGCTCCTCTCCTAGAGCCAATGGGTTAAAATGGTGTCCTCACTAGCTCTATGTTCTAGTGAGCCTGGTGTTCTAGTCCTCCGAGGGTGAGGAAGTGATCAGATCACCCTTAGGAAGTGATCAGAAAGACAGTATTTTAGTTGTTCATTATATAATTGTTTCATTATTGGCCAAGAAACAGCAGAGTGCAGTGGCAAGCATCTGACCCTGACTGTAGGCTGTGGGTTTGAGTGCCAGGCAGGTCACTCTTTGCTTTGTGTCCTTGGGCAAATCGCAGAACTTCTGAGCCCCAGGCTTTTAAGGTGTAAGGTGGGAATGAGCCAGCAATATGTAGCTGAGAGAGATGCTGTGAGGATTAACCAGGATAACGCATTAGAATTGCAGATGCCCAGGCTTGGCTTAGAGAATGGGCCTCAATGTTATCTTTGAGAAACAACTGTGGCCGAGTTTTCCCTGGTCAGGCAGGCACCTCCTACAATCTCCAGTCCTCCAAGGAGCTCGTTACTTCCTCCCAGACAATCTCTTCAGGTCAAGAAATGCCTGGCATCTTGCTCTGACTTGGTAAGATGCTGAGCATGCACATAGCTTCAGTAAGCACTTAAGTACTTTATTTATTAACTGATTTTTGAATCTCTAGATTCTACAATTTTTTTCTTCATTAGCACTTATTTGCCTTTATCCTTTACATATTTCAAACTAGCATCTTCTTGCTTGTACATTGTTTTTACTATGTGAACAAGAAAATATGAACTTTAAAGTGTTAGTTCAGAAATATGCAATTGTCCTTTGATTTGAATAGAAACATATTTTCATTCTTGACTTTGGTTTGGACCTTGAGTCTTGGAGGAATTCTAATCAGCTGCACCTTCTCCTGGGTGGAATTTCAGCAATGCCTGAGCGTGAGCAAGGGTATTTCCAGGCCTAGAGTGATTTCCTTGACTTTAGTAGAGGGTCGTCTGAGATCTTTAGGAAAACAGCAGTCCTTGTTAAAATCCAGGTGCTGCTCTGGCAGTGACTACCGTGCTTTGGCTAAGGTAATCCAGTGAATGCAAACAGCACCCAAGAGAGAATGTTGCTTGCATGGGGCAGGGGAGCCACTGCCCTTTAAAGTGGAGCAATGAGACAATTTTCTACTTGACCTTGGAGAAGTGCACAGAGATTCCACAATCCCTTTCAAGGACACACCTCCAATGACCCAAAGACCTCTCACAAGGCCCTCCTTCCTGGAGATTCCATCAGTATGTAACAGAACTGTGCTTGGGACCAGATCTCAATACATAGATTTTGGAGTGGGGGAAGTTCCCATTCAAAGTACAGCAAGTGTAACTGGGTATACTCTTTTAAAAGGGTGCTATGGCTGGGAACCAACTAACTGATCCTTTGGGGGTGGCCTTTATGTGAGGAGAATATGATCTAAGAACCAAGGGAATAATAGGCATGGAGCTAGTGAGGACACCAGTTTAAGTGACCCAGGTGAGCAAGGGTGGACCACAGTAAAAACAGTGGTGGTAAAGAGAAATGGTCAGACACTGAAAACATTTGGAGATGGTACTAACTGGTTATATGTCAGTATTGGTTAAAATATTAAGGCCATTCCACGTAGTTAAAAGGGAGGTTTATTTTGTGGGGTAACTTACAAGTGAAGGGATAGGTTACAGGGTCTGGGAAAGGTGTGGTGCAGTCTGGCACTACATCTCCCCCTTTTGTCTAAATAAGAAGGTTCTAACCTAATACAAGACTATATACAATAGAAATGGTTATCAAATATTGTCCAGGAGTAATGAGGGATAATGACCTAGATAAGTTGGAACTACAATCAATGCAAACAATATCAAGTAAAAAACACATACTAAAACCCAGAGAAGCCTAGAGTGTAGGTAAATGGCATGTTACAAAGATCATTCCAAAAAGTGTCCTATCCTAAAGAACCTGAATCTAATATTTAATATGTTCTATTTAAGATATTATATATACTAAGTTGTAACTATAACTGCTAGTCTTCAGTCCCATCAAAGACCCGAGAAGGAATATAATGGTACCTGAGAAATTGAAGATGGATGTAAACAACTTTCCGGAATCTTGCAAGAGAAGACAGAGACAGCTGGCAGCCTGGACAGTCACCTAATGTTTCTCAGCATTGTTGGTGCATTCAAATTGGCTACAGGCCTAGAGTATCTGACAGACCATTTTCAGAAGCAGGAATCTGAAAGACCATCTTACCCTGTCTTGGCAGAGTTCAGAAGTCACTTTTCCTTATGTCCCGCTTGTCCAGAAGGACAGCATTTGTACTGTCAGCAGTTGAGGCAAGGGCAGTTCTTTGCCCAGTAGGCCATTTTGTGCCAAGAAGACAAACTTCCAAATGGAAATGTCTTAGAAGCCCAACATTCTCTCAGGATCAAATTGATGCTGCCAGGAGCAATTGTCTCTCACATCAACAGAATTCTAAGTTATTTAAATGCCATATTCTCTAGGTCCAGGAAGTGTTTGAAGATTACCTTTCCATCCAACCTATGTTATCTGTGAATCTGATAGCCTAACTAACATAACTATAGAGATGACAAACATAGATGACTATAAATCCATAAGTCTTATCTACCTAAATCACTTAAGGACTAAGGCTTCTTGTAAACAAGGTAAACAGTCTATAAGCAAATATATGGTAAAGAATGATGTCTTCAAAATTGTGACAATACACAGGATATTTGTAACAGAGGTAGGAATGTATAGTGCAATATGCAATATGACAAATAGAAAATTTGATAAGAAACAAGAACCAGATGGGTAATGGGGCAGGGATGAGGGGGGTGTGTGAAGAAAGGAAGCTTGTTTTGGATATTTATTGTCTGAGATACTTCAGGAAGTTGAAAGGAAGTGATTGACAAGATAGGTGAAGCCTAAGATATTTTAGTACCTTAGAATCCAGGAAACACACACAGATACACACACACACACACACACACACACACACACACACAGAGACACACACAGACACAGACATACACACACAGACAGAGACACACACACACACAGGCATACACACATATATACACAGAGACACACACAGAGTGGGGGGGAGGAGAGAGAGGTGAGAGGCTAAAATCTATGATATAGATTTTATTATTATACATATTATTTGGCTATATAAATACAAACAACATGAATTTATCATTTTCCTAGCCCACAGTCTCATTCTGGGGATAAAGATACTCTTTTCATTTGCAGAAAGAAGAGGTGAGGCAATGACATCATCTTCTTATTTCTCCCAGGCCTGTGTGCTGGGAAGCAGCCTCCGAACTTAGAAACATCTGGCCCAGCTGTGAAGACTAGCCTCTCTTGTCGACTGGAAGCCAATGATAACAGCTGCTTCCCGGAATCCTTAACTCTGTTTCAAGAAACCTGTCTACCCTGACTTTATTAGCAGGAGGTGAAAAACCAGGTCTCCTCTGCTTATTTGATGTGTTGCCTTAGTCCCCCTGTAGGGTGTTCTCTCCATAACCAAGCACAGAGTCCGAGTTTTACTATGGTTTGGATACGAAATGCTTTCCATAGGCTTGTTACAGGAACACTTGGTTCTTAGCTGGTGACACTATTTTGGAGGTGCTGGTATCTTTAGATCAGCTGGAGGAAGTGAGCCACTGGGGGGGGGGGATGGGAGCTATGTTATCCCTAGGTACCTCCTTTCTCACCCCTGCTTGACCATGAAGTCAATAGCTCTCCTCTGTCACAAGCTCCTTCTGCCATGATGTTCTACCCAAGTGTACAGGACCAACCAACACTGGGCTGGACTCTCTGAACCTGCAAATCAAAGTAAGTCTTCCTTTCTTATGTGGTAGCTCGCAGGTATTCTGGTCAACGGCAGAAGCTAATGGAGATCTAAAACGTAGGAATTGGTCTGGGGGGATTTCCTCTTAGGGTTTGGTGCTAGGGATTGAGCTCAGGGCCTGGGGCATGGTAGGCAAATGCTCAGCCGCTGAGATACACCCCTAGTCTGAGTGTTTCATAACTGATCCGACATGAGCATAAACAGAACTGGCAAGAGCTGAAGTTACTGTCTCGTCACAACCAATAGGGTCAGAAGCATTCATTTATTAATTTTGTAAATAGTCACAGCTTCTCATTTTGCTGCAGAATTGGTCTTAATTTAGAACAAATTAATCATTTGATAAATTTTAGTTGTGGTTCTGGGTAACTTTTATGTCATTCTTCTTTTCTGAAGATTAACTTCTACCACAGGACTATGGACGAATTTCTGTGGCATTTCCTCACACTCCTTTGTGGAGATCCCTTTCAGAGTCTCTTTCCAAGCACCGTAGGTGTGGCTTTGACTTCCTGCCCTTTGACATCAGATGGATTTTTACTGTTGCTTCAGTGTCTGGGTCAATCATTTGGTTTTCAGATTGGAGTTGGTTTAAACAATCATGTAAAATTTATGCTCTTAATGAAAAGTAGGAGGACCTGTAACATTTCACAAGCTGGAATGTAGTGTGAGGACCTTGACTTAATTACAAAGTGGCTGGATAAGACTCCACAATTTCCAATGGAGATCTCATCTGCCATGAGGGAAGTACAACCACCAAGGCACTGATTCCCACCATTCTGATCTACCCCTGATTTTCTGTATTTTCCCTCATAGAGTGTTTTTCAGCTAATTCTGACCTTGGACTGTTCCTTACTCCTTTTGGATAGCTGTGCAGACAGCATCTGCTTCCGCAGTTGCCAATGCCAAGGTTGTCTGCCAAGAACAGAGCACAGGTTTCTCATCATGTTGCAAATAATTGACTCTTACAAAAGGACTTCATGGGAATTAGAAGACTCTTTACAGTTAAAAGCTCATGAAAAACATATGCGATATTTGTGAGTAAGAAAAATGTTTATAAATTACATAGTTGCTTCTAGGAGGAACACAAATTCTGTTTCATCTCCTTCCTCTCTGTATTAGGTCTTGTAAAGTTTCTGAATGATGGCTGAAGCAAGACTAGTCACCATTTCATTCAGTGTCACAAACCACTGTGGGATACAAACAACATTCTGTTTTTCTTCCAGCTTCATGTTAGTGAACCTCATGAGTATACATGCTTTGTCACTAAACTCACACCATGTGCAGCTTGTTTTAGGAAGATAGATAAGGTGGTGGCCCTGTCTGATGCTGAAAAATAAAAAAAAGTCATCACCAGTGTGGGTAGCCAATGTTTAAAACTTCCTTTTCCATATGCGAGAGTCTATATATGGCTTTCCCTCCTCACACAGACCACGTAGCTGAGGGAACATGTGTACTTACTATCCAAGGTGTCTTGCATGCACTATCCCAGTGCATCTGTACAAATATAATAGGAGGAAGTATCTACACTATATTTCTGTTTTATAGACAAGACAATAAAGAAAGTTTTATAAAGGTTAATCTACCCAAGGACATATGGCTACTCAATCACAATGCTTGCCCTTGAATGAAGGAAGCCTAATTTTAGAGTCCAGATTTGAATGCTATATTATATTATGTCTCTGGGAAGCTTAAGTAAAGTGAAAATAAAACTAATATTTAGCTGTGTCCAGAAAAATAGTGCTTCTACATTTTTTTTCTGTTAAAATATGAGTTGGGAGAGCCAAGTTACTTTATAAAGATTGATCCTATTGTTCAGTATTAGTTGTCTAATCCTTCTTATCAAAATTCATGTTTTCCAAGGTCCTTAAGGACTGTTTATCTTCATAACTCAATTAGGACAGGATTGATTGGATTGCTTTCCCATTAATGGAGCTACACTTTCTTTCCACTGGATAGTTTATTCACCTTCCTCTTCCCTGACTGCAGATACTCAGCTTAATGCAGTAAGTGATGCAGAGATTCATGCTGTAAAATGTTTCCCCATTGATTTTTTTTTTAAAGAAGAGGATGGAGACAAATTAATCACATTCCTCATAAAAATGCATTCCTGCAATTATCAAGCCATGGTGGTGCTTGAAATCTCGGATAGTACAGAAAATGAAAGTTGGAAATAGGTTATCTGCATTGCAGGGAGAAGGTGTAACTTCTAAAAAAAAAGCCTATCTGAATTTTATTGCCAAGTTTCAAGGGCATAAAACATTATTTGATTAAGACTATGATTGCTCTATATGTAGCTGTCTGTTCAATATTCAGGGCTAGGCATTGACAGCCGCCCAAGCAAAGCCTTCAGTGGTTTTGTGGGAAATTGAAATGTGGAGAGGGCTGAGTGCTGCCTTGAGGAAGCATAATTGAGATGGTTAAGCAGCTGTCCAGACTAAGGAAGATGCCTGGACTTTCTCTCATCAGTTTATTTACTAGATAGGGCAAAGAGGAAATGCTTCCTACGTCATAATCCACACCAGAGTTCTCTGAGTGAGAGGAAAAAGAGGGTCCCTTTGTTGGGGAATAATTTGTGAACTTTCTCCTCTGTAATGGCTATAATTAGGGTCAGTGAATGCAAATCAAAATAAGCTGTCCCATGTGTATTTTTGTGAGTTATATAAATATCATATTGGATGGGGAAACACGAAGAGGTTAGGGCCAACTGATACTTGACGTTATCTGGCCCTATCTCTAGTGGGTTTAACCTAAGAAAAAACTAAACTCTTTTGGTATTAGTGTCCTTCTCTAGTGGACAAGGAAGACTGTCTCTTTTAGTACCATATATATTATATTTTGATGGCTTCACAGCACTTAGTGTGGTATTAGGCCCAAACTGCTGATTAAGGAATAAGCTAACCAATCAGATATGTGAAACCTGGGGATAACCATATAAAACACGAGGAAAGGGGATTATAAGCTTTACATGGTGTTTAATGATGTGAAAATGGAACCAAAGAAGAAAGGGTTCTTCATTTCAGATTTCCATGGGTAATGCTTGACCTGAAACTTTCTCTGGTATGTATCAGTGCTTTAGTTCTCAAGGTGACTGCTGTGGGATGTCTTTCTGTACACTGTGAATATGTGTTGCTTTGATTAATTGATAAATAAGGTTGCATTGGCCTATGGCAGGGCAGGATAGGGTTAGGCGGTACATTTGAACTGAAGACAAGAGGAAGAAGAGTAAATTCAAGGGAGATGCCAGCCTGTCATCCAAGGAGCAACAAGATGCCCACAGATGGGTGATACCACAGCCATGTGGCAACATACAGATTAATAGAAATGGGTTGAGTTAAATTATAAGAGCTAGCTAGCAAGAAGCCTGACCCATAGGCCATACAGTTTGTAAGTAATATAAGCCTCTGTGACCAAGTGGCTGTGGGACATGGATGGGAGAGATTCTCCTAACCATGGGACTGAGTGGGACCAGAGAAACTTACTGTTATAAGTGACAGTTTCTAGTGTGAAACCAGATCATAGAACTCCAAGGTATACAGGTAGTTCAGGTTACAGAGGAACCTAAATTCTATAACAGGTGAGAGGTTAGAGCTATATGATTCTGGCTCCATTGAAAAGATTGTTTTGTTTCTTCACAGAGATAGCTTAGAATGCAAACTTTAAAGACATAAATGTGATCCTCTTTGGAAAGAGGGTCTGAGTAGGTCCAATTGGCTTAAGATGAGTTCCTTAGGGTAGACCTTAGTCCTGTGTGACACTGCTCTCCTGGGAGGGGCTAAAGATGGAGCTTAGTTGGTAGGGAACTGACCTAGCCTGAATGGTGTCCTGGCTTTGATCTCCAGCACCACATGAACCAGTTAGGGTGGTGAATGAGTATAATCTTAGCACTCAGAGGGCAGAGCCTAGAGGATTCAGAACTTCAAGGATATCCTTTGGCTGTACAGTGACCAGGCTAGCCTGGTGAGTCACTAGATAAAGCCCTCCATTTGTGGTGTGTTGCCTAGGATTCTAATGCAGGTAAGGAAGCTTTGTCCTGTTCTTTTTCTTAGACGATGGACCAAGACACTTCTCATAGACGTGAACTCAGGAGGCTCAACTAACCTTTTCCTTCTTGAGTTGAAGCACAGAATTTTGACGACATAACCGCTTTGAGTTGTCCATACTCCTGAAAGTAATGCCTCGTCCACACTCCCACACACCACCTGAATGAACTCATTGGTTCACTAAGCTGTACTTTGATAGAACTGTCTCTTTGCTCTGTCACTGAGGCTCTACCTGGTGTGAGTAGGCATTTGTGCATGCCTCCCCAGAAGTTACAATCAAGAGTGGCAAACCTGAGTCTCACATCTCTCCTCTTTGGCTTCTTTTCACTCACATTTTCTATGAAATGCTGAAATAATCACTGGCTTCATGTTCGACATTTCTAAAGTGAGGACCATTGGGAAGGAAGGAAAAAAATGTGTGGTCTAATGCTCAGCAAGATGACTAGAGTCAATGATAATGTGTCAACATAACCAAGAGAGTAATTTTTAAGTGTCTCAGCACATAAAATAAATGGTGAGTGAGATAATGGATGTGTTAATTAATGTGAGTTAGTCATTCTTCTTTCTACACATATATCAAATCATCATATTTATTCCATAAATGTATACAATTGATTTATCAATTAAAAATACTAATTAAAAAAACAAGGTTAATGATAATAGGTACCTCATATATCAAAGGAACTATTTATGTTGACATTAATAAGGCTTCTCCAGAAAAACAGAATCCATAGGACAGGGACACACACACACACACACACACACACACACATCTAGACACAGAGACAGACAGACAGACAGAAAGACAGACAGAGATAAAGAGAGGAATAGGAGTTATTGTATTCATTTAGTGTTACTTTTTAAGCTAGCATGAAAAATAGTGGGCTTCATTATGCCATTTCATTTTCATTCAGGTATATCATTACACTTTGTTCATATTCATTCTTCACTGCCCTTCCTTGTTTCCCTCCATCCTTCCTCCCACAAGATGATCCCCTTTCCTGCCTTCATGCCTTCATAATTATATTTAAATAGTGTTACACTTACAAAATATTCTTTTCTTTCTTTTCTATCTCTCTTTTCTTCTTCTTCTTCTTCTTCTTCTTCTTCTTCTTCTTCTTCTTCCTCCTCCTCCTCCTCCTCCTCCTCCTCCTCCTCCTCCTCCTCCTCCTCCTTCTTCTTTCTTCAAGACAGGATTTCTCTGTGTGTAGCATTGGCTGTCCTGGAACTTGCTCTATAGACTAGGCTGACCTTGAACTCATAGATATCTGCCTACCTCTGCCTCCCAAGTGCTGGAATTAAAGGCGTGTGCTACTACCACTTGGCAAATATTCTTTGTTTATGTGTTTTTTGTTCATACAACATTAGTATTTCAGGAGTGGTCTTCCACAGTTGTGGCACCTGACTATTCTAAAAGCACAGAATAAACTGGCATGTTGTGGATTGGAGCAGCCACACCACAGCTCCATTCAAAGGCCAGTGTGGCAGAGGGAGTCTGTAGGCCACTGGTTCTCCATCTGTGGATTGCAACCCCTCTGGAGGTCTAACAACCCTTTCACAGGGTAGCTTAAGACCATCATTAAACACAGATCCTCACATTATGATTTATAATAGTAGCAAAATTAAAGTTATGAAGTAGCGATAAAAATAATTTTATGGTTGGAGTTCACCATACACAAGGTGTATTAAAATGTCACAGCATTAGGAAGGTTGAGAATTATTGCTGTAGGCAGGTTACTTTATAACCAGGACATGTCTGTTTGCTATAGCATTCCATCTCACTTTTGTCTTTTTAGATCTTTACTGAAGGAGCTCTTGTGACATTGAGGGGGGCAATCTACATTAGTTAAGAAATCTACCCAGAAACTGTGATCAGGATATACTACATGCAAAAACAAAAGCAAAAACAAAAACAAACAAACAAACAAAAAACCCCAACTATTCTCAATTAGGGAATAAAAAAGAATCTACCCCATTCAAGGTCAATACCATTCAACTAGAAACTCCACCTTGGCTCCACTCCTCCCCATTCCAAACCACGCCCCTCTCAGAAAGACTGCCCAAAGTCCAGGCTGTTTTTTTAATTCTGCTTGATCTGGTTTATCATGTTGGCTGAGAAACCTACTATTGGGGTACAGAAAACCTATCAAATACCACCCCACAAATCCTGACAGAAACATCCAGAATAGTAGTTTACATACAACCTGGAATCCCTGTGATCATAACAAACTGGCCTAAAAATTAAAGGTCAAAGTATTAAATGAAGTGTTTAATGTAGTCCTGACTACTGACTTTTTGTTACTAGTATAACTACTTCTGTAGTTTGTTTGAGAAACAAAACCAACCAATATGATAATGGCAAGAGAAGACTGTTGGAAGTAACGCTGAAAAGCACATGGTGCCGTTCGGAAACTTGCAGACCTCACTGCATGTTATAAAAGAATGGACAAGTGTCTAGAGTGAGCCACGTGGAGAAAGCAGTCTCTTCAACAACACGCTTTTCCAACCGTGTATCAAAGAAAAACTGGCAAATTTCTTTCCATAAAACCTTGTACTTGTCTGAATGCTTTTAAAAGGACTTCTATGCAAGTCATTCTTGTTTAAAAGTGAACAGAACAGTAATATTTAAACCACAAGATGTCAGTTGTGGTAAACAGAATAATGCCTTCCTGAAGACACCCACTTTCAAATCTGACACCATGTGAATAAGTCACCTTACATGACAAAATAGGACCTGAGAAGTGTGCTTGAGCTGTGGCACTGAGGTGGAGTTAGATTCCTCCATGAATAGAATCTAATCACACAGAGACAAAAATGGAGAATCATTCCCTGCTGTGGTGGTGAGAAGCAACTACAGTGAAATAGCCTTGGAAGTAACAGTAATAGGTGTGGAAGGTGGAGTAAAGGGATCTTGGGCCAAGGAATGTGGAGAAGCCAGAACAGTCAGGAAACGGATTCGCTTTTAGAACTTCCAGAAAGGAATGCATCTGTGCTGTCTCATTTTATCTCTCCACAACCCGGGTCAGACTTCTGACCTATTTAACTATAACTACCAAATCCCTGTTGTTTTATGCTTCCGAGTTTGTCATTTGTAATAACAGCAAGAGGAGCAGTAACTGTACATTCTCAAAGCAAGGTAAGGGGAAGAGCTGTCTCATTCCTTCTTCGATGTCTCTCTACTTTTTTCTTTTCTTCCTTTAGGTTTTTTTTTTTTTTTTAAGATTGAGGAAAAATCAATTTTCTGAAGATACTAAGAGGAATAAAAATACTCCCCTGCTGAATAAAAAAGACAAAGCAAAGTGGCATTCAAACAATATATCCACACCCCTTTCTGCTTTCATATTACTTATGCTTCTTGCTACCCCTCCCTTGAGATATTCCTACACAATGGCCTTTTTCTAGTTCCTGACTTTTCAGTTCTCCAGGTTAAACACAGCAGACTAAAGAATCAAAGCTAAGGGCCACATATGAGAGAGTAACACTGCGTTTGTCTTGCTGGTTGGTTTAATTTTTTCAATTCCATCTATTTACTTGTAGATTTTATAATTTTATTTTTATCTACAACTAAGTAAAACTCTATCATCTACACTTCCATTATCTATCCATCAGTTGATGGGCATCTAGGTGTTGGAATTTCTGGCCACTCCTCCAGCTACATGACCACACATGTGCAGTTCAGTAGCTAAGCAAGTAGCCTTGCATCTTACGTAATTCATGTGCTGCATGATCTCATACTTTGCATTGAGCATGATCACAATCTTCACATGCATGGCATAGCTTCATAAGCCCATTTGCGCATGTGCAGGGAATCCATAAGAAGCAGGACACTGATCTCTCCCCCCCTCTTTTTCTTCTCCTCCTCCTTGCCTTCTCTCTCTGCACGTGTCTTCCACAGACCTGGTCCTGCTCTTTTCTGTCTCTCTTCTCCTAATAAGGCTCTGATAGTGGGTTTTGCCACGCCTTGTGGCCTTTCACAGTAACAGCTCCGCTTAATGAATAACACAGCGTCGCTGCATTAAAACCAACACTAGGTACTTTCCATTTCCTAGCAATCGTGACCATGGATAAGAGTCTCTGTGCTATCACACAGGGTCCTTTGCGTACAGCCCTGGAGTGCTGTAGCTAGGCTATGTGGTTCACCTGTAGAAACTCCAAAGCATTTCTACCATGTCACATTTCTACCAACAGTGAACAAGGGAACCTCTTTCCCCACATCTTCAGCGTCAATTTTTGTCATTTCGTTTCTTCGTGATAGTCATTCAGCCTGGGGCAAAATGGAGTCTTGTTTGTAAGTACCTAGAGGGATTCCTGTGACACTGGAAAAGATGGAATCTCAGAGTAGTTTGCATTTGCCTATTGGCTAGTGGTTTTGAACATTTTAAACATGTTTCCGAGCTGTTGGTACTTCTTTTGAGAATTCTCCACTCAGTTCCATGGCCCATTGACGACTGTCTGTTCCCTTGAAATTTAGTTTCTTGCATTTCTTTCTGTATTCCAGATATCAAGTTTCCGTCATGTTAAACGTTCCTCCCATTCTGTAGGGTCTCTTCACTTGATTGACAGTTTCCTCTGCTATAAAAAGCCTTTTAATTTTGTGAGATCCAAATTGTTTATTATTAGCCGTATTTCCTTAGCAACCAGAACCAGAGTCTGTCTTTTTTTTTTTTTTTTTTTTTCCTTGCCAAATTGACATAAGCTAAAATCATTTGGGAAGAGCAAACTAACTGAGAAAAATGCCTCCATTAGACAGGCCAGTAGGCAAGTCTGTGGGGGCATGTTCATGATTATTAATATGGGAGGGCCAAGCCCACTGTGGGAGGTGTCATTCCCCAGGCAGATGGTTATATATGGAAGCAAGCTGAGCCAGCATGAGGACCAAAGCTAGGAAGCAGTGCTCATGACTTGCTCTGTTTCTGCCCCTGCCTCTGTATTCCTGCTTGAGTCCTTGCCCTGACTTCCCTTCATGGTGGACTGCTGTGGAAGTTTAAGCCAAATAAACCCTCTATCCCTCAATTTTTTTTTTTTTTTTTTTTTTTTGGTCATGGTATTTTGTACAGAAACCTAACTAGAGCAGAGTCCCTTTCAGAAAGTTGTGTGTCTTTGTGTGTGTGTGTGTGTGTGTGAGTGTGTGTGTGTGTGTGTGTGTGTGTATGTATATCATAACATTTTGATATTTCAAATAATACTAAAAACGGCCTGAACTTAATATATATTAAAAAGAATATAGGTTAAAAATTAGTGAAACATGGTCCTAGGCTCTTGTAGAAAATAAAACTTTAGTCTTGGGTTGGAGAGATGGCTTAGCAGTTAAGAACACTTGTTCTTGCAGAGGACCCAGGTTCAATTTCCATCCGTAACTCCAGTTCCAAGGGATCCAATCTTCTCTTCTGACCTAGGTGGGCACCATGCATGCACGTGGTGTACAGACATACATACAAGCAAAACATACACACATAAAAATCAAGCAAATCTAAAAAAAAAAATTTAAAACTAATCTTTTATTCTCCAAGTAGCATAGTTTTTTTTACATACTTTTAAAGCTTGATTATGAATTGCTTTTAAAAGCAATTTATTTGGATTTCCTACATCCTTTAAGTACATTAACAGAAGAGACTCACTTCAAAGGCTGTATGATTTTTGAAAAAAGTCAAGAAAAGCAAACAGACATAAAAGTACACTCTTTCAATAAATATAGAGCAGGCATAGCATGCTTTCATTTGCATTTTCCAGATTTTAACAAAGAAAATGGGCCATCATATTTCTCAGATCCATACTCTAATGAGAGACATTGAACTTTTTCTTAAAAAAGAGATTTAAAAAAAATGGATTAAATACTGTTTTTTTTTAAATGGAGTTTTTGTTAAAGGTATGACAGTAGTGTGGTTCAAATGATACTTGCAGCTCTTAGGTAAAATAATAAAATACAAAAAGTAGAGATTATTGTAATTTAAAAGTAGTAATCAAGAGTCACACCATACAACAGGGCTCACGTAGGAGGTTTACTGGGAGAGCTGTGAAGAGGGCAGAGACTAGTCCCTGGGGACAAGAGCAAAGGAAAAGAGAGGGGAGTTGAGCAAGGCCCACTTTTTTGTTTTTTGGTTTTTTTGTTGTTGTTGTTTTGGAGACAGGGTTTTTCTGTGTAGCTTTGCGCCTTTCCTGGAACTCACTCTGTAGCCCAGGCTGGCCTTGAACTCACAGAGATCCGCCTGGCTCTGCCTCCCGAGTGCTGGGATTAAAGGAAGGCCCACTTTTTATGAGGGAGTGTAGCAAATGTGCATAGGGGGTGCTCTTAGTGGCTGCAGCTGAGGATGTATCCTGTCAGGACCCTAAGGGCAGGCCAGTAGGGATGCCTAAATACTAACATTTAAGATAGAACATTTGATGCGGTGACTTCGATAGGCTCTCTCAGCAGTCTGAGACCTGCGGTGACCCTGGAACCTAGTCCTCCAGTGACAGGCCTGCTTTCCCACCTAACGGATTGCTGGGACTCTCCATCCAACACCGACCTTTGGTAAGCCCCCCTCTTCTTCACTTCTGGCCATTTCCCATGAGAGAGGCTTCGTTTTTTGAGCACAGTCCTCACTTTCTGGCTTTTCTCAAAGCCCTGGTACCAGGTGACTGTGTCTCACTCGGGCTCTTAGCCCATCGGCCCCTGCTTTTTTGGTCAACGATACACTGAGCAGCTTTTGTCTCCTCATCAATCTTCGCTGAGTTTCTGGGATGCTAGAGAATCCAGCCCTTGGATCTTCCCTACCTCACTCATGGAAAATGCACCTACCATCATACCTACCACCTGACTTAACGGCTAAACTTAACCACCTGTGCCCCAATAGCCCTTAGATATCAATTCAAATGGCCATTTACCGGTACCCCATATCCTGGTATTTCATGGGACCTTTGCAAATTCTGCCAGCGACCCAACAGATGGAAGGGGGCAACCTGTTTTCAACCTTTTCCCAAACCCTTTTCTTTTGTTCTTTCTTCCTGCTCTACTCGGCTCCTGCTAGCTACGAAGCCTGCTGCTGTGCCTCCTTGTTAAGCTGCATTTCCCCTGCCCAGCCTCTGCCAAAGCAGTTACATCATCACCTGTCTCCAGATCCTTTTCCATGGCGTGTGCAACCTTTAAAAGTGCCCACCAGGCAGAGCTCATTCTCTTTGTCTGTCCCTTCTCTTATTCCTCTCCTTGCCTCCCATTCCGCCTCTTGCCTCTTCTCTTGTTTCTCTTCCTCTTGCCTTCCTCCCTCTCTCAGGTCCTCACTCTGATGCAGCCTTTCACCCTTCCACTCTTTGGTTTTCCCCCTCCCAATAAACCTCTCGTACTAACTCTGTTGCGTGTGGCATATTTGCTTGGTGGCATGCCTTGGCAGGGTCCACCAAAGGTACCCACTTCATGCTAGGATCCTACTTACTTGCTCTACCTGCAGCAGCAGATCTGCTCTCTTCCACCTGCAGCAAATCTGCTTTCTCATTCACTGACAGCTTTGCCTTCCATTCTATACCAACAATTGGGTCTCTGGTGGGGCCATCCACCTCTGACCATTTCCCTAGATGTGAGGCTTCATTTCTTAAGCACAGTCCTCTCCTCGCCTTCTGGCTTTTCTTGAAGTTAAAGTCCTGGTACCAGGCACCTGTGTCTCTCCCAGACTCTTGGCCCTTGTGACAACGAACTGAACAACTTCTGCCCACTTAATCTGATCCTCCCTGGACTTCTGGGATGCCAGAACATTCAGGCCTTTGGGTCTTCTCTCTGCCTCATCCTTGGGAACTGTGCCATACACCTCTTTGCTACCATTGGGAAGTCTTTTGGCGACCCATTGACCATTCTTTGGACCAGGCAGTTGGGAAACTGAGAAAAAAGTCTCTACTTCCTTTTTCTTTTCTCTAAGACCTGCTTGTGTCTGTCTGCTCTCCCTCTCTAAAAGTTCTGTCTGATTGCTGCCACATACGAGTCAGAGATGGAGAAGCCAGCTTCGTCTTGCTCAGCATACACAGGTCCTTCCTTTCTATTTACTCAACTCCTGTTTAATTCTGTGTGTATGTGCATGTAACTATTAATGGCTACCACTCGGCTCTCCTCTATCTTGGCTGGTGACCTCATCATGATCTCTTCTGAGCTCCAGAGAGTCGACTTGGATCCACCTCAAACAGCATCTTGCCAGGTTCCAGAAGCGCTTGACGGTTCCACAGAGCCTGGACAGTGAAGTGAAACAGCCAGCTACCTCAGGACATGGCCAGTACTCCAGCTTTCTCAGGTCCCCCAAAGGTGACCAATGCCCCCAAGTCAGCTTGAAGCAGTCTCAAGAACACAGTGCCTCCATCCCCACCTCACCTGAGACCCCTTTCTAACTCCTCATCTTTTTATAATAAACAAAAGGGAGGAATGTTAGTATTTGTACTGGCCTGCCCTTAGGGTCCTGACAGGATACACCCTTAGCTGCACCCAATAAGAGCACCCCCTGTGTGCATTTGCTACATTCCCTTATAAAAGGCGGGCCTTGCTCACCTCCCATCTCTTTCTCTTCTTTTGCTCTTGTCCCCAGGGACCAGTCTCTGCCCTCTTCTCTACCCTCTCCCTATAAACCTCCCACGTGGGCCCTGCTGTATGATGTGGCTCCTTCCCATCATGTTAAAAATACAACAGAGACCACATTTCATTATTCTCAGCACCATTTGCTCTTCTGAAAAGAAATATTCCAACCTTCTAAAATCTTGGAATAATAAACACTCCCAGGGTTAAAAAAAAAAAAAACCAAAATGCTCTAATTGGCTTCTCTGTATATGTTTAGATACATACATGCATGCATAGGTGTGAAAATCTTCAAAAGAAATATGTCAATATCAACTGTAGTAAAACATGGTTTTGTTAACTGATGCTCTTAAAATAACACTATCTTTTCCTTCTAAGAAAGACTTCCTTGGGACGATTTACATAGAGAACATTTTAGATAGTAAAGCCTGATTATTGGAGGAAAAATTACAAGGCTTTTGGCGAGACCTTGGCATTTAGGCAGTGACAATATTGTTTAGGAAAGGCCAGTTTTAATGGCAGCAACATTTTCCTATTCCACTGTGGACACTTCCCTTAAATGCCTGTGTGGGAAGATGAACAATGTTGTCAACACCCACTGTATGTCTGAATCTTAAAAATTCGAAGCTGGATGAACGTCACAGACAAAACTAAAAAGACGCGCTGTGCAGCAGCGTGGGCAGCTTTGAATGTAGAAGCTTTGTGCAGTGCCAAGACAGACTAAAATACATGAAAACACTAAGAGCATGGCCTAGGAAGAAGAAATTTCGATTTATTTTAAGATTAATTTTATGTATACACCTCTTTCCATTGGAAAACATCACATAAAGTTTTGTATCTGAACTAATTACTATCTTTAAATGTTTGAATAAATCATTCTTAGAAGCTAATTTTTCTTTACTATTTAATTCCCTGAGAGCAGAAGTTTGACTTGTGGATCATGGAACTGACTAAATAATAAGGACTTAAAGCATGTGTAACAAGTGAGTTAAGTATAACGGAAACATAGACTTTTTTCCTGTAAGAAAACGAATTGCCTTTGATATGTCACAGAACCTCGGTGTCTCTGAGAGTAACTGATGCCATCCCGGATGCCACTTCTTTCCCTGTTGTCTTGCTGCTCTTGGAGATAAGATTTGTGATATTCTGTCATCTAAACCCTCAAATCCTGAGAATCCCACCAAGACCCCATGTCCATCACATGTCAACTAACAGCCGCAGCTTCCTTCTGTATTATGTCCAGTCTTTTTCAAAGAACTCCTTGGGGCAGAAAAAAAAAAAAGAAAATGATTCCCAATGTGTATCCAGTCACTTAGAAAGCACACAAGTGCTGTGGCCTCTGGAGAGAGGGTAGTGACTCTTTTTTTGACTCAAGAACTGTAGCACATGCTCAAAGAGCAGGTCAGTAACCCCTAGTGGCTGGACCAGACAGCAGGCCCAAGCAATGAGGAGAACTGAAGGCCTTCATCTGGCAACACGGCAATTATTTCAACAATTCCCTTCTACTTGGAAGAATGTGAGCCATCTCAGGCATGGGGTTAGTATTTTTAGCATTCTTGTTAGAATAAGCTTCTTGCAATTCTGGGATCAACTAAGAAATTAAAGTCAGGCAGGAAGGCACAAGTTTGACAAAAGGCTTCATTTCATCTCTGTCATGAACAAATAAAGTTTTTCCCTCCCAAGTGATGGTGGAATGTGTGGTCACATAACTGAACTTCTTCTACATTATGAAGGGCAAGGAAATACAACATGGCAGAGGAATTTTGGTGGGAGAAAGGACCTTGGAGATGAAATCTAGTGGTTGCTCAACAGTTCCACAGATGAAGAAATTTAAAATGTCTATTTCACAAGAACATGCAAGACAGCATGCAGTGAGTCATCCCAGTAACAAGCCAAGAGCTGCTGATACTTCAGTCCGAGAGGAGAGGAAATGTGCAGAACCATTTGCACACCAGTACTCCAAACCATGGCAGAAGACGGAGGACTGAACTCAAACACTGTCAGTCTTCCCCTGGACGGAATTATCAGCAGATCTTCAGGGTTTTAAATGTATCAGTGACCAGAAGCAGAGATTTGGAATGATGATAAAGGCTTCTGGCTCGTCCAGAACATCAGGAAGTGATGAATGTTCGGTTAGGGAAAAGAAAATGACTCTTTACCCTCAAGTGATAATTTCTAACCTCATGACAAATTGGTTTTATTTCATTTTCTCTCTGTTCTGTCTCCCCACCACCACCACACACACTCACAGTAATTTGTAATCTGAATCATTTGACAGTAGATTGTAAAAGTCATATTCTTTGGTCTGCTTATTTTATAGTGTATATTTCCTAAGGATAAAAAATTTTTTTTTTCTCTAGAGCTGAGGACTGAACCCAGGGCCTTGTGCTTGCCAGGCAAGCGCTCTACCACTGAGCTAAATCCCCAAACCAAGGATAAGAATTTTATATAAACACACTTTACTTGCAAAATTCTAGAGAGCTAATTAGATGATCAATCTACATTGATTCCCAATGCATAACTCATTATATTAGTTTATGATCTACTTTCTTTGGTTTGGAAGACACACACACACAATTGCATTTCCTTATTGCTTTGTATATTCAGCCCACAAAACATAATTGGCACATGGTACCAAATTAGGAGCAAAAATGTTTTAGTAAGTGTTGAATTATTTCTATCCTTTGTCTTCTTCTCTTATTTCTTTCCTAACTTTTTCAGACTTCCCATCATAAGCTGAACCTGTGATGTGGAAGGAACCAAAGAGCTTCAGACAGAAGAAAGAACTTGAGAGCTGACTTAGGAGACTGGCTGTGGCAGTTGCTAAAGTTGCTAAGATGTTGCTAAAGCACAGACACAGTGACTTGGGGAGACAAAGTGACTGGTTATGCGTTTCCCAGTAGCAGGTCTTGAAAGTCTGTCTTGAGTCAAACAGGAAGAGTCGAGGGGAAGAATTTGGTAGTGAGTGACAGGGAAGTGCCCATAGAATCCTATTACCCTTGTAGTTTTGTCAGCAACAAAGGGTGTGGGGTAATGGTCCCCCTAATAAAATGATAGTGGTGGCTGTGTTGTGTGTAAGAGAGAGGGGTATAAAAGCTGTGGGGCTCAAGAGGGCAGGTGCAGATGAGGTCGGGACGATGGACTCAATGCTAGTGAATTTTACAGCCTTGGAAGACATTCCTGCAATTTTCTGAGCTAGGAAACATAGAAAGGATGGTTTTGGGGGAAAGATGAGTGGTTTTGTCATGAACTTGATGGTCTGAGGTATTGCTGTGCCATCCATGTGGAGAAGTTAGGGAACAACTGGACAACAGAGCACAACTTGGACAAAGCATGGTATCCTGTACAGACTGGGTGGTGGGGTGGTGGCCTTCATGACTGTTTTGTCTTTCTTGCATGCAGGACCTTCTTCTCCCCTGAAAACCCACATGGACAGATTCTTAAAGATGACTTCCTGGTTAAACCTGGAGGGAAAGCTGAGGCATCCTGGACTTGGTTCAACTTCCACCTTTTTCCCCAGGGAAGCCTCCCAGCACAGTTTTGTGAAGGTCAGATCTCTATTGTGCTAAAATTCTTTCTCTGAAGAAGAGATTTTATTTTCTCCACATATAGCATCCTGCTACACATGGAGAGGAAATGTTTTTCTTTTGTTTCTAGTAAACACACGTGTGGAAAACGGAATATCATGTTTGAATAGTGGTGGGTGAGAATCATTGTGTTTTGCTGGAGAAGACAGCTTTTGTAGAATTCCTGGTGGTGGTGTGACGACTTTGCCCCCTCCCATCCGTGTAGCCACTTTTAGTGACATGAGGGCAGAATTCGAGCTTTTGAGCCTTGTCACTACTTGGCTGAGCCATGAATTCATAAGAAGAATCCTAGTACAGGGTGTGGCAGAGGGGAGAGATGCTGAATTAAAAATAGCCAAAGTTATCTCTCTTTGTACTACAAGGATAAACAAGGTCCTCTGGGGCCGTGGCAGACTCTCTTGGCTAGCAATAGACAATGGAGGCCCCAAGAACGTATACTACATGAATGGATCTCCTGTCTTCAGAACCTTGCTGTTGTGGAGGGACCCCAAAACATCTTGACCACACAGCTGCCATGACAGGCTTAGAGGCCCAGACACAGCTTCTGTGACAAGCTTACTGACAGGCAACACCCAGATCCAGGAAAAGCCATAAGCTGACACCACCCAGGGATCCACCCAGGGATGGGGAAGTACCTAATATCCTAAACATTCCAACTATTAGATAAGGTGACCAGATGTCCCTGAGTCTAGCACACCTGTTTTTGTTTAATAGATAACTCTAGACAATTGTTAGCCCAACCTCTGCTATGATAAAAACCCCACCCTGCCTGGGCTCAGGGCTCTCTGCTTTCACCACTGTGTTAGACAGACAGAGGGACCAAGCTCAGAGCTAAAAGGCTCTTTGCTTTTACATGCGGGATTCGGTCTCTGTGGTGGTCTTTTGGGAGTCCCTGAGATCTGGGCATAACACTGTCTTCTCCTCTCACCACCTGAATCCACAGGCCTGGGTACCAAGCTTTCAGGCTCCAGAATAAGTTCATCATGATTGTAATGTTATAATATGTGACTTTTTTTTTTTTTTTTAAGGAGCTGAGGATTGAACCCAGGGCCTTGCGCTTAGCTAGGCGAGCGCTCTACCACTGAGCTAAATCCCCAACCCCAATATGTAACTTTTTATCCTAGATCCAATCATTACTTATCCCAAAGACCTTCCACTCTCTTCTTTAGAATCCTCCAACAGGAAAACAGGAACTTGTTATTGGCTGGATTCTCAAAGGAAAAACACATGCTTTCTCTGTAGTAGCGCCCAGCATTTTCCTTTTGACATGGATCCTTGACTGTACTCCTTCATGTGCATCCCGTCATTGTGTTAATGGGTGATGGTGGACACATCTCCGTTACTTGGTTTTTATCAGACTGGTCTATGTTCCATCGCTAAATATTCCTTGAGCATTTTTGCTTGGAGGCTTTTGTGGAATCATTTACTTCCTCTTCACACTTTCCTATGGTAAATGCTTCAACTTCTTCCATCAGTCTGGGTGTTAGTTTTGAAGATTAAACACATACACCACACCTCTTTTGATCACAATTATTTTTATTAGTATATTTTTTTAAATTGACAATAATTTTACACATGGATAAGATAGGTAATATTTTTTGTTTATGTGTTTGCTTTTTGTTTGAGGCAAGGTCTAACTAACACATAGTAGTCTAGCCTCCAATTCATTATATAGCCATGGCTGGCCTTGAGCTACTGGTGCTCCTGACTCCTGAGTTCTGGGATTACAAGCATGGACTATCACAGCTAGTTTCTGTGGTGCTGGGAATAGAACCCCTGGCATCATAGATGCTAGGCAAGTATTAGCATCTATAACTGAGCTGTATCCCTAGCTAGGTAATATTTCAATACATACAACATTCAATAATCTGATATGAGTGATTGATATATCTATTAATTCAAACATTTCTTTATGTTAGAAGCATTGAACATCTTCTCCTTTAGTTCCTTAAAGATGTTAAGATAATTCTTGTTCACCATAATCATACAACTAAGCTGAAAAAAACAAAATTTATTCATCTTTCTTTATTCCTTCTTCATTCATCACTCCCAGAGATGTCTGTGAAGCATACAATCATCCTCCACTACCCAGAAAGTAGCTGTTGATAGTCTCCATGGTAATTCTTTGAGAATTATCCACTTGGTATTGTTAGTTTTCTGCCTAAGCCCAGGCTTTCTAAACCAATGTCATTATAGGAGGTATGTTCAAGTGTGGTTGATATATTGTGTACCCTAATAAACTTATCTGGGGATCAGAAAACAGAACAACCACTAGATTAGACATAGAGGCCAGACAGTGGTGGCACACATGCCTTTAATCCTATCACTCAGGAGGCAGAGATTCATCTGGATTGCTGTGAGTTCAAGGCCACACTGGGACCAGAGCCAGGCATGGTAACAAGAGCCTTTAATCCCAGGAAGTGATGGCAGGAAGCAGAAAGGTATATAAGGCATGAGGACCAGGAATTAGATAGAGGCATGTAGGCAGTTCAGCTGAGATCATTTTCAGGTGAGGACTCAGAGGCTCTCTGTCTGAGGATTCATGGAAACAGGATCAACTGAGGAATTGGCGAGGTGAAGTTGGCTGTGGCTTGTTCTGTTTCTCTGATCTTTCAGCTTTCACGCCAATATCTGACCCTGGGTTTTTTATTAATATGACCATTTAAGATTTGTGTTACACTCAAGTCCTTGAGCTTGGACTGTAGACAAACTTGAGTATGAATCCTTGAAATCCCTTAGTCTATTTTCAATTCATATTTCCTCATCTGTAGCATGAACAGATGCATAATATTATTGTAAGGTGGTTACAAAGATGAAATGCGCTGGGCAGTGGTGGTGCATGCCTTTAATCCCAGCACATGGAAGGCAGAGGCAGGCAGATCTCTGTGAGTTCAAGGCCAGCCAGCCTGGTATACAGAGCTAGTCCAGGACAGGCTCCAAAGCTATAGAGAAACCCTGTCTCAAAAAACCAAAAAAAAAAAAAAAAAAAAAAAAAAAAAATGAAATGCTATAGTATGCAAAAGATTTAGGGTAACAATTGAGAATTAGATTTATGTTTGTTCAAAGCATCTTTTTGGAGATAAGTATTTTAAAAGTTTGCTGAGTTAATAAATTATAGGAGCCCAGCACCCAGGCAACCACTAGGTTGAAAGCACATGGGTGTTTTCCTGATAGGGATACTTGAAGGTAGAATTTTTCATAGAAGACTGATAATGTCATTAGTAAACATTATTCTTTCTTTGAGCATTGCCCCAGCTCTCTCCTAATAGTCATAAATTCCAAGCAATGGCAAACTGCCTGGCCTTTTGTCAGCACAAAACCAATCAGGCTGAGTGGTGTGTCTGTCAGTGTGGTTCAATTCCTTTCTCTAAAAGTCAGTAAGAACTGCAAAGTCTGTTTCCTCTCACAGTGAGCTGAAAGCCCCATGCCTCTCAGGAAGGGTGGCATGGCACCAAATGCCCTTCTGGGGAATCAATACATTGTCTCCAGATCTCTCTGGGTACTTGGGTACCAAGAGACCAGTCTTTGTCCCCCAGTTTCCTGCCACCCACCAGCCTCATTTTTCCCAGTCCTGCTTTCAAGAGCCAGGCCCTATTAACTCTCTCCTAAAAATTGCTGTTAAATAAATTGCCTTTTAAAATTCGTGCTCAAGCCAAGAAAGTCAGTTCATGTCTGTAATCATAGCACTGGGGAAGCAGAGGCAGGAGAAGCACAGCAAATTCCAGGCCACTTGGGGAATTTTTTTTTCTGTCTCAAAGAAACAAGCAACCTGTGCTCATGTTCTGTGGTTTCTACCCTTGGCCTTGAAGCCTGTGGCCTAACCCAGCTGCTGTTCCAACCTAGGGGGATGCCTTAATTCACTGTTTATGTCTATATGTAGTGTACATGCTATGATAGGCACATTTAAGACAACTGATTGATTACTATGGAGTTTAATAGACTGTAAATGGAATAGGGGAGGAAGGACATTTCAGTTCTAAATTAAATTCCATCATTAACTAATTTTTTTTTATTTTTGTATACATAATTTGGCCCCTGAGAGATGGGATTTATATCTGCAATATGGGTATGTAACAATCCACTGCAATGACTTCTGAGAGTCTAGAAGGATAAAATGTGTTAACATTAGTAACGTCATTTGGAAATATCATGTTATATAAGTACAACAGCTAATCAACTATTGTGGAGTGGACTAGAATTGACAGTCCTTTATAAAATTTACCAGTTCATATAATGATCCCTGCACAGCTTTCTCCATAAGTATTATTGGTGTATGAGTTGTATGAAATTCTCCCAGTGTACTCTTGAACTGCCCAGATGGATTGTTAGCCACGCAGGACACAGAGAAAATGGTCATCACTGTACAATTATGGGCAAAGGAGGCTGTTATAGAGACTGAAAACAGAGTGAAGAAATCAGAACCGAAAGGGGTGTGTGTCTGTCATGCATCGGTCAAGGTCCTGTTACCAAGGGAAGGTCACGTCATTTCAGAAGAGAGAACAACTAATAGGCATCAAGAAAATCCAAAACATAGAGTGTGAATGTTGAAATTTCATGTATTTATTTGACTTGTTTGTTGCTACTTGCTCTTAACTTAAATAATGAAAAATGGTTTAAGGAATATTTCTATTCATGGCACATTAGATTTATCTTTCCCTGAAAAGCTGAATCAGCTGGAAGAAAAGCAAGCCAGAGATGTCACATTTTCTACACCATTATTAGCTGTTTAAGATTAAGCATGGTTTCTTTAAACATTCACTCATCATTCATTCCACCAGTCATTTAGTTTGTCTAATTAAATATATTGAATTAAATCTAGTTCAATGATTTTTGTTAACAAATTATGTCTTTAACTATGTCAAAAACTTTGCTTCCCTTCAAATTTTCCTCAGCTATTTTTAGCACACTATACTGTTCTTAAGTTTGGGATTCTATGGGATATTTCTTTTTGGCAGTATGATTTTCTTAATGAAGTCTTCATAATGGGTCACAGAATAGTTTATTAAATAAAAATACAATCCATTGATTGTAGGAGGCATTTATAATACATATGGAAGAGGCGGGTAAATATATAGGAATCAAGTTATAAACAGGTAATATCAGTTGGGTGCTTTCCTCCTGTAAATCAAGGATGAATTATCTCAAGAGGCAAACTGTTGAGACCTAGGCTTTAAAAGAATTTTCCTTCTTTTTCATAAAATCTATGACATAGATTTAGCAAGCAGATAAACTGCGGTTTATAGCAAGTAGATAAAAGTGGTAAGAGCAGGAAAATGATCACACACAGGATGTGGTTTTACTTCTGTTTCAATAAACATGAGTTTCCTGGAACCTGTCATGGGTTGGATGTGCAACGTCTCCCACAAGCTCATGTGTTGGAATACTTGGTCCCCAGCTGATGGAACCATTTCAGGATGTATGCAGAGCCACATGCAGAGCATATAGACGTAGTTTTTGAAAATAGTATTGAAGCTAATAGTATCACCTGCCAAGTTCTGTAAACGGCATAAAAACACCACTATTGCTTACTATGCATGTTAACAAATTTCTTTCTGAATTATTAAGAAAGACAATACTTGAATTTCTTTATTAACATTTTTAGGAGTTAGAAAAAATCATTTCTTTTAGCTAAAATTTCACTTGTCTTCCTAGTAATTATATTGATCTGGTAGCTACATCTGGGGAAATAGAAATCTGCATGAGCTGATCTTAAACTTTCTTTTCTTATTCTTTCCTTTTCATATACATTCCCTTCAGAGGACAATGGGAGCATCCTTATTCTCATGATAGTGTGGTCACAATGTGCAGCTCCTGGTAAAGGTCATCTTTGATGGCTTTCCTGATTATAGCTTCAGCTCTAGAAATATCGACAGTACTTACGTTTCTGCAAGATTGTCACAAGATAGAAACAGCCCTTAAGTGAGGCATATTGGGAGATTTAGGAATGACATGGTCCCAATTTAAACATTCAGAGTGTTTTGAGTGCAAATTGATGGAGGTTGAAGAGTGTGACAGAGAGCTATGAGTAATGACAGATCAGGGACAACTGGAGTGAATGGCTTTTGAGATTAAAGTGAATATCTGAATGAAAATACTTCAAGGAAAGACAGTAATAGGAGCCGGCCCTCGCGTTGCTGAGCTGCCTATCTTCTCTGCACCTCTGTGCACTGGACGTTGTCATGGGGAATCTTTTGAGCTGCTTAGAATCTGGAGATGCTTTGTCTTTAAAGGCAGCTTTATCATCCTGCTAATTATTGTGAATTTTAAATGAAATCCTGACTTGGGAAAGGCACAACTCTTCTTCTAATTGCTGAATAAAATGAAGAATCTGTGTGGCTTCAGTATGAAATGTCTCCAATAGGCTCACGTGTTTGATTACTTGGTCTCCAAATGGTGGTTGTTGGGAAAGGTGTATAACCTTTGGGTGGTGGAGGCTTGCTGGAGGACCAGACTCACTGGGAGCTTTGAGATTTTACAGCCTGGCTCTCCATTCTCTTTTTGCTCTCTGCATGTGGATGCAATGCGATCAGCCAGCTTCTGGCTCTGACTGCCGTACCTTCCCTTCTTGATTCTGGACTTCTGGAAGGGTAGGCAAAGTGAAACTTGCCTCCTGTAAGTTATTTTTGCCAGTGTGTTATCACAGCAGAGAAGAACTGAGGCAATGCCGTAGACAGTAGAGTTACAAGCATTCATGAAAGTGTCGCATTTACACAATAAGTTTAAAGCCAGAGGATTTTTGGTCTATTCCAGTACTGCAGAAGTCCTGATACATCATTTCCCATTTAAACAAAATATCACAAATGTTTCTGTTTTCTCATTCTTGTCAGTAATTCAGCTTATGACATGATTATTGACAATTAAAAAATGTGGTGTGTGTGTGTGTGTGTGTGTGTGTGTGTGTGTGTGTATGTGTGTTAGAGGTGGGGTTCAAACACAAAGACTATGTTTCTACATGTATGCCACAATGTCATAGGATTGTCTTAGGCTCTGTTTCATCCATTGCTCTGTCTTGTTTTCTTTTTCCTCATGATCCCTAAAATCACATCCTCTTCTCTCCTCTTTTGCCATGGGTACAACTTTAATATCTAGTATTTTCCCTCTTGGGTATGCTTCTTACATATGCATGATGAACTGTGTAGTAGGTAGCCATTCCAGCTTTGATCTGGAAGTATCACCCCCATTGAGGCTTTGGTAACTGTCATGCCTACAAGGCGGAGCCGAGAGAGGACCCCTGAAGACCTGAGATCCGAGATCCAGATGGGCTGGCTCTCTTGTTCCTGGACCCTGGACACTGGAGGTAGACTGAGCAGAGTTCTCTAGAGAACACCGCTGAACTGCACTATACCTTTCCCAGACCCTGTAACTTATCCCTTCACTTGTAAGTTACCCCACAAAATAAACCTCCCTTTTAACTACATGGAGTTGCCTTAATAGGGGTGTTCTGTATGTTAAATGTGTTGCTCTGATTGGTTAATAAATAAAACACTGATTGGCCAGTAACCAGGCAGGAAGTATAGGTGGGACAAGCAGAGAAGAGAATTCTGGGAACAGGAAGGCTGAAACAGAAGATGCTGCCAGCCACTGTCATGAGTACCAACATGTAAGATACTGGTAAGCCTCAAGCCCATGAGGCAAGGTATAGATTTATAGAAATGGGTTAATTTAAGATATAAGAATTATATAACAAGAAGCCTGCCACGGCCATACAGTTTGTAAGAAATATAAGTCTCTGTGTGTTTACTCGGTTGGGTCTGAGTGGCTGTGGGACTGGTGGGTGAGAGAGAATTGTCCTGACTATGGGCCAGGTAGGACCAGAAAAACTCTAGCTGCAGAACTGAGTCCAAGCTGTAAATGAAGAGAGAGAAATAACTCACTCCTACAAGTTGTCCTCTACTCTTGATGTTTTCACCATGGAACATGTGTACCCACCTGCACACAACATGCACACATACACAGTAATAATGTTTTTAAAATACTGTTTTTGTGTCCTTAAAAATAATATTAATAGTGCCATGGGGTTGGGGATTTAGCTCAGTGGTAGAGCGCTTGCCTAGCAAGCACAAGGCCCTGGGTTCGGTCCTCAGCTTCGGTAAAAAAAAAAAAAAAAGAAAGAAAAAAAGAAAAAAAAATAGTGCCATGTTGCTTCTCAGCTCTGTATTTCATGGTCAGTATTTCCATCTTGATGCCTCATACTATGGTTTTAAAATGTGTGTTAGGTTTTCCTAAAAAGGTCACAAGATACTTTGAGCTTTCATGATCAATATGCTGTGCCTACACTCAAGGTGCATCTATGCATGAGTGTTTCCACACCCAAGTACAGCATTGATGGTCATCTTCATGTTCACCATGTACTGAAAAGTGTCCCCTTACATCACCTCTGCCAATCACACTTTTTCCTGAAACCGTTAGAGTTCCTGTTATCCTATGTGATGTGTATGTACATGTGTGCACATGTGTGTGGAGGCCAGAGATTGACACATGTGTCTTCCTCAGTTGCTGTTCAGTTTATTTGCTGAAATGGGATTGTTCACTGAACCTGGTACTTATTGATTCTTGTAGGCTTGCTCAACAATGAATTCCAGGAATATGCATGCCTCTCTCTGCCTCCTTCAGCATTGGGGTTGCAGACATGTACTGCTACACTTAACATTTTATGTGGATGTTGGTACTGAAGCATGACAGTTATGCTTTTGAGGCCAGCACACCACAGACAGAGGCTTTTTCTCCTTTCAACTTCTCAAGAGCAATGCTTTGTCATTAACGTCATTGTTTTATGTATTAATGTGATATGCATAGCCCTGGACTGTCCTATCAACAATGGTTCTGTTGTATGTGTTAATTTGAAGCATGGTGCCCCAGTTACAATTTGTATTTCTTTCTGAAGTTATTTCTTTATGTCAAATATATTTTTCATACTTGTTTTTCTGAAACAAATTTGTCTTAAAGTAGGTCAGATACTTTGGAATGAATTTGTATAAACACTGCAGGGAAAGGTTTTTATCTATTTTGTGTACTTACATGTGGGAAAATACTGGTTTTTTTCCTACTTGAAAGAATAAAGTATTTTTATTACAAGAGATAAAAATTCTTTATGTATTTTGGATATCAATCCTCTGTCAGACATGGAGTTGATAAAAATCTTCACCCATTCTGTGGCTTTTGCTTCTGTCCTATTGATGTTGTCCTTTGCCTTACAGAACCTGCTCAGTTCCATGTGGTCCCATTTATCAATTGTTGACCTTAGTGCCTGTGCTGTTGGTGTTCTGTTCAGAAAGTTGTCTCCTGTATCCATTTGTTCAAGGCTATTCCCCACTTTCTCTTCTATTAGGTTCAGTGTATCTGGTTTTGTGTTGAGGTCTTTGATCCACTTGGACTTGAATTTTGTGCTGAGTGAGAAATATGGATCTATTTACATTCTTCTACATGCAGATGTACAGTTTGACTAGCACCATTTGGTGAAGATGCTCCCAAGAAACCCAAATAATCTAATTAAAAATGGGGTACAGATCTAAACAGAGAGTTCTCAAATGGCTAAGAAACACTTAAAGAAATGTTCAACATCCTTAGCAATTGGGAAATGAAAATCAAAACTACTTTGAGATCCTATCTTACATCAGTCAGAATGGCTAAGATCTTAAAGACAAATTACAGCTTACCCTAGAGAGGATGTGGAGCAAGAGGAACACTCCTCCATTGCTGGTGGGAGTACAAACTTGTACAGCTACTATGGAAATCAATATGGTCATTCCTTATAAAGTTGAGAATTGATCTACCTCAAGACTCAGATGTACTACTCTTGGGCATATACCCAAAGAATGCTCCATCCTACCACAAGGAAACTTGCTCAACTATGCTCATAGTAGCTTTATTCATAACAGCCAGAAATTGGAAACAACCTACATGTCCCTCAACAGAAGAATGGATTAAAAAAATGTGAAATATTTACATAATGGAGTATTACTCAGTTGGAAAAAAATGACACCACAAAATTTGCAGGCAAATGGATGGAAGTAGAAAAAAATCATCCCAGGTGAGGTAACCCAGACACATAAAGAAAAATACGGCATGTATTCATTTATGAGTGGATGTTAGCTGTTAAGTAATTGATAACCAAACTGCAATCTGTAGAAAAAGTGAGGTTAGGTAAAGATGATGGGTCAGGGGTCACATGGATCTTCCTGGGAAGGAGGAATAGACTAGATTTTACAGGTGGAGTGGAGCAGGTGGGGGCAGGAGTGGGAAAGATCAGGAGGTGGGGATGGAATGGAGGGAGAGAGTGTGGAGAGAGATGGCTGGAACTGAGGGGCATTTGAGGGATGATGTGGAAACCTAGTGCAGTGGAGACTTCCTATAATCTATGAAGGCGATTCTAGTGAGGACTCTTAGTAATGGAGGATATGAAGTCTCAACTGGCCATCTCTTGTAGCCAGGCAAGGCTTCCAGTGGCAGGACTGGGTTGTGTTCAATTGAGTTGTTGGCCAAGGGTGGTCTCATGAAAATCTCCAAACAACCCAGGATGATGCTAAGACAAAGAGTTACTCTCTGCAAATTGACAGTGGGGTCCTATACCAAGGACAACCTTCACACAACTCATTGAATATGAAGAAGTTGAACTGGTTTTCCTATATGGAGCCTTCACCCTTACATTCTAGTCTCTTTGGTGTGGGAAGATACTCTGCATGCAGGCTACCAAAAGAGAAGTGTGGATACCAACCCAGCCATTAAGTTTGACATACAATCTGTTCTGCCTGCAAAATTTGCTAGAGAAATATGCACATAACTTGTGGGGGTAGCCAAACAGTGTTTGATTTGACTTAAGGCCCACTCCTCAAGAAGGAGCCCATATCTAACAGGGCATAGGTAACCAAGAACCAGAGACTAGATAGCCCAGAGATCTAGGGTAAAATCAAACATGACTGGTCTAAACAAACAAAGTAAAGTGACTCTTAATGGTATTCTGCTATACTCACAGTTCAGTGCCTTCTTCAGTCCTCATTTCAGAGGCTTTCCCTGGCAGCAGATGGGAATGGATGCAGAGACCCAGAGATGGGTATTATGTAGAAAGAGAGTCTGAATTGGAGGTCTCCATCAAATTTCTCTCCTCAGAGCTCCGGAAATCCTGGAGAAGAGGAGGCAGAAATATTGTGAGAGCCAGAGGGAGTGGAGGACACCAGAAGAGCACGGCCCTCTGGTTCAACTAATCAAGGCACGTTGAGCACACAGAGACTGAAGCAGCAAGCCCAGGGTCTACTTGGGTCTGCTCCAGGTCCTCTGTGTATATACTATAGCTATTAGCTTAGTGTTTTTAATGGGACTCCTGACTAGGAAAGTGACTGGGTCTCTGACTCTTGTGCCTGCTTTTAGGGTTCTTCCTCCTGTCGGGATGCCATGGCCAACTTCCGTATGAAAGTTTTTCCTTTGTCTTATTATCCTTTGCCATGTTTGGTTGTTATCTCCTAGAAGCCTATTCTTTTCTAAGGAGAGATGGAAAGGAAAGGAAATGGATCTGGAGGGGGTGGGGAGGTGGGGAGGAAGTGAAGGGAGGGGAAATGGTAATCTGGATATATTGTATTAGAAAAGAGTCTATTTTGAAAAAAAAAAAAGAGTGCTGGCTATTCTTTTAGAGGACTTGAGTTTAGTTTGAAGTAAGTACACTGGATGGCTCAGTAACTAGCTCCAGGGATGCCAGGGTCTTCTTCCTGTCTTTATGGGGTGTGTGCATGCACATGACCATGAGCATGCTCAGGTGCATGTGTGTGTGCAAGCGTGTGTGTGTGTGTGTGTGTGTGTGTGTGTGTGTGTGTGTGCGCGCACACACACTCATTCACACATGCAGTCTCTAAGATGTATTTTCTTGGCAAGGAATATTTGCTGAGTGAATAACTCCATTTTAAACTCTGACTAAAAATAAAATCTGATGTTAGATCATTTGTCTGAAAGTTGGAGGCTACATCCTCTTTACTAAGAGCAACCAGAAAGTATTTCAGCCAGGTTATTTTCGTAGACCTTACACTATTGTTTATGTATTTCATTGAGGGTCTGTTCTTCCTTAATGGCCTTGCATTCTTTCTTGAATTAAGGCTTGAACAGGCTGGTGTTTTCTGAATGGGGTGACATGTGTTTGCCATCTGGCTTTCCCTGGCTGCTTTCAGGCTGCATACATTGACATGCTCCAACTGCCTCTGCATACCTTGGAAAGTACTGCATGCTGAGAAGTTCCACTGGCCAGATCCCCTGACTGTGAGTCAGAGTCAGTCAGAACATTTCTTGAGAGTTATGTTAAAATGTATTAAAAGAACAAAAGACTTTAATAACCAGCATCAAATGGTCTGTGCTTCAAAATGTCCCCCAAGAATCCGTGGATACCTTGTTCATTTGATACACCTGATGTGTAGTGGTCTGTGGGAAGCATATGCACACCTCTCCCCTGCCCTCACTTTTGGAAGCAATTTGTAATGGAATATGACAAGTTCAAAATCGTCAGTTAATCACATTTAATGTTTCTTTAGTAATGTTTATTTCCATGGCATTAGTGCATTGTGGAGAGGAAAATAAAGTATGATGTTTTAACCCAGGGATCAAGCTCAGATATTTGGGATCCTTTCAGCCGTGATTTAGTACAATTACAGGATGGGGGGGGGGGGCATTCAAAATATGTAAGTGCTTCTAGAAGCCCAGGTCTGAAAATGAAGCACAAAGCCATTTTTCATCTTGTCAGTACCGACTTCATGCTGAAAGAATTCTCACAGTAAAACAAATGGCTATTCCAACAGCATTCTCCATTCTCTGGTATTAAGGCAAAGCAGTAATTCCTGTTATGGAGGTCTGAGAATCTGCAGTCACCACTTCTGAAGTGTGTGTATGGAATCCATAATTAATCAGTGTGTTCCTATCACACAAAATAATGCTGAGATAGCAGGAACAGATTCAACAACCCACACACCACAAGGGTCTTAATACAGGCCTAAAGTTGTTGAGATTATGAAGACATTTCCTTTCTAGGTTTCATCTAGCATAAAAGGAATTGTAAGTCTGAAGAGATTGACTCAAGCTTATTGGGAACTCTGATGGGTGGCTGGGAAATTGCCTGGCAGCCCAACCTTTGTTCAGGTACCTTGGGATACACAGGTGGCTTTGTAAAGCTCTCTGCTCTCCTGCAACCCCTCATCATTATACCAAACTCATTAGCAATGGGGATCCAGGCATGAACAGTTTTAAAAGCCTTCCAAGGTTCCCATATAAAGCCAAGGCTGAGAAGCATTGCTCTAATTATAGCCTAGTGGTGTAGCCCAGAGTGTGGGCACTATCTTTGGGCATGCTGGGGAGAAGTGGGTGACTAAAGGCAGTGCTTGCTATTAATACATGCAGCACTTTCTTAAGAACTTCGCCTGTGCTAACACACTGAATTCTCCCTGATGGACAGAAGCTATCATTATCAACATATTACGATGTGAAAAAGACGACAGAAGTCATGCAGCAGAGACTGGTGGAAGAGGAGCCAGCCTCATGCACTTGACCATGCAGTGGTATTTATTGAACAAGGGTTTGATAAGCTCTTCTGGCATATGAAATATTTATAAGAATTCCTGCTGGAGTCTCCGAGTGCTTACTGCAGTAAACGAGATTTTTTTTTTTTTTTTTAACCACTCACTACCTAATAATCAGCAACTTCCTTAGTATGTCCTAGAATCAATGGTGGAGAAAAGATCGTGTTCATTTCAACGGTGTCCTGGAAACCCTTATACTACATGCATAGGTACCAAGATGATTGGGGTTTTATTTTTCAGCCATTTGTTCTAGGCTTATAAAGGGTCAGAAGGCAGAATGGCAGCCTGGGACATTCTAGCAACCTGAAACAGGCTACATATCTTATTCACAAATAGCACTAGGCTCAAATAAGGCTGGAGGGACAGAATTATTTTATGTCTTGAGACAGAGGTGCACTATGCACCCCTGGCTTGTCTGGAACTCACCATGTAGATCAGGCTGGAATTTTTTGAATTCACAGAGATCTGCCTCCTTCTGCCTCCAAAAATGCTGAAAATAAAGATGTGTGCCACCATGCCAGGCAAAGAATTCTCAGGAGCAGAGAACAAATCCACAGCATAATTTACCTTCTTTTTCCTCTCTAAAAATGGACTACTGTCAAAGATACACCTTCCATCTGGTCATCCTAGGGATCAGTGGGCTATAGATAATATGACTTCATTTATCTGCAGCATGAAAATTAATTTTGTCTCATCTTCCTTACTGATTCTCACTGCCAGGTTTCACAGGGGAGGCATAAGATGACCACTGAACTCTGCAACCAGGTTTTACACATCAGTTATGAAAAAAAAAATATATATATATTTTCTGTAGTAAGAGAGTTTCAGAGACTGACAAAAGAAAACATGTACACACGGGTGTTTGTTTATTTGTTTTGGTTTGTTGGCTGCTTATTTGGTTGTTTGCAGCAGAGGAAGAGACAGACAAAAGATACCGTTGTGTAGCTAAGGCTTCAGTATGCACCTTTGAACCCCGAGGACCTCCTGACCCTTCTGTGTCTATCTTGAGTGCTGGGATTACAGGCGTTGTTGCCATTACTGGTAAGGATTGGTTGAGAGTACCAAACACTTTTTTCCCCTTTCATTAACAAACAGACTTAGTTCCAAATCTGGGTAAAAATGAGCTTACATAAAAGCAATATCAGGAAATGTACACATTTGAATTTGAAATAATATAATTATTTGATCCAGTGGTAATCTTGGCGAACTATGTCAGGGCTGAGATCTGATCCTACTTTACAGTGGTACTAAAGCTAAAGAAATGAATACTTCATTGGAAATCTTTCAGTGGGTGGAAAAAGCCTTTGAAAATATATTTCATGATTCTGGGGCTTGGGATTGGGGGTGGTGCAGCATACCTAAAACTTTAGGTTCAATCCTCCAAACTACAAATAATGCGTTTGTCAGTGATAGTCATTTATATTTCAGTGTAAATTAAGGGCTAAGAGCAAGTTTTGCTGCAGTTCTATGAAAGAGACCACATGACTGTTGAGACCTGCAAAGGGAACCAGTGTTGAAAACAGGAGAAAGAGAAGTTGAAGTGTTAGCAGGATGACTCCGTCACCTCAAAAGTTTATCTCCCAACCACTTTCCAGAAGGACTCGCGTCTATCCCAGAAGGAAAATAAGGGAAAAGGGCTTGCTTCTTTTCCTTGATAACATGCATTTCCCAATGGCCAACTTGCAAATTAAGGCAATGAATTTTATATCAAAAGACAATAAGACATATTTCATTATTTTGGCATTAAGCAAAATTGGAAAACAGGCACATTTAAAATTCCCTTTCAAAGAGCAAAGAAAAGAGGAGGAAGATTCCCGGCATCATTGTTACCATCATCAACTTGGCTCAAAAAGGAACATAGAGAGCAGATGTTTGAGGAAGTTTGACTATGAGAAGCAAGACTGCAAATTAATATAATAAGAACCACATTGTCACAAATGGTAAAACCATTAACTACACCAAAAATGAGAAATCATATTGTAAAATATGTGAAGAATTAGCTGTGTGCACCAGGATCAAAGTAATGATGTGAACAGAAGTGGGCAATATACAGAAAACTGGAATTATCTCCAAATGGTAGATCTATTGAAGTATTTGGAGAACACATTTTTTTTAATAGTAAAGTAATTTCAAATAAACTGATACTAAAAGAAGATGTTACTGATTCTAGCAACTGACCGATCCAGAAAGTAATGTATTAGTCCTTTGCTATAGCTTTCCTTTTATGAAATTCAGATTCATTTCTCCCTGAAGATCTGGAAACAAGGAAAATTAAAAAAAGAAGTGAGAATTATAACCCTACAGACCTGAAGAAAGTTCATTTTCAGTCATAAATATGAGAGAGGGAAATGTCAATGCTTGAAATTAAATATCCCATTCTTAGTAAATGTAATATGACAGTAAATGCAATATATCTACTGATTAAGGGAACCTTTAAAAGGAAGAAATCTGAGAAGGGCTAGAAAAAAATCACTGGGTCAGTTACTGGGGCAATAAAACAAATCTCCCTAAAGTTACCATCTTAAATCCATCACAGTGTTATTGTTTCTCATGATTTGTACTTATTAGGAACACATTAGTGTGGCTGGGCAGATGTATCTCCAAGAAGGTAGAGCTGTAGCAATAGTGGCTGTCTAACCATTTCTCTCTCTTCTTAGGGTCTCACAGGTTTTGTGTTCAATATCATAACACAATTTAATTAGGCACTCCTTAGAGTTCAATAATCTAAAAGCTATCTGTTGAATCACACCACAGGTCAAGACTCCAGAACGGGACAAAATGGAAGTCAAGTCTTCTATTTCCTTGCCTGAAAGGTCATCCAATGCCACTTCTGCAAAATTTTGTTTGACTAGTGGGCAAACAGGGCCAGAAGGCGTTTTGTGTTTCAAGAGCATGAGCTACAATTCTTCTCAGTGGAGGAGGATAACAAACATATTAGGTGGGATAGTGGGTAGAGCTGTGAAAAGGTCAGATGGGGTAGCAGGTATTACTGAGACCAGCTTCAAAGGTACAATCTATTAGAAATCTCCTCCTAGACTGTAGAGTCTCCTTTAGACTACAGCAACAATAAAGACAGTAATCAAAAGAATAGCATGTCTTGTTTAATCCTATCTTTCCTTTACAGTTTTCAAAACTGAGCTTCAGATAGCTTTCTTAGCATGCTCAAGAGCCTGCTGCAAATAGCTCAGCCAGAAAACACAGATCTATTTCCAATCCCAGTCGCTTTTAGCTACCTACCACTTGGCATCCTCTTAGAACAAGTTCATCACTAAACTCTCATGATCATGAAGAAAGAAGATCTATTACCCAACAGAACTTTTGAGATGGAACTCAACACTAGACTCATAAAAAAAAATGGTGGGAAATGGGAAATGTTCAACACAGTCCTACCCAGGCTTTACCAGAGTTTGCATCCTCCCCCTGCACTTGTCCACAGTGAAGTTGGACTTTATCAGCACTGTTTCCCATTCTGTATCAGTTGCAAACATTTTATTTTAACTTTGATCGACCTAACCACTTCTCTGATACTTAATAGTTGGCCAACTCTCAAATTTAAAGGAGAAAAATACCACCAAGCAAGACTTCCTTCAAATTCTCCCCTTTCCGTATCTCTTTGACCTTAACCCCTTCTTTTCTCTTGTCAACTTGTCTCCCCTGTGTCCAAAGATAAGCCCTTCTCTTTGCATGTTGGATCCCCACCCTCTTCCTGTCCTGAGAACTTTCACTCTCAATTATATCCATTTCTTTCACCCCAAACCTCTGTCTCCTGTTGGCTCTTCCCCTTCCTATTAAAAACACTTTCACATTCCTTATCCTAAAAAAAATAATCCTTCTCCAGTCTGCTCCCCTCTCACTTAAACTGCCGTCCCTGCTCCCCTTCAGCTCTAAAAGGCTTATCAAAACAGTTTACACTGGATGAATTCACTCTGTTATCTCCAGCTTGCTCCATGACTCATTTTGGTCTGAATTCAGCTTCCCACTCCTGCTGTGGATATTGTTCTGTATAAATAAAATGCTGATTGGCCAGTAGCCAGGCAGGAAGTATGGGCGGGACAAGCAGAGAAGAGAATTCTGGGAACAGGGAAGCTAAGTGAGAGAGATACTGCCAGCCACAGCCATGACAAGGAAAATGTAAGGTACTGGTAAGCCACAAGCCACATATAGACTAACAGAAATGGGTTAATTTAAGATAGAAGAAGTAGATAACAAGAAGCCTGCCATGGCCATACAGTTTGTAAACAATGTAAGTTTCTGTGTGTTTACTTGGTTGGTTCTGAGTGTCTATGGGCCTGGCGGGTAAGAGAGATTTGTCCTGACTGTGGGCCAGGCAGGAAAACTCTAACTACAAATGGTGCCCAACGTGTTGGCAAGAGTTTCCACCTAAAACCTGACACAAAAGATTCTAAAACAGCTTCCTAGTTGTCTCTCTCAAGTTAGTGGCAGCCTGCCAGTTTGAGCTACTATGGCGGGTTCCTGGCGTGTGCGTCTGACCTGCAGTGTGGTGGTGGGAATGAGGAATCTACAAGCGGCACTTTACTCTGCTGCCTGGTGGATTGAGCCTTTGCTAGTTAAAAAAAAAAAAAAAAAAAAAAAAAAAGATTTCTGGGCTATGCGCTGCTTTGATAGAACGGCTTCTGATAATTGATGGTACACATGGCTCCAGACCCAGAGCTGGCAGTAAACTGTACCACTACCACTTTGGAAACTGAGGTGGGCAGAGCCAGCAGCCACAGTGGCGTTTCAGTCTTACAAAGATGGACATTACACAGAAAATCTGGTTTATGTTGTCTTTGGGATTTTTAACTGCAGAAAAAGATTTGATTGTAAAAGCTGTTGAGTTAAACAAATACGTAAATTTTAAAGACACCTTAACTTCAAAATTTGGATATAAGGATGTGTTGCTTTGGAAAAGAGTCTCTGCTTTTGTTTCCACAGAAAGCCAGAGGCTATGGATTTGTTCCAGATTAAGATACATCAGGTTTGATCAGCCAAGACCACCTGAAAGGTCTCTGATGACACCATGGCCCAGATGATCCAACATCCAGAATGGTTTCAAGGCAACTGGCTCAGAGGTTCACCCTAATGGACTACTCCATAATCCTAAAATTTTCTTTGTGTCCCCATAAGATACAGCAACCCCCTCCAGCAGGAAGTAGTAAGAGAAACTATGCCCAATTTCCCAAATTATCAAGCTGGCCTTGGAGATGGAGTTGGCTCACTCCTTCTCTAAACCCAGACATATTGCTAAAAGAAAAGGTTAAGAGATTCTTGTGTCCCAAATCAAAAGAGCCTTCTGGTGTGGAACAGAGAAAAAACAATATTTTTAAAGCAGGTTGATTATAAATGCAATCTCTTTCTAAAGAAGAAAAGGGGATATGATATAGATATAATAGGATGAAAGGGTAGATTAAGGAACTTCTAAAAAGCAACAACTTGTTTAAAATGTTTTACATTGGTATAGATTTTAGTCTATTGATACAAACTTAAAGTTAATTTTGTTATACTGTGTGCATATTTCTACTCCTGTTTAAGGTATTATGTTTGTATAGCTCATTTAAAATTGTAATGGATAATTAAAAACAGATTAATAATTAGTCATCTATGATAATCATACTTGTAGCCATGTTAGTTAAGTCTTCTAGGTATACACAGAGATATTTCAGATAGATAGGTAATCTTCAAATACTTCAAAGACCTACAGAATATGGCATTTAAAATATTTTTAAAATTTAGACTTTCTGGACAGTGAGACATGTCTGCTCCTGGCAGCACCGATTTACTTCAGAGAGGAGAATGGGCATTGAAGACACTTCATAGGGAGTTTATCTTCACCTTGGCAAAAATAGCCATTTGGGCAAGAAACTGTTCTTGCCTGGACTGCTTGATCAACTGGACATGCAGGACCCATAGAAAGGTGACCACTGAACTTTGCTTGACAAAATGGTCCTTCAGGTTCCTGTTTCACAGAGGAAACTGCCAGATATTCTACAGGACACTGAGAGAAGTGACTGAGAGACTCTAGCCCTGTGGGCTGAAGACAAATGCCCCAACTTTACAAAGGAACATTAGGTGACTGTCCAGGCTGCCAGCTGTCTCTGTCTACTCTACAAGACTCCCAAAAGTTGCTCGCATCCTTCTCCCGGGTCTCAGGTAATATTATATCCTTCTGAGGTCTTTGATGTGGTTGAAGACTAGATAGTTATAATTTCCTCAGTTATGATAAAAGATAAGTTAGATATAAAACCTTGGTCTCACAAATATATGATAGATAGGATATCTTCTTTAATATTGTAACTGTAATTCTTGCTTGATAATTGTTTTGTTTTCTGTAATTTTACTATGTGAAAGTTAAAACCTTCCTGTTGAAAAAAAGAAAAGGGGAAGTGCTGTGGATATTGTTCTGTATAAATAAAATGCTGATTGGCCAGTAGCCAGGCAGGAAGTATGGGCGGGACAAGCAGAGAAGAGAATTCTGGGAACAGGGAAGCTAAGTGAGAGAGATACTGCCAGCCACAGCCATGACAAGGAAAATGTAAGGTACTGGTAAGCCACAAGCCACATATAGACTAACAGAAATGGGTTAATTTAAGATAGAAGAAGTAGATAACAAGAAGCCTGCCATGGCCATACAGTTTGTAAACAATGTAAGTTTCTGTGTGTTTACTTGGTTGGTTCTGAGTGTCTATGGGCCTGGCGGGTAAGAGAGATTTGTCCTGACTGTGGGCCAGGCAGGAAAACTCTAACTACACACTCCCTTCAAACTGCCCTCTCAAATGATCCAGCCTGAGTCCAGCTCTGAAACCAGGGTATAGACAGCTGCAAACTCACCCTGTTGTGATAGATGCTGTTCCCATAGCATTCTTTCCAACTGGTACTAGCTAGGAATAAAGAGTTTAATTGATCAGTTCATCAGTTCTTCATTAAAAGTATTAAGTTGTGTAGCTCAATGAAACACTAGGAACCAAAGAACAGAAATGTTGTACTTCTCTCTGAAGCTCACATGGCTTCCAGACCGCACATTCTGTTTGTACTAATCTCTACCTCTTCCTCACAGTCAAACATTTTTCTCTTAATGTCTAGTAAAGTCAAGTTCTGTCAGAGGGTGAGAAATTGTAGGAAAGATTATAATAGCTTAGTTTATCCTAAATGTCTTTAGAGTTGACAGCTGTCTCCTGTCAGGATTATCCACTTACTTATGGAATGACACTTTCGTTGCTTCCCAGTTTAGTCAGTTATGAATAAGGCTCCAATAAACATTGTCACACAGGTTTTTGTGGGGGCCTATGTTTCCAAGTCCTTTGAGTAAGCACTAAGACATGTGATTCCCAGACCCTATGTTTCTTTTATAAGATAATTTCACAATGTCTTTCAAAGAAGCTTTAGGATTTTACATCCCCCAAGCAAGGAATGAGAGTCCCAGTTGACCCATAGCCCTCTGTATGCTCAGGAATATCAGTCATGACACTTGAATCTTAAGATTCTACAATCCTGTCCCAAAGCCATCCAAGGTAGGAAGAACTGGGGCCAACAGTGACAGAACTAAGGTTCTGTGTAATAAGAATGTGAGGAATGCATGACAAATATGGATCCTCAAGCTGTGTGTGGTAGATAATTCAGGTAATGTGCTTTATAGACCAGATTCAAAGCTGTCCTTGATGCTGTCCATCACTGATTGAGAGAATATTGTTCTTCCAGTGCAAAATTAATAGTTTCATTGGGTTAGTATTCAGTTCTGCATAGCACGCTTACAGGAAACAAACTGTTGTCGCAGAACTCTAATGCGATTGGTTGAAAGCTTTGTTCTGAAGAACACCAGAATCTCATATATTTCTTGAGAAAAAAAAAGAATTGCAAACATGCCTGAAGTCACATCTGTGAATATTAAAACTGGGAGCATCAAATAGATTTGTATGTTCACGATTATCATTCTTAGAGGGATTGTGTTAGATAGCTAAAGCCATTTGAGAGGAGGGAACCTCAACTAAGAAAATGCCTCCATAAGATCAGGCTGTAAGAAAGCTTAGGGGCATTTTCCTAATTGGTGATTGATATGGGAGGGCCCAGCCCATTATGAGTGGTGCCATCCCTAAGATGACAGTCCTGAGTTCTATAGGAAAGCAGGGTGAACAATCCATGAAGAGCAAGTCAGTAAGCAGCATCCTTTCATGGCCTCTGCATTAGCTCCTGCCTCCTCATTCCTGCCCTGATAGAGTTCCTGGCCTGACTTCCTTCAGTGATGGACTACAATGCTGAAGTGTAAACAAAATAAAGCCTTTCCTCCCCAAGTTTCTTTGTTCATGGTGTTCATCATAGCAATAGTGACCCTAAAGAATACAAGGCGTATTTACTTTGAGCTTTAAAAGATGTTCTGTATTTAACTATCACGTTTAATTAAATCAACTGCACTCTATAGCAACCTAATGTCCCAGAATTAAAAGATTCACTGACTGTGCTATGAAATAGAGTCCCTGGGTCCAGTGAATTTGATGACCTTCTATATTTCTCAATAGTTGCAAAAGAAGGATTAGATCAGGCACCAGTGCCCTACCTGCAAAACCTTGGTATATCAACCTATCTCCAGAGCCTTTAATGAAAACCCACTGAGGTAGAGGGATCCAGCTCCTGATCTGTCAATACCACTATCCTTACTGAGATGGTTCTTGGGTGATTTAATAATTTAAAACTTTGTGTGTTGCTTAGTGTATCTGAGCTTTTTTGAATGAGTCATTCAATCTAGTCATGTGTGACATTGTAATGTGTATAATGCAGCTGGACAGTCACCCTGAAATGGAGATACAAACACAGGAAAAAATGGTTTAATTACAAAGAGAAAAGAAAAAGATAACTGTGTCATTTAGAAATACTAACATTAACTATTAACATTCTGAAGTTTTATTTCCAATAATGTTATTAGTTTTGTACAGATTTGAAAGTGTCTTCCTGAGGCCAGGCCTCACAGGTCCTTACAGGGAAGAAGCTGGCAGGTCCTGACTGCTGAGAGCTGTGGTGGAGGCACCTCTGAGTCCAGTCAGCTCTAGGCCACTGGGGTTGTAGGGACTAAAGGAGATGTGGGCAAGGATCACATGACTGGTGGTCTCAACCAGGGGGTGGTGGTCTTCGGGTGAAAGCTCCTTCAATAGGTTCTGTAGGTGGAGTTTTTCTATGTCCTGGTAGTCACTCTCAAATAACCATAAAGAGGCTTAATATTAATTATAAATGATCAACCAATAGCTTAGGCTTGTTTTTAGCTAGCTCTTATAACCGAAATTTACCCATTTCATTAATCTATATGCTGCCATGTGGCTCATGGCTTGTACTTGTCCTGACACCTCTGACTCCACCTTCCTCCTTCCCAGCATTCTCTCTACTCTGAAAATTCTGCCTAGCCATTGACCATTCAGCTTTTTATTAACAATGAGAGCAATACATATTGCAGTGTACAAAGATTTTTCCACTGCTTGGTTCTGAAGCAGAAAAAGCAATTTGAATCATTTAATCTGTTCTTAGTCACAGAAACCAAAAAAAAAAAAAAAAAAAAAAACCAAAACAAAAAACCAAAACAAAAAAAAAACCCCACAAAAACCAAAACAAAACAACAAAAAAAGAGGCTGGTGCATGGGTCCAGTATACAAGCATCTTTTATTCTGAATACAATATCTCCCTAAGGCATAATAGTGGATCCTTAAATGTTGAAGATATTCTTACCAGCTTTGACAATACAGGAAATGTTTTTCTATTTACCAAAGTATGCATATAAATGGCTCTTTACAAGTAGTATTTGGGGAGCAGTTCTGAGGAGCCTGAGGGGTCCATGGAGGCTCTGAGGGGAGATGTGGTGGTGGCAGAGGAGTCTGCAGAGCCAGCAGTATCTCCAGAACAACAATAAAAAAAAAAAAGAAAAAAAAGAAAGAAAAGAAAAAAGAAAAAGCAGGTCTTATGGGAAGGTGCTTTTAAAAGTAGACTCATGAAATTGGGAGGAAAGATGGCTGAGCCGAACCACACCTGAGGTAGAGATGGGCGAAACTAGAGTCACTGCAGTCAAGGGTGTGGGAACGATATGGGAGTGTAGCCACAGCAGACAAAGAACATGTTATTACTGAATAGGGCTGACCCTTGCTCTCAGGCTGACCCTTGGCATGGAGTTACTGCTGCTACAGCCCATGCTGCTCACCCTGCTGGGAGAAGAAGTATAACATGAATCTTAAAAGATCTTATTAAGACAACAGCAGCAGCAGCAGCAGCAGCAACAACATCAACAACAAAACAACTCAGAGCCAGATATTGGGGTGAAAGCTGAACAATCAGAGAAACAGAACAATCCACAGCCAACCTCATCTTGACAACTCCTCAGCCAATCCTGTAGCCAGGAATCCTCAGACTGGAAGCCTCTGAGTCTTCATCTCTGAGAGTCTTGGTTGAACTGCTGCTAAAAGCCTAAAAGATTAAAAGCCTCTAATTCCTGGTCCTCACACTTCATATACCTTTCTGTTTCCTATCATCACTTCCTAGGATTAAAGGCATGTGTCTTTCCCAAGCAAGACATGAGATCTCAAGTCCTGGGATTAAAGGCATGTGCCTGTAGCTGAAGTGATCCCGTTCTTGCCTGGCTCCTACAGCCCTCAGACCCAAGTAAGCACACAGAGACTTATATTATTTACAAACTGTATGGCCTAATGACTCAGGCTTCTTGTTAGCTGTTCTTATACCTTAAATTAACCCATTTCTATTAACCTATAAGTTGCCACGTGGCTCATGGCTTACCAGTATCTTAACATGTTGCTTCTCATTATGGCAGCTGGCAGCATCTCCCTCCTCAGCCTTCCACTTCCCAGAATTCTCCTCCCTCTTTGTCCTGCCTATACTTCCTGCCTGGCTACTGGCCAATCAGCATTTTATTTATCAATCAATCATCCACAGCATGTGCCACCATGCCTGGCTCTGTTTCCAATGTGGCTTTGAACTCACAGATCCAGACAGATCTCTCTTTCCAAAGTGACACTACATCTAATCTAGTGGCTTTTCTGTTCTCTGACCCCAGGTAAGTTTTATTAGGGTACACAATATATTAGGGACACAATATATGACCACAAAGGAGAGTATGGGGCCAAGTCACTGCCCATAGGTCACAAGCATGATGATGCATGGTGATACTGAGGGCAGGAAGTTGTGTGCTGGAGTGGGGCTCACAGGGATCCTGCCGGCAGACACCCTACCTAGCAGCAAAATCATCCTGATTCTGGACAACAGTAGGATATCTAAGAGAGTCTTAGCAATAGTCCAATATTTATGGTGCTTCAGAAACCAGAAACTTGGAACCATATCATTGACTTATTGCAATGAGTATTTGCATGTAAAGCTGTTTGGGAAATAGATATGTTTCCAATATTATTTCAGTGAAAAAATATGTGATGAAGAGGTGGGAAAGACGTTGAAACAGAGTAGCCTATGTGCTGTGGAGACAGTTGGAACTAGAGATGCCACAGTGGTGACAGGTGTAGGAGAAGGCTGAGGTAGACAGGGGGGCTTTTTGTTGCTGGGTAGGGCAGTCAGGGTGGTGCACAGTAGCCTGGAGCTTGCCTGAACACACCACCAGCCCCACCACTGCCTTGACTCTGAGCAACAACAAGATGTCTGAGATGAAAAATACTTCATTTTCTCAACTGGGCCTTCTTAAAAAATCTCCATGGTCCATGCTGCCCTTGGAGGCTGTGTGGATGTCTATGGTCTGCGCTACTGTATACCACCACATGGCCTTTGGTGGTGGTGGTGGTGGGGGGCATGTTGATATCAGTGGTCCCTGTTGCCACCAGAGGCCATGTTGGTGTCTGTGGTCTGTGCTGCTGCCTAAGACCATCTTGTTGTTTGTGGTTTGTTTTCCTGCTAGAGGACAAATGGGTGTCCTGGCTTTGGCTGCTGCCTGAAGCCATGTTGATGTCTGTGGCCTGGGCTGCCAGAGAGGGCCATAATGGTGTCCAGGGTCCATACTTCTGCTAAGGGCCATGTTGATGCCTGTGGGCTGTACTGCCACAGGAGACCGTTCTGAGGTTAGTGGTCTATGCTGATGCTGGAGGGCATACAGATGTCCATGGTCCATGTTGTCACCAGAAACCATGTGGAAGCTCATGATCTGTGCTTTTGCTGGCTATAAGGGCCAAGGAAGCTTCATTTGCAGTGGTATTGATGACTGCAGACTCAGCTGAGAAGGAGAGACATAGAACGCTTCTGTGGCAACACCCTTCTCCCCTCAAAAGAAACAGTCCAGACTGGAAACCATTGATGAAAACTTTTAAAAATTGTGATAGGGATGCTGAAGTGCAGCTCTTCACAGTTGATGGCTTCTGATTATTCGTGGTAGCTAGAACCTGGAAACAATCTAGATGCCCCTCAACTGAGGAATGGATTAAGAAAATGTGGTACACATACACAATGGAGTACTACTACTAAGCAGAGAAAAACAATGCCATCATGAAAGTTGCAAGCAAATGGATGGAACTAGAAAAGATCATCCTGAGTGAGGTTACCCAGTCTTAGAAGGATAAACATGGTAGGTACTCACTCATAAGTGAATACTATGGTTATCCTTTGCTTTACATCTATTTTTCTTTAGGGGTCTGGCCACTGGGAGTTTGCCCATGCTCCAGTGAGTATATGGGCAACACAAATTGGACTTGGTATATATTTTTTTTCTTCTTTTTCTTTAGGGGGGGTCACAAGTGTATGTGTGGTGGGATGGACCTGGGAGGGCTGGGAAGTGAGTATGATTGGGGTGCATTATGTAAAACTCCTAAATAATTAATAAAAATATTATGTTGGAAAAAAAAGTGTTTTCCTTACAATACTACTGTAGGCTTTGTGCCTATTTATTTAATGGGCATGTAGGTTTTTTTTGTTTTTTGTTTTTTGTTTTTTGTTTTCTTTTACTTTATATGTTGTAGTCTGCATACTTTAGATAGTTAAATTCTCTTCAAAACTACTAATTTTATGTGATTATATATTTATAGTATCAATGATTACAAATTTGACCTTTTTATTATATACTATATATATTTTTTTCCAGAAAAAACACCACCTTGTTTTCTCTCTCTTGGTGTATTATTTTTTAAATTTGCATATTTCACTGCATGAGATCAGGGCAGAACATTTTTTTTCCTGAAAACCCCTTCAATATTTTGATCTCTTCACCATGTATAACACTAGTGTCCACTTGCACAAGTAACAGGAAATTATATATGATTATAAACAAGCATTCTTTTAGGGGAAAAAAAAGCTACACACCTTATGAATGTAAGGAATTTGACACTAAGCATATGAGAGTCTTATCCACATAAACAGGACACTGTGTTGACCATTTCCTTTCACTTGATTTATTATGTCCACTTCAAAAATAATAAAGAATTGCTGAATTTTTCATGCACTTTCACTGCAGAGAGAGATGTTCAAGAAGCAAGAATGTGCATTGCTATTACAAGTGTTACATTGTGTGGAGAATTCCATATGCAGAATTTGACCTCTAGAAAGCAAGGCACTGACTTGAACTTTGACCTTTATCAAACTGTGGTTAAGTTAAAAGGCTGTTTGGAAAATTCTCTAGTAAATATGTGCATTCTGTGCCAACCACATCAAAAAATGGAAGAAAATGCTAAAATATGAAAATGGCTTTTCCAAACCATTTTAAGTTAACTAAGTATTATAAGGGATTCGTTTATTGTATAATACTGTGGATGTGAAATATTCCTGACCAATTAAACATAGATTACGTGGAAAAATGTATAAGTAGATAAGAATAATAAAGGCCTAATCAACATTACTTAGCTGGATCTGGTACATATATGTAAACATGTTCCTTGGTACATGGCACAAGGCCCAGGGCAGATTTTTAAAAGATTACGCATTAAGTTATATAAAAGAGTTCAAAGGAGCTAGAAGTTTAGTAAGAAGTAGAATATTTGTCTAGTACACATTGGGTCCTGGGTTCTACTCCTAGCACAGAAAAAAAAATCTCTGTTAAAAAATTTAAAATAAATATAATTTTCTGATCACATTATAATGAAAAGAGAAGTTAATTTTAAATGAGAGACAAAGTTGTCATTCCACTTAAACATAGCTTTGTTTACTTAAACTTAAAATCTTAAATCCCCATCATAAATGCTTTTAGAATAAAGAATTGTACAAAAAATTCAAAATATCTAAAAGATAATGCAGGCTCCATATATTGACTTTGGGCACAAACCCTGGAAAAAGAAGAAAAATAGCTATAATAATAAACACAGCAATTAATGAGTCAGAACGAATACATATGAGAACACACAGATAAGATTAGAACTAATCATGGAATTAATTAAAACTAAGTAATAACAACAAGTTCTAAAAGTTTTAAAAACCAATAAAATCAGTGAATTAAATGCCCAGTGTCATTATCAAAAAGAAAAAGAAGAAAAATATATGCAAAACATACATCAAAAAACAAATGAATCTTGGCTCAGCTGACTTCAGCAAGAAGTTTCTGGTTTTTGTATTCATTTCCTTCCCCATCACTGAGTATGTGTGAATACATGTATACGCTTCTTCACTATGGGTCTCCTGCTTCCATCTTGCTGAGCTGTCAGCTGTGACTGTAGCATTGACTTCAATCCTGAGCTCACACATACTCCTTTTCCGGTGGGCATCTCCACCCACGTATGGGAAGACTGTGGGTGGAGAAGGGGATGGAAATGATCCTACAGATAGACTCATGGGTGCGATTTTTTGATATTACACAGCACGGCATGCTCATTCCAAAAGAATGATATCAAAATTTTTTAGAAAATAGAAGTACTTTTCAACTATTTCAGGCAAGATTACATTTGTGCCCCCCCCCAAATTACTCTGAGTTTTCATTGACAAGTTTTCTATATTATTTTGTGGTATCCTAACTGTTACTAATAAAATTACATATACTTGGGCCTGAGAGGATAGTTCAGCAGTTAGGAGCATCTGTTGCATTTGCAGAGGACTTGGGTTCAGTTTTCCAGGACACATATGGCTGCTCATAATTGTCTTGAACTCCAGATCCAGAAAATTCAACAGGCAAGTTTGAAATGACACCAAGGGTTTGGCAAGAAAGCAAGAATCTTAGGAGTTTTCACATGTTTTTATAACATTGTATCTCTATTCTCCTGTGAGCTATGGCACGTGTATGTACGCTTTGAGGAAGGATCTCCCTGTGTAAACCAAACTGGCCTGAAACTTGTGGATCGTTTTCCCTCAGCCTCCCTAATGTCACAGCGTAAGCCACCCACCCAACTCAGCTATTTTCTGTGAGTTTAAACAAAGTTTTTGAAAGACCTTCCCAAATAAGAAGTGGAAGGCTAAGTGGAGACCTTTTATAGAACTTCAAAAGAATGTCCATCCTACCCATCTAGGCCCACTGCTAAGATCCTCATCACTCTCTCTGGCTTCCTATACTTAAGACCAATGGGAGGGCGTGGCCTTTGGAAACACAATGCCTTCATGTTCCAGGCATATGTGAGCTGGAATGAGACAACACTTCCTCACAGCACTGCAAAAGATCTAAACCCCCGTGCCTCTTTAGAGGGACTTCGCACCATGCCGCATGGAACAGAAGGTCTGTAGTGAGAAACCAGAACAGCTGGTCCTCTCTTCACCTTGTGTCCTCACTACTTCCAAGCAAAGCAACAGCAACACAACTGTGATGACATTGCAGAACTTGGGGAGTGACAGGATGGTGCCTCCAGCTGCTTTCTTTGACTTAATGACAGTGATGCTGCTGTGTTGAATTCCTTTCAAAGTGGAAAGGCTGTTGATATTTTGGGAGGTTTTGTTGTTGGCGATCTACTTAATTGCAGTTTTTTTTTTTTTTTTACAGGAACATATTAGTAGAATGGATGTGGACATCTCTAAAATCTCTGGCACGAAAGGGCTAGTTCATAACTGTGCATTTTATAGAGAATAGTTGCTGGCTGTGTCACTGTGAAAACCCTTTATGCTTTGAATGGCTGGAGTGGCCAGAATCTGTTAAAGCATCAGCTGTGCTGGTCCATGCCGGTAGGATCTGAGGAAAAGGCAGAGGCAGGAGGATCACAAGTTTAGCCCTGGGTACACTTTTTGCCTGGGGAGATGGCTCACTGAGTGTTTGCTGTGCAAGTGTGAGGATCAGAGATGAAATTCTCACAACCTACCTACACACAGAGGGGCACGTCTGCAATTCCACTGCCGCTCATAGCATTCTGGGAGGGAGAGACAGAAAAATCCCTGGAGGGCGATGTATGTGGCAGGAAGAAGATGACACCAAAAAATCCCCAAGAGTTAGCTTCTATTCCTGTGGCCAAGACAGTTGGCTGCTGAGAGTCCAGGCTTCGTAAGAGTGAAAGAATTTTACATCTTCGAAAGATTCTGACAGTATGAAATATGACATGTTAGGCTGCTAACCTATATGGCAGCATTATGTATGATCACTCATTCCTGTCTTCAAATCCTATAAGAAACTAGAATACTTTTAAGTAAGTTATTACCTAGTACACAAACTTGATAAAATATAATTTAAATAACTTAAAAGTACAATTATTTCTAATTATTGTTGCAATAAAAATGTAGATTTGCATACAAAATTGTGTGAATCTCAAATCTGTATGAGCACCAATACTCGAGAAATGCAATCCCGTGTTTGGCAAATCTAAACTCTGAGGAAGAAGTAACAACTAACGCATAGTTCCATAGGGATGAGATTGTGGCTTGCCTGAGTTATAGGTTCTTGATAAACAACAGTGTATCAGTATTAGCAATTTTACTGAGACAAATATGCTATAGGATGAAAAAACAAACAGTATTTGCTGTACTATGCCTCAGACTCCAGGGGCAGAGTGGATACTAAAAATTCCCTGTTGCTGCAAAACCATCAGAAGGCAGAGAGGGACTTGCCAGAATGAGCAGCTATCTCTGTGACATGCATGACTCACAGTCTCTGGGTAGATCCCGGTGCCCTTCCCATGTCACTAATAGCCAAAATTACAGAATACTTTATCCCTGAGGTCAGCAGTTCTAAAGATGGGTATCCTTCAGTGTTCTAAAATACTCATTTAAGATTACCGACATCTAAACCCCACCCCAGAATGACTGAATGAAGATATTTGTGGTCTGGGCAGAGTATGTGTGAAAATTTGATCTCACTCTGCTCCCACCTACCCTCCTCAAAGTTATCACTTAAAGCCACTTCCAAGTGTGTTCTTATTTTAGTATGAATCACTGGAGGAATATTTTGAAGGAGGAGAGGGAAGTGTGTTAGCGTAACTACAGAAAGATTCAAGGATGAATTGCATAAAAGAATGAACCATGTTGTCATATATGCGGTCTAGCAGAGACTTATGAAAAAAAAAAGTATGCTTAAGAAGTTGGCAAAGTAGACTACCTCCCAGCTTACTTTTGTTTTTACAAAGAAATTTGCAAACTAGGAAATTTCTGTAATAGGATTAAAGACTTTCAAAAATTAGTAAGCTGGAGGAAAAATTTTAAGTCAAGGAGAAAAATTACAAAATGATCCTGTATTTCTGAATAGATAATTAATATATAGAGATGTAAGTGATACTTCAGATGCTTTCACAGATCTTATCTACATATGCATCCAGGTGATGCCACTGTTTGCTAGAACTAGGTGAAAATAGATAATAGCCACCCTTGTTCTACAGGTAATCAGACTCAACAGGGTCAAGTTGCTTTGCCAAAATCCCACAACCAGGACCCAGAGTCCTACCTAGGCTTAGATCTGTTTTTCAAATGCTAAGTATTCCATCACATCTCTATAGTCCCTGGAAATCAAATAGAATTTTATTTATTTTAATGCAGTTGCTGCCTTGGCATCCCAACAATGACAGTCTAGGAACCTTGCCCTTCTCATAGAAAAACACATTTCCTAGCTCCGTCATCAAACTGTAGAAGATCCTTTCTTGTTAGCCTTCGTCACTGTAACAAATACCTGAGATAGATCAACTTAAAAGAGAAACGTTTTCTTTTCCCAATAATGTTATGTAGAGTTATTTTTATTTTATGGAGTTTTTTTTTTAAAACTACATTTTAAGTTAGCAAACAAGGAGTGGGTTTTGTTATTGCATTTTCATACATATGCGTCATTATACTTTGTTCTAAATCATCTTCCTCTCCACTGCAGCCCCCTGTAAGCCTTGCTGATCCACTTGATGGCCTCCCTCTGTGACAGTCTCTCTTCTGCTTTCATCTCACATGTATCTCTTACCCCCTCCCCCTCCCCATCTCCCTTCATTAAGATTGTTCTTTCCTTCTCATCATCCTGTTTCTGCGTTCAAGTCCTACATATAAATGTATATGTATCTTAGTAAAATGATGTCCAGTTCCAACTGTTTCACTACAGATGTCTGTGTTTAATATTTTTTAAAGCTGCATAAATATGTATAAGTAGCATGTTTCATTTATCCGTCCATCTGTTGATGGACATCTATCCTAGTTACAGACCTTGGCTATTGTAAATAATGAAGTGATAACCATGAATGGGGAAGGAGCTCTGATGTAGGTTGACTTATAGTCCTTCACAAGTGTATACCTAGATTATATGGTAGTTCTATTTTAAGTGTTTTGAGACAGCTCAACTCTGACAATGCCTAATTGGTCTGCACTCTGACCAACAGTGAATGGGTTTTCTTCTTTCCCAGTATTCACACCAGCTTTGGTTGTCCTTTGGATCATGACAGCCATTCTAACTGGGGCAAGATACAATTTCAAAGGAATTTTCATTAGCATCTCTTTGGTAGCTAAGGGGGGTTGAATGTGTCTCAAAATATTCATTGAGCATTTTTGTAGCTTTAGAGAACTGTAAATTCAGTTCACTGGTTCTTTTGTTATCAGATGATTTATTTTTATTATTTAAAGAATTTCCATTCTGGAGAAAATTCTTGCCAGTTGTATTTCAGACAACAGGTTAGAATATAAAATGCATAAAGAATTTTAAAAGTTAACCACCCCTAATCCCCAACTATCAGCTAGGGACTGTTGGTAAAGTGTTTGCGACACAGCATGAAGACCTGCTTTCAATCGCCCAGAACATTTGGAAATCTAGGAGGAGCAGCATAGACCTATAACTCTGCGCTAAGGAAGCAAAGGCAGAAGGATTCCCTGGGGCTTGCTGACCAGCCAGCTTAGCTGAATCAGTATTAACTCTTCAATGAGAGTCTGTGTCTCAAAAAATAAGGTGAAGAATGCTTGAGAAAGACATCCAATATCGATGTTCTTTCAACAATAACAATAAAATGGAACCAACCTGGCTGCTCATCAACAGATGGGTGGATAATAAAAACATGGTAGATATATATATATATATATATATATATATATATATATATATATATATATATATATAATGGAATTCTATTCAGTCACAACAAAAATCAAATTATGAAAATTTCAGGTGAATGGTAGAACTGGAAAATATTATATTAAGTGAGCTCACCCAAACTAAGGATAAATACTGAATGTTTGCTCTTGGATGTGGATTTCAGCTTCTAATTGTTGAATATGTGGGGGTGAGCATAGAGAGAGGCCAGGAAACTAGAAAGGGCCCACGAAACAGGAAAATAGCTTTTGGACTGGGATAAAGAGTATAGTAAAACACTTGCAATATGAAATTAGGAGAGACAATACTGAGGAAAAGGGGTACAGCTGAGACAGGAGGTGGGAACAATGAAGGGTATGAAACAAAGCTAAGTATGCATCAAAACAGAACAGGAAATCAGTTATTTTGCAAGCTATTGTTTAAATTAAAAGGAAAAAAAACCCATACCATCCACACAGCTTCATCTAGGAACCACTAGCCAAGGAGGTAAAATTTTCTACAGTGCAAACTTTGATAACAAAGAAAATAAAGAACACACAAGACTTTCTCTGCTTGTGATTGGCAAGATTCATATTGTAAAAATGGATGTGTTAATCAAAGTTATCTACCATTCAGCATAATACCCATCAAAATCATAGTGAGATTATTCACAGAACTAGAAACAACTATCCTAAAGTTCATAGGAAAGGACAAAAGACCCCAGACAGTCAAAGTAATCTTAGCAGAAAGAGCAGTGCTGGGTTATCATGATGCCTGACCCCACATTATACTGCAGAGCCACAGCGAGACGAAGTGCATGCATGGTACGGGCACACAAGAACCCAGTGAGATAGACCCAGGGATAAGCCCACATGGCTACATCCAGGGAAAAGGTGTCAGGAAGTGTACGATAAAAAGAAAAAAGACAGCCTGTTCAACAAATGGTGCTAAAGAAATACACTTCCACGTATGGAGAGGCGAGATTAGATCCTTCTCTATCACCCCGCACTGATATCAATTTCAAACCATCCAAAGGACCTTTGTCTAAGAACTGAAAGTTTGAAACGACTAGATGAGGAGACAGATTGAAAACAAAACAAAACAAAACAAAAACAAAAAACCTCCAAGATCTGAGAAAAGACAAGGACTTTCCGAAAAGGTTTCCAATAGCACAGGAAATAATCCTAAAATGGTGCGAATGGGTTTATACAAAAAATTCGAAAGCCTTCGCAGAACGAAGGAAACACTCTCCAGAACTGACAGCCTCTAGCAGGGAAAAACTGTGACCAACTAGGCATCAGATGAGGGAATAATGAAATATATAGAGCTCTGTAGTAGGAGGAAGGTTTCTTGTGGCTCATTTTCATAGAGATGTCCATCACCAGTGGGCACGCCTCGGAGCTGTGACAGGATAGAAAACTACAGAAGAAGCAGCTTGGCGGGGGACATTGGTTCACTTCATGGTCGGGAACAGAAGGAAAACGAAAACCCAGCTCCCACAAAGGTACAGACCAGGCTTCTAACGGGCTCCCCCGTGGCCTCCTCTCTTTAAATCACCAACCCACCTCCACCCCTAATAGCATCAAACTAGGCACAAAGCTTTTAAGCCTAGTGTTCGAGGGCGCTTCCAGATACAAGCCACAGTCATCCTCTTGTGTGTTGCTTCTCAGTTGGTTTCAAACCTCTCTTGAGGTACACAGAGAATCTCGAGGTCCTCCTAAAACTCTGTTGCAGGAGGCTGGGGCTTTCCTCAGCCCCGCACTGGTTTAGCTGCTGTGCTGTACCCACACCGGGATATGTGCATGCATCACTTCCAGTCCCAAATAAAGTGGGAGGCATTGTGGGCCTCCAGAAGGGCTTCCCAGTGTTCCGTGGACAGTCCACCGGCCTTCAGCCACCTTGGAGCAGTGCTGACCTCTGGGTCAACGTGTGAAGGCAGAAGCGCGTTTCTCTCCTCGGTTTCTGCCTCTTCCACTTTCTTTCCATCAATGATGTTGGTTTTTCTAAAGAACCAACATTTGGCTTCATCGATTTTCTTTAATGTTTTTCCTCTTTTCTATTAGATTTCCACCTAGGGTTTATTATTTTTGTGCTTTTTTTTTTGTATTGGATTTGTTGTTCTTATTTCCCTAGCTTCTTAAAGTAGAGGCAGAGATTATTGATTTTTGTTCTTTCTTCCTTTCAATTGCAAGTACTTAAAATTATAAATTTAACTCTAAGCACCGGCCACTCTATGTCATTTATTTCCAACTTAAATTGCTATGGTTAGAGAATACATTGAGTGCTTTTTAAATCCATTTCAATGGGTTGAAAAAAAATTTATATTGGGTCAATCCTGGGAGTGCTTAGTGTCCTCAGAAGAGTGTGGACCTTGCTGTTGAGGAAAAGTTTCTCTATGTGTCAGTGTAAGTTGGAGGTTTTTTTTTTTTTTTTTTTTTTTAAATTTTTATTTTTTTTAAAGTATCCTGTATCCACACTGTTTTTATTTTAATTGTTATTTACTGAGGAACTGAGGATGGAGTATAGAATTTGTTCACTCTAATTTTAAACTTTTCCTTAAAAAATTTCTGTGAGCTTTAAAAAAATTATTACATTTATGTATTAGGGGGTGGGTGACATTTATATTCCATGGCATAAAGCCTGTGGAGGTCAGAGAGCAACTTGTGAGAGTCAGTTCTCTCCTCCACCATGCTAGTCTCAGACTTGCCTGCAGGATCCTTACCCCCTGAGCCATCCTGCTGGCCCCATTTGTAACTGGAAGATTCTTCTTTGGGTGTTTATAATCCATGATTGTTAAATGTTCCTGGAACATGGGGCACTTTATCAGCAGGCGACATCTCTGCTTCGTCAGACGCTAATACAACTGCCTCTACTTCCTTTTACTTTCAACTTCTAAGTTTTTGCAGCTACTTTTTATGTAGGAAGTACAGAGCTTGAATTCATTATATAATTAGCAATCTTTGTTTTTGTTTTTGTTTTTTTGGTTATTTTTTTTGAGCTGAGGATCGAACCCAGGGCCTTGCGCTTGCTAGGCAAGCACTCTACCACTGAACTAAATCCCCAACCCGCAATCTTTGCTTTTTAATTGAGATATTTAGTCTATCGTTAATTATATTTATAATCTGATTTATGTTTTTTTCTTACATTTTGCTCCTTTTTCTTCCTGTTTCTCTTTTATTTCCTTTGTTATGGTAAACATTTGTAATGTGTCCTATTACTTTCTTTTTTGATTATATATATGTATAATATATATATACATATATATAAATAAAATTGTTAATTGACTTAATATTTTCACATAACACTTGACAACTTTTATTAAGACATAGTCATCATAAACATCAGTAGGCTTTAGTGTGGCATTTGCATTCATGCATTAATAGCATACAGATAAAATGCAACCTCTTTCCTTTGGTGTGTCGTTCCCAGTTGCCTTCTGGCATCCACTGTATTTGAGAGTCACATTGTTCTTTTCGGTTGTGGATTGTTTGCCTATCCTTCCAATTTCATGTTAAAACCTTGGCACTTAATGTGATGGTATTAGGAGAGGAGGCCTTTGGGAGACAAGTAGTTCACGATGCTAGAGATCTCATGAATGAGTCCGTATCCTTGCAGAAACAGAGCCAGATAACAGGCCAGCATTCCTTCAGGGGAAGCTCAAGCAAGCAACTGCAGCCCCAAAGCAGGAACTCACTAGAGCCTGATTCACATTCCTGCTGCCCTCTCTAGCTCCTGGAATCAGACTGTGTTCGTTGGCCTCTACCTCTTCCTCCATCTTTATGTGCAAGATAGCATCTCCAATTCTCTATCATCCCTCCATCTCTCACATTTGAGGCATTCTTATCATTGCATTGATCTGACAGATATCCTATAATGATCTTTCTGTTTAAAAGCTGACCAGGGCCTTGGATATAGTTCGGTTGGTCTTCAAAGCACAAGGACTTGAGTTCCATCTGCAAAAAACACACACACTCCCAAAACTGTAGTGACATGTATTGGAACCCCCTGCTGAAGAGGTGGAGACAAATGGACCCTTGCATTTCACTGCTGGTCAGTCAGCTTGGTCTATTCGTTGAGTTACAGGCCAGTGAGAGATCCTGTTTCAAAAAAAAAAAATGTGAATGTAGGGCTGGAGAGATGGCTCAGAGGTTAAGAGCACTGACTACTCTTCCAGAGGACTGAGTTCAACTCCTAGCACCCACATGGCACCTCACAACTGTTTGTAACTCCAGGACCCAACACCCTCACACAGACAAAACACCAATAAAATAAAAATAAATAAATTTAGAAAATGTGAATGATCTCTGTGACACAGTGAAGGTTTTTCTTAGGCCTACACATGCGTGTGCATGCACATTCGCAGGGAGAGGGAAAGGGAGAGGAAGGGAGAGAGGGGGGGGAGGGAGGGAGAGGGGGAGTACTAACGTTTCTAATCCCTTCCAAAGCTTTGACATCCTGCCATGTAATATAACACATCCTCGGGTCACCTATTAAGGACCCAGTGTCTTTGAGGACCATTAGCCTGTCGTTGTAATAGTAATAGTGTTTACCGTGTGGCTTATTGTAATGATTAAATGTACAATGTGAACATGATGCCAGCACATGCTCTGTGCTAGCTGTCACTGCCCAGCTGCTCCTATGGGGGTAAGGCATGGAGTAAATGAAGAGAGGAGAAGCGACAGGGGTACTTTAGACTGACTGTTGGCATGTGTCCAGTGCAGCTGTGGGTGAGAAAGTTCAAACGATGACGTTCAGCCCCAAGATGAGCTATCATTTTCCTCTTTTTGTTCTAATGTCAAATGTGTTTATCACCAAATCATCATAGAAGGCATCCAACTGAGTGCACAAAGGTGGTAAACCTAAAATCCTGTATCCTTGTCCTCAAAATATTACCAAAGTAAGTAAATAAACACATATCATGAAAAAGTAGAAGTACTTTTGCACTTTCCAACAGAATTCCTTAAAATTCACCTTGATGAAATACCGCTCATATGCGGTGAAGCTCACAGCTGCTTCCCAGCAGGACACAGCACCTTAAGCTTGTGGATGACTATGGAAGAAAAGAGAAACAAGCCCCTTGAAGGGTTCAAGCTGCACAGAGGTAGGTTAGTGGGGAAGTTGTTGATGGATAGTCAAGTCTATGAATATTCAATCCAGCTGTGCAAAAGAGAATGTTACTCTATCAGATATAGAGCTTCTGTTATCTATGTGTTATTTTTATTTCTTGTTTTTTCATTATTATGATAAAATTATTATAAAATAAAAATCACGAGAGTTAGATAAACAAATTATAATAAGAGTAGTTGAGCATAATTTTGTATTTTAGGTTTTTTTTAATTGAAAAATAGGTTCTTTTCTCATACAGCATATACTGATTATAGTTTTCCCTCCCTCTGCTCCTCTGTTTCCCCCCATGACTCCACTCCCCTGGACCCACTCCCTTTCTGTCTCTCATTAGAAAAAAATAGACTTCTAAGCGATAACAAGCAAATATGACAAAATAAAATGTAAGATGAAACAAAAACTTTTATATCAAAGTTGGACACAGCAACCCAATAGGAAGAAAAGAATCCCAATGGTAGGCACAAGAGTGAAAGATCCACTCGTTCTTATAGGAGTCCCATAAAAATAGCTATAATACAATATATATACAAAGAACCAGGAGCAGACCAATGTAGACCTGGTGCTTGCTGCTTCCTGGTGCTTACTTAGTTGATGCAGAGGGCCATGTTCTCCTGGTGTGCTTTATTCCTTCTGATGCTTACAATTTTTCCACCTCCTTTTCTGCTGGATTCCCTGAGCTCTGAGGGGAGGGATTTGATGGAGATCTCCAATTTAGACTGCTTCTCCATGCAACATCCTTCTGTGGGTCTTTGTATATATTCCTATCTGCTGTCAGAGCAAGCCTTTCTGATGATGATTGGATAAGGCACTGATCTGTGAGTATAGCACAATATCACTAGGGGTCATGTTTTATAAATTTATTGACTTATTTTTTAGACCAGTCATGTTTGGTTTTACTCTACGTCTCTGGGCTATTTAAGTCTCTGGTTCTTGGTTAACCAAGCAGTGTTGGATATGGGTTCCTTCTTATAGAGTGAGCCTTAAGTCAAATCAGACATTATTTGGCTGCTCCTATGAGTTCTGTGTCACATTGCCCTAGCATAATTTGCAAGCAGGATAGATTGTGGGTCAATGGTTTTGTGGCTGGGTTGGTCTTTACATTTCTCTTTTGGTAGACTGCATGCAGATTACCTTCCTGGACTAAAGAGACTAGAATGTAGGGTTGAAGGCTCCATACAGGTCTCAGCTCAAATTCTTCATGTTCAATGAGTTGTGTGGAGGTTGTCCTTGGCATTGGAACCCTGCTGTCAGTTTGCAGAGAGAAACCCTTTGTCTTAGCATCAGCTTGGGTTGTTTGGGGATTTCCACGGGACCACTTTGGAAACTCAGGCAACTCAGTCCTGCTACTAGAAGACTTGTCTGGCTATAAGAGATGTCCAATTGAGACTCAAGATCCTTCATTACAAAGAATCCTCATTAGGATCACCGACATAGATTCCAGGAAGTTTCCACTGCACTGGGTTTTCATTCCACTCTGCAAAATCCCCTAATTCCAGTCATATCTCCTCAAACTCTCTCCCTCTTTTTTTATCTCCCACCAATCACCAGATCCCTCTTGTTCCCTTCCCTACCTGTCTGCAGGCAACCCATACAATATATTCTGTTTCCACTCCCTAAAGAGATCCATGCATCACCATAGACTACCCCCCTCCTCTATACCGAGCCTCACTGGGTATACAAATTGTAGCTTGGTTATTATTTACTTAACCACTAATATCCACTTATAAGTAAACACATACCATACTTCTGTTTTTGGGTCTGGGCTACCTCACTCAGGTTGATTTTTTTTTCTAGCTCTATCCATTTGCCTTCAAATTTCATCTTTTAACAGCTGAGTAATATTCCACTGTGCAAACATAACACATTTTTGTTTATCTTTTCTTCTGTTAAGGGATATCTAGGTTGTTTCCAGTTTCTGGCTATTGAGACTAAAGCTTCAACAAATATGGCTGAGCACATGTCCTTGTAGCAGGATGGAGTGTCCTTTCAGTAGATGCCCAAGAGTGGTATAGCTGGGTTTTGAGGTAGATCAATTCCTAACTTTCTGAGGAAACACCATATTGATTTCTATCTGGCTGTACAAGTTGGCACTATAACCAGCAAAGGAGGAGAGTGTTCCCTTGCTCTGCATCCTCACCAGCATGAGCTGTCACTTGTGTTATTGATTTTGTGCCAATATTACTCTCTTTCCTCTATTCCTACTATTCTTATGTTTGGTCTTTTCATGTTTTCTTGGATTTTCTGGATGTTTTGTGTCAGGAACTTTTTAGATTTAACATTTTTATTTGACTGATATATCCATTTCTTCTATTTCATCTTCAATACCTGAGATTCTCCTTTCCATCTCTTATACTCTGTTGCTAAAACTTGCTTCTGTAATTCCTGCTCAAATTCCTAAAATTTTCACTTCCAGAATTCTCTAACTTTGTGTTTTACTTATTGATTCTACTTCTGTTTTCGGGACTTGAATGGCTTCATTCATTTCCTTCAACTCTTTGTATTTTCTTTAGGAAATTTATTCATTTTTTTCTAATTGTTTGTGTTTTCCTGTATTTCTCTAATGGATTGATTCATTTCTTCTGTAACGACCCCTCTCATCTTCATATGGGTGTTTTTGAGGTCTTTTGCTTGTGTTTCAGTAATATTGGAATATTCAGGGCCTTCTGTGGCAGGATAGCTAGGCTCTAGTGGAGACTTATTACCCTGGCAGCTATTGGTTGTGTTCTTATACTGGTGTCTAGGTGTCTGGGTTTGGGAATAATGATGCATCTAGGTGCTGATTTCTAGATTTGTAATTTTTGGGGATGTGTTTTGTTTCTTAGTTTCTGTTTCTTCTTCAGATTTTTGGAGAGTGTGATGGCTCTATGTTGCCTCTTTTACTGGCCTGCTCAGCTGGTATGTTCACAGGGGATACTTGCTGATGTTGAAGGTTGTGATGCAGTGATGGGTAGGGGGAGGGAAGTGAGGAGGGGATGGTCTGTGGGTTCCACAAGATATGTGGGTGGGTGAAAGGAATCTGTAGCTAGTGTTCTGCTGTGATGTTAGTGATGAGACTGAGGGATTGGGTCTAGGGGAACAGAGACAGAGAGGAGAAGGTCTGCAGGCAGCCTACCTGGTCTTTTGGCCATAAGCACTCTTAACTCTCTTAAGTGCTGCGCCATCATTCCAAATTTGCTTAAAATATTAAGCAATTATGATATACTAAGCAAAATAATTAAAATATTGCATAAAACCAAAATAAATTATACATATTAATTGGGCAAAGTGATATTCTGATATATGCACATATTATGTAATAGTCAAAGGTCATTAAATATATGCACACATCATGCAATATTTAAAGTAGGTTAGATATATACTCAAATATTTATTATTTATCATGGCAAAGCTTTCAGAGATACTTCTTCTAGCTCTTTGAAATGCTTATTGCATTATTGGTGTTTATAGTTTCCCCACTGGAAAAAAATGTCTAGCAGAAGTTCTTACTGTCATCTGACTGTAACTTAGTGCCATTCATCAACCTCCCTCCCTTACTTCTTCCCCACCCCCTCCTCCATAAGCCACTGGTAGCATCCAGTCCGCTCTCAACTTCTGTGAGATGAACTCTTACAGATTCCATACCTACAACTTGTCTTGCTAGCCTAGTTTTGTTTATTAGCACATGGCCTCTTCTTCTGCCCATAAGTCTCTACCAGACACCAGGTACGGAAGTTGAGACTGTCGTGAATGATCAAAGATCCTCTGTCAGGATCAAAACAGAGAACCATGGTAGAGAAGTGGTTCTGCTGACCTACCTGCCACACCAATATGGACAAACCCAGCTCAGTCTTCAATGGTATGTATTGCTAGAGAGCTTAATATACACAATGGCTTGCTGTTCTGGATGTTTGGACTTAATAACTCACTAACCTTCAATAATTTGTGAGGTGAGTTCTATTTATCCATATGTAAACTTATAAGCCATACAAAACATGAAGCTTAAGTATTTTGCTAAGGCTAGCCCATCTCAAGATCATGAAGCTTTGAACTACCTCTTTTGTTGTGGAATAGTCTTTTTGTACACTGTGAAGATGTGTCACTCTGAGTGGTTTAAGAAAAAGCTGGGTGGCCAATAGCTAGGCAGGATTTCCAGGCATGGAGGAAGTGAGAAAGAAGGGCAGAGACACCAGGGTACATAGAACAAGGAGAATGGACACTAAGGAGATGATGTAATAAAGCCATAAGGCAGAAAGGAAATTAATAGAAATGAGTTAATTTAAGTTATAAGAACCAATTAGAAACAAACCTAAGCTATCAGTCGAGCTTTCATAATTAATAAATCTCTGTGTCATTTTTGGGAGCTGATAGGTGGGTCAGAGAAAGACTCTCTACACTCTCAATACATGTTCTGCCTGGCTTTATTTTGAACTGTATCATTAACTAGTAATAAAATTTTAAGTAATATTTAAATTATAAGATAAAATGTATTAGAATTTTTTTTGAGACGGAGTCTTACAGTGTACCCCAGGCTGCCCACTATTCACTTTGGAGCCGTGCTTGCCTCAAACTCACAGCAAACCTTTGGTGGCAGCCTCTAGAGTACTGAGATTATAGGCTTGAGGTACCCATACCAGGCTAGTTCAAATCACTTTAGTACAATAAGCTCTCAGTGTTCCTTATCTGAAATGAGACTAGAAGCTAGGAAGAAAAGAAAATAGTGAAAGCACTTGAAGGATAGTAAAAGTGGAGGAGGAAAGTACTTTTTTATTATATTTAAAACATTTCGGTTGGCATTCATTTTATTTTTAACATAAAGTTTAATTATATCCATTGTAGAAGACTTGGAGATACAGAGAAGCAAAGAACAAAAACTACTCATAAATGATATTACCCAAAGAGAAACTTGGTTTTCTATGCAGCTGTATGTAAGATAGATGTACATAATTATGGCAATGTTAGCGATTATAAATCAAATTTGTTTTTGCTACTTACTGAATGCATGGGCATAACATAAATGTTTGTCACACTGAAAATAGTGTCTAAAACTTGTTTTCCCATCAGGTCCCCATCTTACTTTCAGAGGCATTGTGCATTTTCCCTCATCTGATCCTTTATCACCAGGTTATCCTGAGCAGGGAACGTGCCTGCATCAGCAGCCTTGGTTTTGATGTTTCCACATCAGGAGACACTAAGATTATTGTCAACAAGAGTGCTAGAGAGAGTATTTGGGGGTCTCTCTTAATACTCTGGCCCTTTGTGTTAAGGAGGAAACCATCTCTGTGGAAGTGGATTGATGGGTGATGTTGTTCTGTATGCTGTGAATATGTGTTTCTCTGATTGGTTGATAAATAAAGCTGTTTGGCCAATGGTGAGGCAGAATAAGGTTAGGTTGTGTTCCAACTAGAGAGAAAGGAAGGAGAAAGGCAGAACAGAGAAGACACTGCTAGTTGCTGCCAGGAGAAGCAAGATGTAAGTACTGGTAAGCCACAAGTCACGTGGCAAAGTGTAGATAGAAATGGGTTAATTTAAGATGCAAGAGCTAGCTAGCAAGAACCCTGAGCCATTAGGCCATATAGTTTAAAAATAAGATAAGCCTCTGTGTGTTTATTTGGGTCTGAGTGGCTGAGGACCCAGGCAGGACAACAGAAAAACTTTCAGCTACAATGGGTGAATATCTATCCTTTGTAATATTAGGATGATAATTTCCAATTTCTAAACTCCTGTCAGCCCCTGAGTAAGTGATGGATAAATATGTAAATCATAGGTACTCTTGATTCACAGAGCATGCCACCAGAAGTCCTAAGTTCATTTATTTCAGCTGTATTTAATGACACAGCACATGGTTTATTTGGTATGATTCAAATGTATTGTTGGAGAATATAAATAATAATTCTCTGTATATAATTATGTGAGAGACTGGATCTTTGGGGAATTACTCATCTGAAGGCAGATGGAAATGCTTCTCACCACAGGAGAATATTTGAATGCATTGTCTTGTTCCTAAATGAGTCTGATGAAGGTGTCTATGTATGATTGCAGAACTCAGACTGCTTAAACCTCTAATTGTGCTGGCAAGCAAAATTCTTGTGTATGGCTGGGTATTATTCCTTAGAACTAGGACAGAGTTAAGTAAAATAATAGCAAGAGAAGAAACTTTCTTCTCTTGAAACAAGAAGCAATTATTTAAAAGCTGCCATTATCCCTATCACCAGGACAACTAAGGGTAGTGCTAAATCCTCAAATCCCACTCAGCTGAGAGCTTAATGAAGCTGAAGGAAGAGGATGGGGGAGGGGGTGTGGTTCCAGAGTAAGTATTCTGCAAGGGCTGTGCAGAAATTTTATTCAGTCACATCAGCTGAATCACTTCTCTGATCTGATCCAATAAATAGCTCCCAGAGCAGAAGGCTGAATTTCCTTTATAAGTTATACAACTTTGAAATACATCATTTCTTTTATTTTCCTTCTTTAAACAAAGGATAGTATGATGAGGAGCTACAGTTACTAAAATGTGAGTGACAGACTGGGGCACTTAATCTTGATGGTACTGTGGAGTACCTCAGGGTTTCACAAAGGTAACACCTCACGGTAACTCTATGAGGGAGTTTCTAGAGGCTTCCTAAAGGAAGAATGTGGCACTGCTTCCTAATTGTGGAAAGTCCAGATAAAACACAAGGAAAAGAGAGAGAGGGAGAGTCAGCTAGCACCAGTACTTCTCTCTGCTTGCTGGTCACTATGCTGTCATCACTGCTCAGAAACAATGTTCAAGCCTCTGCTACTGTAAGCCAAACCCATCTCTCCTCTTTTGAAGTTATTTTTTGAGCTGTTTTGTCATGGTGATGAAGTCTCACTAAATAGAAAATTGATTAGAGAATTAAGATAATTGCTGAGTCTTTCTGTGGTGTCTGTGTTTTAAAAACCTTTGATAATGAAGTGTAGGTTTTTGAAAGTGTTTGGGTAAGTGGGCTAGAATGCTGTGGATATCGCTCTTGTAAATAAAGTTCTGACTGGCCAGTAGCCAGATAAGAAGTATAGGCGGGACAAGAGAGAAGAGAATTCTGGGAAGTAGAAGACTGGAGAGAGACACCACCAACTGCCGCCATGAGAAGCAACATGTAAAGACACTGGTAAGCCACAAGCCAAGTGGCAAAGTATGGACTAACAGAAATGGGTTAATTTAAGATAGAAGAAGTAGAAAACAAGAAGCCTGCCATGGCCATACAGTTTCTAAACAATGTAAGTTTCTGTGTGCTTTCTTGGTTGGGTCTGAGCGACTATGGGACTGGTGAGTAAGAGAGATTTGTCCTGACTGGGCCAGGCAGGAAAACTCTAACTACACTAGAGAAGGCCTGGAATGCTGTAGGCCCAGGGTATTGAAGGGTTCTGATGGGAGGTCAGAAATCCAGAATGCTGCCAGGAGTATAAAGCCAAGGCTTCCCTGGAAGTAAGTGAGTGATCAGAGGTCCTTCTTATTATATTTGACAAAGAACTTGACCATACTTTGTCCAAGCCTGTGGAGACAGGTGGGGTTTAAAGGTGATGGACTAACTTATTTTGTGAATAGAATTTAAAGACAGCTGAAAAATCTTCCAGATTGTCCAGAAAGAAGAACATTTAAAGTCAGGAACAAAGAGGGCAAGTTTTTAAAATACATGAGTGCTGTTAAAGGAAAGGCATGTATTTTGCGCCAAGACAATAGTACAAATGCTTAGAGAGCCTTTCAGGAATTGATCAGACACCTACCTATCCTGAAGGTCAAGACTGAAGGAGGTAAAGATTTTAACACAATTCAAGTCACTTGAAATACTTGAAAGACAGCTGGGTGCCAGGCTCACACAAGCCCACCTAGAGAACTATTTCCCCACGTTCAGCCATTCAGAAACACGAGGCCATACAATCTAGGTCCATGAGGACCGCCCTACTGCTCAAGCATGTGGAAGGCCTTGGCACTGACCACATGATGTTGGGTTTTGGGGGTATATTGAATGCAAGAGTTCATAGAGGCACTATCGAGATTTCAAAGGAAGGCCCAGATGGCCCAACAGGTGATACCATTTTGGAAAGTTGAACAACATTTAGGAGGTGGGGCCTTGCTGGAGGAAGTAGAGCTCTAGGGTTGGGCCTTAACTGAGGTTTATAATTGAACCCAGCTTCCTGTAACCACTCTGCTTCTTGACTGCCCATGCTAAGCAACCAGCTGCCTCATACCATGGAGCATCCCACATCCCTGCTTCCCCCACCCCTTGCTTCTCCCTGCTAGGTAGACTATCCCTTGAAACTGTGATCCAAAGTATCTCTACCCTCTTTATGTTAAGTTGCTTCTTGTCAGATATTGGTCACGGTAATGAGAAAAGTAACTAATACCTGACAATTGGAGTGCCTATTGTAGAGTGATAATATAGTTCAAAGTTGCTTTCAATTTCCCATGCATTGTCAAAACAAGTATGAGTGTTTTGTGTTGTTTTAAATCTTTATACCATGATAATTACTATAGAGTTAAACAGTTCTCTGCATCTCTCTATATACATGTGTATGTAGTTATACATATATGCATGCATGCATGTATATTTGGTTTGCAAGGGTTTCCTCTGACCTCAGCTTTGCTAAAGATGTTGACTATGCTGTTAGGTGTGTTGCCACTACGTTTTTTCATCAATTATCCCATCTGTCAAAGGATGATAATATCTACCACAGAGGTGGGAAAAAAGATGACATAATGGTTTGATGGAGTTTTCAGCTCTGTGGTAGGGCAAGGAAGACAAACATAAACTCCATGTGTCCAACTTGAGTAATTACTCTATAGAAGAAACTAATCCTGGTTCTCAAGTTAATGAGGGGCAGCTACCTGAATGTGCATTAACTGCAAGTTTACAGGTCTAGGCAGATTCAAAGGTATCAGGAATAAAAGGCATACACCGAAATAAAATCTCACTACATGACTACCTGCTTCTCTCAGAGGTAACGATAGGTTGAAACCAAGGAGACTGAGTGATGCATGAGTAAGATGGCTAGAGACCATGCCAGGGGTGAAAAGATTTGAAGGTGGAGAGTGAAGCTGTTGAGTTGTGAGGTTTCAAATAAAAAAAATGGATTGGATGGTCAATGAATAGGCATGGCTCTGAAGGAGACTTTCCTAAACCAAAGACTTTCCTCCAGCACTATGGTAGAGTGTCTTGTTATTTTTAAAGTTGAACATAAGAAGCTGCATTAAGGTAGTTTAATAATATTTTCATCTGCGTGGCTTTCTGAAGTTTGTACTAAGTGTGATGGGGATGGCTCCACAGTCATAGCTCACATCAGGAAGACATTTTCATTGCTGTGCTGGTCCCAGGGATGCTTACACTCAAGCACGTGCTGGTGTTGCCCATTGCCCTAGCATCACTTCTCTCTCTTAGGCTGTGCTTCCTTAAGTGCAGCATACAGATGGGGAAACATGTGGAGATACTTCATTTGTTCTGAAATGTGGTGATATTTTATTTGTGCTTTAATAAAGTTGGTCTGGAGATCAGAGGAAATTTTAAGTAAACAAGAAGTCAGGCAGCACACGCCTTTAATCCCTTAGCAGGCAGGATCTCTGTGTGTTCAAGGCCACACTAGGGAACAGAGCCAAGCATGGTGACACATGCCTTTAATCCCAGTACCAACCATAGAGGCCTGGAGGTCTGTACAAACAGAAAGAAACTGACAGAGCTGTGTAGGAAGAGGAAGTGAGGTATCTGGGCTAAGAGAGCCAATGAGAGGACAGAACAGCAATGCAATAATGGCATGGGTAGACAGGAAGTGACTTGCATTTGGAAGCTGCAGAGTTGATGAGGTAAGGTTGGCTGGTGGCCTTTCTTATTTCCCCAATCTAAGGCTTTCAACTCTATATTTGGCTCTGTGTTTTTTATTTAATAAGACCTTTTAAGAATCGTGTTACAGAAACATGACCTAAATTCATGGTTCTTTTCCTCATCTCTGTCTACATGCTATACCTCCAAATAACCCCTGATGAGCAGGATTCCACCGCCTTGGGAATACTGACCCAGGACCCTGCATCTATAAATATCCATAACTTCTGCAATGAAAAGCAGCGGAGTATGGAATGTGTCCATGGGTTCCTATTTTGTTTTATGATTTTAACCTTTATCAAAAATAGAACTTTTTTTCATAAAATATCCTTAGATCACGGTCTCCATCCCCTGACTCCTCCCAAGTCCTCCCCACCTCTCTACCCACCCAAATCCACTGCCTTTCTTTCTCTTTGTCATTAGAAAACAAACAGGTAACTGAAAAAAGAAAGAGAACAAAACAAAATCAAACAAAACTGAAACAAACATAAACAAACAAAGAAACTAGGCTATGACAGAACAAACTGGGGAAAGTGCCAGAGAAAAGGCATAAGAAACATACAGACACGTGCACTTTCATACAACAACAACAACAACAACAACAAATGCCCAAACAAAGCAGTATTTAAAAAAAAACAAAAACAAAAACAAAACAACTCCAAAATTACCATTGAGTTTATTTTGTATCTACTGTGTGCTGCTGAAGTGTGGTTTGTATACCTAGTGAGACTAACTTTTGTGAGTAGTTGTCAATTGGAGATCGCTTCTGGGTTAGGGATGGGGCTTGTGTCCACTTCGCCCCTTAGTGCTAGGATCCCATCTGGCTTAGACTTGTGCGGGCTCTGTGCATACTATTACCGTCTCAGTGAGTTCAAACGTTTGTCAACCCTGTTGGGTCTGGAAGGCCTTGTTTCCTTGGTGTCTTCCATCCCACCAGCCTCTTGCAGTCTTTCAGCCCCTTCTTCTGTAAGGCTCCCTGATCCCTGAGGGGAAGCATTTGATGGAGACATCCTATTAATGAAGACGTGTTACAAAGTCTCTCACTCTCTGCACATTGTCCAGTTTGGGTCTCTGTATCTGTTCCCGTCTACTGCAGGAGGAAGCTTCTCTGATGATGACAGAGCAAGTCACTGCCATCTATGAGTATAGCAGAATGTTCTTAGGAGCTGTTTAATTGATATATTCCTTTAGCAGAACAGTATCAATGGAAATTGCCTTTTGTTTGTAATATAAAATAATGACATAATTACTGTTTTTCAGATGGGGGCTCAGACTGGTTTTGAGTTGGCAGTTCTCCTCCTCTGCCTCCAACATTCAGGATTACAGACTGCACCACTGTTCTGGACTTTTCCTATTTTCTGAACATAGGCAGAACGGTGATGCCTGGAAGTGGTCATAGTAGTCCATGCAAATATCACCTGCTAACTCATTCAAATGCAAATTCATAGGTTTATCCAATGACTCTTCATCTAAACTCAAGTTCAGTAGGGCAGATGCTCCTCGGCTTAGGGTGAAGGTATACCTGATAAGACTGTCAGAAGCTGGAAATGCCATTAAGGTGAAGATGTAGTTAATACTCACACCTGCTGATTACCACTACTTAGAAAAGCCCTTCTTGGTAGAGCATTGATTCTTCACTCTGTAATCACATATATCAACACTCTGCTGCCACCCAGCAGCTCCAGAGAGCATCTTACCACATATTGCTAGTCCAGGGAAAGGTCAAAATGCAAAGTACAGTTTCCATCAAATGTGGGTGGTTTTGATGCCACAACGAAGTACGAAGACTAACATCTTTTCTTTTTTCTTTTTCTTTTTTTTTTTTTGAGCTGAGGATTGAACCCAGGGCCTTGTGCTTGCTAGGCGAGCGCTCTACCACTGAGCTAAATCCCCAACCCTTCATCTTTTCTTTTCTTTTCTTCTTTCGTCCTTGGGTTGTCATTGGGTCCATGGATGTGCTAAGCTCTGATCTTGAGCTATAACCTAGTGTCACCCAAACAGTTAAGTTGAACCATTATGAATCAAGGAGTGTAGCTAGCTTATCCTAGTTCCTATCTCTTCCATACACATTCATAGGCTAGAACCCAGTCATGTGACCACAGCTGTATGCATAGGGATGAGAGTAGTTAGCTTCCAGAGTAACCCAGTTGTGTGTGGTCAGTTGCTGGGAAAACTACTTTAGGGACAGAATGTACCCAATATTCTAGCCAATTTTTGGCATCAGTTAGCATTAATCATTCAGAACACTTAGGTTACAAGAAAACAGTTCTGAAAGTCCTTGAAGATGTTATGTCTGAGCAGTGACCAAGCCAATTTAATTTGTATATGCATACTTAACAGTGATACCTTGATTGCATATTTTGTGAGTTGGAAAAATTTTTACCAGGAGCATTTATGCAACAAAATCAAGCTCCAATGCAAGGGTATAGCATTCTGAAAGTGACTATTGAGTGGTATGGGGGAAGTTGTGTCTCATTTAAGAAATCCAAATCAAAAATAAGGCTTGAATGTTGAGGTTACTTGAGGCATGGCTGCTCTCTCTTTCTTTTTATATTTATTTATTTAACATGACTGTATGGACATTTGTAAGGGAACATGCATGCAACTGTACACATAAGGAGATCAGAGGTTAAAGTGTTAGGGTCCATTCTGTACTTCTACAATGTGGATTCGAGGGATTGAACTCAAGTTGTCAGGCCTGCTGGCAAACACATTTACCATGAAGCCATCTCACCAGGCCAATTTTATGCTTTCTAATGAACATTTTGTGACTGTTATTAAATTCGATGACTAGATGAATATGTATTAAGTTATTTATTTTAGGCTTTGCGAAGGTGTTTTTCTAATTACTTTTCTATTGCTGTGAAGGGACACCATTGCCAAGGCAACACATAAAAGAAAGCATTTAATTGGAGACTTACAGTTCCAGAGGGTTTGAATCCACGAGCATCATGACAGGAGGCAGACAATCACAGAGCTGGAGCAGTAGCTGAGAGCTTATATCTCTATCCACAAATGGGCGAGGAAAGCCAACTAGAAGTATCTTGGGCTTTTGAAACTCAAAGCCCATCCCCAGTAATACACCTCCTCCAACAAGGCACCTCCTAATCCTTCCCAAACAGTTCCATCAACGGGGACCAACTGTTCAAATGAGCCTATAGGGGTTATTCTCATTCCAACCACCACAGTCGTTCTTAAGGATTGAAAAAATTAGATGACCAATGAGATTCTGTATGGAAACAAATACACATAGTACAGGGATGTCTTGGTGGTTGTGGTGGTTTGAAAGAAAATGGCTCCCAAAGGGAGTGGCACTATTAGGAGGTGTAGCTTTGGAAGAAGGATGTCACTGTGGGGATGGGCTTTGAGGTCTCATTTGCCCAAGCTTCCCAAAGTGTGACGGTCAGTTGGCTTCCTGTTGTCTACAAGATGTAGCACTCTCAGCTCCAGCCCTACATCCACCTGCATGCCACCATGCACCCTGAGATGATGATAATGGACTGAACCTCTGAAACCATAAGCAAGTCATCCCAATTAAATGTTTCCTGTATAAGAGTTGCTGCAGACACAGTGTCTCTTCACAGCAATAAAAACCTAACTAAGACAGTTAGTTGTTCTTTCCTAATTTCATATTTCAGCTTTGAAACAGATGGTAACTTAATAAAAGTAAATAATGTACAATTTATTAATAGCACATTTTGTTTCTTCTGTACTGAGCATGTAGTAATAAGTGATAAATATTCACTGAGAGTTAGTGTTTTTTCCACAGCATCTTTAGAACCTGACTCTGTACCAAGTTGAGTACCATTCCTTATGTATCTGTTAAATTCATGAGGGAAAATATTAAAAACATTAAGATCCAAGATTTAGATATAACTTAAAGAATATTTCCCTAATCATTCCCTAGAGTGCTATGGCCAAGGATCTTCATGCCTTATATAAATATCAAAATATGTCGACTATGGGAACCATTGGTGCCAGTATAAGAAAATAAAAAGAACTTGAGTGATTTTCCTGGGAATGGTGGTGAATAAAACAGACATTATTACCTGTGGATTTTAAAGGACTTACACAGTTATTAAACTAAAAATGAGTTCAAATTACTATAAAATTTATCAACAAAAGGAAGGCCTATTTTGTTACTTACAAAAAAATGAAACAGTGAAAACAGAAGGCTTTGGGTTTGTAAACAGAAGACAAAATACTTCAATTAAACTAATAAAACTAGAATATTTAGCAGGGTCTTTTAAAGAAATAAATGCCACGATCAGTGCTATTTCTTGGTTACTTTATGCTCAAGGTCACATCAGCACCACCCCCGTTGTATTCTTCTTTCTCTGATCAGCTCTGCCTTCCGGCCAGCTGGCTGTTTCCTGTTCCGGAAGGCAGAATGCTGTCTGTTCAGAACAATGGCAGCCCCATCCGTAATGAAGAGGACCAAATTAGGTAGCCTGCACGGACAGGCCTCATGTAAGGTGTTGTTTTGATGCTGCTGAGATCTGAAGAGATGACCACACACCTAACAGCAGTGGAGGGACAGTACTGCCTTGTCTGTAGGCATGCCAGTGAGGAAACCTGGAAACTCCATCCATTTTCCAGGCAGATCATAGCCTTTGAAACAAAATTGGATCTGGAGATTAAATGGATGTTCAGTTCCCTTTCTTACAAAATCCAATCCAAATGAACCCATTGTGTTTTTCATTTTGATCACATCCAATGGAGACATTGTATTCTTCTCCATCACACCTTCTCTCTTTTTAGTTTTAATAGTAAAAAGCCTTATGATTTGATTTCCATATTTTCAGGGTAGATACCTCTGGCCCTACTGACTTTCTTTTCTTTGCTCATTTTTTAAGAGGTCTTTTTCTCTCATCTTGCTGTTCCTACAAATGCTACTGCTGTAAGGTGTGCTATTTTAGGAAATTAATATATACTTAGTAGCATTTATGCTTGTTTATGTCCATATAGTTTTATTTTAGCATAATATAACCTAATTAAGTTGGAAATATTTTGAAATAGTGACAGTCACATTATTAGTATTATCAAAGCCTATCATCCCTCCAAAAAATTAAGCCAGTGGTATTTAAGCCTTAGGTTGAATTCAACTTTTGTACAATAGCCAACAATATAACGTCTAAGCATATTATTATTTTATTTAAATAACATGTAGTTTTTAAATTTTATTTTTATTTTCAGTGTATGAATGTTTTGCCTGCATGCTTTGTAAGTGCACCACATGTTCATTCTAAGGCCAGAGCAGGGCATCAGACCCCTTGAAAGTGGACTTTTAGTCCCCTATGAACAACCATGTGAGTGTTGGGAATTGAACCTGAGTCCTCTAGCAGAGAAGCCAATGCTCTTAACCATTGAGCCATCTCTCCAGCCCCCATAAGACATGCACTTTTATATACACAGTTTTTATAGATTCTTTTATCATGGGGAAATATTTTTATTCTCTGAGAGTTTTGCCATGTCTGCAAATTCCTTGCCCCAAACCTCACCCCTGAAGTCATTCATTCAAAAGTTCTCTATTAGTAATATGGGCTAAGACTAACCACTTGCTCAATAAGAGGCCACTGTTCTGGTCATTGTGTGGTTAGGGGTACTTTCTTTCTTATTGCTGCCTTTTCTCACCTGTATAATTAGTTAAACATAACATGTAACTGGCATGGTCCTGAGGCTTAGATGGTCCATTAGGGGAAGTGCCAAAGTGACTGAAGCTTATAAACCTATTATTGTTACCACCAGTAGGGGACCATTCAAGGCCCTGGCAAGGCAGTTACAAAGAAAATCAGCAAGAGTCCTGTGCAAGATGAGATGGAATGAAGTCAGCCAAAGATAATTAATATATATGCTCTGATCATAATTGAAGTTACAAAGACTACGAAACAAGGCAGTGTAATGGGAATTTGTTGGAGGCCAAGGCCAATTTTAGAATGAGTAATAATCAAATGAGGCTGTTGTGAAGAGGTGAACTCTACGCTGATACTTGAATTACAAAAAGAAATTGGTTATGATAATCTGAAATTGAAAAAGGCTTTGTTCCTACAAAAAAGAGACAAGTTCAGAGTGTGGGCAGCTTAACCATGATGAGAGAAATAGAAAATTATAAAGTGTTTATTTGAATGAACTTCTTTAAGGCCAAGTGCACTGTCACGTTTAGCATGTTCAAGTGCAATCTTAGAGTAATTTTGTTTGTTACAACATTTGGTTTATATTTTCTATAACCAGATTTTGTGGTATATTAGAATTTTAAAATACTTGATATAAAGCAAGATAGAAAAATATTTGTTTCTAGGTAATTTAAAAAGGTAATATTGGCTAATAGTTATTCAATATTTTTCAAAAGACTTTCTTTTTTATTTTTTAAAGATTTATTTATTTATTTGTTATATATACAGCATGTATAATTGCAGGACAGAAGAGGGCACCAGATATCATTACAAATGTGAGCCACCATCTGGTAGCTGGGAATTGAACTCAGGACCTCTGGAAGAGCAGCCAGTGCTCTTAACCTCTGAGCCATCTCTCCAGCCTTCAAAGGACTTTCTAAGTCACATCAATAATGTTGATTCCCCTAACAAACTCAATACAACCATTATTATGGATCATGAGACACAAACACATCCTTTCCCCAAGGTTTCAGGAGAACTAAATTTTGGTAAGTACTGAACATAAGATGTTAATACCGACAAGACATCACCATCATGAATCAGAGACAAAGATGGCTGAACTTATTGGCTTGTAGTTATGGCAACTAACTAAGCAAAAAAGCACAGAAATACCTATATGTGTTTGGTTGAGGGAGAGGTTGTGCTTTTGTGGAAAGCCATGGATTCCTTCAAAATTAATGAAGATCAGATTTGACTGGGGGAGACCTCCTGAAAATCTTGGCTATGGACATAAAGGGAAAAAAACAAAAAAGACTACAAGACAGGTGATATGTATTTTGATCCCTCTGCATTCGAACAGCTTTGAGATTGGATGAGACATGATAAATCTTATTGGTTACAGAATCCTTATGACTTATTATTACATGCCATCTTTTCATAGAGGTTTGGTTATACAGTCCAAATAGACCTATAATGTTAATAGATGCCTTTTACTTGCTCAAAAATAGAGCAAAAAAAAAAAAATCTTTAGCTGGCTTGTGCACACTGCACATTCTATACTTGTGTTATGCAGACATACGTTACCTTTAAAAGTTTGTGTGTTTTCAGAAAAAAAAAATAGGACCAGACACCAATGAAGACAACTAGTTCAGGTGATCCAGGCTGTTAAAATGCCTCTATCTGCAGGTTCCTCAAAATTCCGCATCCAGAACAATTTCAAAGCTGCAAGCTGAGATGGTCCAGCCTCATGCACTACTCCAGCCAGGACTTCAGACAAGCCCTGCACTTTCCCATCACATGGAAACTGGACAACAAATGTTACAGCTAGTTTTTCCAGGACCATTATCTCAGTTTTCTCAGGGTTCCCTAAAGATGCTGTCACCCCTAGACAACAGGAAACAAACGAGAAAACACTGTGCCCACATTCCCAAGAGGTAGGGTGGGTGATTGGGGGTTGTTTGGTGGATTATGGATGTTTGTCATTGTTCAGGGGGGTTGATTGCAAGTTGTTACTGGCCACGTTCAGGGATAAAACTAAGCAAAGGAGGATAAATCCAAGGGTCTCTTTCTGAAAAGGAAAAGGGGGATATGATAGGATTGTAGAGTAGATTATTGCATCTACTTTAACTAAAAAACAACTACTAACTTCAATATTTTACACTGGTATGGATTTTTGTATATTGATACAAATTTAAGGTTATTTTTGTTAGAACATACTGTTTTTATGGTTCTGCTCTTGTTTAAGTTATTGTACCTTTGTAGCTCATTTAAAAATATAAAGTTCTAGTCTTTAAAAGCTATTTAGGATAGTAAGAAATGCCTGTCAGTAGTTAGCCATTGATAACAATCAAATCTGCGGTCATGGTAGGTATGTTTTCAAGGTCAAGCAGAAATATATTTTAGATATGCAGGTTATCTTCAAACACTTTCGATACCTACAGAATATGGCATTTAAGATGTTTTAATAACATAAATCTTTTCATGGCAGTGAGATGCTTCTGCTCCTTGCAGCCCCAATCTACTTCAAAAAGGATGATGGGCATTGAAAAACCTCCATATGAAGTTGACTTTTATTTGTGCAGAAGTTAGCCACTGAGCAAGAAACTGCTCTTGCCTTGAATGCTGACAGCATACTGTCCAGACTGGACAAGCAGGACACAAAAGAAAGCAACTGCTTAACTTTGCCAAGAAAAGGTAAGACATTCCTTCAAAATTTCTGCTTCATAGAAAAGTCTATCAGATATTTTAGACCTGTAGGATAAAGATGGATGTTCCAATGTTACAGAGGAACCATGAGTGACTGCCCAGGCAGCCAACTGTCTTTGTCATTTCTGTGGTTTTGGAAGTTGTTTACTCAAGTAATAGTTTATCCTTTTTTGGGTCTCTGATGGAGATTGAAGACTAGATAGTTATACATTTTTCCTTGTTACTAAATTCAGAAAAAAATTTTTATAAGAGATGCAAAGTTTATAAGGTTGAGAAACATAAAAACTTAAGTTTTTTTTCTAAGAAAATGGTTTAAGGTCTAAAAAGATGTTTTTAGGGTGGGAATGATCCTTCTGTATACTGTGAATATGTACTATTCTCACTGGTTAATAATAAAGCTGATTGGCCTATAGAAGGGCAGGATAAAGTTAGGCAGGACAATCAAAATGAGGACTCTGATGAAGAAGAGTGGAGTTGGGAGAGACACTAGCGAGCTGCCAAAGAAGTAAGATGCCAGAGGGCCATGTGGCAATACGTAGATTAATAGAAATGGGTTAATTTAAAAGTAAGAGCTAGTTAATAATAAGCCAATAATATTATTGGCTGAGCATTTTGTAATTAATATAAGCTTTTGTATGTTTATTTAAGACTAGGAGGTCAGGACAGAAAAATTCTGCCTCCCCGTTTACACAAGTTATGATAGAAAATGGTTTAGGTCTAAAACTTTCGACTCATCAAGATAAGATAGATAATAATTTCTCCAAATTTGTCAAATACAAATGGACTAGACATTGTGAATGTAATACTTACTTTTTAATTGTTTTTATTGTATATAATTTTACTGTATTAGAGTTAAAAACCTTGTCTTTTTATTTAGACAAAAGGGGAAATGTGGGATATTTGTACACTGTGTCAAGATGTATTGCTGAGATTGCTGAATGGCCAATAGCTAGGCAGGAAGTATAGGTATATCCAGCAAGAGAAAGGAAGAGAAAGAGAAATCTAGGTGAACAAGAGAAGCCACAAGACCTGGGGAGGAAACAGGAGGTGTAAGATGGAAGAGAGGTAACACTATGTGATAGAACGTAGATTAATAGAAATGGCTTAGTTTAAATTATAAGAGCTAGTTAGGAACAAGCCTAAGCTATAGGCCAAGTCTTCATAATCAATAAGAAGTCCCCATGTCATTATTTGGGAGCTAGCTGGCAGGACAGAAAAAAACAAACTCATTACATATAATAGCCCCAAACTAGAAACAACCTAGATGTCCCTCAACCAGACAATGGATAAAGAGAAAAGAGGTACATTTACACAGTTGAGTATTACTTAGCTGTTAAAAACAGTGACATCATGAAATATGGAGGTAAATGGATGGAACTTGAAAAAAAAAAAAAAAACAAAAACATCCTGACTGAGGTAACCCAAACCCAGAAAGACAAACATGGTATGTACTCACGCATAAGTTAATATTAGCTGTAAAGTAAAAATTAATTATGCTATGGTGTACAGAGAGGCTAAATAACAAGGAGAGCCTAAGGGAGGACTCAAGGAGCTCTCTGGGAAGGGAAAATAGAGTAGATTTCATGGGTGAACTAGGGGCAGGTGGGGCTGGGATCAGGTGGACTCAAGTAGAAGGGAGAGAGGGAGAAAATACTGGAAGAAATGACTGAAATTGGGGGGCACTTCTGGGTTGAGGTGGAAACAGTGCAATGTACACTCCATGCAATCGACAAGAGTAACCCTAGGAAAGACTCCTCGTGACAGGGGACACAGAGTCTGAACCATGCGTCTTCTGTAACCAGGCAAGGCCTCAAATAGAGGGATCAGTGCTCCAACCCAGCCGCAAAGCCTTTGACCTACAGTTTGTCCTGCCTGCAGAGTGTTCTGGGACCAGAGCCTAGCAGAGCCCTCATGAAGAAGACCAGAGAGACCTCATCCAGCAACTGATGGGAGCAGATGCAGAGTCCCACAGAGGAGGGGATGGAAGGATCAGAAGAACCAGAGGGATCAGGGACACCACAAGAACACTGCCCACAAAACATATTGACTGGGATTCATGGGGGCTCACAGAGATCAGGGAGCCTGTAGGGATTTGATCTAGGTCCTCTGCATATATGTTATGTCTGAGTATCTTGGTATTCTTGTGGGATTCCTAACAGTAGGAGAGGGCTGTCTCTGACTCTTTGCCTACTGATGGGACCTTTTCCTCCTACTGAGTTGCCTCATCTAGCCTGGATTCCATGGTATATACCTGGTTTTATTGTAGCATGTTTTGCCATGTCTAGTTGATGTCCAAGGGAAGCCTGATCTTTTCTGAAGGGAGATGGAGGGGGGGTGGATCTGGGGAGATGGGTGGTGGGGAAGAGCCTGGAGGGAGGGGAGGGAGGGGAGAGAGGAACTGTGGTCAGAATATAATATATGAGAACAGATTTTTTTTTTTTTTTTTAAAGAGCAAGATTTACAAGGGGGAAAAGTAATCTTCAGCCAGGACAAGGGAGAATTTCTTGTAATTCTTTACACGAATTTAGCATAGACAGCATTACAAGGATGTTTGGCCCTAAGTGAGTATGCACAATACGTATCCCTGATGTTTCTGTTGCTAGGCACGAGGTTACTGTGAGAGCCTGATGCTTGTGGAGTGACACCCAGCAATTGCTATGTGCTTTTTATTCATTTAGTCTAATATGTTCACATCAAATTTTCAAGCATACTGTTGACTTCCATTTGACAGCCAATGGAATGGAGGTTTGGAGAAGTTGAGCTAAATTGAACAGATTCACATAGGAGGCTAGAAATCAAATTCAGATGTATAGGTGTCCTAGGCTTACCATCCTTCTGTACTGCACACCAAATACTTGAGGATCCAGGTATAAAAGCCCATCTGTACACAAGGCAGAGGGAGAAGCAGATGGAGGGCAACTGAAATGAGAATAGTTCAAAGCTCCGTTTTCTGAGTACACTTTCCTGTTTCCTAACATCATTTCTACCCTGAAGAGAATTAACCGATTCTACTGGGATGCCAACACTGACAAGCCTTCCAGCTTCAGTTTGGGACCTGGGTGATTTGATTTGTTCCCATAAATTGTAAGAAACACCAATACTTTGAGAATGGCCCTGTACGTCATCTTTCACAGAACAAACTGTGGTAATATAGTCAAGAACAAAAGCTCATTGTAAAGAGAAAGCAGCAGGCTTGCCAGCTATTAATATCCTAACTCAGTTTCGAGTGATGATATCTCCTAGGAGAACTGTAAGACATGTGCTCAGGGTTCCCATAACAACCACTGTTTGCTGTGTAATTTGGATATTACTGAAATTATGTTGTAGGATGAAGCACTTCCATTAATTGTTGGGATATATAAAGGTTCACTCTGTGTTATTCATGTCATGAGTTTTCCAGAATTTAATGAGGAAGCATGAACTTTGTTTGTTGTTCTCTTATAGCTAAGGAAACATGCTGCAATACAATGATGGGCATCCAGCCAGGGTTATTTCCTATTAAAAGCAGTTTGCATTGTGCCAAAATGCAGGAAAAACAGTTTATAACACACCAATGTGGAACTTGTCGTGCTGAAGGAAACAGAGGATATGATTTTTTTTTTTTTTGGTAACATTCCAATGTAAAAATACATATTGCCTGTGTTGGCTGCAAGATTGCACTTAAATCAGTCCTGGCAATCCTTCCTGAAGTCTGTCCATTTTCTTCTTGAGCATTGAGGTTCAAGTAGCATTGAAAGCATAAACCTTAGGAAGAGCGTGTCGTCAGTCCTAGAATACTCTTAGTTATGGGCCTCTGGCAACATACTGTTCTCAATCAACTGAAGTATTTTCTGAAATAGCAGCCAAAGAAAAGAGGAAATTCTGGTGGGACCCAACAAAGATAAGTACATGAAATGTGAGCATAATTAGGAGCCAACACTCATTCTGATTCTACTCTGTGCAAAAATTGTATTCATATACCCAGTGCTAGTCGAGAATGATAACTTTCCAGTCACAAAGCAAGTGGCGCTCTGTAAAGAGATTTTTCAGTAAGACCATGTTTTAGAAATGACTATGTATTTGCTACTGCCTACATCATACTATAAATCACATTCAATAGTATATAGTGATTTTCTGTACAATTCTAAGACAAGTATGAGCATAAAAAAACAAAAAGTCCTCCATAATTGATACAGCCTCTTCATCATATCTAAGGTACACCTGAGAGATCACACATTTTAGTTATTGCTTCAAGAATGGCAGCGACTGTGGAAACACATGGATCTACTCTGGGAATTGGGAAGTATTGTTAGCAAAGGAGGAAATCAGAAGGTGAGTTTCAGTGAGTTAACAGGAGCTGCCCAGGTAGCTATCTCTAGTTATCTCAGGCATCTTTAAAGCAAATGATAATTAATTAGCTTATCTTGGAAAAAATTATGGTTAGATAAACTTAAGTTTGATCTCTAGCTTCAGGGGTTAATGTGTTTAACAAGACTCATTTTGTTTCTTTTTGTTGCTTATCTTGAATTCCTTTTGTTATGTGTGTTTTGGGCTAGACACTCCCTCTTGCCAGCTGTTTTTGAAATCTGTATCTTTCCCTGATTTCAATATAGAGATAATACCTCTGAGGTCACTCCTAAATTTGACTTCTTCTGATTGGACCAGTTTAGTCACTAAATCTGTGTAGTACTTTTCCAGGTTAGTGGTGTGACCAAACCTCTGAAGCTTTTCAAAGGCCCTCCTCCTCCTTGGCTAACACAAGGGCATGGGTCCTGATAGCTTAGGAAAACAAACAAGGTCTGTTATAGTCCGTTTCTTTTGGCCACCTGCATTCAGTTTTGGGTTGTTGTAATGCAATACTTGTAATAATGAACTAGTAGGAAATGTTTATTTTTAATGTTCCTTGGTTCATGGTTCTTTAAGTTCCAGCATGAGATGGAGTGATTCTACTATTTTGTGCATCTAATAAAGGCAAATTGTCATGTCAGGAATGCTTATTGGGAAACAAGTGAGAAGGGGTCAGAGAGAATGCCAGGATAGAATTTGATATCATAGTTCCTTCGAAAGAACACTACCCATGACCTCCTATGAGGATCTCCTTTTCAGATGTCCGAAGTACTGCCCAGCATCACCAACCTGGGGACCAAGGTTTGGAAATATGTACTTTTGCGAGGCATTCAACGAAACCAATTCACCACTTAACATACAAACTGGACCTTATTCCTAAATATTTTATTCTCTGTTACTCCACCCAGTTCCTCTGATCAACATTATAGCTTTATTCATCAGTTCAGAGTAGAAATCCTTGTGTCCACAAAAGCCAAGCGCCTACTAACACACAGTGTCCAATCATATGAAAGACATATTGATGGAGAATGAAAATATCTACAGTTACATTCTCATTGGATGGTGAGTGTGGGAAGGAAAGCGCAATGGCCAAGAGTCCTTTGTGAATATCACATGTGGTTAGAAGGGTTCTCAGGGATTCCTTGCTTTGCGTTGATACTGGACAGGGTTCTTTGGTCCATAGGTGTTAATGAATTGCCTTGGTTCTGGTATTGTGGATGTTTCTTAACTTTTCTTTTGTTTGCCCTTAGTAGTCATGTGTGAGATGTGAAAATGAGTTATGCTTCACCAATTCCTGTTACAATAGAATCAGGATTTGGGATATGAATTGATGGATATACTTGTTACTTTTATGAGTGTTGAGGGGTGCATTAATAGTTTTTTCCATCAATCTGACAAAATACTAGCAAGAAACTACTCGAAAGTAGAGGCATTTATTTTGATCAATGGCTTCTAAGGTTTCATTTCATCATGGTGGGGGAGGATCTGGCAGTTCACATTGTAGTAGACAGGAAGCAGATAAAAAGAACATACAGGAATGCCACACAAGGACACAAAGCTGTGACCTACTTTCTCCAATTAGACCCTAACTCCTGCCTCTCATTAACTCCCAGTAAAGCCATTATGTTATGAATTTGAGAAGGGATTAATCCATTCACTAGGTCAAAGCCTTTATGATTCCTAATATCTCTGGAAACATCTTCATAAACACACCCATAGATGTGCTTATGAATCTCATAGGCACTTCATAATCAAGATATATTGATTATCAGAATTCTCCACAATGTTACCAAAGACCAGAAATCTACACCAGCATTTGTAAGAGAACTAGTCACCAGAGTTGTCAACTAATGTGGCCTACCACATTATTCTGCTCATGTTCTTTATCCCAATTACTTGTGCCTTGGCCTTTATCAAGGCATTTTATCATGTGGCTGGAATGGGAGACTCAGCTAATCCAGTCTTTGCTCCCAGGTTCATCTCTGGGGTAGTTTTGGGGATTAGATATTTGCTCCCCATTCTAAGTAGCACAAATTAGGATTTCCAGGGAACTTTGTAGAGTGAGCATGGAGTCCTCAGCTCTCTGGATGCTGAGGCAGGAGGATCATTTGGGTCTGAGGTTGACCTGGGCTGCATAGTGGATGGAGTTGCCTAAGGAGAATGGGTATGGGGAGGGTTCTAACCCCCTCTGTTGTTTCTGTATCCTGCTGTACCTGCTTTCATTCAGAGGAAAGAATTTTGATTTCTAGAACTTCAGTATCTCCAATATCCTGGACAGAAAGTCTCTGGTGAGAAACACATTTCTTAGTAAAGCCTCTTATTTCCCTGTTTTCACTCAGATGAGCTAAATTCAATATGAACTTGTTTCCTGCTTATGAGACTTACAAGGATAAGAATCTCTAGAAATGATGCGCCAGAAACCTACATTCTCCTTTTCGGGATCATTTGTACTGTGGTGTCAGGTTAGACCAGGCCTTCATTTGCTACCTGTAACCTGTGTGGTCAAACCACAGGTGCTGCCATCGTTCAAGTCTGGGAGCACAGACCCCTCCTCTCACCTTGATTCTGCCAGTTACAAATTCAGTGTCTGCTACTGACATGAACATTCTGCTACCAGCTTTTGTACATTCTGACAGCAAGTGAGAAAACTCAATCTAAAGTTCTCATTATGAGGGGCTTTGATTTACATAACTGAAAAGCCTATTGTTAGCTTGATCCAGGGGGCTGTTAATGGGATCATGTCGTCTGTATATGTGGGCTCCTTTTTCAGACAGCATCCTATTTTGATAACGCCATTCTCACTGAACTGGGAGCATGGATTACTCTTCTCATGATTTCCTATCAGGGTTTGCAATTAGCAAAGTGTGAATGAGATTCAGAAGTTAGAAGTGAAGCTGCTTCCTGTTCTCATGTGGTCTTCATTTATCATGGTCTGTTATTCCTTGTTCTCCCTTTCTGTTCTTGATCCAGCTGGGATCTCCTGCTCCCCTGAGCTCTCTTTCCCTCGAACCTTGCCCTTCATTACTCCCACTGTCGTTCAGGTTGTTCATGTAGATCTCATCTATTTCTCTGTCATTGGGCGATCCCTGTGTCTTTCCTAGGGTCCCTAGACCACATGAGAACAGGAAGAAGCAAAGTGCTAGAGAGGTCCCCAGAAATCCACAATGATACATCCACTGTAGACTATTGGCAATGGTTGAGAGAAAGCCTGATCTGATCTAATCTGGTGATCAGGTGGCCAAACACCCTAACTGTCATGCTGGAACTCTCATCCAATAACTGATGGAAGTGGATGCAGAGATCCTCAGCCAGGCCCCAGGTGGAGCTCCAGGAGTCCAATTGTCGAGAAAGAGGAGGGACTGTAAGAGTGTGAATTGTTGAGACCAAGATTGGAAAAAGCACAGGGACAAATAGCCAAACTAATGGAAACACATGAATTATGAACCAAAAGCTGTGGAGCCCCCAGCTGGATAAGGCCCTCTGGATAAGCAAGACAGTTGAGTGGCTTGGACTGTTTGGGAGTCATCCAGGCTGTGGGACCGGGACCTGTCCTTAGTGCATGAGCTGGCTGTTTGGAACCTTGGGCTTACACAGGGACACTTTGCTCAGCCTGAAAGGAGGGGACTGGACCTGCCTGTACTGAATCCACCAGGTTGAATTGAATCCCCAGAGGAGTCTTGGCCCTGGAGGAGATGGGAATGGAGGGGAGGGGAGGGGGGAAGGTGGGGAGGGAGGCAGGAGCGGGGAGGGCATAGGAACCCATGGCTGATGTGTAAAATTAAAACACAAAGATAATAATAATAAAAAAGATTTAAAAAAATAAGAAGTGAAGCTGCAGGTGTTGCACTTTGAAACATTCATCGGTCTATAACTTCATGTCATGATTTCTCAATAAAAAAAAATCTACCAAAAGTAAAATGCTCAATACCGACCTTACGTTGGGGAAAGAGTTATTATAATGGAACTAAGAAATGAACACCTCAATTGCAGCTATAATATGTAATTCTTTTTTTTTTTTAATGCATCTAAAACAAACTGAGTAAACAGGGCAAATTCACCAGGCCTCTGTCAGAAGAACACCTTCCTCAGCAGAGCACCCAACCTGTTAGAGATTGAGGAGTAAGAGACAGACTCTGATTCCCACTAGCACTGGGTGTCCTGTTTATCTTCACTGATTCTCCTGTCTTCGTAGGTCTGAGCTGATTCTGACTTTCTTGTCCTTCATGCTCAACTTTGTTTCTTAAGTGAGAAGTTTGGGCTGCTCCCCAGGCACTGAAGCAAGAGCATTCATAAATTCTTTTCAATGGCTTTGAAAATTGGCCTAGGCTTCTGCTGGGTAATTAGCCCTTATTCTTTATTGCTTACAGTTCTTCTGCATCTGTAATCAAGTCATCAGGATTAAGTTTCTCTTTTGGTGTTCTCAGGTGACAAGATTGACTTCAGTTGACATTTTGTTGCAGGTTCCAATCCAGCTGAAAGGTTTTGTGTCTCATTTCAGTCTCATGAACCCTTGTAGTTAGACCACCATGGACCTTGAAGTCAGTCCCCGAAAATCTTTGTGGCCACAAGGGAAAAAATAATGTGCTTATTGGGCTGGGTCTGGCATGTATATCCACAGTGACATTGGTTGTTGTGGCCTAAGAAACTCACTGACTTGACTGTATAGTCTTGACTTACAGGCTTCTCTCTGACAGTGTTTGAAAGGAATGAGGTCACATTCTTTTCCAACAGTTCAGGATGAAAAAGCAGTGTGTTTTGAGTGTGTGTGTATGTGTGTGTGTGTGTGTGTGTGTGTGTGTGTGTGTGTGTGTGTGTGTGTTGGGAGTACACTCACAAAGTGGTCATTGAAGGGTGACAGAGGGACAATGTGCCTTAAAAGTCTGGACTTCCTTTACATACAGCAGTGGGAATTGAATGCTTCTGAAAGATGACAGCCTAAGAGACTTCTGACTCCTCAATCCTGAGGTCATTGCTTAATTTTGTTTTTTAGTTTGAATATTGTAATTGTACATGTAGAAGTTGCTCTAGACTTGACAATAACCAGATTGCCAAATACTATGATGCATGTCTTTTGGAAAGATGGGGTGATGCTGTTTGTAAGGTATCTAGGTAGGAAGCAATTAAGGCAGTATTATGGACTGTCTAGGTTACAATTGGAGTCAGGAGACCACAGGACTGGAATTCTGTGGCATCCAGTATTTTTGGACAAAGAAGCTGTGACAAAAAAGGAGACTGGGAAGCAGTCATAGAGCTGGAGAAAGAAAACTGTGCAAGTCTGTGACTTCATTACATTGGCACCAGGAATATGTCTCCATGGAGAAAACTGAATGTCTGGGTGGTTCCATAGCTTTAAATACATTCATGATGATGCATGGCTTTTAGCAAATAAGTGAAAAAATGTGTTTAAATATCTTAACCTTATTTTCACAATATTCCTTAATACATGTATCAAAACTCACATCAGAAACTGAGCTCTGTCTTATAAAAGAGAATTATTATGATTTTTTTGACACCAGTCTGTAAGTCTTATTCCCTAAGTTAAGCAACACTACATATAAATGTTATGATTTTCTGTTTTTAAAAATGAAGTAACTTGCTGTGCTGCATGGGTGCAGCAAACCCAACTTGGATCCTCTGCAAGGAAACACATGCTTTTAACCGAGCCATCTTTATAGTCATCTTTCTTAAGAATGAATTTTTTACTCCGTCTATAGAGTTGTGTTATTTTCAAAAAAACAGCATCCTGTTGTGTTTGTTAAATTACTTCCTTTTTTTTTTTTCTTTTGTTTTTTGAGACAGGGTTTCTCTGTGTAGCTTTGCACCTTTCCTGGATTTCACTCTGTAGACCAGGCTGGCCTTGAACTCAGAGAGATCCGCCTGGCTCTGCCTTCCAAGTGCTGGGATTAAAGGTGTGTGCCACCACCGCCCGGCTTGAGCCAATTTTTATAGGGAAGAAATTTAATTCACAAAACAAAACTAAAGTCACACACGGGAGCACAACTGAAGAGAAAACTGCAGGGATCCTGTGTCTGCAGACATGTCCTTACTGAGCGTCCCAGTGCCTAGGATGTCAGAGCGTTTACAAAGCCTCTCAAATTTCTCTTTGTATTAGATTTCCAGTTCAGGCCTCTTGTTTTATTCTGGCTTTTAACTGACAAGATAAAAATGTATATACTGCCCTATATTATGATACTTTAAAATACGTGTATCTTGTGGAATGTCTTGATCAAACTAAACAGTGTGTCTTATCTTGTATATCTTTTTAATTGATGAAGACACTTTACATCTCCTCAGAAAATTTCAAGAATACAATACATTGTTAACAACTACAGTCATCCCTCACTCTATTCTGCCCATCCTACTGAAGTTTTATATTCTTTGGCCAGTGTTTCCTCTTTCCCCAGCCACAGGAAACCCAGAACTCTACTCACTGTTTCTCTTAGACCAATTATTTCTGATCCCACCCATAAGGAAAAGTCTGCTGTATTTCTTTCTGTGTCTGGCCTATTTCATGTAGCATTCTGTCTAGGCTACTCACGTGTCACAAATCACAGACTGCTCCAGTACACCCATCAAAACAACACTCTGCTGCTATGTAATACAAATATAAAACAAAGGCACAAAACGCAAAGCATTCAAGCTCTTATCTAAATGACCCTTTAAGACAAAAATAGCAATTAAAATTATAGCTATATATCAGAAGAAAAATAAAACTTATGTTACAAATGAGTACAAGCAACTCCAAGCTAATGTGAGTACATGATTAAATGTAGAAAAACTGAACTAAGACTTAAATTCAGAATGTTCTAGAAGAAATTCAAAAACCCCACAAATTAAATATATATACAGTATACTACAGAGAAAGAATGTTTGAGTGAATGCTTGAGGGAAAAGAGAAAAATTAAGCTTCAGAAACTCTATGAAATAAAATATTTTTTAAATAGAGAAGAAAATGCCACACGATGTAAGGGATTGAATGTCAGGGCACACTGGAGGCAGAGGCAAAAGAATTCCTGTTTTGAGGTCATCCCAGTTGACCTAGCAGATTCCAGGCCAACCTGAGCTGCAGAATGAGAACCTGCCTCCACCTCCCTCCCATCTCCAAAACAGGAGAATGCTACAGCGCTAGTGCATTTGAAAATGTCTGTGAAATAAAAGATTTTGTGGGTAATTCTAAAAAATAGTGTGAAAGGAGCTAAAACACATACATTGAAAAATTATTTCCTCACACAATTCTAAACAAAATCTGATGACATTACAAATGCACAAGGAAAAAGTTTCGTATTTTTTCATAAAATAAAGTAATCAGTATTCAAAAAAGAGTAAAACGTTATCGTGGAAAGTTATGAGGTTTCTATGGTAACATAGTTCTGAAAATATAGTTTTTATAATTATAAAGATGAAAACAATGCAAATTATATTAAACAGATATTAAGAAGATAACCTATTTTGATTTTTTTTTAGTTCTATGAATGTATCCTCCGTCCTCTTTTATTTTAGACAAAGATTCGTGATATGGTCCAGGCCAGTCTGGAACTCCTGACCCTCTGATTCACCCTCCTTAGTACTGGATTACAAGTCATCCTCAGGCGGGTCTAGGCAAATGCTTGATTCCAGTCTGACCCCTGTTCCACCTCAGCTACCCAGGACTGTCTATGGTTCTCTCATGTCATCTCTTTTTACTCCAAGTTCTATTCCATCCTTCTCATCCTACCTGTTATCCCTTTGGCTCAGTTTACCTCTTGACCTCATAGCAACTGTTAAAAGTGGCATCGATCTTCAATCCAAGTATACAACCAGTACGTCACCAACACTTCCTCTGCACACCTTCATTTACCTTTCACCCCAATCAGATTCCAAGACAAACTATAATCACTCTTGCAAACAGATTCTTTTCCTTTTTCACTCTCTATACCACATCCCCCCCCCCCATCTCTCTCTCTCTGTGTATGTACGTATTACTGTGATTAAATGCCTGAGGCTTGGAAATTCTATTTAAGAAAGTCACACTTCAGGATATTGAAGGGTGTGATAATGGGATTATATCGCTAGCAATCTACGGAGTCTGCTTAATGGGCAAAGGAATTTATTTGTGAAAGAAAACTCACAAGACAAAACAGAGGAATTTGTCACAGGATCCTAGAAGGGTGAGGCATGGTCCAAAGCTGTTCTCTGGTGAGATCTGCCCTGATATGTTCCAGCCTCCAAAACCACGAGGTAGTGAAGAAAGAGCTGTATTCATGCATCCCCGTCTTAAGGGTCCCAAGTGGTCATGCCTCATCAAGATCATAGACAGGTGTAACAGTTACCTTCTACCTCACTAGGGGCAGTACTTCAGGGCAGGGTGAGAACAGTTCCCCCTACAGTGTGATGCTGGCCTCAACTCAGCATAGACTACTAGAGGAATCTGGGGGCAAATGTGGGTCTAGTTTCTATGCTATCACATGCTGTCAGATTCTCCCAGCATCATTCAGTCAGCACCAACCTTGCCGCCCTGGTAATGGTTCAGAATGCCAACATCATCAGGAGCTGCAACCCTGTGTGCTGAAGACTGTGTTTGCTTCTCAGTTAGAGCAAATACTTAAAGTATCGCTAGTATTTCCTGTGGCTTTTGTATCTTCTTTCTCATGGTTTATTCTAATACTAGGTATTATTGTACTTCAGATTTTTCTAGCCATTGCTGAAACATTTTGTTATTTCTTTGCAGACTTAAGAGCCAATTTGAAAATTCCATGAAAAATTCCGGAGTAGTTATATGAGGATTAAACTCAATTAAATCTCAGCAGCATTGTTGTTCACTTCTGTCCTCCTGAGGAAGCTTCCTTCTTGTGGTTTTTTGTGCATCACAGCCTCCTGATTGCTTTTTTCCACAACTCAAGGGGGACTTTTTAAACCCACTTTTATGTCTCTTCCTTATTATCATACTCTTTTTAAAAAATAAAATTTATTTTTCATTAACACCTAAAAGGATAAGAATTATATGTATTACTGGAGTACCTTCTGATGTTTCAATAAAAGCATACATTGTGTGCTTACATCAGGTTACACAAATCTTCCCAAACATTTATTGTTCCTTTATGATGAAAACATTCCCAAATCCCATTTTCTAGCTTGAAAAAGTCAACAGGACATTACTGTTACCCATAGACTCGTGCCACATTAGAACTTTTTGCTCTTTATTTTCCCCTGATGGAGGGGAGCTGCTTGCTGAGGACCAAATGCACACTGCACATGTGCTCACATACTCAGCATCTTATCTGCAACCCAGTCACATCTTGGGGCACGCTACTATCTAACTGTAGCTCACTAGGCACTGATTAACCTCCCTATCTCCCTTCCCCCTCTGATCTTCACAGCCACTGACCTTGAGTCATCCCCTCTTCTCACAGCCACATTCTCTTAGCTACAGAAAGTTGTTATAACCTTCAAAGGGAAGCACGATTTTCAGGAATCTCTCAGGAACCTTTGACTCCTCCATACATATTATATGGGCTACTGTTTTTCACACTGGAAAAAAATGGTGAAGCATCGGTTCTAGTGAACTATAACACTGATTCTACTGAAAACCAGAAATGATACTATTTAGCATGTGAGTAATCAGAAAATTAGCCAGAATTAAAAGCCAAGGTCAAAGACACATCTGCAGTCTTTGCTCTTAACCTCAGAAAAATCCAACTTGTAGCAAATACTATTTATTACTCCACATATTACAAGAGAAATTCACAAACCAATGATCAAGTGTAGGAAAAAATTGTCATCTGACTTTATAAACTGCTGACTCAGGAAACACAGCTTTCATCTCAAAAGGAGATTCTTCTCAGAGGCACCAAGTGTGAGTGACCATGGCCTTGGAACACAGACGTAGATTACGTGTAGATAACAGGTTCCAATGTGGCAGCAGTTTCTTAACATTTATATGATAACATAATAAAGTCATCAGTCAAAATGCTTTTAAAATACATTGCTGAACACATCAAGTTGGTGGAAAGTATTACTACAAACTGAGAAAGTCCCAGCTTAGGCCTCAGATGCTATCTGATGACATTCTTAGCTCTTGGATTGGTGGAAGATTGGGGTTTGCTAAGTTAATACATTGCAAAAGGTTTCATCTGATAGTCACAAGGATGTAAAGTCAGACACAGAAGTAGACAAGGAATAGTTATTGCTGGGGCTAAAGATGGTCCAGGATAAGATGCAGGCCTTTGCCCTGCAACAATCTAATCTTTCCACAGCCATTGAAGTTCTAGTCAGTTAATCAGCCTTCTAGAAGCTTCCATGTAAAGCGCAGCTTCCTTTCAGTAGCTTTCCTTCACAAAACAAACACAGAGGGAGGTCTTGCCTGGATTTTATTATCTGGAACCTTGACAAATGTCAAGGACTGTTGGATCACCGCCCATGTTGAAGCTGGTGATATGCTCTGTTCTGAATGGCAATGTTCCAACTATTCACTGAGTTATCATTCTCTACAGAGCAGGTGACCAGTCCCAGGCCAACTACAGATTATGCTTTCCCTTGACCAGCAAGCTCTCAAAGACAGTGACAGCACAAGCATCATGCAATGATGTCCCGTGGCTCACCATATTTGCATTTTGGCCGAAATGAGACATACAAAAGCAGCTATGGCCTGGCTGGTCCCCTTAGCTAGATGCTAACATGAGCTGACCTGTCACTCGCTGTTACATCTTATGTTTTTCTTTTGACTAGAAATGACTTCAAAGAATATTAACATGAGAAAGAGAAATCAAGACAAAAGCAGGAAACTTGCAGTCATGTTTGAGTATGGACAAAATATAAATAAGAACCAAGCTGTGAAATGTTCTCCTCTCCTGTGGAACAGATGTGCCCGTGGCCCTCCTCCCTGCAGACTTTTATCAAGATGAGCAGAGGGTCACCCCTGCTTCCTGACAGCTCATGACACAGACCAGTAAATGCCCCGTTTCCTGGAGTTTCCCCCAGAATTACCTACCATGCACCTCAATGTCCTAGTTAGGGTTACTATTGCTGTGATGAAATACCAGGACCAGAACAACTTGAAGAGGAAAAGGTTTATTTCGTTTATGCTCCCATACCACTGTTCATCACTAAAGGACATTGGGCAGGAATTCAAGCAGGGCAGAAACCTGGAAGCAGGAGGTGATGCAGAGGCCATGGAGGGGTGTTGCTTACTGACTTGCTCAGCTTGCTTTCTTATAGAATCCAGGAGTGGCATTTCCCACGATGGACTGGGCCCTCCCACATCAATCACTAATTAATTGTAGCCTGGCTAGAGCCTAATCCTATGGAGGCATTTTCTCAGTTGAGGCTTCCTCTTCTCTAGGACTAGGTTGTGTCAAGTTGACACAAAATCAGCCAGCACACTCAGGTCTTTAATAGTGAATTTTATGGTGGAAGATTCTAAAAATTAATAAAATATGGAATCTCAAATAATTTAAAACTCTTTATGTAAGTATTAGTTGAGTAAGAAAAGTGAAACTGTTATCATTTTCAATAGAAGAAAGGGCAATTTCATTTTAAAAGGGAATGACAGTAATCAACCATCTAGCCCATTTACCACAGTGTTGATTGAGTAATCTGAATGTAGGAGAAAGTGACACATGGCGTAGGAATAGACTACAGAGTTTAGGAGTGACTTTCAATAAGAACGGCTTGATCACTGCTGCTTCTGATGGCTTACACTAGTGTTACATGGTGTTGCTGCCTTCTGCTTGTGCTGATTTCTAACTAACCAACTAACTGCATGTATTCATCTACTATGGATGAAAGTCCAATACTTTATTATACATTTTTATCCTGTTTTACATCTAGTATAGGGGTTATACGGATTAACTTTAGAACTACGTCATTTTCAGCCCAAATAGTAATTTTGGGGATGTATCTTAGAGCAAACAGACACAGAAGGCATCAGGAGATTAAACTAAAAGGGAAAGGTAAGATTGCTCAGGAAATATTTGAAATGTGTAAAACAAATGAAGGGTCTTTGTAGACAGACCAACTGAAACCCAGTCTAATATTATGAATATGCTTTGCTACCAATGGAAATTGATCAATCTAGAAAAAACCCAACCCAAACCAAAATAACAGCAACAAAAACAAAACCAACTGTATGAACAAACCCCTGAAAATCCAGGATGCTCCATCAGGCAAGTTGCTCTTGGTTTTTCTTTACCTGGTGTAGGGCTTAGTGCACTGGTTGTGTATTCAGCCTCTGGTCTCCTGGTTGGCAGGCCTCTTCTTCCAGTTGTTAAGGCTTCCTTTTTGCCTTTTTCCTGGTGAGCACTTTAGGTCTGAAAATGCTTTCTATGGGCATTCAGGCACATGAAAGGGATATATGAACAAGTGAAAGGTCTTTCTGAATTCTGATGGTTTGCCCAGCACAAACAGAAGATGAAAGTGCCTTTGTTTACCTTTCTTCTTTTGCTTCAGAAGAAATGCCCGGCCAGGACTGCTCACTGTTTATAAAATTTCAAGGATTTAGGTTTTGCTTTTTTTATTCCCCACAAGCTGACTGTTGTTTGAAAAGAAAGTCTGAGAAGAAAAGGCCTGGATCTAAGGCACAGAAGCAGTGTCTTTGGGCCTTGCTGCTGGGTGTAAGCTACACATCTTCAGTAAGGTGCCATTCTTTTTATGTTGCTTCTGGCAAAAATTTAAACCATGCTTGTCTCATTGGTTTGTGTCCGGGACACTGTTTACTGTGCCTTCTTTTTCTCAATTTCCCTCCAAAACTAAGATATAGTAAACTGACAAAGGTCTGTAGATCATTTTGTTTTAGTTTATGTGCTTTGATATAGCACAACACGGAGTCTTGTTTTTATACCCACTCTAGCTACAGGAATGCTGAACGATCAGATTCTTTTTGGCTGAACGAATATTTATCAAGGACATTTTTAAAAATGAGGTGAGAGCAATTTTGCATGCTGTGTGGACAGCTGAACGTCTGAAGGTGAGTGGATGCTCACTGTGCATAGGAAGCTCTGGCCTGAGATTCCAGCACCAGTACTAACGTTCTCAAAATATAGACGGTGTTTTTGGGAAAGTAGGGCTGGTGGTCAGTTAAGAAGCTGCTATAGGTAATGTGACCAGAAATCAGTGAAAGGGTTAAAACCATTCACATTTGAAAGTAACAAGGGTTGGTGGTTGCTTAAGAGCAAAAAAGCAAGGATGGTTTTGGTCCTTCACCTTGGTTGAAAGGGAAGGATGAAAGAACTCACAGCCGAGAAAACAAGAGAGAGACGGGGCTTAGGTGAGAAAGCGATGTGGAGTCATTAGCATTTATGTTGTAGGTAAGAAGACTCTTAAATAAGTAGACATTGTTTTTCCTCGTGCAAATGAATGAGCACCTTGAAGAGAAGGCCCTGCAGTATAATAGAGCCAACCCTGTTGGCGGAGGTGTGGGTGAGCCATCCCCAAAGCTGTGAGTATGGGAGAGCTAGCTGTCCCCACTACTGTCTGTCATGACAGAAGAGGGAGCTGACCCTCCCACTACCACCTGCAGCACTCAGGAAAGTGGGCCCTGCTCCTCAGCTGACCTTGTTGGCAGAGGTATGGGTGATCTGTCCTTGAGGGTGTCAGAGTGGATAGCTGGCCATAACCCCCTCATCTGCCATGTGGTGGTGAGGGCATACCCTCCTCCATTCCCCTGCTACCTGTGGTGGGTGAGGGAGCTGACCTTCCCCCTTAACAGCTGCACCTCGCCTGGGCAGCATGGTAGAGCTGACCTTATTGACTGGGGTGCAGTTGAACTGCCAGGAGAACCGGAGCATTGGAGATCTGGCCTCGCCCCTCATCTACCAGGTGGTGGTGTGGTCAGGGGAGAGACGCTTCCCCACTCACACCCCCGCCCCTGCCCCGGCCCCTACGGCCTGTGGGCAGGTGGGAGCTGGCTCTGAGATCTTAAGAGCAGAACTGTCCATGCTCCTCATCACCTGCAGCACTCAAGAGAGTGGCCCCTAAACCTGGCCTGGGCAACACAGTAGAGATGGCCCTGAAGGTGTAGATGTCGGAGAGAGTGGGAGAGCTGACCCTGAGGAAGGGGCAGTCGGGGAAGAAGGAATTGGCCCCGTCCCTTGCTCATCGCTGCAAGGAGTTAACTAGCCAGGGCAGTGCTGGAGAGCTCATCCTAGTGCTGAAGACAGGAAAGAGAGGGCGGGGGGGGGCTGACAAACCGGGCAACTACCAAGGCCCAGGGTACACAGGGTACAAGGTGGCTCACCCCAACATCCATCTGTGATCTGCTGGAGCACATGAAGGCGCCAGGCCTGCACTTGCACATAAAGATAAATGGATAAAAAGGCTTACTGCATGACTCACTGGAACACAGTACAGCTCCCATGAGATTTTGCTTTTTCCCCCCTTTTTCTTTTTTTTCTTTCTCTTAAATTTTATTTTCTTTTATTTGGGTGGGCAGTTTGCGGGGGTGGAGGGCAGATAGGAAGGGACAGGAAATGAGTGGGATAGAGATATACGATGTGAAAGACACAAAGAATGAATAATAAGAAATTAAAAACAAGAACAAAAAGAAAAATCTTGATTCTAAAATTCTCATATTTTTCTCAATTTCCCAATGTTCCAGATATTTCTGAAGTTCATAGTCATATACTTGTTTGGTAAGACTCCCTTGTTTCTTCTTTGCTTTTGACATTCTAAGGAAATGAACTTTGTGTCTACTTAGTAGGCTTAAGTAAAGTCAAAGTCACACCACCAAGTGCAGGGTTAGAAAGAAGCTGTGGAAAACACTCTATTTTGTTTAATTGAAGACAGTAACACTGTTTATTTGTAGATTTTATTTTCACATTAACTCTTAAAAATTCATGTTTTCATGGGTCTTGAAACACTGCAGCGCACACACACACACACACACACACACACACACACACACACACAATGCTAGTGAGACTTCCAACACATTTTAACCAGGATTTCTGAATTGTAGAGGAAGGAAAAGAAGGGGCTATTTCTCATAAACAAGTATAGCTTCACATTACTCTAATTATGTTAAAAGGATATGTGCTCATTACAATAAGTTAGTCATTGAGTAAACACCACTCCTTGGGAGTTCAAAAGGGAAATGGGGAGCTATGGTTAAATTTTCTTGTAATTTAACTTAGAAACAATAAACAAACTTGAAGATAATTTCTATTAGTAGGGACAGACCCTAACATTATAGACTACAGAATATTTTTGCCCTCACAAATTTTGCATTTTTTTTAATAGACTCGGAAAATAACTTCAAGTTTTTAGAGATAAAAATCAGTTTCATTTTTTACGACTCTCGGGATGAAATAATAAGGAAACATCTGCTCCCTCTGAAGAGGCAGAAATCCCACAAAATCTCAGTTGACCTATTTCATAACTATCTCTTAAACATGCTGAACTAGCATAATTGTTGTTATGCAGATTTTATTTGAGAGAATAACTTAAAATGCTCATTGTTCATTGATCACTAAATTGTAGCGACAGTTTTCCAAAGATGATGCAATTTTCTACTTCAAGTCTATGCAAGAGCCAAGACTTGAAGAATCATAGAGATGCTTCAGAAAGCACCAATTCTTTGCAGTCTCTAGGACAATCAGTATTTTTTTTATTACCTTGGATTAAGAATCAGCATTTGAATTCATGTCTTTTCTCCGAGGTTTGCTGCCCTCTAGTGACTGGCTTTTTTAGTTCAAGTCTATGTAATACATAATTAATTTAATTATTATCCAAATTAAATAATAACAGAGGGCTAATATTTGCAGACTTGCAACATAGATAGATGTAAAACATTGGCTTTTCCACAGGGTAATTCCACTGTCTCCAAGTGTGAATTCTAATATAATTTACCATAAACAATGAAATAATTGAAAAGAGAAACACAGTTTCACATTATGGAAAGAATTCTGAAGGTGTGGCCTGGCATATATTTCAGGGTTATGGCAAACATGACATTTCATGTAGTCGCAATCTTTTTAGATCCTTAAGCTCAGTTACATCACACTGAATCAAATTATTACTCAAGAAGATGATTAAAAACAAACTAAAATAATTGTGGTTATTCTTACAAAGTTGTTAACAACTTCAAAATAAACAACAGCAGGAATTTTGTGACAGGAGAATCAAGATTGAATGTGTGACATGAAACATGAATGATCTTTTAATTCTGAAACCACCGTTACTCCTTTGCTCCCTTCCTTTTCTTTCTTTTCTTTTCTTTCTTTCTTTCTTTCTTTCTTTCTTTCTTTCTTTCTTTCTTTCTTCCTTTCTTTCTTTCTTCCTTTCTTTCCTTAAACATGTTCATGATAATTCAGAAAGAATGTGTTCTTTGCCATGTAAGGTTGGTTCTAGTCCTTGCAACTGTTCTTGTCTGCTTTATGGCAGTGAGCACACTAACCCTTTGTGGGGCATAGGGGTGGTGACAAGGCTAGTTATATCCTCTGGGAAAGTCTTAGTGAAAAATAAATGTTCTGCAGAAAAAAAAAGAAAGGAAGAAAGGGAGAAAAAAAGAAAGAAAGGAAGGAAGGAAGAAGAAAGAAAGAAAGAAAAAAGAAGGGAAGAAAGAACAAAGGAAAGACAGAAAGAAATTAGGATTTACAATGCATGTATGTGTCTGAGGCTATACTTACATACAGCACACATGCTGGTCTCTGTATGTTCGTGTGTGCGCACAGAACTATGTGCTCCGGTGATCCCACAGAAAAAAGAAAAATGTCGCTATTGGTCCTCCAGGTTCTGTAAATATTCCCTCTTACTCATTTTTTATTAATAGTGCCTTTTAAACAGTAAATACATAATTTTGATGGAAAATAGAAACACAGCACTCCTGGATAATATACAGTGGTCCACATGAACCACAGTGGGGAACATACAAAAGTGAAGAACAGCATAATTCCGAGAAGGGGTTCTTACTTCTGGTAAATGAAATAAATTTGTTTTGGGGTGTTATTAATGCTTGGACTTGATGGATGAATAATACTACATGAGAAATAAAAGGAAGGAAGCTGTGTGTGCATTTGTGAGAGAGCTTGGAGAGACAAGATTGTGATTTTCACTTAGCCTCCCTTGGATTGCAGCTGGGGCTTATAGCTGTGGAGTGCTTGGCTGAAGCTATCATGAAAATTCATGATCCGAGGCAAGATTTCAATCACTGCCACTTTCCTAAAGGTGAAAAATAAAAATTCTACCTTGGATGCTCTGAATGGGAAGGTCTAGGACACAGTACCCATGGTGCATTAGTGAATATGCAGACATGCATACGTAATTTCTCAGAATTTCATATTCCATTGTGTCTGCTATCAGAATTTCCTGGGGGTTTATGTGCACGGGCCATCCCTGAATTCATGTACACAAAGCCAATGGATGAATAGCTTACAGACTCATCACACATTCCTTTTTGAAACACATGCCTCCAGCATTAGACTTTCCTCTTAACATGGGCATTTCCGAGTTGTGTCCTGTCTCTCCACCCTTCTGCCTTTGCTTCAGAGACTTTCTATGCATCCCCTTGCATATCTCTCTAGCTCTTCTTGCTTTCTCATCCTCCCTTAGGTCTGAATTTCCAGTGGCTTCCTGGTAACACTAGTTGGTTGGTCTGTTGGTTGTCAAAATCAGCACAACTGTGAAGGTCCTCATTACTGAGGGAGGTCAGAAGACTCAATACCCTGTTTTAAGCTGGAGAGGCTGAAGGTAGAGTTATGGATTAGCCAGTCGAATCTCACTTGTCATGCGTCATGGAACAAGGATTAGAAACCACGCCCTCTGCACACCAACCTGCATAGAGGGCTTTCTGTCACACTAGCTCCATGGCCACTGTGAACTTCTTCTTCTTTTTTTTTTTTCCAGAGCTGAGGACTGAACCCAGGGCCTTGCGCTTGCTAGGCAAGCACTCTACCACTGAGCTAAATCCCCAACCCCACACTGTGAACTTCTGGTAGCTCTCCTATGTGATCGTTTTCAGAAATCAAGGCATTCGATCATGAAGTCAGTTTAAAATTTCTTCATTTTAAAATTTGGTCATTTTGCTGGGTGTAGTGAGTGATATATGCCTTAATTCCCAGCACTTGGGAAGCAGAGACAGGGAGATCTCTGTGAGTTTGGGGCCAGCCTGGTCTGTGTACATACCAAGTTTCAGAAAAGCCAGGGCTGCACAGTACGACCCTATCTCAAACAAACAAACAAACCCCCCAAATCAACCAACCAACCAACCAACCAACCAACCAAACAAACAAACAAAAACTAACGAAAACGGTCATTTTGTTCTTGGCTGTAGGTTCTGCTTTGTAATAACTTCTGAACTTTCCCCTTCTTTTAAAAACAGTTTTAATCAAGACTATTTATAACCGTGTTTTAAAATGTCAAGGATGTCTGTAAGATTTATAAGCAAAAATAGCAGACTTTTCCCACATTTCTTTCTTTCTGTTCTTAAGAACTGTTCCAAGAGAACAAAATTTAAAAAAATTCGAAGATTTTTATGCACATGTCTTCTGAACTTCAAATCCCTGAGCCAGGAACACCACCACATACTTTCTTTTGTTGTTTCCTATTCTAGGTAATAGCTCCTTGCTTCCTTCCTGCACCCTGTGAATGTCTTCCTGTACAGTGGTAGTCTTTTCCTCCTGTCTTGCTTTTCTGGTCCTTAGTGTAATGACTTCGGTTTTTGTTGAGAGCACTCAGTCCTTCATTATTTCCCTTTTGGGTTAAATAAACATTCAGTTGTATTTACACAACTGTCATTCACTGACTCACACATCCTTTCTTGTGCAACTTTAGGTTTTCTCAGAAATTGATTGTTATTATTTTTCTTCATCAAGGCCCTGTGTTTCTAGCACACTTCATTCACAAACACCTGGAGAGCAGAGTAAACGCACCTCTAACCATCGAGCGTATTGGATGACTTGCCAATTTCTTGTTAGTCTCAGAGACTTTCTTCCTGGCATCTCTCAGCACAGCCCTGCCCTGGGCAAATCTTTCTGAAGATATTGCATGGCTGCTTTCCTGCGCTGTCACTGTGAGTGACCTTTTCTTCCCTTTTGGCGCTGCTGTCTGAATCCCATATTTCCTCTTCTTGGCTATTCTGTAATTTCAACGAAGTTCATCTTGTAGTTTCTTGAGATGAGACATATTGGTAATCCCTTCTCTCCTCTCCTCTGCTCTCCTCCCCTCCCCTCCTCTTCTCTCCTCTCCTCTTCTCTGCTCTCCTCTTCTCTCCTCTGCTCTGCTCTGCTCTCCTCTCCTCTCTGCTCCCCTCCTTTCTCCTCTTTTCCCTCCCCCCTCTTTCTTTCTGCTCCCTCCTTCCCTCCATTTATTTTGGAACTTGTCTGCAGGAGAAACTGACAAGCTCGATTGTGTCTTCTCACTGCCACAGTTTATCAGGATTTGCAGTTCTGAAATGGGCCTAGGTCTATGCTCAACGCTGAAGGCACTGCTGCACTTCTGTCAGGTTTTAATACTGCTGCTAAGATAGTGGATAGTACTCTGGTTTTGTGTTATGCTCTGTATCTCAGGTCCCTGAGAATTTGTAACACCATTGAGCATCTTTTCGGTTCCAGTGGTGACTTCCCAGCCCTTTCAGCTTGTCAGGCCTGGCGCTGTGTCCGTCCGGGTAACTCCTGTTTCCTTCCTCAGTTATTTCATTTTCCCAGCTGTCTTCTTCTAGTTCTCTCCTAGTTGACTGTTTGAACTCTTGTAACAAACCTCTGTGTTTTCATGTGGCCTTGCTTATTTTCCATTTTGTCTCTTGACTATACCTTCTGGGAGGGACTCTCTCTCTTTTTGGAAAAAAATGTAAACACCTCATTGTAAAGAACTTGCAAACAAAAATACCACATGGCTGGATTAACAAAGCCAGAAACCAGTCCTTGCTTAGACTTAAGTCTATGTACCTCAATGAACTTCTCTACAGTCAAAATAGCCATTCTGAAGCAAGGGGCCTCGTGTGGGACTTTATAATTCCATGATCGGTTTGTGAAATGAAAATGTTATGGCAGTTACAGCTGGAAAAGCAGCTTATATCCCCCTTCACAGCTTCCATATGCACTTCATGACTCATGTGCCCTGTACCGGCATTCCACCCTTCTTCCCAAAACTCTCAGGTTTTTTTTTTTGTTGTTGTTGTTGTTGTTTTTTTTTTTTTTTTGTTTTGTTTCGTTTTTTTTTGTATTTTTCTCATTTATTTACTTAAATGAAATAAAAGTTTGATTTAAGTATGCATATATAGTTGTGTTTTGGGTCACCTGGGACTGGAGACACAAGACAGCATGAGCCATCTGAAGGAGATATCAGTACCCCAACTGGCGTCCTCTGCAAGAGCAACATGGACTCTAAACCTCTTGTAACCTCTGAGACATCTCTTGCCCCTACCCTGGTTTTCCTATTGACTTACTTTTCTTCTCCCACACTTTTAATTTCCAAGAACTTTTCAATTATAATACCTCTCCATTTAAACATGACATTCTTTAAATTTAATTTTTAATTTTAAAATTATATCAATTCTCTCTGTCTCTGTATCTTTCCCTTTTGAATTGGGAGATGATCAAGTCTTGCTATATAGTTCAGACTAGTCTCAAACTTACTATGTAACCCTGGCTGGACTTGAACTCATGAGCTGCATGTCTCAGTTTCCCAAGTGCTGGTATTATATGTGTGCACTACTTACTTTTCATTTATTGTGGGTTTCTGATCACAGGACTTGTATGAATGCGCTACCCCTGCTGTCTTGTGCTGCCCCTGTTCTGTATTGCTTATTCTTCTTATTTGCTTTCTCAGCCCTCACTAGGGTCATAGTGTTCACCATCCTTGACTGTTGTTGGCTATCTAAGAACAGATCCTAAGATATGGTTTAGAAGTATGATGTGTAAGTTCAAAGCTTGGTCATCAGTGGGCTTTCCTGCAGGTAAACTAGACAGAAACCCAGTTCTTGTACTGAGGATATGATTATCCCTTCACCCACTTTTGAGGGAAAAAAATGGATGCCAGTGACAAGGAAAAAGAGGAAAGTATGAGATGGGGTTCCTTGTTCTCTCTGTGTAGGCCTTCATGAAACTACTCTGATTTCAGTGTGGGTCCCCACTCTGGCTTTGCCTGCTGTGTCTGATCTCTAGCACTTGAAAGACAACGTACTACATTCTTTTGTTGAGTGTAGACAGTGTCAGTCTGGTCTTTTGGGGAATCCTAAGGTTACCATGCTTCTCATGGAAAGTTCGGTTCCCTCTACACTGTGATTTCAAGCCACCCGATTGCTCTAGTTTGATAGCGATAACTCAGCTCCCTGATCTGCTCTTGCCCTTGCAGGTGCCATCTTCTTTCTTCCTTTGACCTTTAGTTTCCACTGTACATCTTCCAGTATTTCTTTACTTCTGTTTTTAATCCATTGATTTAACTTTTCTTTTATAACTGTATGCATTTTAAAGTTTGTTTGTTAGGTATTTAGTGGAATTGTAAGAAGTAAAACACTAATCCACACAATTCACCAACAGTTTCTTCTCCCTCTTTTATCCTGTCTCTATTAAAGCCTTCCTTAGGTCACACTTTCACCATTTGATATTGGGATGGTTGAATTGAGTTCTGAATAACCAGTTTCTTTCTCTCTGGCTCATTTACTTAACTAACATGACCTGATAATTGCCACAACTAGAGACACTCTAGGATATCATTCAAATTAGATCACTTCCCTGCTAACAACTCCAGATATTTCCAAATGAAATTCACAGCCCATATCCCATCGGCCCAGACTTCACCCTTACCTCTTATCATGCTTTTCAATGAATGCATCCCTCATACAAATGGCTTAATTTATCGTCTATGGAAAATGTATGTCTGTCTTCTCACCATTCTTAGAATAACCGATTATTCACATTCATTTAATATTACCTATTTTTCTCACAGCTACTACAAGGTTCCTTTGTAGTCATGAAGTTGAATAAGGGATTATTTGTGCCAGTTTTATGCCTTATTTCTTTCATTGTAATATCTATAACTCTTGGGTTTTTCATCTTTCTCTACTAGTTTCCAAATTTCATTGAAGGCCATAATCCTGGCATATTTATTGACATGCCTGCTATGCCTAGGCCCTATACTGAGAGTCCTCTAGATTTTCCTTTGGGAAAGACTAAGGTCTGTGCAGCCATTTTCAAGAAGAGGCAAGGCTGAGCATGGGATTCCCGTGGTTGGCCAGAGTTGGAAAGTGAACTTCAGTTTCTGAGAAGGTTGGTGTAGGCAAGCCTTACCTCAACCTTTACAGGAAACAAAAATAAGATCAGGCCTCAATTCTGAGTCAGGTGCGTGCAGTGGATAGAATCAGGAAATTCTTTGATCACCAGGCCAAAGGTCAAAGAGGTGGAGCAGAGGTAATCTCAAGATGGAGCTTGTTAATACGGGGCTCACTGGGGCTGCATCGTGGAATTTTCTTCATATCTCTTTATCTCAAGCAAGATTAATGTGTGAGTTTAAGGGGATGTTGAAGGGAGGTGGTACAGCTTGGTGGTAGAGCATTTGCTTACCGCCTATTTCTGGGTTTAATTCTCAGCACAAATAGGAACATGAAAACAAGCAGGCAAAATAACACAGGCTGATCAGTCTGCATGCCCAGCTCTCTGTGGCCTCTCTACCACCAGTAGAAAGGAACTATTATTGTTTTTATTATTATCTCTCTGTTTTTAATGGGGTACGATTTTGCTATGTAACACAGTCTGACCTTGAACCTTGTTTCTCTCTAGAGTCCTGAGGTTAGAGGTATGCTCCACCTGCTTTTACAACTATTTGTAAATGGATCAAACTCTTTACAGGTGGCCAAATTTCTTAAGAGAAAGCTTTTTGAAAGGAAGGTGCAAATGCTGTTCTCATTCCAGGAAGAGCTCATTCATCTCTTAAAGATTACAAAGGTCTGATTTACACACTGAGGAAGGCTACTCCACTAGTTGTTAATTTTAAGTTGTTTCAGAAAGCTTTTTTGTTTGTTTTATTATTATTATTTTATTCATTTTACATACCAACCACAGATCATGTGCCTCATCATAACAGTCCTGTTTCTTTTAATGCTTTTTCTAAAAATCTTAGATTTATACCTTATATTTACTTATTTTAAACTGTCTATCCACTGTTAGTTTAAATATTATAATACTTTTGTGAGTTAAAAAAATCCACATACCTATGAGTTGTTGGCATATAGGACCATGGTCAGCCATCTTTGATACCATATTTCCTATGTTAAAATACTAAGTTGAAATGACTTGAGAAAAATAAAGTTTTAATAGTAGAATCTTTCTTCTCTCTCCCTCTCTCTTTCTCCCTTCCTCTCTGTCCTTTCTCTCCTCTCTCTCTTTCCCTCTCTCAGTCTCTCTCACATAAACACACTCATACATGTTCACACACATATCACATATACATATCTTTGTACAGTGTTTATGTTTAATTTGTCTATTGAGTGGTTTTGCATGGCCTCTTGAATTTTTGAGAAATGGCTCAGTTTTTTTTTTATTTGCTAATGCAAGGTGACTACCAATGTAAATTAGGTGGTGGTGAGGAATAAATAAGATGTGTATGAAAACACTCTGATCATTAAAGCACATTAGCCATAGAGCTTTAGAGTATCAATTTACGCAAACAAATGAATGAATGTCCTCTGTTTGGCTACAAGAGTCATTTTTCTCCTGCAGCTAAGCAGAAGACTCTACCCTGCCTCATTAATGAGACTATCAGGGGGTGGTTAAGGGAGAGCTGAAAGATTACCTTGCTTTCCACATTTCCAACAGTTTGTCCAATAGATAAGTGCAAGCATACTTTATTTCTAATCTTTTGTAATACCCACTTGCGTCAGGAAGCATCTCTCAACATCTACAAAAGATACATGGAGAGGTGACTTTTACTAATTCATGAACTCATTTCCATATAGAAACCCACTGATACATTAGTAGACAGAAGAACTATTGAGTCCTGTGAAAGATATGAAAGTTCAGAGAACTATGCTCTCCTGAGTGATAAGTTCACAGTGATTCTTGGGAGGTTGTTCAGTAATGAAGAGCAGTGGCTGCTCTTCCAGAGGACCTGGGTTCTACTCCTAATATCCACATGGTGGCTGAGAACCATCTATAATGCCAGAGCATCTGATGCCTCCTCTGGACTATGTGGGCACCAGGTATGCATGTGGCGCACAGACACATATGCAAGAATAACAACTGTTACATAAATAAAAATAATAAATCTTAAAAAAAGAAATAGCACTTTGAACACATGGCTTAATTTTTTTTTTTTAGTTACTAATTTTTTAAAAATTTAATTTGAGGGTTAGGTCAACTGTGTGTCTCTCTCTCTACATCCTTACTTTCTTGGCTGCTACAGAGCCATGCAGTTGGTGGGGACCTTGAAATGCACTATCCAGAAATCCTCAGCAAGATGCAGAGCCATTTATAGCAGAAGTTCTTCTATATTTTCACTGTAGTGATAAACAATGGTGATTTCTAATCTCCTGAAATACTCAAGAAAATAAAGTTGCCCAAATATATTAGATATGAATAGGCTTCATAATAATATGTAATTTGTTGTTATGATATGTGTCTTAGTTAGTGTTTCTGTTGTTGTAATGAAACACCAGGACCAAAAAGCCAGAGTGGGGGTATTATTTAGCTTACACTTGTGTATTGCTGTTATCATTGAAGGAAGTCAGAACAGGAACCCAAACAGGGTAGGAACCTGGAGGCAGGATCTGATGCAGAGGCTGTGGAGGGATGCTGCTTCCTGGTCTGCTTCCCGTAGCTTGCTCAGTCTGCTTTCTGGTAGAACCCAGGGATGGCCTCATCCACAGTGGGCTGGGCCCTTCCCCAACAATCACTAATTAAGAAAATGCCTTACATCTGGATCTTATGGAGGTATTTTCTCAATTGAGGTTCCTTCCTTTCTGATAACTGTAGCTTGTGTGTTGAGTTGACATAAGACTAGCCAGCACACTATGAAATTATTTGTAAAAGATATACAATGCCTTCACAAATATTACCACTTTTTGAAATATATAAACCCATAAAATAAAAGTTGAAGTCCTTTGACTTACTACCCTGCTCACATCATGAAAGAAATACGCAGACAGTCTTGAGTAACACAAGCTCACATTGAACTTGCTGTGGCTGTCCTAGAGATCTTTATTTTCTGCCTTCACCTCCCAAGGGCTGTGATTAAAGGTGTACACTGCCACATTTAAGTGGTGCTGGGTATGGAACTCAAGGCTTCATGTATGCTAGGCAGACACTCTAACTAACTGAGCTACATCTTCAGCTGTAGATCTAATCTTTAGATGAAATAATTTTAAATGTAGAAGTTAAATTTCACTTATTAAGAATCTGGAAAGTGCCAGGCGTGGTGGCTCACACCTTTAATTCCCAGCACTTGGGAGACAGAGGCAGGCAGATCTCTGTGAGTTCGAGGCCAGCCTGATCTACAAAGCGAATTCCAGGACTTCTAGGAAACCCTGTCTAGGAAAAAAAGAATAGGAATCTGGAAAGTGTGAGAGGCTTTGATGGGAAGTGCTATTTGTGTAACTATACGTGTGAGAAGATAGTGGGCAAAGGGATTGTGTTGTTTTTTTTGGGTGTTTATCACACCCTTGACCTTGCTCTGGCACTGAGGTAATTATTTTATAAAGTCTTTCCTCTGAGGCAGCCTGCAGGGTGATGGGGTGGGGGATGCAACAACCTAATGGGGATGAGTGTTATGAGGGAAAATGAGGCAGGAAGTAGATAGAGAATCCACAGTGGGGAATGAGAGTCTGATGAGCCCTGCTGAGTTAGATGGAGCTTGTGGAAATCCTCTTCTGACCACTTCCTCAGTGACATAGGCCTCAGAGTAGGACTTCCTGCCATCAGGAATCTTGAAATGTAGCGAAGGAGAGAGAAGAACACACTGAATATCATCAGAGGTGGAAAAGATGTGCTGTTGTGTTGAACCAATGTGGCATGGCATGCTACTGTGGGCAACTTTAATTTTGTTCTTCTTTTTATTTATTCAGTCGGGGCCAATCTTAGTTTGCACTGGATGAAAATTAGGGCAACTTCCCACATCTATCCAGCTATGTTCATGAATAAAAACAATGAACAATTAATATGCTCAGAATAATAAACAAAAGGTTAAACTTAATAATAAACTAAATGTTAAAGATAATTAAAACTGCCCTGTTTACCAGCTTCTGCCTATTACAAGTTGAAGAAGAAGCCATACTTGGGCTCATGACCTGTTATCATCAATCCCTCTCCATCATCCTTGTTGTTTCTGAGGACTTTGTTCTTGGCACTGGGCTGGCACAGAATGAAGGGCAGGAGGGAGTAGGGAGCTCTTCCCTTTGCTCATCAACACCACGCTGGCTAATCTTCATTGTCAACTTTACTGGATTTGGACTTACTCAGCAGAAACACCTCTGGCAGTGTTTCCAGACAGAGTTATTTGGGGAAGGACCCACATGTGACCATAATGTTATGTCAGCTGAAGTAGTTTGAATGAGAATGGTTCCTGTCCTCTATGAAATGCTTAGCTAATTATTCTTTATCAATAAAAAGTTGAGAGTCGGATACTGGGGTGAGAGCCAGAATGATCAGAGGAGCTGCAGAGAAGCCACCAGTCACCTCCTACCTCTTCCCTTTCTTCTTCCACAAAAGAGCTGAGATCCTCTCTCAGCCTCACCCTACTACTTCCTGTCTCCCATCTGTCCACAGTCGTCCAAACCTCTATGGTTAATTTTGGTCAGCAAGTGGCTAGCTCTGGCCTCTGACTCAAAGCAAGCTTTATTTTCAGAATAAAGTCAAAATATCACACAACAGTCTTAGGGTCACTAGTGCTACAATGAAACACCACGACCAAAGGCAAACTATGGAGGAAAGGCTTTGTTTTCACCCAGGCTTCCGTATAACAGTTCATCGTTACAGCAGTGAGGATAGGAGCTTAAGCAGGACAGGAACCTGGAGGCAGGGGCTGCTACAGAGACCATGGACGAATGCTGCTTACTGGCTTGTTCCTTGTGGCTTTCATAGGTGGCTTTCTTATTGAACTCAGGACCAGCAGCCCAGGGACGGAACCACCCATAATGTACTAGGCCCTCCCACATCAATTACTAATTAAAAAAAATGCCCTACACCCTTGCCTGCAGCCCAATCCTATACAGACATTTTCTAGTTCCTTCCTTTCAGATGAGTATAGCTTGTGTCATGTCAACATAAAACTAGCCAGCATAGCTCATATACTTCAAAAATGTTCTGGAAAGGATTAGAAGGTATGGCCTTGTTGGAAGAGGTGTGTCACTGGAGGTGAACTGTGAGATTTCAAAAGCCCATGCCATTTCCAGGTCTCTCTCTCTCTCTCTCTCTCTCTCTCTCTCTCTCTCTCTCTCTCTCTCTCTCTCCTGTGAATCGGGATGTAAGTTCTCAGCTACTGCTCCAGCACCATACCTGCCTGCCTGTGGTCATTCTCCCACTCTGATGGTCATGGACTCACCATCTGAAACTGTAAGCCCTCAATTAACTGCTCACTTTTATAAGTTGCCTTGGCCATGGTGTCTCTTCTCAACCATAGAAGAGTAATTAAGAAATTATCTTATAGTCTGAGCTCTTGGACTGAATAGAAGATGGGGAGGAAGAAAACCTGTCAAGCTCCAGCATTTCCCCTTCCTACATCCTCATCTACCCAGATGTTATTAGCAAGTTCCTGCAACAGCTTCAAGCCACTCTTGTTGCCTTCCCATCTCCAGTATGATGGGTACTGCTACCTCAATCCATAAGCCAAAAAAACCAAACCAAACAAAACAAAAACCCTTTTCTAGAAATGGCCCTTTGTCAGATATTAGGTTGTGGCAATGAGAAAAACAGCTAATGCAGCTGGTAGGAACTGAACTGACATGGGACTCTGTGGCCCTGTGACAGGGTTCAGCCATCCTGACCTTTGCTCTTAGGAACTTGCAGCTCTGTATGAGTGTGATGGGATGGGGAGAGCAATCATCTGTGGTTTCATGAAGTGGAGAGTAAATGATTTCCATTCCAGTATTCCTCGGCATAATGGCCCAAAGACAAGTCTTCTGCTTTTGGAGGAGAGGGGAGAAAAGGAGAGGGAGAGGGAAAAAGGAGGGGAGGAGGTGGAGAGAGAGGAAGAGTATTGGTTGTAGTTTTAAGGCAACTCCACATAGTTAAAAGGGAGGTTTATTTTGTGGGGTAACTTACAAGTAAAGGGATAGGTTACAGGGTCTGGGAGAGGTGCAGTCCTGCAGTGTTCTCTGGAGAACTCTACTCGGTCTACCTCCAGCATCCAGGATCTAGGAACCAAGAGAGCTGGCACATCTAGATCTCAGGTCTTAAGGGTTCCTGTCTTGGCCCCATCTCATAGGCATGACAGTTACCAGAAGCCTCAATGCGGGTAATACTTCCAGGTCAAAGCTGGAACGGCTACCAACTATAGAACAGGAAGAAAGGACTTTCATTTAGAACCAGGGGTTGACATGGAGGGTCTTGGATGAGCTAGGGAATAGGATGGGTGGGCTGGTGATCTTGGTAATGGCCTTTCCCATGTCATTTCTGAGAAATAGCAGCCAACGTTCCTATGGTCACGTCACTACCTAGAGTACCTGACTGAAGCTGAGCTGGTAAGCTGTGGGGCTGCCTTTTGTGAACAGTGTGTTCCCAAATAGGTTTTATCTATGGGTTCTGATGGACCAAGAACTTAAAACAAGGGTTTTCAGAATGGTATGATAATCAGTATAGGAAATGATTGGAAGATTCCATATACCCCGCAAAGAGGTGTTGGGTAGATGCCCTGAAACAAAACAATCCAGGCAACAGGCAATGACTAGAGAGGCCACACCAGGTCCCTGAAGGACAACAGTAGTAGCAGCTGCAGATTCAGAGTGTTGCCTCATCCAAACCATGGCAACGCTGGACTCTGGCACTGCATTTGCTAAGTGACCATGGGTTATGGCTGCACAGACTTGTCCTGATGTCCAAGGGCAGCACAAGTTAATCACAGAGCAGCTCCAGATCATCCATCACTGTCAAAGGTGAGTGCTCCCCTTCTTGTTCTCCAGCGGACTGGCCCCATTCATCATTCTGCCCATCCCAAGGCACCACCTTCCCACAGTCTCCTAAATCTAAGCTCTGGAACTTATTCTGTGTTAGCTTTTCTCCCAATCCATGTACCCACTCCATCACTGTGAAATCCATGCAAGCTTAAATAAATCCTCTTCCTCTCCATGGCTATCACTGTTTTAAGTCACATTAATTTTTCATCCATAGCCTTGTAACAGCAATTGTATTACATTGATTGCTTTCATTACTATAATGAAAAGCCAGAGTCAGGCTGCTTTATAGTTCTGGAGTTGCAAGGTCAAGGAGTCTCATTGGAGGTGGTCTTGCTGGAAGACTCTGGGGATGGAACAAAGCACGACATGGAGTATGTAGTGTACATATTTGCCTGATATCTCTTCTGATTTTTTTGAAGCCATAGGATTTATTTTAGTTTCCACTCAAAGGACTTTATCTAACCCTGGCCACTTCCCAAAGTTTCCTTTAAATACCAGGAACAAGTTGAATTGTATTTCCAGTCTGTGAATGCCTCAGGGTGGCACTTCAATTCAAAGACCTTGGGGGACACAAGTTATATTCAAAACACAGCCAAATACTCCTATACACACCTGATTTCTTTCCATTTAGCAATGTGGTATTTTTGAAAATGTAAATTAGGATAGCTATTGGTTGAATTACTATTATTTTATGAAATATTTCTTATACCACTATCATACTGTACTGTTATGTTTTTGTGTATAATATATATGTTTATCACATATTTTGAGACAAGGTCTCACTTGGTACCCCTGGATGGCCTAGAACATACTGTGTAGACAAGGTTGACATCAAACTTACAGCTATTCTCCAGCTCCTACTTCACTGAGTGCAGGGATCAGATCTGCATAACATTTTCACCCTTATTTTTAAACTCCCATTCACACCTGTTTCCTACTGTGTTGACAATACAACCCTCCCTTTGCGTGGTAGATCTTGTTCCATGATCAGCCACACTGGTTGACAGTTGTCCTTCAGTCTTACCAGGACCATGTTTGCCCCTGAGATTTGGGGACACAGTTTCTCAGGTTTGGATCATTCTTCCTTCTGACTTCTGCACAGGTCCTCTGTCACTCAGTGTTCAACCTAGATGCTCTCTTCTCAGAGAGACCATCAGAAATCAGCCCAGTGTCACACTGCCCAATCAATTTGTGACTTCACCCACTTAAATCTCTGGCATAGTATTGATGATTGTTTCTGGATTGTTTGTTCTGGTGTGTGTGTGTGTGTGTGTGTGTGTGTGTGTGTGTGTGTGTGTGTGTGGTTTAACTTGGTAATGGAAATTTCACTGGAAGCACAGTGCCCTTTCTTATGTAGTTTTATTTTCTGTTCCTTCAGTTACCTATGGTTAGCCCTAGTCTCAAAAATATTAAATAGAAAATTCAAAAAATAAACAATTTGCATTTTTTTGGCTTTTCGAGACAGGGTTCCCCTGTGTAGCTTTGCACCTTTCCTGGAACTCACTTACTTGGTAGCCCAGGCTGGCCTCGAACTCACAGAGATCTGCCTGCCTCTGCCTCCCACCTGCTCGGATTAAAGGTGTGTGCCACCACTGCGTGGCCAATTTATACATCTTAAGTTGCATGATGTTTGGGTAGTGTGGTGAAATCTAATGCTTTCCTTCTCAGATCTATTCATACATGTTGCCTTGGATGTATGTAGCATGAATCTTAACAGGTCTTATTAATAAAATCAAACCTAAAGCCAGGTATTGAGGTGAATGCTGGAAGATCAGAGAAGCAGAACAAGCCACAGCCACTTTACCTTGCCAATTCCTCAGCTGATCCTGTTTCCTCAGACTGGAAGCTTCTGAGTCCTCATCCAAATGAATCTCAACTGAACTGCTGCTAAAAGCCTAAAAGCTTAACCAGCCAAAAACTTCTAGTTTCTGGTCTTCAAGCCTTATATATCTTTCTGCTTTCTGCCATCACTTCCTGGATTAAAGGCGTGTGTCACCATGCCTGGCTGTTTCCAATGTGGCTTTGAACTCACAGAGATCCAGATGGATTTCTGTCTCTGGAATGCTAGGATTAAAGGCATGAGTGCCACCATTTTCTAGCCCCTGTATCTAGTGGTTGTTCTGTTCTCTGACCCAGATAAATTTATTAGGATGCATGATATATAAGGGAACACAATAAAACCACAGACAATTCTTTCAAAAGTTGTTACTGAACACTCAGGCCTGGGTTTTTCATCCTGATGGTCCACTGTGTACCTCCATAGGGTGGCATTTACCTCTTCACTTCATTGCCTGTTGTTGTCTTATTTGGTAGATTGTAATGTAAGCTATTTCTATATTGTATTTCATAAGTTCGATTTCATAGTACCCCCGCCCCCCCAGTCTTTGAACAAAGATGAAGTAGTGGACTCACAAAGAGCAGTTGGAGTCTGTCTCCTTCCCCCTCAGGAAAAAGCAAGAGGGCTTTCTGGAAAAGCTGAGGTTCTCTGGAAGCTGTTTACGGTTATTACAGACATATTGAGTCACATACAGAAGGTCCATTAAAATTACATGCAGATCTTTCCATTCCTGATGGCTAACGTTTACATACCATGATGGTTAATCTTGATTGTCAACTAGACTGGATTTAGTATCATCTAGGAGACAGAACTCTGGGTTTATGTGAAAGTGTTTCCAGAGAGGCCACATGAAGAAGTAAGGCCCATCTTCAATGTGAATGGCACCATCTCATGGTTTTGGGGCTGGAACCAAATAAAAAGGGGGAAAGGTAAAAACAACAACAACAACAACCACAAAAAAACCAAAAACAGTTGAACACTAATACCATTCTGCTTCTTGGCTGAGGCATCAGTGGGACCAGTGGCTTCACACTCTGCTATGCTTTCCTGTTATGATGGGCTGTATCCACTCTTAATGCATGAGCCAAATAAGTCTTTCCTGGTAAAGTTTCTCTGTGAGATATTTTGTCACAGCAAGAATAAAAGTAATGAATCTAAGAGTATTACTGAGGGCTGAGTAGATGGGTCTATAGGAGAGATGGGTCTATAAAATCAGAAGGGAAGATGTAAACGCTTAAGATTACTGATGAGTCTATCATGGCCTTATATATTCAGTTTCAAGTATTCTGCCCTCTTCCCTAATTAACACAAATAATACAGAAATTCCAAAGGGCTCTTCTTTAACAGACAAAATGTAGGCATACTGTTGAGTTGTTGCTATAACGAAATTCCTGACAAAAAAGCACTGTAAGAATGAAAGGGCCCATTTTGGCTCACAGTTCTAGAGTACAGTCCATCACAATGGGGATGTCATGATGGCAGGAGCTTGAATCCATCCTGTGGAGTGCCTGTGACCACCTCAATGATGTAATTTAGGTAATTCTCAATAGGGATGCCTGGAGGCCTATTTCCATGGCAATTCCAGATCTTTTCAAGTTGGCCATTAAGATTAACCATCACAAGGGGTTTGGTCACTAATAAAACTGATATGACAAAATAGACTGAGGAATGTCCAAAAGACTCTTAGCTAAGTGAAACCCAGTTAAGGCCAATATTACCAGCTATAGTTATTTGTACCTCTGGTAGGATTTGTACTTTTTATTATCAACTACTTCCACAAATTAAATTGCTCCACATGAAAAATGGCTCAGCATTCTTGGCTGTCATGTTGATCATTCATGTCCTCTTGATTCCCTGGTTTCTGAAGGCCAGAGGGCCTTCTGCCCTGGACTGTAGGCCCTGTGGGGGGCATCCTTCCTCATCATCAGAGTCCATATCTGATTACTAAGTTATTTTGGCAGTTTCTTCTAGATCCATGCGATGCTCTGCCCAGTTCCTAATTTTCATTTCTGTTTTCTTCCTTCCCCACAGATATTGAAGACCAAAAAGCCTAGGTCTCTGCAAATAGACATCCGGACTCCTCCTGGGGCATTTGCTGTCTTGACTGGGCTTCTGCTTGGAGCTCATCATTAGTTCTTATGCTGACATTTGGTGGCCAGAACATTGTTTCCTCTGCGGAGACCTTATGCTGGGTGTCATTCAGGAATTCAGGAACACGTCTGTCTTCCCATCACCAAGCAGTCTCTTCATGGTGGATGAAATAAAGCATTAATTTGAGGAAAACATCAGATAACAAGAATTTTGGTGACTGATTTACTTTTCAAGCTCTGTAGGTCAGAGATGTCCTGGTCTCATCCACGTGGTAAGATGACTGCTTCTGCCCCAGACACCAAGGCAGAAGGACTGAGGTGCAAATCACTTGTGATTTATGTGTTTGTCACGTGTCATCTACGAATTATTACTTTGCAGCTGGAAAATTGAATGTGTGTATAAAAGGTTTAAAGAGAAGTGGGTGTTAGTAAGCTCAATAGAAGTACCACTGGGTAGCTGCTTGCATATAAATGTGTCTTGCTTTAATATAATTCTCTAAACACTCTCATTTATAAGGTAGACAGCCATTTGCATTTAGTCTTTAAGTCTTGATTTTTCAACCCAGCAGAAAATTTGTCTCCAAAGTTCCCTTCTACAGCTAAGAGTATAATTAGTCTGAAAACAATTTGTCCTAACAACAAACTGACGCAAGGTAAGATGAAGAAGTTGAGAGACATATTGAACAAATTTATGTTCTTTCGTGAAGAAGAAGGATCTTTCCTGACACATACTCAATGTTGGAGTGCTCACCATTCTTCCCAATCATTTATTTATGAGATTTATGAAGAGCTCTCTCCTGCACTGACTCAATTGAATTCTAGTCAGCTTTCTGTTTGTCATAGTTCATATTTGTTTATCTGAAGACAGCAATCGGGGGTAGATTTGATTTTGTAAGAACACAATTCTCTGTTTTTCATCTTCATATACATATTGTATCTGGAGGGTGAGAAGGAATTAATGTGCTGCCACAAGATTCGGAACTCATATTGAAAGGCCTTTGCTGCCTAGTGGATTAATTGTTCCACATGACAATATTGCAACATGGATAAACTTACAGTATGGGAGCTTCGGATTTGCATTTTCTCCTTTTCCATCAACTTCAAGTATCATTGCTCCATATGCAAATGAGCAATCATTCGCAAGTGAAAGATTTGTAAATTTGCAACAGTTTTGTTCTCTTAAGTTGAAACAATTGTGTTGTCATACACACATATTAATATCCTCTTGTTTGTTTTGTTTTGTTTGGAGACAGGGTTTCACTATGTATCTCTGGTTAGTGAAAATAACTGAAACTTGCTATGTAGACCAGGCTGGCCTTGAACTCCCAGAGATCTGCCTCTCTCAGTTTCCTGAGTGTTGGGATAAAAAGTATGCACTACCACTCCCAGCACACATGTTTTATATTTTTGAAAAGGCCTGATGCTGTTTAACTCTGTGCACCGAGCAGATGAACCTGAGGCAGCCCATTTCTTCCTCTTCATGGTTTAAGTGAACAGTACCGGAATTCTGAACATTTCATTCATCATTGGAAGGATGTGAAACGCAATAGCCAGTGAAAAGGCAGAGGTCTGGTGGGGTGAATTGACACTAATGTGTGGGAGCTTTATAAGACAAAGCAAATAGGTGAAAAATAGGCTCTCATAGGTCATGCTTTGATCACTGAAAGAGCCGGAATCCTCTGTAGTCATAAGTTGCTTATGTCACTGTGTAATAGAGACCAAGGAGGATGCAGATGAAAGCTGTAGGTTTCTGATTCTGAAAGAAGATGGCATCTAAGATAGCATTTCCAAGTTTGTATGTGCAGTATCTTGCTATTAGTGGAGACACGATGCTGGTGTTGATGAGAATTCTGAACAGGAATGTTTTGCTAGGGAGTATGGTGGTTTGCCTGAGAATGGCTCCCATAGGCTCATGTGTTTGACTGCTTGGTCTCTAAATGGTGGAACTGTTTGGGAAGGATTAGGAGGTGTGGCCTATGTTAGAGGAGGTATGTCACTGAGGGTGGCCTTTGAGGTTTCATAAGCCCATGCCATTCCCAGTTAGCTCTCTGCCTTGCATTTCGAATCATAATGCAAGCTCTCAGCTGCTGCACCAGCATCATGCTTACCTTCCTGCTGCCATGTTCCCAGCCATGATGGTCGTGGACTTCCCCTCTGAAACTGTAAACTCCAAATAAATTCTTTCTTCTTTAAATTGCCTTGGCCTTGCTATCTCTTCACCGCAATAGAAAAATAACTAAGAGACAACATTTTAGATTCTATTTTCCTTTCATTTTAATCCCACTTGTTTGTTTTCCTTTTACATTGTGACATAGGCTCTCCCAAAGTTACTCAGGTTGGTCTTCAGTTGACTCTGTAGGAAGCAGATTCTGAGGGTGTGATCTGCCTGACTCTGACTCCTGAGTAGCTGGGATTACAGGTCTGTGCCATCACTCCTGGCTGTTTTCTATTTTTCAGGGACTTTTCTGAAATGCTCAGTTATTCAGGGGACTCAGTTTTTGGGAGCAGGTCGCCTGGTTCTGAATGAGAAATGGTCCTTGTTCTCCTGGAAGGTCAAGTCCACTGAGTGTAGATCAATGCAACCATGAAACGGAGTTAACCTTTACAACTTCCTGTAGCATATGGCTGCTCCTCCCCATCCATCTTTTCCAGCCCCCGCAACAAATTAGGGCACAAAAAAGGAGGTCTATATTGCTTCTGAGAGTGTACAAATGGACTGAGAGGGAAGCAGCAGGGTTTTTAATAGGGTACCAATTGACCTCGGTACTATCAAAATGTTAGTTTTCTGGTCCTTTACTTAGAGCAGTGGAATGTTTGGGTAAATACTGTTTAAATGCAGAGCAGTAATTAAACGAAATAATCATACTTGGTGACCATCTGTTAATATACCTTTCTCTTGATCCTAGAAGTTGGCTGTTAATGTCTGAAGGGGAAAGAGTCGGGAGCTAACAAGATTGTAAATAAGGGATTTAGTAGTAAAATCTGACAGTTGCTAATCAGATGGCCATGCCATTTGGGTGTTGCTAAAAATCACATCAAAGACCATTTTATTGCCTTTTCAGTGCTGGGGTAAAACTCGGGGCCTCACATATGCTAGGCATGCACTCCGCCACTAAGTCCCAGGTCTGCCCACTGCCACCCCCTCCTCTAGGGTCTCACTAAATGACATAGCTGGATTTGAACTTTTGATCTTCTTGCCTTAACCACTTGAATAGGTTCCATTTCAGCCCAAAGTCAAAGTGGCTCCCTCTTCTGGTAATATGAGGTATTTGTTCATTCTTTTGTCTTCCAATTTTATGGAAATAATTGAGTTTGCATATGAGTTTCTTAGAGAGACAGATATTCCCTAAAGATTACCCAGGGCATCAGCGTCCCAGAGTTGGTCCAGTTTAGCGAGTGGATTGAACGAGCCAGTTCAGTCTCGGGGAGGACAGAGTTTAATGACAAAGCTTGCTTTTTTGTAAATCATTTTGAATTTTAAGTACACACATTCCATAAGTCCTTTTTTTTCCACACACAGGATAAGGCTAGCTGTTGAAAGAGGGAAAGAATAACAGGAAGGAAAGAAAGAGAGAGAGAGAGATGTGGGAGGAATGGAGGAAAGAAGAGTGAGGGAAAAGAAGAGGCAGAAAAGGAGGAAACTTGAAAGGCTGGAAAGTAGACAGTTTAGAGGAGGCAAAAAGAGGCGGGAGGGGGGGGCGTACTGCGGCTCTGTACCACTAGAGGGCAGTGTAGCACCGGGTAGAAACGCCATCTTTAGCAATCAACATCCTCCATTCTCCTCCCTTTCAGGTTTTCAAGAAACCACAGGCTGCAAAAGAGAAAGGGAAGAGGGAAGGCATGGAAGAAACAAGGGAAGAAGGGGGTGCGGTAGGCTGTAAGACATGTTCCATTTCAGACTCAAGCGAGGGGAAGAGAGGAAGCACCGTTTCCATGAACCTGGACAAGACCTAGTTCCCAGGATACCGGGTGAATGGCCAGGATTGAAAAGATTTTATTTGCTGACCACCTAAGAATTTCCTCCTCTTCTTCCCGGAAATGCTCAACCTTAACAAATAAGACTTTTTCAAGAATTGTCTGGAAAGTATAAGTGGCTGGCTGCAAGTACAGTATGAGATCTCCAGGCTGTGATCTGTTTTCTCTGCTTCTTGGTTTTACAGAGGATTTTTCCCCCTCTAAGTCTGGGGCTCAGACAACTGGAATAATGTTTTTCCTTTTTATCCCCCCCCCCCCCGCCCCAGACAAATAAATCAAAAACCTAATATTTTCCTTTGCATAGATCAGGTCGACAATAGCAACTAATGGTTGTTGTAAGTGATCTCATTTAAATCCACATAAGGGAGGATGAAGTATGTCACAAAGAAACACTGCTCTCCCCCCGGCCCTGGGTGTTAGGAATATAACCTGTTCTCATGACTGCTTTGATATACGTGCCACGGCATCTCAAAATTCAGAAATTCATGTTTCCCAATTTATATTTAGAATCAAGACATGCGGCATTTAGTACAACATATGTTTGAGCAAATTATAAAGATGGCATCTTGTTAGAGCTTAAAAAGGGATGTGCTGAAAAGACTCCTACTGTTCCCGAGAAATAGCTGCTCTGGTCTTTAGCATCCAAAAACTGTATGTGTGTTTTATTCCATCATTACTTAAAAATTAAGCCGCTGCTGGGCACCAGTGATAACGTGTGTCGGAATGTTCGTGGAGAGTGTTTCAACATCAGGAGAAAGTACAAATAGAAGGAATTCAACCATAGGGTTTTTTTTTTTTTTCTTGCTTTAAGTAATAGCTGCATCCTCCAAAATGTATCTGTCAATTGATTTTTTTCTAAATGGAACCATGTTTTTTTTTATCGACTCATGAAAATTTGAGAACTGCTTTGTCTTTATTATTTTCCAGTGATGTCTACCATTTAGATGTGAGGTTTTTCTCCCTTACAAGTAAACAATCTGAAAACTCCCCCGAAAGGCCAGCAGTTGCTACTTAATAAAAGAGCCCCAGACAACTGCTTTCAGAATGAAGAATAATTTGGCAAGATGAAAGGATAAGCTGTTTTATCCCCTTGTGAAACGCAGGACTCGGTTTCAGTGGTCTACAGACAGGTTCTGTCAGGGATTCGTTTAGTGGACAAAGCTAAGGCATCGCTGTGTGCAAACACCAGTCTCCCTTAGGTTATAGGAGCATACAGATCACACTCAGGCCATCTTTAGAGACACCTACACCATTGTTTTCAGACCTCACTTACAGTCTTCAGTGCTATATAATAGTATATAACAGCTGTCTTTTATTTAGTGGAGGAACTGTTTGAGAGAAAAACAGTTCCAGGATTATCGGGTCTGTGATGGCCAGCTCTTCGGCTATCTCGCCCTCCTTAGTAGAGGAATATGCTGACATGTTTTTTCCAGGAAAGAACAATGCCACTTTTCCTAGGACCAGGGCATTTAGGACTTGGGAAGAATTCTCTTCAAGGTTATTGTTTGGGTTTCAAATTCATTATATATATTCCTGAAAAGAAGACAGGTAGAATTTCAAAGCTGTTGGGTAAAATACAAGTGACTGAACACACGTGTCTGATGGGTGGCTTTTCTAGAGATTTTTCTCCCAAAAGAATTTAGGATATACTAACACTGGGTATGAAAAAAAAATGAAGAACGAGAAACAGATTTTTTTAAAATCACCTTTATATGCAGGTAAAATTAACTTAAACACAGTGCGAATAATTTGTGTTAACTTTTTTTAAAGTGAACCTAAAATTTTGTGAATTTAAATTCTGTCACGTAGCTTGTACATGCTGAATCTAGGTTAAAATAGCCAAGTGTTGACCTCTGTAGAACCAAGGTCAATTAGGACCCACCGTTCTTCTCGCTTTCTTCACACAGCTGTCTGAATATGGTGGCGAAACCTTTCATCCCAGCTCAGGAGGCAAAGGCAGATGGATCTGTGTGAGTTCAAGATCAGCCTGGTTTACATAGTGAGTTCCAGGACAGCCAGGGCTACATATTGAGACCCTATCTCAAAAGACAATAATACTGACCCAAACTGAAAACAAAGATGGCGTTTTTTGTGACTGTATTAGAGCTCCCCAATAAATCAACACAGCAAAAGTCGAGGAGCAATGCTTAAATTTATTTGAGGGGCTACTAGTGAGATATTAATTTACCATTGTTATTTCTGTTATTATTTCTATGTGTAAAAAAAAGAGGTATTTGTCTTTCTCTGTATGCCTTATTCTACTTGACATAATGTCCTCTGGTTCCACAGGAAGATACAGACAATGGGACACAGATATATAATAGCCCATTGTATATCTATACTATATTCTTTATCTGTTCACCTGGTTGGTTCTACATCTTAGGTATTGTGACTGGTGCATAGTGAACATACATGCAGGCATCTTTCCATATGCTGATTTTATTTCCTTTGGAAACATGCTCTGAGGTAGGATAGCTGCAGCATATAGATCTATTTTGAGTTTTCTTTTTAAGCAACCTCCATATTGTTCTCTGTAACAGTCATACTATAAGTCACATTAGTGTTCATCTGACCAGGAATTCATGTTCAGAATGTGTATAGAACCCCCAAACTTAAACCCACAGAACAATTATAAGTGGGTAAATGTTCTGGTCATCAACTTCTCAAAGGAGGAAACACAAATAATGATTTTCTTCCTATCTCTGTGAGTAGCAAATAGATTAATTGAATTATCCATGTTCACACAGCCAATTTGCAGAGAAGCAAGGAGTCAGACCTCTGGAAATTCCAGAGGTCACATTTCAGGAGAGGTGTTGACCCAGTGGCATGCTTTCAGCAAAATGGCACCAGGGACCTGCATTAGAATGCTGACCACTTTGGGTTGAGCAATTCATATTGCTGTACCCCATGCCACAACTCCTGGCCCATAGTTTAATAGTATTTTACAACTGCATGTGTTGTGTGCATTTTTCATTGAATATAATTAAAAAATTCCAAGATTTTTCACATTTGCCAATTTTGAGTAATACTTTGGCATTTTAAATTGGACACATTAAAAACAACTTTAACATAAGAAAGAGGTGAAGTCTTTAGCATTTACTCATACTGGAAGGAAGCATTTCCTTCAGTTCACCCATTAATCAGGCATAAAGCTGCAACCAGGTCTTTCAGATTATTTGAGACACTGACTGACTTACGGTAACATGACTTGGGATTTTTCATTGTTTAATCAAATTCTGTGGCCCTCAAAGGTCAACATGATTTATGAATGAAATCATTCATTCAGAAACTCCTGTCAACCATCCACAGAATTATGTGATTCAGTTGTTTTGTATAGATATATAAAGAAAATTTGGAAGTAGTTGGTTAATCACACATTGATTTTTTTTTCTAAGTCAATTTTGCATAGTGATGATTATTTACTTTTGTTTTGTGTGGAACAATTGGATAAAGCATAGGATTGACAAAAACCTTTGAAGGGCAGTAAAAAAAAAAGCAGTGGGTAATTTTTTCCCTTGAATCCGATGAATATAATGCATACAATTAAGTATTTGGAAACACTGTCCTTACCAATTATTTCAATGTGTCAGGAGACAGTGTCCTTGGCTGCAGAAGCTCAGGACACATTTACGTCACAGCCATGGAGACTGTGAAGGCCTCAACAGCTGCTCTTATCTCTTCTGTCCCAGACCGTTTTGTATGTCCCTTTTGTTGTACAACACTCAGTCTCATTATTTTCATTTTTATTAACATTCACATACATATATATGTGAATATACATTTATTATATATATAATATGTATAACATCTGATTCAGGATGATATTTGAAGCGATCACATTCAACATTTTTTTTTTCAACCTCTGCTAGCATTCCACATCCCACTTGACAAGTTTTTAGCTTTCAAATGAGAGGAGAACATACAATCCTTGCATTTATGTGTCTGACTTATTTCACTTGACATATTGTCCTATATGTGCATCCACATTGTTGCAAATGGCAGGATCTCCTTCTTCATAGGTAAATAATATTCCACTGTGCAACTATACACCGGGTCTTTTGGATCTATCCAAAATTCTGTTGACTGGCACCTACACTGATTCTGTATTTTATTAGTATACCCTTTTGTTCTAATTCTTCCTTCTGCATAGCACTATTTCACATCAACCAGGGACTCAGTCAGGGAATAGATGATGGACCATCCCACTTTAGGTCCCCTTCTTGAGTTTTTCAAAGCTCCAGCTAGCTCTCAAGTTTCACTGGAGTTTAAAAGAGGATGGGAAATAAAGCCGAAGCACAGAGGAAGATTCACATTTCTCAGCCCCTAGAGCGCCTTGATTCTGAAGGCCAGAAAGCAGTCTTGGAGAGAAAATCCAATTCCTTTTTAAATATCGTAAATATCAAGGTTTGCAGCAGGAGTGGGGACAGGTGGTGTAGTAGAAAGGGGCAGGCAGACATGGGCCTTAGTGTACCAGGTTCTTTTTTCTTGATTTCCTTCTGAAGAAAATCTCCTTAACCCCAGGGCACACTTACCTGTTCCTGTAGGGAAAAACGAAATCTTCTCTTGTCTGTTGTCTCACCTGCCACTGCTGACCTTGGAGACTTCAGAAGCTGTCTTATTCGTGTTTCTGACTGTCCATCTACCACTTCTGATGCAGCTGGGACCCAAGCAAGCCCTGCCGGTGATGACTCTTAGTTGCTGTCTACTGTTTGCAACACTTGCAGTGACACCTCACTAGACTTCATTGGCTTAGGTTTTATACCAGGCTGAGAATAAGTGTGTGTATTTAACTTGGGGGGAGTTGCTGAGGAGCCACCTGCCTTCAGCAGCACTGATATTTACCCAAAGCCTAGCCTTCTCCCTGTAGGCAAATTACATTTGCCTGTAATTTGAATGTTTAATAATGTATTTATATATCTTCTATTATTACATTCAGGACACTGCCATAGTCAATGTGTTGCTTGTAGTGTTCCATTACAGCCATGAGTAGCATGTGAATACACACACACACACACACACACACACACACACACACACACACACACAGTATTCTGATGCTGCTTATGAGAAAGAAAGAAACAAAATTTAGCAAATCGTTAACTGAGGCAATAACCAGTTTTGAAGAGTGCTGGGAATGCATGCAGCTGTAGTAATAGAGGACAAAGGAAAACCTAGCGGGAGACTGTTAATCAGGGGAGGGGTCTCCAAATATGCAGCAAACAATTGCCATCCGAAGCCCCACAAAGTGCCTTCTGCTCTATCACATTTTGCTGTCATGATCACTCTCAAATCAATTAAAAACTACAAAAGTAGCAAGACAGAAGTAATAAGAAACAGAAGTTGGAACCGTAGGGAAGGGCATTCGGATCTACAGGAAAGGAGCGTCATCTGTAGTTCTTCCGTGTGTACAGTCTCAGTTCTAACGTCCTTAGGTATGTAGTAGTCACTCGCTCTGAGTCCTAAACTTAGACTATCTACTCACAGTAACGCCAGGGTTTTGCTGATCCATAGGAAGAGAAAAGGCGGGAAGAAAACAAGAGCTTGCTGCAAAGGGATTTATGAGAGCTCGTTCTCAGTTTCAGTCTCTATGCTGGGACGACGCTACGATGAAGGTGAAGGGCAGATGTTGAATGCGCTTTCATTCACCCAAGCCGCACAAACACTGGGTCGCTGTTGTATAGCATGGTGACTTTTCAGACTTCTTCATGCTCCATTAGAAGTTTCCAGAGCACAGAAGTTGTCAGGTCCCTGGCAGGGGCTGAATAGGAAAGCAAGGAACACACAGTCACCCTCCTGCCATGTTGGGTGAAGTCATTAATTGTAACTGCTTGGCTTTCTGAAATCTGTCAGAGAAAGACTGAAGAAGTCAGAAGGGATGAACTAGTAAGAGTGGGACTCTTTTGACACACTGGGTCTATGTGGGCTGAGCACCATTTCGGATGTCTCAGCTGCTTCTGGGAAAATAATAGAGGAGTGAAAACAGTATACAAGAGTTTATCATATATGATGAATATTATTGGATGATAGAATAACTTATTACCTTTAGATTTATCAATATGCACACTTCATAATGCTGAGTAATAAAAAGACCTCTTTGAAGCTGCCACTTAAAGTATTTACCGATTGCTAAGAAAATCAATAATTTTCAGAGAGCACCATAGATACTCCATAGACCTCCTTGTAGATGAGTTTCTAAGTGGTCTTATTAAATATAAAACATGGAGCCAGAAATAGGAGTGAAAACCTGACAGAGATCAGAGGAATCAGAACAGCTACCAGCTAACCTTACCTCACCACACCACAGCTTCCAAAGTGAGCTACTTCCTGTCTACATGTGCCTTTATTGCCTTGCTGTTCTGCCCTCTCATTGGTCCTTAGCCCAGCTACCTCACTGCCTGTCTGTATAGACCTCCAGGTTTCTATGGTTGGTACTTGGATTAAAGGTGTGTGTCACCACAGTTGGCTCTGTTTCTAGTGTGACCTTGAACACACAGAGATCCTGCCGGCCAAGTGATCAGATTAAGGGCATGTGCTACCACGGCCTGACTTTTGTGTTTACTTAAAATGGCTTGCTATTTCCTCTGATCTCCAGGCAAACTTTATTAACAGACAAATGAAATATCATCACATTTCAGCACAAATAAAACATCACAACACCCTCTAAACCCTTTCTGACCTGAAATAGGGGATGTCAGTGAAAGCAGGGGCACCAAAGCATGTCATGAACCCATCATATGCTTTCACATCTTGCCCCTTAGAAATTTTCTCTCCTTTCAGCTCAGGCATTCAGGGGTCTCAGTGTTTGGAAGTCAGCTTATCTAAAAATTGCTTTTAAAAGTCACAATCCACTGGAAGACACACATTATTACAAACAACTTACCATATAAACAAGAAATGGCCTGAAATGGGTGCAAGAATAACATGACTTACTTGGTTGATTGATGGAAATAGATAAGAAGAAGGAAAATTGTCTGCTTGCTATCCGAATCATCTAATATGCACACAAGGAAAGGCTGATAAGTATATTGATCAAGTAAGTAAATGTCCCTGTTTTTGTACTAATTATTATTGGTACATACCAAGTACCAAATGACTACTTCTGCCTAAGGGCAATACAGACTTATTGCCTGGGAATTAAGAACTTGCTGAGCATGGTTAGCTCTGTCCTCTACCTCTGGATCTCTGACAAGTGGAGTCTAGTGTTGGTCAATACAGAAGTCTAAGAAGTCTAAGGAGGAGGCTTGATGGAAGAGGACTCCATTTCTGGGCTCCTTTTTGTGGCTATTGGTAAGACTGCAGTTCTAGGGGACAGTAAAACTCAGTGTCTATGTTACTGAGAGCTGTAAGTTGAGGACCACTGCATATTCCTTTCTTTGGGGTGGCTACTCCAACATGGCTGTTCACCCCAAAGCAGATGTCACTCTTAGTTCATTGAGTCATAGGTAGGGTAGCCTGCCATCTGGAGACTATGCTATTGCTGCATGATGTAGGTCCAAGCTGAAGTCAGTGGAGCTGGGGTGGGGGACACAAGAGGTGACAGGATGCTCTGGGAGTCCTCTTGAGAGCTGCTTGCTCTGCCTTTCATTTTTATTTTCTGTGATTTGTGCTTTTCTGCTCTCTGGTTTATTCACATGACAGAGCCTGAGCAGAGACAAAATGGAACAGGTCGTGTAATTCCCAGTGAGAAATAAACAACTCTATTTTTCTACTTCTTTAAAATGCACCTTCATGCTGTAGAAAACATGAAGTTGCTGAAAATACATAGTTAAAAAATGAGAAATATGAAGTAGAATGGATTGTCACAATGACACAAAAGAAAAAAAAATAGAGTGTATATTGTCTGGCACTAAAGTTTCACCAGATGTTATTGCTGCTCTGACATTTTAGCTTCGGTTATGCATATTTTAGAGAACAAGAAAAAATGACTGCTTACAAACTTCTCTATGCTTTGTATTAAACACTGTCATCATTTAAGGATGCAGCATATTTTCCAAAGCTTATTATTCTGGTTTTGTACCTATTTTTTAAGTTCATATTTTTTACTATGATTTTAATTTTCTCCCTTAAACAACAAATGTCTATAGATAAAATGCAGATACCAGAAGATTAGAAAAACAAATAATCACTTCTCTCAAGTTGTTTCTAGGCATTAAGTATGTCATGGAGTTGTTGCCATGGTTCCTGCAACATCTGATGTGTGCTGTGGCAGACAAGTGTTTTTTTCTGAGTGTGGTCAGTTATGAGGTAGACAATCCTAGGTGTCACATATTTACCACAAAGGCTTTGACATAATCAGCTCCATTTGATAGTTTTTTCTTCATTCTATCCAAAGAGACAGCTTTATATTCCAATGCTATTATCATAAAAGGCTCATCTTTTGTTTTTGTTTTTGTTTTTTGAGACAGGGTTTCTCTGTAGCTTTTGAGCCTGTCCTGGACTAGCTCTGTAGACCAGTCTGGCCTCGAACTCACAGAGATCCACCTGCCTCTGCCTCCCAAGTGCTGGGATTACAGGCGTGCACCGCCGCCGCCGCTGTCGCTGCCGCTGCCACTGCCGCTGCCACCACCACCCAGCAAAAAGTCTCATCTTATTCAGGTTCTATTCATGAAATAGGCCAAGTGAATCAAGCAAGTCTTTATTGTTTTGATAAAACTTGACATACGCCAATTTTTCATTAAAAAAAAAAGGCTAAAAGATCTTAAATATGTTTTCCTTCAAAAAATTGACTAGTATTGAAGGAAGAAGATGGCTGAATGGAAGTGTGTTCAATCATTCAGTGCGTGTGCATGGTAATATGAGGATTGGGTTGTGTGGGGGAAACCTTGTTCTCTCTGGATGATGCTGCCATAACTTTTGAAGCCCACTTTCTGACAACCCACCTTGGCTGGGATGTAGTAAAGAACTCCATTAGATCCTCCAACTTTAATGAGGCTGCAGTACATGGCATATCTTATAGGAACATTCTTATCCATCCCATGATGAAGGTTGCTTAACAACTGTAGTCTCATAAAGAGATATTGACCTTCCTGAAATTTGACCAATTTTCACACCTGCTTTTAATTGATACTTCTTATTGCCTAGCTCTGGGATAAAGAGTAGGGCTACCATGCTTATTATCACACTTCCGTTATCTTCCTACACATACACACACACACACACACACACACACACACACACACACACACACGCGCCATGGACTTTAATAATGTGAGCCAGATATCTACAAAGATGGTGTTCAGAAGGCTCCTTTACATTCCTGACAGGATGATCTTTTTTACAAATATCAAGACAGGCCAGGGTGCTCATGATGAGGCTCAAGTACCTTGCACATTTTACTGTCAAACCATGTGGGTTAGAAGAGGGCTGATAATTATTCTAAAATAATGTGTTTTGTTTGGTTAGTGCTATTTTCCCATTGGGATTTAGGAGAAAAATTTATGAAAGCCAGCTCAACAAATGTAGATATTAAGGCTGAAAAGCTATGTTTGGTATAGTTTCCTAATGAAATCCATAGCCTGTGTAAATATCCAACTGACTGGGGCTGGGATAGGTTGTTGTTCTCTAAAGATCAAAATAATAGGGTCTAACTAAGTAGGTTTCTATTGCTCTAGTTTGATCCTTGAAAACAATTGACTCCACAAACATTCTAAGCTTTCAAAGGAACCTAAGTGCATGCCACTCTTATTAACTGGGTTTTGAAAACTTTTCATCAGTAAACAGTTATGTGGTATACTCACTGCCTTGTGCCTGGCAAGATAGTGAACTTACTTTAAGGATCACACAGGGTGGTAGAACTGACATTCTTTAAGAAACTGAAAAGAATAAATATGCCTTAGTTTTTTTCATAATAATAAATGCCTGGAAAGTCAATAAATAAATTAAATCAACAAACTTGCAGCAGTGAAGCTCTAAGTATAGGACCTGATAGACATCAGATATTTAGTCAGTGTATCTGGAAGAAACTGAGAAGTCAATGCCTTCCAGGCTCAAGCCATTAATGAGCTTTGTCTATTACCGAAGATTCCTGTGCTTGAAGACTATCTGACTGAATCGATTATTTTCAAATCTATTCTGTTTGTGGCTTTTGAGGAAAGAGGGGGAATGGAAAACTGAAATAAATGCCAATGCAATCAGTAATTTTTCACTCTCATGATATTATTAGAAACAAAATGACATTGTGTAGCTTTAGAAAAATAAGCTAAGATAGGCTATCCAACTACAGGTACCTACCTTTTGACAAAGATGTTAAAATTACACACTGAAGAAGAGACAGTATCTTCAACAAATGGTGCTGAGAACACTGGCTATTAAGATGATGTCAAATGAAACTAGATCCTTACCTCTCATCCTACAAAAAATTCAATTTGAAATTGATCAAAGCCTTCAACACAAGACAGACACTTTGAAACTGCTAGAGGAAAAATTAGGGTGCACACTTCAACATATAGGCATATTTAAGGAACTCTGAATAGGACTCTGATAGCACAGGACATCATTGGCCAATAGGGTCTCATGAAACTAAAAATCCTCTGTACAATAAAGGAACCATCATTGGAATGAAAGCGCATCCCATAGAATGGGAGAAAATCTTTGCCAGGTATGCCTCAGACAGAGAATTAATGTCTAGATTATGTAAATAACTCCAAAATTAAATACAAATGAGAGACAAGGAAAAAATGGGCCATCTAGCTCAACAGAAGATTATCAAAAGAAATACAAATGGGGAATAAACAGCTTTCAACATCCTAAGACATCACAGAAATGCGAATTAAAAGTACATTGAGATTCCATTCCATCCGAGTCAGAATGGCTATCACCATGAAATCAAATGACATTAAATGTTGATGAGGATATGGGGAAGGAGGAACTTTTTGCTGTTGGTAGGAGTGTGAACTGTTGTAACCCTTATGGAAATCAGTGCGGAGGTTCCTTAAAATGCTAGAAATAGAATTCCCATTTGAACTTGCTACACCACTCCTGGGCATATACCCAAATGACTTTATATCCTACTTTAGAGATACTTGCTCAATCATTTTTATTGAGTCTCTATTCAGCATAGCAAGGAAAGAGACTCAGCCTAGAGGTCTATTAACTGATATTGAATAGATAGGGAAATAGTGGTACCCTATGTGCAACAGAATGACCTCCCAACATCTGTGACTATCTCCAAAGAGCCTAAAAAAGACTGGACATATCAATAGTCAATCATAGAATAGGGAGGAGTTTGTGAGGCCCTGCTAATTCCTGTTGTACTATTGGCTGCTGATATATTCTGGGGATGGAATAGTCATTGTCTTCAATTGTTTCTCCACCAGGTTTCAGCAGATAGTGCCAAATCCATGATGTCACAGATAATACCGGTTAAATCTAATGGGTCTCAAAAGGAAGAAAGGGGGAGGAAGAAAAGAAGAGAGGAGAGGGAAGTAGAGGAGAGGGGTAGAGAAGAGAAGAGAAGAGAAAGAGGGAGGGAGGGAAGAAGGGAGAGAAGAGAGAGAGAGAGAGAGAGAGAGAGAGAGAGAGAGAGAGAACAAAAGTTGTGAAAGGGAACTTGAAAGGAGGAGGGAGCAAGACAGAGATGATGGGGATTGGAGTATTATCATAATCAGAGTTCACATTATATATGCGTGAAGTTGTCCAAAGGGAAACTCAATAAATGGTTAGCTTTGATAGTAGTTTGATACAAGGTAGAGTTATCTAAATAGAATGAATCTCAATCATGAAAATGCCCTCATCAGATTTGCCTGTAGGCAAATGTGTGGGGAATTTTCTTGATTGTTGATTGATGTGGAAGGGCCCAGCCCACTGTGGACAGTGTCATCCCTGGGCAGATGGTCCTGGTGTGTATAAGAAAGGAGCTGAGCAAGCAAGGAGTCAGTCACTAAGCAGTACTCCTCCATGGTCTCTGCTTCAGTTCCTGCCTTAGGTTTTTTTTTTTTTTCCTCATTGGACTATGACTTCGGATGTATAATGTAGCATTTTCCTTCCCATGTTGCTTTTGGTCATAGTCTTTATCACAGCAATAGAAAGAAAACTAGGCCAGTAAGCAAAGGATGAAGGTGAGAACTAGTGACAGGATGTCAGGAGGCTGAGCGGTGCCATGTATGAATTTGTAGGGAACATGTGTGGAGTGGACTGGTTTATTTCTTATTGTGACTTTCACTTTGGTTAGGTTAGTACCTTATCTTTGTTCCAAAATATTTTGTCAGTGTCATCCCACACCTAGTGTTCTTGCTCCTGTCTAATTTTAACTTAGTTCTCTCCACATGAAAGATACTTGGCAAATCTTTGTTGATTTAATTTGCCAAGTATCTTTCATGTGGAGAGAACTAAGTTAAAATTAGACAGGAGCAAGAAGACTAGGTGTGGGATGACACAGTAGAGTGACTCCAGGCTAACACAGTGCACTGTACATGTCAAAGCTCCACGACAGGCTGGAGAGAGGGCTCAGTGGTCAAGAGCACAGTGTGCACATTGGTTCTCAAGACCTACATCAGGCAGTTCAAACTCATCTTTAACTCCAGCTCTAGGGTCTCTGATGCCCTCTCCTAGCCTGTTAGCCTCACGTACCCCCATACACATATCCCTCACTCATACTCATAAACATAATAAAAAGATAGAGATGTATCTCTTTAAAAAAGGCAGAAGACAAGATTTAAATTTTTTCACCATAAGCTATAAATATTTGAAAAGATATATATGTTAACCCAATTTCAACTTTAGATAAAGTGCATATGTGTTCAAACATCATACTACCAAATTAATATATAGAATTTTATGTTTTGCTATCAATTAAAGTAAATTAAAAATATAATTGATCCACCTGATATAATCATTCACTAAATAAATAAATAAATGCATTATAGAGAGCTTCAGAGGTGCTAGGAACTCACAGTTACTTCTATTGGAAAGTCTAGGAAGGAAATAAGTGTATTGGTAACATGCACTGTACATTCACCATATATTACAGCAAACATATACACATAGTATGTACTAGTCAATAAAAGTGTGAAATGAATTATGATGTCACATGTGTGCTTTTGAACTGGTCCTGGAACTGAATGAAGTGAACAAATACTGTGGAGCTAGTGCCCAGGGTCTCATTAGTTGCCAAAAAATCTGTCTAGACAAAAGCATCACTGAATCATAACCATTACATGGAAAATAAATACAGAGACAGAAGAAAAACTTCCATCTGCTTGGTCTTCTGAACTGATTCTCTAAGGCCTGATATTTTGGGATATGTTTTGGACTGAGAATTTCAGTGACACAAATGGTGTTATAATGCCGTGTTTAAAACTCATCCATCCTTTACTAGAAGCTACTTTCAATACTAAAATGTCTCTCTTCCTTTCAGAAGAGTCATGATGCTCCCAAGAAACAGCATCCATTCTGCTCTGCCATGAACCAAGGTTGCACACACTAAAAGAAGACAAGCACACTAAGGCTCAGTAGAAGACTATTTATAGGTTTAGTTGTTTTTGCTATGTTGTTTGGATTTTGGAATAAAGATGTATGGTAAAGGAAGTCTGTTGTGCAGCAGCTCTTACACAGAATGTGAATTGACTCCATTCCTACTGTGTGGTCACATGATTGAGGGATGATGTTTCTTCATTCTGAGATGCTTTATATGGCCAGGAAACTCAAGCACAGACAGAAGAAACCATATGACGTATGCATAATGGGATAGTCAAGTGGGACTATTTCTAGCTTTTTATGATGAATACCACAGGGCTTGGTTGACTGTTCAATAGCAAAGCGGAGAAAAACAGGCAAGCATCCTAGCCCAGCCCTTAGCCACCAAATCATTGAAAACACATTGACTGCTTAATAGGATCTTCATGTTGACAAAAAGCTTGAAAACTAAATCCTTCACATAATGGCTTTACCTTCATATTTGCATAGCACATTAAGTTTCATAACTAACTTCCTCATTTATCTTTCTTGGTTTTCACAGTAATCCTTTGAAGCAGGTATGTATTTATTATAGCCATCAATCAAAATAAAGCAAGTGAAAGTTTGAGAGCCGGAGAAATGGCTCTATGATTAAGAATGCATATTTATCTTCTAGAGGAACAGATCTTTCACTCTCAGCATCCATGCCAGACAGCTTACAACTGCTGTGTATTTCCACTTCCAGGGGATCTGACTCTACTGGCCTTTATGAACACCAGAACCCACATGCACATGGTTACCCATAGGGACACACAGAGACACATAACTAAAAATTAAATAAAACTTTACAAAGGCTGGGACTGGAGAGCCTGCTTAGTAGTTAAGTATAGTTGCTGATCTTGTAGGGAACCTTGGTTAAATTCTGAGCATCAACATCACAGCTCACAGCTGCCTGTAACTTCAGTTGCAGAGACTCTGTCACCTGCTACTGTCTCTTTGGGCAGTGTATTCACACATTAATACAGACATATGTGCAGACAAAATACTCACACACATAAAATAATAAAACATAAACAATTTCAAGTATTTAAAAATTAAAAAGAAGAATGAGTATAGTTTGGAAATGTCTTGGGGGGTAGGACAACTTTATTGCATTGTTAATTCATTGAGGTTGTGCTTAGTAGGAATTAATTTTTTTGGACTGCACTCCAAGGCATGATTTACTTACTATGGCTCACTGTGGCATGTCATGTTGGTGCTACTTCACTGAAGGGTGTTGATGAACATGACTTTATTAATTTCTTGTCAAATGTGATTTCTTGGGATGTAAGTAACCTCTGTCAATTGCCTGCCAGTATAAGAAAGAATAAAAAGTTACAGCTGTTTGCTTAATGTCATTCTAAACCCAACAGGGAGAATAAAAATAAATGTTCTCATTTTAAATTGCCTCAGGAAAAAGCTCAGAGTATTATTAACCTGGTGAGACGTTGTCATACAGTTACTAATGTTAAAAATTTTGGTCCTTCAATGACTCAGGAGCTAATACTAGTTTCTCATGTTAATAGTGCAAAGTTCTACAACAACCAAATTAGCTCAATATTATCTAGTACATTGAAACTTGCCATTGATGTCATAAAGGGACAAGAAATACTAATATGAGAAATTAAAATAATTTCATATGTAAAATTTATTTAACAGTAATTAAGAGAAGTGCAATACTGTAGTCACCTTTTGAAATGTTTTTTCAAACTATTTCATGCATGTGTATAATTTATTCTGGCTACTCTTACCCCTACTCTCTCTTACTTTCCTTGTATCTGCTAACCCTTCCTTTACTACAAGCTCCTTCCCACATTTGTGACCTCTTGTTTTGTGTGTGACACACCGAATTTAATCGGGACTGTCTGTCTAGTCTGTGTGACCATGATTTTGGAACTGTCCATTGGAGTCTGGATGGCTCATGAGTAGGTACACAGTTGAAGACAATGACTGCCCCTCTCCCAGAATCCTCCAATTTCCTATAATTCATGAGAGAGAGGTAGAATCCCATGAATCAGTTCCATAATTCAAGTCAACTTTAAATGCATGAATTTTCTATATGATAAGATAAATGATACATATTTGGTATTGTTTTAGAATGATATATTGCATTGAAATAGGAAGAAAAACAGGAAAGACTAATAAATATCACTGTTTACGCCTGAGCATTCTGAATTCATATTGACTATATCTACCATAAATGAGATTGCAGATAACACCTATGACTTTATTTTTTTAACATTTATTTATTTATTGTATGTGTGTATATGTGCGAAGGTCAGAGGGCAACTCCTGGGAGATTGTGCTCTCTTCCTATCATGTGGGTTCCAGATAATGAACTCAGGTCCCCACTGAATGATCTTACAGGCCTAGACTTCAAGCTACTCAACGTGGGGCTTGAACCTACAACTGTAAAATTAAGAGTGTAATGCATTATTGACTGAGCTATCCAAGTGTCATAGAAGTTTAGTGTTTTCATTTTATTTTTTATTATATTTTATTCAGGGCCTCCACCCAATGCTTAGCTGTGGATCTCTGCATCTGCTTCCACCAGTTACTGGATGAAGGTTCTATGATGAAAATTAGGGTAGTCATCCATCTGATTACAGGGAAAGCCAGTTCAGGTACCATCTTCACTATTGCTTAGAGTCTTAGCTAGGTTCATCCTTGTGAGTTCCTGGGAATTCCCCTAGCACCAGATTTTTCTTGAACTCTATAATGGCTCCTTCTATTTAGATATCTGTTTCCTTGCTTTCCCTCTCTGTCCCTCCCTCAATTTGACCATCCCAGAATTTCAGTGTTTTTATATTCAAATTGCAGATCCTGGTTCATGGGTTATAGTTACAGTGAGAAAGCACTGAGGCAATAGTCACACTGGCCCTTGGTCCATGTGAGCATGGAGAGGTGAAGAGTCTCATTTCTCTACTGTTCCACTTCTTCTGTGCCTATGTGTCATTGAATATCAAAGTTATCAGTTGTTGTATATGGACACTGTGGGGAGCATGATACTCAAATTTGATTAAGTTGTGCTGTAAACTAAGCCAAAGCATTAATATACACTCAGGGTGAATGGCTGAGGATTGTTTATCACTTTAAAGAAGAGAAGAATCCTTTCATTGACTGTCAGTGGCAAAGGTCTAGTAGGTACGTGAAGAGAGAGTAACTGGCTTCTGATCTTGCCCGAGGGTGCTAGGCTGGCTTTTAGCATATTGCTCACCTGACACTACATGACATTAAGCCTTCAGCTTAGTGATATTCTGTGAATGACTGACCAGCCTCTAGTTCCATGCCTCCACTGCTCATCGTCATCATTATACAGTATCTCCATGATGGCTTCTGCACTTGACAGTGGGCAGCCCAGCAGACAGAAGAACCCAGTGGGGCTTCCAAGCTCCTTAAACCTGCCAAGTCTGTGTCTGAGTGAAGGCCAAATCCCCTATAGAGGAAAGGTAACTCAGTGCTGGCTCCGGTCCAACTTCCCTTCTGGCAGGAACTGCCAATTGAGCTGTTTTGGTTTAAAGCAGGATGCCAAGGCTAATTTTATCTTTTCCCCCCTTGTGCTACTCCTTTGTCCAGCTCAGCAATTTACAGTTTTTATTTCTGCATGAGACTGCATTTCAGAAGTAGGAAATGATGGGCTTATCAAAGGACAAACCATTCACTGGAAATGTGGGGCAAGAATCCAAATCCATTTGTCCTTTCATGTTTTGCTTCCTCCGTGGAAAGGGAAGTTGGACAGGGCATATGGTCTTCAAAAATAAAAACTACTTTCTTCATCCTTCTTGCTGCCAGGTGAGGCCAGATGACTGCTTCCTAGCCAAGGGCGTATATATGTGGAGGTGGTCCAGAGAAGCCCCTAAGAGCATCCTTTAGAAACAACTGGTGCACATTGTTTTTCTTGCCCCTCATCTCTCCTTCCTCCATCCTGTGGTTTGGAATGTGGGTGTGATGGTTGGATCCACATCTTGGACTACAACCAGGAGGCAACAGAAGAGAAAGTTTCAAGGTGTCTGAGGGTCTGAAGCCTGGAACACACCTCTAGGTTTGGCTTGGCTCCCAAACTCCTTCAAAGCTGCCAGCTCTGTGTCCTGACTGAAAGCCAAGTTTCCCAAAGATGAAAGGAAGGAAGGGCAGATCCACCCTGAATGTGGGCAGCACCCTCCGCTCCCCATCTCCCCAACCTCAGGTACTGGAATCCTGATGAAATGGAAAGGAAGAAGGGAGGCAGACCACAGCATGCATCTTTCAGCACTGGTGACTCCCTCTGTCTGTCTGTGGATGCCACGTGACTGGCTGCCTCACATTCTTACTGCTCTGCCTTTCCCACCAGGGCAGACTGAACACATCAACCATAAGCCTCAATAAACTCTTCCTGAATTCTCTGTCAGGTGTTTCTTCACAATGTTTTGAAAGTAACTGACATTGTTAATAGGGATGCAATTCAAATTAAATTTTTTTGGTGTATGTGCATCTTATTTAGTCAAGCACTAGTATATATTAGTTACACAAAATAGACTTCATACATGTATGTAATTTGGTCATACCCATTCCCACCATTACCCACATTACATATAGACATTGTATTGAGACATGATCTTGTGCTGTAACCCAGTTAGGTATTGAAAACACAATCATTCTGCTACAGCCAATCAAGAGCTGAAGGATGACATGTGTGTACCACGCATACAGAATTTTAAAATTATAGTTTAAAGCCTCCATAAAAACAAGAAGTTTCAATTAATCTGAGAATACAAATATTTTCAAGAAAAATTTTCTTTAAAGTTTTAAACTATATTATTATTAGTGTGGGCATATATATGTCTGCGTGGTGTGTGTGTGTGTGTGTGTGTGTGTGTGTGTGTGTGTGTATGTGTGTAGAGGAGCGTGAATGATCCTAAGCATAATATGGAATTCAGAGAACAACTTTGTATATTTGCTTCTTTCTTTTATCCTTTTATGGGCTCTAAGGATCAAACTTGGGGCTTGCCACTTCATTGGTGCAGGATTTCTAGTTTTTATTATAACTAAAAACAAACAAACCAGCCAGGCAGTGGTGGTACACACCTTTAATCCCAGCACTTGGGAGGCAGAGTAAGGTGGATTTTTGTGATTTCGAGGCCAGCCTGGGCTACCAAGTGAGTTCTAGGAAAGGCACAAAGCTACACAGAGAAACCCTGTCTCAAAACAAACAAACAAACAAACTTGTGTTATAGTTTATCTTGGTCATATATTAATGGAAAATCATCCTTAAAAATTACCTGCAATAGAAATTTTAATCATCTATTTTTGACTAAACATTTTTACTTGAGGTAGTAATTTTTATTTGTAATTCTAAAGTTCTATGACTTGGATAAGAACATTTGCCCTAGTTTTGACCCAACAAAGGTTTTAAACAGCTTGTGTGAACCTAGACTAGTACATTGGCTTACTAACTTACCTCTACCCATGGGTATCACTTTCATTTGAGGGTAGACATTGGATAAGGACATTATATAGCACTGTAAGAAGTGAGTCATCCTTTCAGTTGGACATTTATCTTTGCTCAGCCACTTTTACAGCACACTATTGTCTCTGTTGTCCTTCAAAGGTTCTTCTTATAGTCAAGGTTCACAGGCAAATATTGAGATGCACATCCATTTGGTTTGTTTTGGAGGCAATTCTTAGATGCTGATGTTTCTGCAATATACTTCAATGATGCTGTGACTTGAATGTCTGCTGCAAAATTCACAGTGCTATGTGACAGACTCCATGATGGTATGGGGAAGTGAGGCCTTCTTGAGACAGTTGAGTCATGAGGACTCCGCCCGACAAGCGAAAGAGGTTCCTTACATGCTGGTGGTTCAGCTTTCAAGGCAAACTCTCTTGCATGTGTTCTGTTGTCCAGGCCTCTCTGTCTTGTGTGTACCCACTTGTCCTTCTGTCATCTTCAAAAGCATTAAGAAGACCCTCATCAGATGTACCCTTCACATTCTCAGTCTCTAGAACCATGAACCAAATCACCTTCATTTGCACAGAAATCACCCAGGCTGTTGTTGGGTTCTATGTTAACAGCGTAAGATGAGCAGAGAAAACCCTGAGCTGCTCTTCTCTTCCCAGTGTCTTCATCCATGGCATGAAGGCTCTCTTTCAGTCCTCACAGTGGCTTTCAATTCTTCAGTCTGTGTTTTCCAGACATGGAGAAAGCTTCTTTGGTTCTCTCCCCCGATTTCACAATCTTTCTGCCAGCCTTTAAACTTAGAAGAAAATCTGAAACCAGTAAAGAGGAACAAAGGTGGCTTCCACTTTAAAAAAGAAAAAAAAATAAACATCTTTCAGTTAAAACTAGAGAAACGTATGAAAATGCTTTAGGATCTTAAACAATCTTTGCTACTATGTTCCAAAGCAAGCCAAAAATACCAGGATGGATAAGGAATCATGCTACAAATAGTACGTGATTGTGATGATTTAGATATTGGATATTACCTATAGTAATTCATCTATTAGTATATTGTTAATATTTGATAAAAAATCACTATTTCAAGCATTTTTTTTCCGCTGTGTAGACCATTGCTACAAACTGATGATATAGGTAATGTGTAGACTTGCTTTTCACCTGACTGGAAAGCACTAGAGATTTGTGTGAAATGGATGGCAGAGGACAAGGGCAATTCAGTCAGTGCCTCAAGAGAATTTCTACTTCGGACCATATCAAAATATCCTTAATGAGACACACTATTGAAACTCGTGCATGCTCCACTGTCTGCATTGCTCTAGGCACAAACTCAAGTTTTGGTAGATAGGGCAACATAGGAACTCCATTACGAGGCTGTGATTCCTGACAACTGTTAAGTCAGCTAAATGAACCATCCAGAAATGTTGCATTTTACATAAAAATTGAAGCATGCTTAGAGGAGGGAATTGGAAGTTGACAAGTATCGTCTGGTCTCCTGGGAAGGTTTTTATGTTTTCTGCAGCTTCTGTGTCATGAATTTTGCAGTGCAGGGCAGATCTGACACACACCTCAACAAACAAATGGACCTGGACTCACATTCTCTGAATAATTTACACAGGGAACTTAGATTTCTTTGCAGATCCAAGGTAATGACTTTTTATAATCTAGAAAATGTAGTTTAATATTCTCATGCTAATTAATTGTGTTCTAAATCATGCTTCCAGAGCTTACAAATATCAATCAACACAGGACACATGAGCATGCGTAATAAGAAATGAAATTTTTTTCTGAATCAAATTCAATTTCTTTGTAATTTAAAACAGCACTGGATGGTAAAAACATGTTGGCATAAGAGGCCATGACTGGAACATCCTAAAACATCAGGAACAATCTAGAAACCAATTGAAAGAAATTTTTTACTATATAAATCTACCCAATCTTTTTGTTACAGTACCTCCCTAAATCTAATCTGGTTTCACTATCATACTTATTGCATTAAAGGATGCTCAACTATCTTTTTACTCTAAATGCTGAATTTAGCAAACATTGTGTTTCACTTCAATGCATAGGAGCTGAAGCTGTATATAGATTATAGTCTTTTGTGTACGTAACAATGAGTCTTCAATTAATCTAAATATAACGAGGAAGGGAACTTCTGGTGTCTCCTCATAGACAAAGTCATTTACTATTTTATAATGGGTGCTTCATGAAGTCTTCAAAAATGTCTGAATTTGGTATTATTTCTCATATTTTTCTCTGTTTGATTCCACAAGAACATACATTCTCATGACAGTTCTTAGAAATATACATTTTGGCCCAAAGGAAGTTATTTTTAGTTGTTTTTTGATCAGTTAGTGAAGGGGACCCCCACACAATGGGGGTTCCCTTCCAGACCCTTGAGTAGACACAAACCACACCCAAACACCTGTGTTCACAGAGAGTCCCTTTATTAAGCAGGGAAGAAGAGTCAAAATTGCTGCTCTCTGACTCAGGCAGAAAAAAGCAGCAGCAAGTGACCTTGTAGGTGTGATCTTTTAAGAGGAGAAAAGGTGAGGTCTGTGTTAGAATGGGTGATAAAGGAGATAAGGGATGAGAAAGAAGGGGAAGGAGACAAGGAAAAGTGGGGAGGGGATTTGTCCGGAAGGGAAAAGGACTTGCCTCTGCACATGGGCAAATGGCAGTTTATAAAGGTAAAGGGGGAAACCTCATGTTAAGATGCTGTGTTTAATTTTAACTGGGCATGTTAATTAGGTGAGCCAAAGGGGACTTTTGATTGCTGGACTTTGGTAGTCAGCCTCAGGAGGAGAAAGTGGCCAAATAAGGGAACAGACCTTGGTGGCTAGCGTTAGGACTGTAATCTGATGGTTTTTAGCAAGGCATGGAGAATGGGGAAGAAGGGAAGTCCTGCCAGAACCACGTGTTCCTGTGGGCTAGTGTCCCTTCCCTTAGTGGTGCAATTTGTTTAAAACAAATGAATGGAAAGAAGTAAACAAGGTGCAGACCCACCCTTCGATTGTTTTTCTGCCCTTGAGAGCAGAGTCCAGATTCTCAGCCTGCTTTTACTTTTAAACTTGAACTTACTATGCAGCCACAACATGGCAGACTCAGTTCATTAAGTTTTTCTTCCTAAGTAAGAACTGAACAAAAATGACTAGGTATCTTCCTTCTCATATACTTTATGACCATATGTATCCCATAAAGACCTCCTTTAATTCAGGGAGAGGGGACCTTACAGAGGCTGACTTTGTTTTACATAAGAAGTCTCTAGTATTAGAAGACATGTGCCCTAGGGTCTCTCTCTCCCTCCCTCCCTTCCTTCTCCCTTCCCTTCCTCCCCCTCTCTCTTCCTCTCCTCTCCCTCTCTCTTTCCCTCCCTCTCCTCTCTCTCTCTCTCTCTCTCTCTCTCTCTCTCTCTCTCTCTCTCTCACATACACACACACACACACACACACACACACACCCCACACACACCATGCTAAGATGTTGCCCTCTGACCTAACATTTCCTCTCTCCTGATCTCAGAAGGAAGATGATACACGAAGCCATGGGAAAGTGTTTATCTGCTTAGGAGAAAAATGAACATCCTGTTAGTTTTAGCATCTAGCTCAAGAGAAGACACATGGGAAGACTGTCCTGCTGAATTCAACGGCTTTTTACTTTTCCTAGTTTCTCTTTTTCCATATATCCAGGGGCCCCTTTCATTTCCAGACCATATATTCAGCAGCACACTCTGGTCTACTGAAATATGCAAATAACTAACATTAGATAGAGTGCCAATATGCATTATAGACCATGTATTGTCTATTCCACTACCACACCAAAGCTCTTCTGTGGCTATTTCTACATGAATAAAGTATTTAAAAATTTAAAAAAAAATTTTTAAACTGCACTTCTTGTTAGAAACAGTGAGTTGGAGGAAAACTAGAAAAGGAAATGTTTTAGATTATCCTTATCCTGCGGTATTTTTTTTTGTTAAATGTGGCATTAACACTCAGACCAAATATTTGCTTGTGTGACCTCAGCTTTCACACCTACTTTCATAGCAATATGGATTGAAATGGTTTCAAGTTCCCAGGAAGAGAATAACCAACAACAACCTTTAATAGTCAATTGTATTTTTCTAAAACATAGAATCCTATCATTTTCCAAACAAATATGAATTAGACTGTTTTGAAATGAAACTTACCATTAATTCAGGAGGGTAGATCTAAAGAAAGGGAAAAAAGTGATTATACATTGGAAAAATAAGAAAAATATTGTCTGTCTGTAATGGGGACTATATTTATTTTATATTTCCCATCATATAAATCTCTATACAAATACCTTTAAAGAAACATTGAGTTTGTTATGGTTGATTGCTAGTTATTTAAATGGGCAATTTGAGTGATTAAATAGTTTGTTTGATATATTGTGACATCATCTGCAACACAAGGTTCTAAATACGTTTTGTTGGGCCCATTGACAATAAAGTTAATTGAAAACTTGGCAGGTATCCAGGTAAGCAATCATGGTTAGTCAGAATAAGCAGAGAAATGTTCATGAAGCACAGTAAAACACAATGTTGTTGTTTGCATCAAAACCAATGTATCTTTCTAAGTGTAGGCACAAATATATATTTGTAAATGTATAACTATTTAACTTGGGGATCCACAAAAATCTTTTTTTTTTATTGTGATCCAGACAGCAAATATTCCAGATTTTATGGGCCATACTGTTTTGGTTGCAAACTACTCAATATTGTCCTCACAGGTCAAAAGCAGCCATAAACTTTAGGCATAAGAGTTGTGGCTATTTTCAAATACAACTCTATTTTTTATGTTCAAAAAGGTTTAAGTTTTATTAAACAGCTCATCTTTCTCAAAGTCAACACAAAAATCTTAGCTGAGGCTGGGTTTTAACCCTTTAGATTAAAGGTGAGTCAGAAAGCAGTTTTCAAAATGTACTAAAATAGGTTTTGAAAGTTTAAATTACAACCATGACCATGATTTGAAAAAAAAAGGTGTAGGGGGAACCATCTAAAATGAAATTGGTGCATCATTAAATTTGTTTGTTTTCCTGGGGTAATTTTGTTATAATTTCTTTTATGGCATATAGACATTTTTATTTATTTGAGTTTTTATTTATTCATTTTTTTTCATTGAAAATAGATTTTAATGCAATATATTCTGATTATAGCCTCTTCTCCCCCAACTCTTCTCAGATCCTCTCCAGTTCCCCATCCACTCAAATCCTCTCCACCCACTCAAATCCACACCAATTGTTTCTCTCATTAGAAAACAAGCAGGCATCTATAATAATAATAATGATAATGAAATAAGATAAAATAAAACCAAATAAACCAGAATAGAACAAAGCAAACAGAAAAAAAAACCCTCACAGGGAAAAAAAAACCCACAAGAAACACACATAGAAGCAGAAACACACCCACACACTCACACACACACACACACACACACACACACACACAGACACACACACACAAATCCCACAATCACCACAAAATTTGAAACCATAATATATAAGCAAATGACCTGTAAGGCAAAGCAAAACAACCTCAAGTTGAGCTCATTTTATATTGACCATCTGCTGGGCACGAGGCTGCCCTTAAGTGTGGTTTGTATACCCAGTAAGATTCTGTTGGAGAAAACAAATTTTTCCTTTGTGATCATTGAAGATAGCATTGGATATCAATTGGAGACAGCTTCTAGGTTGGGGATGAAGCCTTGTGTCCAATTCCCCTTCAATGCTGAGACTCCATCTAGGTTAGATCTGTGCAGGCACTGTGCATGCTCTTATAGTCTCTGTGAGACCACATATGTGCATCAAGTCATTTGTTTTTAGAAGGTCTTCTTTCCTTGGTGTCTCCCATCTACATTGGGTCCTATCTATCTGCTTCCTTTTCCATAGAGTTGGGGTGTGATTTTATGGAGACACCCTATTTAGGATTGAGCGTTTCAAGGCTTGCATTTTCTGCACATTGTCTAGTTGTGGGTCTCTGTATTTGTTCTTCTCTACTGCAGGAAGAAGCTTCTCTGATGATGGCTGAGGAAGACATTAATATTGTTAGGAGTCATTTTATTGCTTTATTCCTTTATCAGAACAGTACTATTGGGTTTTCCACTAGGTCCATGGCATACCTAGTCAGGCATAGGCTCAGCTCACTAAGTAGGTCTTACATCCAATTCAGATAGTGGTTGGCTACTCCCACAACCTTTTCCCCCCACTATTACAACAGTGTATCATGCAGACAGGTAACCCTTGGAAATTCAAATGCTTATAGATGGGTTGGTGTTTACCTTTCTCTTCTGGTTACATGCAGAATATCTCCCAATACCATGAACACTAGTCAGTAGGTGTGAAAGCTTTAGGTAGGCACTTGTTCAATTTCTCTCTGTTCAATGAGTTGTGCAGGTGTTGTCGTCAGAAGTAGGGCCTTACTATCAGTTAGTGGAGAGCAAACAATAGCTTTGCCAATAGCCTGGGTTATTTAGAAGTTTCCATGGATCCCTTTCCTGGCACTGGAGGTTTGATTTGGTGGTGAAAGATGTCTAGCTGGGTGGGGCTTTGTCTCCTCCATTATTTGGTAATTCCATTCGTGTTTCTTCCCTAAATATATATTTTAATAATCTTCTAAAGAAGTAGGTTTCTATGTGACCCCTCAAGTGATCCTTAAGTTTTAGTTGTTTCTCCCTCTATTCCATTATTCCAACCCTTTGCACCCCTCTTCCCTCCCCTTCCCTGTTTGAACCTCCCATTCTAGCTGCTACTCTGTATCCATCCATATCTATTCTGTTTCCCCTTCTACAGAGATTATGAAGTCGTGTTGAATTCTGGCAAAGGCATCTAATGAGATGGTCATATTTTGTCTTTGGTATATTTATATGGTGGATCACATTTATTGATTTGCATGTGCTGAACTATTCCTGCATCTTTGGGATGAAGCCTACTTGATCATGGATTATTTTTCTGATGTGTTCTTATATTTGATTTGCTAGTATTTTATTAAAGAATTTTGCATCTATGTTTATAAGGAAAACGAGTCTATAATTTTCTTTCTTTGTTAGGTCTTTATCTAGTTTAGGTATCGGGGTAAATGTGGCCTCATAAAAAGAATTGGGCCATGTACATTCTGTTTCCATTTTGTAGAACAATTTGAGAGGGGCTTGGGTGTTAATTCTTTTTGAAGGTCTGGTAGATTTCTTCACTTAATACATTTGGCCCTGGGTATTTTTGATGGGGAGACTTTTAATTTCAGCCTCTACTTCACTAAGGGTTACAGGTCTGTTTAAATAGCTTATCTGATCTTGATTTAACCCTGGATGGTGGTATATGTCAAGACATTTATACATTTCTTTTAGATTTTCCAACATAGTGGAGTACAGATTTTTAAGTATGTTCTTATGAGTCTCTGGATTTCCTTGGTGTCTATGTCTTCCTTTTCATCTCTAATTTTATTAATTTGGATCTTTACTTAATTTGGCTAAGAGTTTATCAATCTTACTGATTTCTTCAAAGAATCAACTCTTTGTTTTATTGATTCTTTTACTATTTTTTCTTTGTTTCTATTTTATTGATTTCAGTCCTGGGTTTGATTATTTCTTGCCATCTATTCCTTTTGGGTTTTATTTCTTTTCATGTTTTTCTTTTCCTTTTTTTTTTCTAGAGCTTTCAGGTATAATGTTAAGTAATTAATATGTGATCTCTCCATTTTTTGATGTAGGCAATTAGTGCTATGAACTTGCCTCTTAAAACTGTCTTCACTGTGACTGTTCTCTGGATATTAGGCCTTCTGTGACTGTGGGTTGCCTGGTAGTGAGAGCTTCTGAGTCCCTGCCATGTACAACCACTGGGGGTCCAGAGTAGAGTGTGTTTCTATGTAGTGGGACCCAACACAAAGGAATATGGATGCATTAGAATGAGGGCCCCCAAAGGGTCCAGAGGACAGAGGAAAGCTTGGTCTTGCATGAGGTTTGGTGAAGTCGCCAGTGAAATAAGTTATAGGGAGGCTAGGCCACTAGAGGTGGTCTGTTACAGGGCTGGGATTGAGACTGGCAAATTGGAAATGACAGATAGGAAGATGCAAAGACTCTCTACCTCACAACTTTATTTTTGAACATGCCACAAAATATTTTTGTTGTTTTTCTCTTAACCAAAAGGAAATGGAAGAATTTACACATTAGTTTGTAAATCATTCCAAGATGGGCAGCAGGTTGATTTGATCCATGTACCATGTAATAGAAATTTATAGGCTCTGTTGTTGTTCATATGATCTTTAGAAGTTTCTTTATTTTCACTGTTTTTCAGTCATGTGATCAGATCTCATATCCTGTGAGAGCCACTTGGTTCATCGGTTATATCTCAGCCCCCAGAAATCTTTTAGTTATTTTAAACAGAAAGACCAAAAAGTATCTCTTAAACAGAGTAGAAAGTCATCGTCAGTTTTTAAATCATGCACCCTTACAAGAATGGATTCTCCATGAATTTCACAGTGGCTCTTGTTACTACATGCCAATTTCAACTTTTATTATTCAATTTTTATCAACCACACATTTTAATCTCATTTTGTAGCTTGTATACTTTAGAAAGCACATCATGTAAAAGTTTTAAAATTGCCACATCAGATTCTCTCTCCACATAAATGCATTATTTGAGTTTCTTTTTCTGACATTTCTCAAAGCATTGATTTTTGGAATTTGGTGAGACCCTGACTGACTTGGAATCTTTGGATGTATGGAAATTTTAGTTTTAGAGAGAAATGAGGAGGCATACAAATCAATTGGGTGGACACGAAAGATCAGCTTTTTTACTGAAATATAAGAAAAAATAGAGTGGATTTGTCATGGTATCAGAAATTAACATAGATTATATTAACATATCTGAAAATGATTTCACTACATTTTGTGACCTTTTCTAAGAAATGATACCAACAGTTGCTAATGATGGAATTATGTAGTAACATGTGTTTACATATAGGGAAGACAAGACTCCATTGATGGGAATTGAAAAGTGAGACTTTAGAGATATTAATGCTCAGGATAGTTTATTGGTTGCAAAATTTAATAGTATACATGGAGGATTCTGTGGACAGAACAGTAATTGTTACTTAGGCTGTGTCTTTGTTCACCCACACAACTAATTGTGGGAGGTGAATCCTCCTTCAAGTAAGATGAACAAGAGTCAGACTGAATCCAACCTTGATACAGGTGTAAACTTGGGACTCCTAGTGGTTTTCACAGGTATCCCCATGGTGAGAAATCCATTTAGGCATTTGTCTATGAATGAGGTTCTACATTGTAAACATTTTGTATACACACTACTTCCGATTATTTTAGTACAATTATGGAAGAATCTAATCTTTCTTAGTTCTAAATAATTAAAATAGATAAAATATTTGCATGGATGACTGGAATTAGGAAGGAATATTCTTTTTAATTAAGAGAACCAATGAAGCCATATTATTCCGTATCATTAAAATAACTTAGGGCATGGACAATTTTACACCAGAGCATAGTAGAACAAATGAATGAAGCCATACTGGCTCAGCTTGACATGCTATAGACTGATCTGTGCCCTCTCCATTTGCATGGTAGAGGCTGATAATACTTCAGTAATAGTTGAAGACAGAGTCTTGGTGATATAATTAGATTACATCATGAGGGTGGGGACTCATAAAAGGAATACCAGAGCATATGTATTGTTTAATTAGAACACATAAACACATCTCTGGGACTTAGCCTCAATGCGCTGGGTCAGTTCACATGCTCATTTTCTACTATTGCTACAATGTTATCATGTGATCACTTGGATATTTGGGACAAATCAATCAGAATTAGTAATTAAGTTGGAATTACTATTTTGGAAATAACAGAATTTTTTTCTAGTTGAAAACAGTAGCTCTGAGTCCAATTTTAAATTGAAAGTGAAGACAGAATCCAAGAAAGAGAAAGAAAAGAAAGAGCTGGAAGAGATCATGTTAAATATTTCATAGTGAGTAACATTTGCCATGTATTGAGGCAGAATACATTGAAAAGATGTTCGCTGTGTAAAAAAATGGTTCAAAAGAATTAAGTGGACAATGCATTTTAACAAATAAGCAGTGACTTTGCTAATGTATTTTTTCAACAGTCAAAATCAATGAGATCACATCATAGATATTATCACTAAATGCCTTACAAAGTATTGAAACATTTTTCATGATGGCTCATATCTGCAATCCTAGTGCCTGGAAAATCAGAGTTTGAAGCCAGCCTGGTCTGTATCATGAGCTTCAGGCCAACCATAGCTACATAGTGAGATCCTGCCTCTCCAAGTTTTTCTTTTTTTCTTTTTGAGTTGAGTTGAGCTTAACTCTGGTTGCTATTAAATGGTCTACACACTGGCATACAAAGTATCTTTTAGGCAGAGAGTTGAGAAAAACACTATTTTAGTTATGGAAATTGTTAGAAAACTGTGCAGAAAACAAAATATTTCTATAACTTTTAAAATATTTTTTAATTTATTTATTATGTATAAAGCATGTATGACTGCAGGCCAGAAGAGGGTACCAGATCTCATTACAGATGGTTGTGAGCCACCATGTGGTTGCTGGGAATTGAATTCAGGACCTCTGGAAGAACAGCCAGTGCTCTTAACCTCTGAGCCATCTCTCCAGCTCTTAAAATATTTTTAAAGTCTCTAAAAATATGAATTTAGAATACAAGTGGATAGAAATGAATATGGTAACTCATATCCAATTATTTCAAGATTTAGGTGATTATATCTATAAACATATTTACTTATTTTATGTGTTGTGCTGGCATGGTGTCTGTGCATCCCATGTAGGCAGTGCCTGCAGAGCAGAAGAGGGTGTCAGAGCCTCTAGAACTGGGTCTGCAGACACTAGTTACTCTGTGGTTTCTTGGAACTGAACCCGGGTCTTCTGTAAGAAGTGCTCTCGACTTTTCATATACACTTTCAGATGGGTTACACGATTTGAGGTATGAAAAATGAATTCTCAGGACACAGTTTATCTCTAAAGACATTTGTGTTTATAAAGAAATGCTTCTAATTTGTGACCTGAAATACTAAGTTTGGGCATACATATTTTAATAACTTATGGACAGATAAGACAAGAACTTTGATGGCTAGGGAGATGTTCAGTTGATTACATACTTGCTGTGTAAGTGTGAGGACATTGCTGATCTCTGTAGCACGCACATAAAAAGCTGGGCATGGAGGGACATGCTGTAATCCTAATAATGCAAGGTGGAGACAAGAGGATTCTCGGACTTCCTGACTAGCCAGACTAGCCAAGTGCAGAACTCCAAGTTCAGTGAGTGACCATGCCCTAAAAAAAATAAGGTGGAGAGCAACTGAGGAAGGCAGCTGAGACTGACCTATGGCCTCTATAAATGCTCATTGGGCACTCATACCTGCACATGCTCATGCTCACACAGCACACATTCCTGCGTACACACAGTTTAGAGCTGTTAAATCATTCATTGCACACAGAATGGAGGAAGAAATAGAAGACGATAGAGATAATGATCTTACATTGTTCTTAACTATGGTTGAATCAGGGAAGCATTTTATAAATGGCTATTATATTCTCAATCTAACTCATGATTTTCCCAAATGAAAGAAATGCTTGACAATTTTTTTGACTGATAGAGGCAAAATGAGTTAGTTAATTTTATCATCATACACTGCATACATATGAACTATTGACACTGCAAAGGAATAAAAACCAGTGCTTTGTAAGTTTGCTTGGCACGTGTGGAATTCCAGTTAAAATAGAAACTTTCTGCAGCATAATTCAATAATAACCATGCTATATATATTCTGAGCATGAATCAACATGCTTCATTGGGAGGAATAGTGTTAGGAAAATTTACAAGCACTACAAGAAACCTTTGAAGAAAACTTTTTCCTATTAGTACTTTAGGAATTGCTTTTCAGTTCATGTAATTTCCCTTTGAATTCTATGTTAATAACACTGAGTTGACACTGATTGTTTAATTCACTTGGAAAGACTTTTTTGTTGTTGTTCTTTTTTGATTTTTTTTGAAGGTGGTGTGTTTTCACTTCAGTTAAACAAATTCTTCTAAAAGAGATGACCCAATTTTGTTGTTTCAGCAGCTAATACTAAGGGGGAAATTACTTCTTTGTACTTGATTTAGCTATTTGGAGAAGTAAAAAACTATTAGAGCAATCAGAAGTATAGGAAAAGCATTAAAACAATTTATTACCTTTACATACATTTGGAATGTGCTGGCAATGTGAACCAAGATTTTAACTATGACACTTAAGAAATTTAAAAACAGAGAATGAGGTTCTGATTAAAATATGTCACCCAAATTAAGAGGTGCTGTAATTGTAAAGTGGATATCACACTTTTAGAATATTTTGATGAGTAATAGGATGCAAAATATCTCACTAATAATATTTTATTGAGTGATAACAAATTATCTAGCAGTATTATATTAAATAAAATGTTGTTAAAATTAACCTCTCCCATTTTCTCCTTATATAATATGGCTTCTTGAAGGTATAACATTACAGAAGTAGTTTGTATAGATTTCTATAGAGCAGAACTGTTTTAGAGCTAGCCATCATACACAAAATGTATTGTGGAAAAAATCTAGGATTCCTGTGCCCTAGGAGCAGAATTCTGTTGGGTTTTTGTTTGGGAAAGGTTGAAAATATCCCAAGGGCAGAACTGTATTTCCATTTCCGTGTTTTCAGTTTCTAGCAAGTATTTTTGGGGAATCGGTAAATTTCCAATGATTGGGGCACATATATGTACATATGAACAGTCAGAGATTTGAGAAGTATGTATAAATAAGGCTATATATCTTCAGTTCTTTTCCTTTTATTGATGTAGATATTTAGGTGAAAATATTTTGGCTGTATTTTCTGTATGTCCCAGTTTGTCCAAGCCCTGGTTGCTCACCCCACTGCTGAGAGAAGGAGCCACATTCTTTGCCTTTATAGATTTAGGGTCTATGTGCTGAATATGTGACAAACAGCTCTGTACTGATGACCCTGATGGGTGACTGCCAGTTACACTCACTGACTGCCATGGCACAGGGCAACACGGTGCTACATGCAGGAACAACACAAACAACCATGGGCTAGGGGAGGAAGTTGTTGCTACCTCATGCTCCTGGTGAAGGATGTGACTGGATCATCTGAATAATCTGTAAGGTTTCCGAGGAAACCCAGCGCTCAACCATGAGCGGAAGTGAGACTATTCTCATAAGAAGGGCACATAGAGGTGACCAGAGGGCAAAAGAGTTTCCAATTAGGTCATTGTCTTCCTGTGACACCATGCATCGCAGTAGCACATAATATTAAGTTTTAATTTAAGATGGGTACAACAAGCCAGGCAGTAGTGGCTCACTTCTTTAATCCCAACACTCGGGAGGCAGAGACAGGTGTATCTCTAAGTTCAAGGCCAGTCTGGGATACAGAGTGAGTTCCAGAATAGACGTAGCTACACAGAGAAACCCTGTCTCTAAAAACAAAACAAAACAAAAAGGATGGTGTACAACAAACTCTTTCCATAAAAAAAAATAAAATCCAGTTGTGGATTTATTTTCCCCTGGTTATGACTAGGATTCGTAAACCAGTGATTTCCTCTTGCTCAAGGGATACACTGGAGTCTTAACTGTCTACACTTCTTCAATCTTGGAGGCAAGCACACAGGCATACACAGATTTTGCAACATCAATGTTCTCATAGTTAATAGACCAGAAATACAGCAGATTGAACATTCCCCTCTGACACCATTGACTTCTTATGTTCATCCTTTCCCTTCCTAACTCAACCCTTTTTCTTTTCTGTTAGACACTGAGTAAAAAGGCAAAGACACTAAATGAGTAATAATACTCTTTGTGGGTGTTAATACTGCTACTAAGACTCACATGTACTTCATAGCACATTGTGATTTACAAGATCAGCTGGACTCGGTGTTCAGACTTTGAAATGGAGCTGTTGATAAGTCCCTGAAGGAGATGAGAGACACGTGCAAGGGATACATTTCTGGGGGGAGATGTGTGTGAGGAGACAAGACACCTTTCAACCGAGTGGATCACACTCCAAACCGCCAATTAGGGAATCATGACAGGTTTAAGGCATGAGGAAGTAAATATGATATGAACTGCGGGCAATGTGTAAACAGATTCTTTTAGAAAGGTCTGCAGTGGTAGCTGTCAAGCAGTGAAAATCATAAGCTACATTTCAGACAGGAATGTAAGTTTCAGAGGGAAGAAATAGCTCCGTGGTGGTAGAGTGCACACTTGGTACACTTAGGCCCTGGGCTTATCCCCAGTGTGTATATGAAGGAAGGAAAGGTGGGAGGAGGGAGGGAGGGAGGGAAGGAGGGAAGGAGGGAAGGAGGGAGGGAGGGAAGGAGGGAGGGAAGGAGGGAAGGAGGGAGGAACAGAAGTTTCTCTGTGGGGGTCATTAAAATACAGAGGGTATTTTAATTTCATTGTGCATTAACTGTCAGCTTTGAAAGGCGAATTTAATGTTTACCATAATTATAAGAATTCTTCTTTAAGAAATATAATTGCTTCCATATTAGTATAAAAGTAACAGAATAGGAATTCTTAGAATATTTTGCTACAAAGTTAATCTGTAGGATGGGATGTTATGTCTTTTAAAGCAGCATTTATGTAGTATTTGTATTTTTACATGTTGCTAAACACCAAGAAATAGAAGAGTAATTAAATTTTTGTTAGAAAATTTAGCCACAGAAAGCAGCTAAGACTTGGTAATCTAGAAGACACTTTGCTGACTAAGCCTCACCTTCAGGCATGTGCATTTCTCCTGGGAGCCACAGCTGCTTGCCTGAGCAGCAGACTTAAACACCCAGGATTCCACAGGGTGACTGTGATGTAGTAGCTTACCACATTTCTAAGTATGTGGAAGGGGCTAGGGGGCCTTTTCAATTTAAGAATAGCTTACTTGTCTTAAGAATGTGTGGTTTGGGAAGAACAGGTCTGTTTAGAAAAGAAAGGAAAGGAAAGGCATATTGGAACAAGTTTGGGGAGAAAACCAAGGTTTCTTTTGAGCCATTTAGTTAATTCAATTAAATATGGGAATACCAATATGGATACTGTATTTATTCATCCATTTTGTCCTATGGTACAAGTACCATTATCCCCCCCACCTTTTTTTTAACAGATGAAGAACTGCAGATAAGATGAAGCTGAGAAGCCACATCAGTTTGGGAGTTTGTGTGATTACAGGGTGCGGGCAAGTTTTCTACAAAAGTCAGAGAAGATTAATGTTATTTTTTTTAATTCTCTTTTTTTGGGGGGGCTGCCACCCAGCTCCCAAATAAATCATACAAGGAGGGTTATTCTTAATTATGAATGCCTGGCCTTAGCTTGGCTTAGCATCTAGCCAACTTTCCTTAACTTAAATTTAATTCCATCTGTCTTTTGTCTCTGAGCTTTTCCTGTTCTCTTACTTCTGTAAATCTCTCTTTTCCTCCATTGCTGGTTGTGTAGCTGGGTGGCTGGCCCCTGATGTCCTCCTCCTTTTGAATTCTCTCTTCCCAGATTTCTCCTTCTACTCTCTGCCTGCCAGCCCTCACCTATCCTTTTTCCTGCCTCACTATTGGCCGTCCAGCTTTCTATTAGACCATCAGGTGCTTTAGACAGGCACAGTAACACAGCTTCACAGAGTTAAACAAATGCAACAGAAACAAAAGTAACACACCTTAAAATAATATTCTATTACAGAATACTTTCCTAGTTGAAGAACATCTAAAAGTAATGTTTACTTCAGGTAATATGCTGGATTCTATTGTTAGGGGTTCTTTTGAAATAGATGCATCAACTATTATTATTAACAAATATATAGACAACTTGTTTTATTTATCTTTTATGTTTATTCATTCTTCTAGAATTTCATATAGAACATTTTTATTTTCCTACCCCCCAACTCTTCCCAGATCCTTGTCTCCTCCCTACTCACCCAACCTCATGCTCTTTCTCTCTCTTAAACAAATAAACCAACAAAATTAAAAACAAAAAAAAAAGGAAAAAAGTTACTGAAAACATGGGAGTCTAATTTGTATTGGACAACTACTCCTGAGCATGTGGCCTACTGTGGAGTATGGTTGGTATACCCAATGACACTCAGAAGTTAAGATGCTCACACTATTATGTTTTATTAATTGAAGTCTCTTCCCTCAAATCATTAATCTTGAATTTCAGAAACTTCAAAATCATGTGAGTTCAGTATAGCAAGCGTTATGCTTATTTAACTTATACCTGTGTGGTAAAGAGTACTTCAATTGCTAGGCTTAAGTGAATAGCCACAGATAAGTTTGATTTTGAAAATTTTCATACAGCTACTTACTTACTTTGATTTCAGTTTTCCTTACTTTGAGATTATAGTATGTTGAATTTTCTTAACTTTCTTATGCTTTGAACTAAACTTAGAACTTGCCTTTCTCAAGAATAGACTTACATAGAGAGCGATTGGTTCAAAATTTTCAATGGTAACAATAGCCAGTTGCCCTCTACATCATTATATTTAATAGAAATTATTTGTTCAGCAATTTAAAAGACCATTACTAGACTTTTGCTTCAAATAAGTGACAAAATTAGAAGGAATGATTATAGTGATATTTTATTTGTATTGAAATGTGATTTTATTTGTATGTCAATAAAGTTGCCTTGAGGTCAGAGCAAGCCAGAGCAGAAGCCGAGCAGTAGTGGGGCACGCCCTTAATCCCAGCACTTGGGAGGCAGAGCTAGGCGGATCTCTGTGTGTTCAAGGACACAGCCAGCATAGCAGACACACGCCTTTAATTTCAATACCAACCATAGAAGACCTGGAGGTCTGTACAAACAGGCAGTGACGAGGAGGTCATGTGGCTGGGTTACAACCAATGAGGGAGGAGAACAGAAAGTCTTTAAATAGACAGGACGCATAGAAGTAGGTCTCTTGCAGAGAGGAGGAACCGCAGAAGCAGTGAAGGGTAAGGTTTTCTGCTTTGGCTCTGACCTCGTGGTTTTTAACTCTTCAACTGGCTCTGTGTTTCTTATTTAACAAGCAGGATACATCTACAAATGATAGAGAAAGGCACTGTTTTAAAAAATGAGAGGAGATGAGTGGGCAGCTGGGCAGTGGGGAAGGCCTCAGATTATTGCCTTCCTGCTATTCAAATAGGGACCACTTTTCCATGAAACTGTCCTGGGAAACATCTCCTGTAATTCAGTCTTGCCTCTAGCGTCCATCTTCAAGACTAGCACAGAGACACTGAAAACAACATGAGAAAAATTGAGTCAGTATTTCTTTTTTCCAACATATTTTAAATCTCTGGAAATTCTAAGTCCCACTGTGTCATCAAAGCAAGAATTAAGGGAAGTTTGATTTATCATCAAGTTTCTGAATTCTTATAACCTGCAGACGAAGAATGAACTATTCGTCGGGTTGAGAAGGTGGTGATGACCTCCAGAACAGCAGAACTTAGCACATGCTTTTCTGTGCATTACTCCATCTGTCCACTTCCACAAAGAGCTTTGAAATGCTGCACAAAATAATATTATTTTACGACCTGTCAAATGGGAACTCATTGAAAAACTCATGAGACGATTTTCAAAACACTTTGCACTCTACACGTGAGAGTCAGTTGGTGTTTCTGAGGTTAGGACAGTAAATCAACCTGATGCAGGAAATGTGGATGGAATTAAGATCACTTGGGATTCTTTGATTTTCTCAGAATGATTTATCATTGCTTCATGTTCTGATGTAGGGATGTAGACAGAACACGGAATGGGGATGAGATATTAAAAATCTCATTCAGGACCAATATATCTGAATCAATCATATGTGATATAATACAACCTTATATAGATGTGATTTCTTCTTACTGATTGACTGCAACAGTGTCCTCACACATATTTGCAACAAATTCCACAATGAAGAGGAGACATTTTTAGTCACCTTTCTAGCCAACTTATTTGTACTCATCAGTAAAGGAAAAGAAAAATCTAAGCCTTTTAAATTCCTTAATTTTGGGATCAGATTGCATGATCTTTCCTTAACAATTTTTTTTTCATATTTCTTTTATTATTTTCTCAGAAATATATCTTTTCTGGTATTTTAAATAGAAATTTGAAGCTGACAACCTAAAAATTTAGACGAAGACAATTTACTGGCAAGATTATATTGTTTGGATTTTTTCATACAAGTTGAATAAATTAATTGACTTTAAAATTATAATATAAAGAGAAAACACCATGCTCAATAACATACTCCCCTTGATATATCAAATGAAGGAAATGCATGTCAAGAGACCAGGAACCATCAGCATGTTCCTCCCTCCCAAAGGCCTGTTTAGACAGATATTCCTGTTTGTTTTCCTGATGACCACCTAAACTGCTTTCCGGGATCCACTCACTTCCTTCATCTAACCAGCCACGCTGAGCTCTGTCTCTTCTTTCTATTGTTTCCCTTGTTCATTTCCTCTGACGGAAGCATCTACCCTAATCCTAGCAGTGTGGTATAGCACAAATCCTAATTAGTCTTAATAAAAACCTGGAGCCAGATATGGGGTAAATTCTGAAAGATCAGTAAAAGAGTCAGCCAGTAGAGAGACTTCTTCCCTCTACTGAATCCTCAGCCTGAAAGGGCCGAGAGCTCCTGTCTCCACCCCACCTTACCACTTCCTCTCTCCACCCAGCCATATCACTTCCTGTTTCCTCCTCCTAAGTGCTTGGATTAAAGGTGTGTGCCACCACTGCTGGGCCTCTAGTGGCTTAGCTCCACACTCTGATCTTCAGGCAAGATTTATTTGTTAAAGCACAAACAAAATATCACCACAGTGGGTGTCTGAATTCTTATTCACTTCCTTTGCTGGGGACGTCTGTCCTAACCCCAGCAGTGTGTGGTGTCTGTGTTCTGCTTACACAGTCACTGGCTCTCCTCAGTTCAGATCCACAGGTAAGTGCATTTCCTTAAATCATGGAAGATCAGGTTGTCTTGCTCTTCCTCTAGCCATGGTCTGTGAATGCCAAACCCTGAAGCTTCCTCCCTGGTGTGCACCTGAGCTGTGCAGGTGTTTATTGAGCTGTCACTTCACACTAAATCCCCTGGTTTCATTCAGTGAAGCAACACTTCCAAGTTGTAAATCTAAAGCTAGCTCTCAGCAAGAGGAAGAATAAAATTCAGGAACAGAGAAAACTAAATACAGCAGCCAAGTTCGAACATAAAACCCAACCAAAATTACGAACTGCTGGCAGGATACACCGGAAAGGAAGAACTCCGGCTCTCTACTGGATGTGGGCATGGGGACCATGGCAGAGGAGGAGAAAGAATGGTAAGGAAGTTTTTTATTATTTATTTATTTATTTATTTATTTATTTATTTATTTATTTATTTATTTATGTTGTTTTTAACCTTGAGCTTAGTTGTGTTTTCGGCATATGTAACCATGAAAAGATATTGGATATCCAAAAATGAAGACTGATGACACAAAGCGTGGGTTGCCTGGCAAGGAACCACCTTGGCTCTCTTTACATGGCTGCTTATAACCCAGTGTTGTGTTCGGTTCTGCCCAATGGCACCAGTGGGGATGCTACGAGATATATTGATTGCCCTATAAGATACTTGGCAGCTGTTGTCCCATGTGAAACGGCTTCAGGTGACAGTGGGAGGTGAAGAGAACGAGGACACAGTCTACATGCAGGGCTGTGACTGCTGGAGTGAGAGGAATGACCCAAGAAACCTTTGGCCCTTCCGATAGACAGACAATTCAGGACTAAAGTTCTAGATGGTTCAATATTAAAATTCTTCATCCACTCACTAAACTAGCCAGCCTAACATTTGTTTCTCTAAGGCAAAACTATGTCAAAGCACCCAAAGGGGCCTGCTGTTTGGTTTTTGAAAGTACATTGTTTGTTGTAACACAACCCACTCATTTGTTCATATTTTATCTATTCTTTTTAAATGGCAGAATTAAGTAGTTGCAGCTGAGCCTGTGGAGCCCACAAAGAAAAGCATTCACTCACCTTTGTCTTGAGTTTATCTCCATAGTGTGTCATCATTGGACAGTTGATATCATTAGTATGTGGACTGGGACCTTTCTTAGACCCCCACTAGTCACAATTTGCACATGTCCTACACACAGGAAAAAGAAAATAAAACAATAAAGAAGACAGGGAGGGAGGGAGGACAGTAGGGCACTCTCAACTAAAGCACACGCTGTTGGTATGGATTATCCAAGAAAGGGATCTGAGTGGATTTCTCAGGAGGGGTTTATTGAAGGAGGCTCTTGGCCATTCTAGGGAGCAGTGAGAAGTGGGGAGAGGCCTAACTGAACTGCACTGTAAGGTTTCAGGTCTCACCACTATGGCTACCGCACAATGTGACAATTCTAAAATGGCAGTGTTGGAGTTGCTGTGACAGGCAGGACATTGTCCCTGGCTCAATATTGCTAATTGTTTTCTGTTGTTGGCTGTGTTCCTGGTGGTAATATGTGACCTTCATACTTCACATTCAGTTGGTGAAGGCCACCCTCTTGTGTTATTTGTATGTCCTTGTTTTTGTATTCAAGTGTTTCTTCTATCAAGAGCCTGTCTAACTAGCCAAGCATTCTTGAGGCAACATTTTCCTTCATCCTACAAATTAGGTTCCAGGTTGTGATGGTTAACTTTGATGGTCAACTTGATTAGATTTAATTTCATCATGGGAACATATCTACAGGTGTGCCCATGTCAGTGTTTCCAGAACGGCCTGTCTGAAGAAGGAAGACCACCCTGGATGTGGGTAGCACACTGATGGGTTCAGATTTTTAACTAATGAAAGAGGAGGCATTGAACTGAAAACCAGGATTTCTCTCTCTGGCTCTTGTTTGCAGATAAAGGTGACTATGTAGGATGTAGCAGGAATCTTAAATGGTCTTATTAATAAAATCAAACCTGAGGTCAGTTATTGGGGTGAATGCTGGAAGATCAGAGAAGCAGGACAAGCCACAGCTACCTCACCTGGCCAGTTCCTCAGCTGATCCTGTTTCCTCAGATTGGAAGCCTCTGAGTCCGTATCCGAATGGATCTCAGCTGAACTGCTTCTTGAAAGCCTGAATGCTTAATCAGCCAAATGCTTCTAGTTTCTAGTCTTAATGCCTTATATACCTTTCTGCTTTCTGCCATTACTCCCTGGGATTAAAGACTAACTTTCTGAGATTAAAGGCTTGAATCACCATGCTTGGCTGTATCCTTGAACACACAGAAATCCAGGTAGGTCTCTGCCTCTAGAATGCTAGGATTAAAGGTATGTGCTACCACTGCTTATCCTCTATGTTTAATATTGTGGCTGTTCTGTTCTTTGACCCCAGATAAGTTTATTGGAAGCACAATATTTTGGGGAACACAATGCCACCACAGCTCCTCACAAGTGTCTGGCTTGGGCTTCTGAAACCCCAAAACCCAACCCAGTGACATACTTCCTCCATCAAGGCCATGCCTCTTAGTAGTGATACTCCTTATGAACCTATGGGGGCCATTGTCATGCAAGCCATCACATGCACTTTTGTTTGGTATTTTCTCATAGAAACAAGAAAATTAACTAGCTCATGGGTGAAATGACTGAAGTTCTGCCTTTGAGAGAAATTCTCTTTTATCCAGGGTCACTGGATAGGCAGGAGGCCATGGAATACTCACAGTCTAGTTTTGATTTGTCTTCATATACCAAGGCAACCAGCCTTGAATCAAGCTCATGCTTTTATATCCATCACTGTTTCATCATAAGGTTGCTCTGTATAACCACACTGGGAGCTGAAGGAGAGGCGTGAGTGCAGTGCATGGGTGGTTGATGACAGCATTAGTACTAACTGATTGCTGCTTTCTTGGGCCTTGAGTCTTGTATCTGGGCCCAGATTTAAAACTTATATTTGATAAATTGTGTGTGATCTTCAGATTTTGTAGGTTTGGCAAAACTAAGCTCTTAGGAAACAGTTCTGCAGCTCATTCTTTTGACATATCAAGGTCACACTTTTCATTTTTGCCAAGATCTAGAGGTTGGCCAGAAGTTATCCTTTCAAAACGATGGCAAATTTTTTGCTGTAGATAGCCTCCTCTTTCTAGAGAATCCTAGGATGTCTACATAATGATCATGCCATCAGTAATTTCCTGTAATCTCACTGGGTTTCTTCCCATTGTAGATAGCATAATCTTATTTTCTGTCAAGTACTCTGGCTAAGTAGCAATGCAGCTGGCAGTATACTCTAGTGGGGCTACAGATCTATTTTCTCCCCTGAGAGCACGAGAAAGCAGTAGATTTCCTTATAATTAATACATACCACCAGGCTGTTCTGTCATAACATTTTTATTTTTATTTTGTGGTTGAGTATAACAGTCTGGGTTGTCAGTGGTGATCTCTCAGTATAGGCTTTTGAACTTTAAAGGTTTCTACATTGTAATTAGCTGTGACTCAGATAAGCCTGCCTATACAAATGACTTATGTGATTCAAATCAGCCTGACTACATATGACTTGTGGGACTCAGATCAGCCTGTTGGTACATATGACTTGTGTGACTCAGATCAGCCTGCCTCTACATATGACATGCGGGACTCAGATTGGCCTGGTTGTATGTATCACTTGTGTGATTCAGATTGGACTGCCTCTACATATGACTTGTGTGATTTAGATCAGCCTGCCTCTACATATGAATTGCTCTTTCTGTCTTGCATGTTCAGTACCCTTCTTTTGTCTATGACTTTAGTGTTTTAACTATAATGTGTCATGTAGGCATTTTTTTTTCTGGTCCTGCCTGTTTGGAGTTTTGTGAATCTCTTGCACTTGGACGGATATTCCTTTCTGTAGATTTGGGGAATTGTATAATAGGAATATTGGGATATATTTGAAAATGATGGAGCTTTTCTCTGTGCCTGGTGAGCTTAGCTTGTAAAGTAGGAGCCTACGAATTCAGAAGCCACCAAAAGCCATCTGAACTCAGTGGTTTTCTGATTCTTGTCTTGTGAATTCAAAGAGTAAGTTTCATGGACCACAGAATGTTAATTTTAGATGAAATTTTATTATAGATTCATAGATGAGAGCTTCAATGAAGGAAAGATTGAGGGAGAAAGGCATTGATGGAGGACAGGGGAAGAAAAGAGAGAGAAAGAGAAAGAGAGACACACAGAGAGACAGAGAAACAAAGGCATAGAGAATGACAGATGAAGAGACCTGTATAGCAGGAGGGGCATACGTAAAATAGGGTCCCATCAAGTTCCAAGTCTCAGGGCTTTGTTAAAACATTTGTGAGAGGTACTAGGGTGTGCTACAGGAGGAGAATAAGCTAGACAGGCAAGCTGGTGTTCACAAGGGCCTCTTCTCAGTTTTATCCACACATCTCACACAGTTTTTAGGCACAAGCACTCATTCAGGAGATAACAGAGAACTGGGAACCAGAGCTTTCTTCTGGCATTCCTGGTCCCCAGAAAGGACATCCCTAGAACAGTAGCTTTGGGGTTCCTGCCATACCAGGTGAGTTTCTATCTCTCAGTCTCATTATTTTTTATTGAAAATATTATCTATGCTTTTGGCCTGAAGTTCTCTTTCTATGTCCATGATTTGTAGGTTTGTTCTTTTCATGGTGTCCTGAAGTTGCTGTTTATTTTGTTTCTGTGTGTTTTAAAATTTATCAATTTCTTTAACTGAGTGATTCAGCCCTATTGCCAAGGCTTCAATCTCTGATATACTCTCTTCATGTTCCATTTTGCTGGTGAGGCTTCAACTGAAAATTTTTTTATCAGGCTTATTGAGTTTTTTATTTTTTGCTTCATTTCACTCTGAATTTTCTTTAAGCATTTCCTTCTCTCTGTTGGATTCAATTTTCATATTTTTCATTGTCCTCAATATTTCATTCAGCCACTTGCTATTGTTTTTGTGGATTTCAATTACTTTGTTCTTGTCCCTTTTAAGCTCATGCAAGTGTTCGTTTCATCATTATGTTCTTTGAACTCATTAAACAGGTTTACAATTGTCCTTTTGAATTCTGTACCTTTTATTTCATATATATTGCTCTCTCTATCGGACAATGCTATGAATTGGTAATTTCAAAAGGGGTGATATTGTTTTGGCCTAACTTCTTGTTTGTTTTTGCAGTGGGACACAGGCAACTGACTTTAGGTCATTATTTTATTTTATTATTTTATTATTTTTATTGTTGTCCTACTTTGTCTCTGTGTTTCTGTGATAAAAACACTGACCAAAAGTAACTTGGGCGAGAAGAAGGTTTATTTCAGTTTACAGGTGATAGTTCATGGCAGAGGGAAGCCAAGGAAGCAACTCCATGTAGAAACTTCAGTCAGAGATTACAGAGGAGTGCTGCTGACCAGCTGGAGCCTCCTGGTTGGTCAGCTACTTTGGTTATACAGCAATAGGCCTATGTGCCCAGGGATGACTTCCTATCCAGTGAGCTAGACCTGCCTGAATCCATCAGCAATCAAGAAAATCCCCTCTTACACATGGCCACAGGCAAGTCTGATGGGGGCAGTTCCTTATTGATGTTCTCACAATGTTTTAAGTTGACAACAAAGATTATTCATCACAGGGGTTTTTTGGTATGAGGTTTTCCATGCTTATTTTCTAAGGGAAAGGTTGGGTGTACAGTGATTTATCCTTTGTTTGTGGCAATTGTCTGGGTTCTAGGTCTCAGAAGGTGAGTCGTTCTGAGGTAGGATAGAAATGTGGAGACATGAGAAGGGAAAGGTGTCCCTCATCCAAGAATCCAGTGGAAACCTTTTGCCAACAGAAAAACATGAATTTCAGCCCAAGCAACAAATACTAAAGACCTTCCTCCCTTCCCAGCTATAAACTTGTAATTTGCTAAACATCTTGCACATGAAAAAGCACCCATTACTCAGAAAATGTGTGAACTAAACCCTTTTGAACCCTAATGGCTTCTCGGTTTATCTTCAAGTTGGAAACTACAAAGAAAGAAGGATCTAGGGCCAGATCTATTTTAACTCTTCTTTGAAGATGCTCTTTCTTTTGTATCTAAAGTTTAAGTACAGATTTGATTACACAGAGCGCAAACAGGCCCTGGTTGTTACAATCTATGAAGCTGAGAAAGAGCCCTGCAGGAAAGGGCTTAGTCTTCCAGAGCCCATTTATTACCTTTTATAGCATTCTGGTTACTGCTAGCTTGCTCTCCCCCAACCCCTGGCCCCCATCATGTGGCTGTCAGAGGCTGATGATATCATCTAGTAGTGAGCAGCAATTTCCTATTTTGTTGAGTTTCTGCAACATGGGCTGAGAGTGCGCCCAAGGAATTGACCTCCTATTTTCCTTTATAACATCATTCCAATGCATGGGGGTGCTATATTCTGCCTTGTTTTCTTCTTGAACTATGACCCTAACTGAGCATGCTCAGAGGTATGTATATTAAATTAATTGTGCATAGGAATATTTCCCACCTGGACATATTGATAGGCTTCCCTAATAATTTCCTTACCCTTTATTTGAGGAAAATATGGGTTTGGAAATGATACCCTTGCTCTCTTTGCCAGTTGAAGGTAATAAATAATTCTCTACTATTTTATGTCTTGGTGTGTTTGTTTTGGCTTTGTACTCATCATAATATGAGCCCATTGTGGAGCCTAGTTGATTATACTATCAGATTATAATTCCATCCAAGACATCTCTTGGGCGACCCTATAATGTCACTTATTCAAAGAGGGAGACAAAAAGGAAATTAAAGGTTTCTTAGCAATATTTCGAGTGAATCATAACTTGAGAGTCTCTGAAATGACATATATGGATAACAATGGACAATTAATTGCAACTATTCCTATAGGAGCTCATACTCACACTTGGGTATGTCTCGATTGCCCCACTCTGCCTTGAGAAGCACAAGCCCACATTTGGGTTTGTCTTGTCTTTGCTTTCCATTGAGAAATACATGCCTACTCTATTAAACCATCTTTACTAGAACTCTGACTCTGTTTCAAACTGGTTGTGCCTGGAATTCTTTTCTGCACTGAAAACACAAAGTTTGGAATGAGTTGGGTTCCCTAAAAGATTAAGGGAACTCCTTTGTCCACTGAGGACGGCAGTGTGGGAATCTGTCTCTATCCCTTTGTGACAGATATCTCCACCATTGTGTGCGTTTTACTTTCTAGTTGCTGGAGTGTGTGTCTTACTGTGGCTTTCATTTTTTAGTTGCTTCTGCTCATCTCATCTGATTGACATGTTACTGGTATAATGGACAAAGGTAACCATGCCAGAACGTTTTATGTCAACTTGACACAAGCTACAGTTATCTGAAAGGAGGGAACCTCCATTGAGAAAATACCTCCATAAGATATGGCTGTAAGGCACTTCTTAATTAGTGATTGACGGGGGATGGTGGTGCCATTTCTGGGCTGGTGGCCCTGGGTTCTATAAGAAAGCAGTCTGAGCAAGCCATGAGAAGCAAATTAGTAAGCAGCATTCCTCCATGACCTTTGCAGCAGCTCCTGCCTTCAGGTTCCTGCCCTATTTGAGTTGCTGTCCTGAGTTCCTTCAGTGATGGACTGTGGATGTGGAAGGGTGAGCCGAAGAAACCCTTTCCTCCTCAACTTGCTCTGTTTTATGGTGTTTCATCACAGTAATGCAAACTAAGACAGTAACATTCTAAAGAATGTGGAGATACATTCCAGATTTTTCCCATGCACATATTTTCATTGGATGCTTTAGGAAATAAATGTGACATATGTAAGAAGCTATACAATGGTATTTGTTTCTGTACTTAGAATTCATTTTTTACAGTTTAGTGGAATTTCCTTAAAATAAGAAGTATTTTGGCCAGGGAGTGGAGTGCATGCCTTTAATCCCAGCACTCGGGAGGCAGAGCCAAGTGGAGCTCTGTGAGTTCGAGGCCTGCCTGGTCTGCAAAGCGAGTTCCAGGAAAGGCACAAAGCTACACAGGGAAACCCTGTCTTGAAAAACCAAAAAAGAAAAAAAAAAAAAAAGAAAAGAAGTATTTTGACTGAAGTCTATTGAATTCAATCAGAAGTGGAATTAGCCTTTTCATAGGCTCCACATTTTAGAGACCAGTGGTCTCCTATTCCACAAGATGAGGAGTCTCTGTGGCTTAAGGGGCTGTAGTTTCATGGATCTCATCATCTTCCATCCTCTCAGACCATGTTCTAGGCTTGGAGTTTGGAAGAATGCCTCTTCCAAGACCCCAGAACTTACTTCCTAACCCTTTATTGACTCTTACTCCTCCAAGTTTGTGTTATATTTGCCTTTGAGAAGATTAGATGTTTCATTTAATATAGAGATATTCTAGTTAGGAGAATAGTTAAGTATTAGTATAATACAACTTCTTACTTAGAGCATAACATGATCATTACATTGCCTTCTTGGAGTGGTAACTACCTTTGCCAGGTACCCATGGCAACTAATTGGGCAAAACCAATATAGAGATAGCACGTAATGTCTATGATGATGTTAGGGCGTTCAAGGAGACTGATAGAGGGAGCATCACAGTGACAGCACCAGGGATTCCAGCCATTACCCACTTCTTAAATGCAAGCGATCTTAGCAGATGTACACAAAGTACATAGGAAGTAGAAGATTAACTGAAAATTGGGCTCCATGATACAGCTTCCATGAGGCTGTTATTCACAGCAGGACAAGACTTTGAAGTGATGTATTTATTTCATAATTGTCCATACTTCTGTATGTAACCCATCACTCATGCTCTATAAGTCCAATGAACTCATCAGTCCACCAAATTGGACTTTGGTCACATCATTACTTCGATAAGTTGTCAGTGTCTTATCTTGGGTAAACAGATGTTTTGCTCATGACCCTCCAGGAAAAGTTAATGCAGCAAGGTGTTTTATGTGCAATTAGGAGATAAAATCCATCGGTAAACTTATTACATCATTTGGGTCTCAGAAGTTTCTCTTCTCTCCACTTAGGGGCAAGTAGCATTCCAGACTTCGACATATTGCTGAGTCCATGAGTCTGAACATTCTTCTCTGTTTTCCCAAAGAAAATAAATTCCTATTCTGACCCTATCCCCATAATATAGTAATAGATAATATTAAAGCCAACGTATGTAGATTGAGACAGCTAATCTGTATGTAAATTATATATAACTCATGTGATATTACTTCATTCCAATTGTTTAGAGATTTAAATATCAAGTTTCATAATTATATGAATTATATGGGAATTTTTAAACATGGAAGACTCCTATTTGTGTTGCTTTGAATAGTTCCCTTGCAGAAGCATGCATAAGAACATTAATAAATATACTTAAATGTTTATGATGATAATGCTGATTGAGGAAGATGTGCTTCAGTACTCTTCGCAACATTTTCCAAAAGGTGTAATTATAGCAGACAAAAAAGCCCTATTTGAAAGACTCTGATGTATTTGTCGTAGCTTGCAACAAAACTATGTAATTATTCTCACAGCTCTTTAAATATAAGGATTTGTTCCCTTGAAGCCTGAAAGCCCATCTGTGCTCAAGTCTTATTTCCCTGATGTTAAACACCATAGCACTTGGTATTGGCATCTTGTAAGCTGCAGAAGCTATATTGAAATTATTCCAGTTTCCATTAGCTATAAACTTAATACCACAGTTTATATTCCTGGAGTCTACCAGGGTGATTTCCTCTCAGTTCTGTAGTTAGAGTTTTCCTGCCTGCCCCAGTCAGGACAAATCTGTCTTTCCTGCCAGTCCCACAGTCGCTCAGACCCAACCAAGAAAGCACACAGAAACTTACATTGTTTAGAAACTGTATGGATGTAGCAGGCTTCTTGTTATCTACTTCTTCTATCTTAAATTAACCCATTTCTGTTAGTCTATACTTTGCCACATGGCTTGTGGCTTACCAGTGTCTTTACATGTTGCTTTTCGTGGTGGCGGCTGGCAGTGTCTCTCTCCAACCTTCTACTTCCCAGAATTCTCTTCTCTCTTGTCCCCCCCCCCCCCCATACTTCCTGCCTGGCCACTGGCCAATCAGAACTTTATTTACACAGAGCAATATCCACAGCACAGTTCTCACAGGTACATACCACAAGCTCACCTTGTCTGTTTTCTGGGACTTGTCTCCAATTAGTCTCATTTCCTAAAATGTCTCTTCTGAAAAGACCTGGAGACCAATGGGTGTGACCTGTAATCATAGGACAAACAACATCTAAATGTGATGTGACAACCATAGTTTATTCAGTTTCTTCATGTCAGAACAATTTTTACTTTCAGGCAAAAAACCAAAACCCAAACCAAGTTAAAGCAAACAACTCACAAAACCTTCTTTCATCAGTGTCCACAGCCACAGAGTCAGGTTGACCTGAATGACATGTTCTACTGGAGAAGACACTAGGCAGAAGAATGTCATAAATCAGTATGTTTTTTCAAATATATGGGTGAGGACATCAGGTGGGCAGATTATAACAGGGTGGAGAAATCGCTTCCATAAATGTTAGATCTTAAGAACATGCTTACCTTTAGGGTTTCTTCTAACTTTAAGAAAGCATTCCAAAAGTTTTACCCAATCATCTCAAACATGTTTGGTCATTTGGAGAGATGTAGTACATATCTATCAAGGATGCTAAAAATAGCCTGAGAATTCTATCTCTTAATCTGAAGCATTCCTTCTTTCCACAATGCTGGGGTTCTAACCAGCCATTTTACAGAATCTTCACCCCAGTTGTAGCCTCTTCAGATAACCTCAGTTCACACCCAATTATAAAGCATTTCAGTACAGAACTATTCACAGAGGAAACCAGTCTCTGAATCTTCAGTCTGTTGTCTGGGGATGATTTATCAGCCAGTTAGAATGAAGGCTATTGGTAACAATATGGCTATATGGTGGTTCAGATGTGTGGCTTTATTATTTTCCTACTGCTATGATAAAACACCATGACCAGCATGCCTTTAATCCCAGCACCTGGGAGGCAGAACCAGGAGGATCTCTGTGAGTTCAAGGCCAGCCTGGGCTACAGGGTGAATTCCAGGACAGGATCCAAAGCTACACAGAGAAACCCTGTCTCAAAAAACCAATAAATAAATAAATAAATAAAAATAAATAAATAAAAAATAAATAAAAGAAAGCATTTACTTTGGGGTTTAGGGTTTAAAGGTTAGCATCCACAATGGAGGTACAGTCATGGCAGCAGGAAACGTTCCCATCTTGATCTACAAGTCTGGAGTCACAAAGAAAGAGGTACTAGAAACAAGAGGCGTCTTTTGAAACTTCAAAGCTCTCCTTGAGTAATATACCTCCTTCAAAGCTGTACCTCCTAGTTTTTATCAAACAGTTCCACTGTCTGGGACCAACTATTCAAACATATCAGCCCATGGGGGCATTCTCATCCAAACCACTACCATGTGTTATTGAAGAAATGTGAGTTTAAATGACCATAAATCTCTGCTTTTAGTTTTCTTTACTCTCTATTCTTGCTATCTACCTGTCTATTTTTATCTATCTATCTATCTATCTATCTATCTATCTATCATCTGTCTTTCTGCCTACCTATCTTCTTCACCATCATCATTTGTTATAACAAAAAAGATACAGATTCACTGAGAAGAAAGCTGAGACCCTTTACTCTTCAAAATGAGCTTTATTAGGAGAAAGAACTTCTTGATCATGGTGTGTAGGGGGCAGTGAGGGTGTGATTGGGCCATGAGGTGGGAGAGCAGTAAGAAGAATAGTATATTGCACTTGTGGCAGCATGATGCATGAGTACTTAAAGGGAGGGAGGAAGGAAGAAGAGACAGAGACAGAGACAGAGAGAGACAGAAACAGAGACAAAGACACAGAGAGAGACGGAGACACAGAGATACAGAAACACACAGAGACAGAGAGAGACACAGAGACACAGACACAGACACAGACACACACACACACACACACAGAGAGAGAGAGAGAGAGAGAGAGAGAGAGAGAGAGAGAGAGAGAGAGAGATCCTTTAACAGTCCTGAAGAGGAGCTTCATTAGTAGTGATTGCTTAAAGCGGGAGAGTGGAAAGATAGCATCATCTATAGCGTTATGTAAGGATGAAGAGGTACCATAGGTGCTTCAGAGAAATCTTCCCTGTACAAAAGGAATTTCTGACTTTTAAAGATTTTCACTGGATAGCATGAGGTTTTATATCAAGTAATTTAGAAGGGCTTAGCCTATGTGACTAGGAACATAGAGGAAGCATGTTCTGGGTAGAATCATAACTCTGTTTTGAACTTGCAGCAGGGGAGGAGCTGGACATGCTTTTTTCAGGCATGAATGATCTGAATTTCAGCAGAGCAGCAGCTAATCAGCTGCCGTTGGGTGTGGCCTGGTTTCTGGAAGAGAGAAAGGCAGCAGGAGGGTCTATGATCTAACAGTAGTTATACTGATACTTGGAAATAAGGCAACAGTCACCCCCCCATACACATATACACACATATACAAACTCAATGCTCTATTTTCTTAAATAGTTCCTTACTAGTCTATGCTATTATTGGAACTTTCATTATGCTACTTTGTTTATTCTAAAGGTTTTACTCAAATTTTTTTTTTTTTGTGTATTCTCAGAAGATCCATCTGTGTCTCTTTAAAAGTTACTTATTTTTATTTACATATTGTGAAGGAAGGTTGTAGAAGGATTTGAGATGTACTGAGTGGCCTGCCCAACTTTTCCATTTGAATTACATCTGCTCCTTTCTTTAATTAGGCTGCTGGTGACTGCACAAGGATTGATGTGAGTTCCTAGGAAGATGAGGGCAATGCAAATGACTTCTGTCCATAGAGATGCAAATTGAAGCAGATGAAATGCACCTTGTGCATTCTTTTGTAAATACATTTCCACATTCCTTCTCTCAGTATAAATGTGTGTGGTTTAAATTCTCTTTGAAAGCACTGCACTTTTTGTCCTCTTAAGTAATAAAATAATAGAAGTTATTTTTAAAAGACATTTGGCATGCTTTTTTTTTTTATTTGTAGAAGGGTTATGGTTTTGTTGCTTTTGGGAAATATTTTTTCAGGGTTTACTCTGTGTAGTTCTGGTGCTTGTCCTGGATCTCTCTCTGTTGACCAGTCTGGCCTTGAACTCTTAGAGATCCACCTGCCTCTGCCTTCCAAGTGCTGGGATTAAAGGTGTGTGCACCACGGCCGGCCTTTTCATGTTCTTTTATTCAATACTTCAGCCTGGTTCTCTCAAACTCATTGCCTCAAAACATCATTGCCCGAAACTCCATCTCATCAGAGCTACATATTTCTCTTGCTTTCATAGCAGTTTTTATCAAGAGTGGCAGCTGAGCAAGAGCTGGAGTCAGGAGAGGGCAATTATTTCAAGGTTGTTTCTCAGAACTCTCAACTCCCTTCCTTCCTTCCTTCCTTCCTTCCTTCCTTCCTTCCTTCCTTCCTTCCTTCCTTCCTTCCTTCCTTCCTTCCTTCTTTCCTCCCTTCCTTTCTCAGAACTCTTTCTTCTGATCAGTTTTTTTTTTTTTTTTTAAGATTTATTTATTATGTATATAGTATTCTGCCTGCATGTGTCCCTGCAGGCCAGAAGAGGGCACCAGATCTCATTACAAGTGGTTGTGAGCCATCATGTGGTTGCTGGGAATTGAACTCAGGATCTATGGAAGAGCAGTCTGTGCTCTTAACCACTGAGCCATCTCTCCAGCCCCCCAATCAGTTTTTAATGGCTACTTTTGGGTTTCTGATTATTTGTGCTTCAAGATCAGATAATTAATAACCCCCAAAGGAAGTGATCTTATATACATCTTTAATTCTTGATCAACTTTTATTCTAGAAGAACATTGAATCAGTTATGGAATTAGGGAAACCATTCCTAGACTTGGCACTGAAAAGGAATCTGAAATAATAGCCACATAATCTGTGCTAGATTTATTTATAACCCTGAATAAGGATAATAATATAAATTGTTTAGATGTGGCTTGTTAGGTTTCAGTTTTAACTGTCTTTGATACATCTCTAACAAGTTCTTCTAATTTAGATTGTCATCTTTGTAGCCCTAGTTCCCATGCAGGTATCAGATATGTATGTGTATATGTATATCTATACATATAGGTATATCTATCTGTCTATCTGTCTATCTGTCTATCTGTCTATCTGTCTATCTGTCTATCATCTATCATCTGCACTACTAGTTATATTGTCAGTGTTCCTCTGTTTCCATTTAGTTCATACGGTCTTGGTTTTACAGAGTCAAAAAACATAACCTTTTTCTTTTAAGTGCTAGTAATATTATTACTCAATATTAAACTCAATAATTAGCTAAATAGTATGATTTAAATATATTATAATTTATTATCTAACCAATATCCTAAGTGTAATTAATTTCATGAGAATATATAGACATATAGGCATATTCTAAAAATATTATACCTAAGCTCATAATACAGATGGGCCTCATCACCATGTTTCATACATGTATACCATATATGTACACGTAGTGAGCTTTTCGCAATATAATCTAACTTTTTACAAATTTTGTAATGGAACGATACATAGGAGAATGTGCAAGTATGGCTGTGACAGTTGTTCCAAGAGTGTGTATACTCTCCTCGCTTGTCCCCCTTGCAGCTCGGCACAGACTCATGTTATTAGCTCCGTGCTAATGTTCTGTTTGCTGGAATACAGATGGGTTTACTCGAGCAGTTTTCAGACAGGATCTTGTTTTCATTGTATTAAAGAAGACGTGTCTTTTGACCTTTACCTTCTTCCCTCCTCTTGTTTGGAATGCCTTGTTATTGATATGTGGGGAACTATATGGCAATCTCAGGCCAAGCTGAAAGAGCAGGGAGGAACAAGGTGCTTTGGCCTCTGATGACTTCCTCCAGAAGGTGTGTTGTTTTCCACATCTAACTGTGAATGTCATTATATGTTAAGATAATAATAACTGTTTTTGTTCAAGTCCTCCTATTCTGGATTTTTATTAATGCATAGTTAAATAAAATTTTTGTAAATGAGATTACACACACACACACACACACACACACATATATAATACATACAATGCATACATACATACACACACACACATATATACATACATACAATACATACACACACACGCAAACACACACACATATATATATACATACATACAATACATACATACATACACACACACATATATATACATACATACAATAATACATACACACACACACACACACACACACACACACACATATATATATATATATACATACATACATACATACACACACACACACACACACACACATATCCTACTGAGTACATATTTTTAGGGCTGACCATTTTGGACTGTATAACCTATGAGGGAGGTTGATCCTGTGGAAAATTGATTGCCCCTGTGTTACAGATAAGGAATGATGATGAATTTGAGTGAGGAAGGTGCTAGAGGAGGTGGAAGCAGAAATGGGAAAGGGAGACAGTGGGAATAAAGTTATAAAATATTTACACATGAAATTCTCAAAAAATACACACTTTAAAAAAATTAGTGCTTTTTAATTTTTTATTCATACATTCACACATTTAAAGAATTTAAAACATAAATAAGAACACATTTCCTCTCCCTGCTCTTGATCTCCCTGTGACACTTCTGTATTAAATCTATTATTTCACTCTATTTTTATGCTCATAAATTTTGTAAAAATATTTTGCTTTTGGATAATCAATTCTACTTTTTATTACTGGGCCAATCAATTGATTGCATGAATCCAAGAGGTAAATGCATTACTTGTATTTGGGAAATGAAAAGTGGTTTAGATTTTTTTTTAACCAGAGTTTTCAATTTTGCTTATTCATATGCTAGTCTTCTTGCCCACCTTAATAATAGAGGGATTATTTCTGGCCAACAGTGATGTTTTGTTGTTGTATTGAAGGATATGCTTATGTTGTGATTATTGAGCATTTGTTGAACAATGAAATGAAAAATAGATGCGGTTGAGGTTGAAAGCAGTAAGTGGTTTGCAGCAGATTGCCCTTGGCATGCTGATGACCTCAAGGAGCTGAAGTTCAGCAGAAAGAGGAATGACAAAAGAAAAATCCTCTCAAAGCTGCATTTCCAGTGAAGTCTGCGTGTGGAGAAATGAGAAACATCAGGAAGGTCATAGGAACGCTCTCGCTGTCCTTGACATTTGTTCAAATGCCAGAGAATACGATGTTCAACAAACACTGCTCTTGTTTTCAGTTTTACCAGTGTGTTAGAGGCAGAGGTATAACTCAGAAGTTGGGAGTAATGAAAATTTAAATTTTTTAAATAAATGAACTCATTAGCATCATCTACCAGACAGAGTGAGACTTTGAGAGGAAATGCTAAATACCTAGCCCTTAAATCATCAAACGTTGTCTTAGGTCTTTTTAGTTACACACACACACACACACACACACACACACACACACTATGTTTTTATCAAATGCAGTAAAGAGAGTGCATAGGCAAAAGATCCGTTTGAAATGCGTATGGACCATCAACTCAAGTTTTCTCTCCTTATGAGGACACTGAGTCTTTCAGAGTATTACATGGCACAAACTTAAAAAATGATTAATTTATGGGAAATGAATTTGTTGTACATTATCCCCCAAATGAGGCAGACTTAATTGGGTATCAGGAGATGGAAAGAATGTCCATGCTTAAGGATCAGTAGGGCTAATATAGTGAAAATAATCATTCTACCAAACTAATCTACAGATTCAACACAATCCCTATCAATATTACAACACAATTCTTCACAGAAATTGACATTACAATTTTTAGCTTTATATGAAAACACAAAATAAACAGGATAGTTCAAATAATCCTGAATAATAAAAGAACTTCTGGAGGTATTCCTACTTGTGACCTCAAATTGCACTACAGAGCTATAGTAATAAAAACAGCATGGAAGGGTGAAGACTTTTTCTCATTCCATAGGCTGCTTTTATTGTCCTGTTAACAGTATCCTTTGCCTTACAGAAGTTTTCAGTTTCATGAAGTCCCATTTTTTAATTGTCAATCTTAGTGTCTGCTCCATTGGTATTCTATTCAGGAAATTGTCTCCTGTTGCAATGCCTTCAAGGCTATTCCCTACTTTCTCTTCTATCAGGTTCAGTGTATCTGGATTCATGTTATCTTTGATCCACTTGGACTTGAGTACTGTGCAGGGTGATAGATATGGATCTATTTGCCTTCTTCCACATGCTGACATCACCATCTCCACAATGGACAGAGGGCTGATTTCCAAAATATATAAAGAACTCAAGAAACTAGACATCAAAAAAATAGTCCAATAAAAAATGGGGTACCCATCTTAACAGAGAATTCTCAACAGAAGAATTTCAAATGGCTGAGAAAAACTTAAATTTTCAACATCCTCAGCTATTAGGGAAATGTATGTCAAAACAACTCTGAGATTCCACCTTACTCTTGTGAGAATGGCTCAGATCAAAAGCTCAAGTGAAAGCTCATGCTGGAGAGGATGTGGAGCAAGGGGAACACTCCTCCATTGCCGATGGAAATGGAAACTTGTACAGTCACTTTGGAAATCAATAAGGTGGTTTCTCAGAAAATTGAGAATTGATCTACCTCAAGACCAAGCTATTCCACTCTTGGGCATATACCCAAAGGATACCCAATCATACCATAAGGACAATTGCTTAGTTATGTTCATTGGAGCTTTGTGTATAATAGGCAGAACCTGGAAACAACCTAGATGTCCCTCAACTGAAGAATAGATAAATGTATTATATTTACACAATGGAATATTATTACTCAGCAGTTAAAAACAATGAAATTTGCAGGCAAATAGGTGGAACTAGAGAAAAAAAAATCCTGAGTGAGGTAACCCAGATCCAGAATGACAAACATGGTATATTCTCACTTATAAGTGAATAAACCTTAGATGTAAAGTAAAGGATGACCATGCTACAACCATAGACCCAGAAAGGCTAGGTAACAAGGAGGACTTGATAGGGACACTCAGATCTCCCTGGGAATGGGAAATAGAAGAGATTTCACGGATGGACTCAAAGCTGATAGGAATGGGAACATGAGGGATCAGGTGGGTGTGGGATGGAGGAGAGAGTACTGAAAGAGCTGACTGGAAAGGGAGTCATTTCAGGGTCAGGTAGAAACCTGTTGCAAGGGAAACTCCCAGGAATCTACAAGGACATCCCCAGCTAAGATTCCTAGAAAGGGGAATATGTAGCCTGAATTGGCCACCTCTTGTGACTAGGCAAGAATACCAGTGGAGGGATTAGGACACCAACCCAGCCATATAACCTCTGACATACAGTCTGTCCTGCCTATGGAATGTACTGGGATTGGTACCTTGCCCATTGGTCATCAGAGAGCCTTTACTTAGCAACTGGCGGAAACAGATGCAGAGACCCACAGTCAAACATTAAGCTGAGCTAGGGGAATCCTGCTGAAGAGAGGGAGAAAGAATTGTAGGAGCTAGAAGGGTTACCAAAATTTCTCTCTCTCTCTCTCTCTCTCTCTCTCTCTCTCACAAACAGACACACACACACACACACACCAAACAAACAATCAATCAAACAAACAAACAAACAAACAAACACCCTGCAGAATCAACTAATCTGGGATCATTGGGGCTCACAGAGACTGAACTGACAACAAGGGAGCCTGCATGGGACAGACTAGGCACTCTGCATAAATGTGACAGTTATGTAGCTTGGTCTCCATGTAGGACTCCTAACAATGGGAGCAGGGCCTGTCTCTGACTCTTTTCCTGTTTTTTTTAGGACCCTCTCCCTCATACTGGGTTGCCTTGCCCAACCTTAATATGAGGGGAGGTGCTCAGTCTTACTACAACTTGGTATGTCATGTTTTGTCAATGTCCATGGGAGGTCTGTCATTTTCTGAATAGAAACAGAGGAGGAGTGGATGGGAGGGGGCAGAGGGAAGGTGTGGGAGAGGGACTGGGAGGATAGGAGGGAGTGGAAACTATTGTCAGGATGTAAAAATAATTTAAAATATCTTTTTTTTTTTAATTTTGGAGGGGAGGTTACAAGGACAGAGGGCAGTTATGAAGGGACAGGGAGATGAATGGGATCAAGATGTATGATGTGAATACCACAAAGAATAAATAAAAAGTTTAACAAAGAAAGACGTGCTGGTGATCTCACCATCCCTGATTTTAAGTTGTACTGCAGAGCTATAGTAATAAGAACCTCATGGTATTGCCATAAAAACAGACACATTGATCAACAGAATCCATCTGAAGACCCAGAAATAATTCCAAACACACATGGATACCTGTTTTTTTTTTTTTTTTTTTTTAATAACAAAGCCAGAAATACACACTGGAAAAAAAGACAGCATCTTCAAAATATGGTGCTAGTCAAACTCAAGTCCAAGTGGATCAAAGACCTTAACATAATACTAGATTCACTTGAACTTGATAGAAGAGAAAGTGAGGAATAGCATTGGACTCATAGGCACAGGAGAGGCCTTTCTGAACAGAGCACCTATAATGCAGGCAACTAAGACTAACAATTAATAAATGGGACTTTATGAAACTGAAATGCTTCTGTAAGGCAAAGGATACTGTCAGTTGGAGAAAATGGCAGGTTACAGAATGGAAAAGTTTTTTGTTTTTTGTTTTCCAAAGCTGAGGACCGAACCCAGGGCCTTGCGCTTGCTAGGCAAGCACACTACCACTGAGTTAAATCCCCAACCCCTGGGAAAAGATTTCTTTAAAGATCAACTTTGCATCCAATAGAAGATGAATATACAAAATATATAAAGAACTTAAGAAGCTAGCTATTAATAACCAAACAATTCAATCAAAAATGACAAACAATCCTAAACAAAGAATTTTCAATAATGGAATCTCAAATGGCTGAGAAATACTTAAGGAAATGTTCAACATCCTTAGCCAATAGGGAAATGCAAATCAAAACTGCTTTGAGATTCCATCTTACACTTGTTGGAATGATTAAGATAAAAAATACAGGGCCCCGGAACTCCCATCTGGACCAGAGGTGAGTGCCTGGGTTATAGTCAGAGAGGCAACTGCACCTGGGTCCCACCCCTGGACACAGGCCACTCCAGGAGGACCTGACCAACTTGGCCCCAGTTCCCTGCCAATTGGCGGGCCCTACAGGAAGGCTCCCCTTTTCCAAGATTGCAGGCAGACACTGCAGTCTCCACACCCTGCCCCCACACCCATTTGCCTGAGACCCCAGACACTTCCTGAGACTCAGAGACCAACCCCCAGCTCCCATCCAACCCAGAACTCCCATCTGGACCAGAGGTGAGTGCCTGGGGTTATAGCCAGAGAGGCAACTGCCCTTGGGTCCCACTGCTGGACACAGGCCACTCAGGACACAGGCCACTCTGGGAGGACCTGACCAACTTGTTCCCAGTTTCCTGCCAATCAGTGGGCCCTGCTGGAAGGCTCCCCTTTTCCAAGACCACAGGCAGATACTGCAGTCTCCACACCCTGCCCCCACACCCATCTGCCAGAGACCCCAGCCACTTCCTGAGAATCAGAGACCAGCCCCAAGCTTCCATCCTGCCCTGGAACTCCCATCTGGACCAGAGACCAGAGGAACTCCCATCTGGACAAGAGGAGCTCCCATCTGTACAAAATAAGGAGAGCCCAGGAACTTCCCAAGACTCAGAGTCCAGCCCTGGGACCAGCTGCTATCTGGCCAGCACTCTCATCAAGACCAGCACTCCCATCTGGCCCAGAGATTCCATCTGGACCACAGAGAGGCTCATTAATCTGTCAACTCTCTTTGGACCAAGTACACTGATAAGACCAAGAACGAACACAAGAGGAGATGGGCAGACATCAAGGCAGAAGTACATACAACAAAATAAAGAGCAATACAGCATCACCAGAACCTAGCCCTTCTCCAACAGCTAGACCTGAACATCACAGAATGGAAGAAGAAGAAAAAAACAACCTTATAAGTAACATCATGAAGAGGCTAGAGCCTTATATAGAAGAAATCAAAAATAAAGTAGAGGAACAGACAAAAAATGGGAAGAACGCTATAAAAAAACTAGAGGAAAGGACAATTAAAGCAGAAGAAAACAATAAATCCTTGAATGAAAATCATGAAAAAGCAAGGGAGACAATCCAAGAGGGAAATAGAAAAAATGAAGAAGACACTAGCAGAAGGAATATGGGAAATAGAAAATCTGAGTAAACAAACAGGAACTTCAGAGGCAAGTATAACCAACAGAATGCAAGAGATGGAAGAGAGGATCTCTGGTGTTGAAGATACGGTAGAAGAAATAGATTCATCAGTCAAAGAAAACACTAAAACCAACAAAGTCATGACCCAAAATGTCCAAGAAATTTGGGACACCATGGAAAGACCAAACCTACAAATAATAGGGATAGAGGAAGGAAAAGAATAATACCAACTCAAAGGCACTGAAAATATCTTTAACAAGAATAAAACTTTCCCAACTTAAAGAAGGAAATGCCTATGAAGATACAAGAAGCCTATAGAACACCAAACAGACTAGACCCCCCAAAAAGTCCCCTCGCCACATAATAATTAAAAAACTAAATGTACAGAATAAAGAAAGAATATTAAGAGCAGCAAAGGAAAAAGGCCAAGTGAGTTACAAAGGCAAACCCATCAGAATAACACCCGATTTCTCGATGGAGACTTTGAAAGCCAGAAGGACCTGGACAGATATAATGCAGACACTAAGAGACCATGGATGCCAGCCTAGACTAATATACCCAGCAAAACTTTCAATCATCATAGATGGAGTGAACAAGACCTTCCAAGACAAAACCAGATTTAAACAATACTTATCCACAAACCCAGCCCTACAGAAAGCACTAGAAGGAAAATTCCAACCTAAGGAAGGCAGATATACCCATGAAAACACAGGCAATAGGTAACACCACAGCAGTAAACCCCAAAGAAGAGAAGTACACACACACTACCACCAAAAAATAAAAATAACAACAGGAATGAACAATCACTGGTCATTAATATCCCTTAATATCAATGGACTTAATTCACCTATAAAAAGACACAGACTAACATAATAGATATGAAAACAGGACCCTTCTTTCTGCTGCATACAAGAAACACACCTCAAATTCAAAGACAGACACCTCCTAAGAATAAAAAGCTGGGAAAAGACTTTCCAATCAAATGGGCTTAAGAAGCAAGCTGGTATAGCCATCCTAATATCCAGCAAAATAGACTTCAAACTAAAATCAATCAAAAGACATGATGAAGGACATTACATACCAATCACAGGAAAGATCCACCAAGATGAAGTTTCAATTCTGAACATTTATGCCCCAAACACAAGGGCACTCACATATGTACAAGAAACATTACTAAAGCTTAAATCACATATAAAATCCCACACATTAATAGTGGGAGACTTCAACACCCACTTTCACCTCTGGACAGATCAGCCAAACTGAAACTTAACAGAGACATAATGGACTTAACTGATGTTATGGCTCAAATGGACTTAATCAATATCTACAGAACATCCCACCCAAACAAAAAAGAATATACCTTCTTCTCAGCAGCCCATGGAACCTTCTCTAAAATTGACCACATACTTGGCCACAAAGCAAATCTCAACAGATACAAAACAATTGGAATAACCTCCTGTGTTCTATCAGACCACCATGGTTTAAAGTTAGATTTCAACAACAGAAAAAATTACAGAAATCCTACAATCTCATGAAAACTGAATAATGCTCAACTGAATCACCAATGGGTTAAGGAAGAAATAAAGGAAGAAATTAAAGACTTCCTAGAGATCAATGAAAATGAATACACCACATACCCAAACTTATGGGATACTATGAAAGCAGTGCTAAGAGGGAATTCATAGCACTGAATGCCCACATAAAGAAGCTGGAGAAATCTCACGCTAGTGACTTGACAGCACACCTGAAAGCCCTTGAACAGGAAGAAGCAAAGTCTCCCAGGAGGAACAGATACCACCAAATTATAAAATTGAGAGCTGAAATCAATAAAATAGAAATAAAGAGATACAAAGGATTAATAAAACAGAGAGTTGGTTCTTTGAGAAGATCAACAAGATAGACAAGCCCTTATCCAAACTAACCAAAAGACAGAGAGAGAGCATCCAAATTAACAAAATCAGAAATGAAAAGGGGGACATAACAACAGACAATGAGGAAATCCAGAGAATCATCAGGTCATTCTTCAAAAACCTCTACTCAACAAAACTGGAAAATCGAAAAGAAATGGATAATTTTCTGGATAGGTACCACATACCTAAGTTAAATCAAGACCAGATAAACCATATAAATAGTCCAATAACTCCTAAGGAAATAGAATCAGTCATTAAAAGTTTCCCAACCAAAAAAAGCCCTGGACCTGATGGTTTCACTGCAGAATTCTACCAGATCTTCAAAGAAGAATTAATACCAATACTCTTTAAATTGTTCCACACAATAGAAACAGAAGGTATATTACCAAACTCCTTCTATGAGGCTATAATTACCCTGATTCCTAAACCAAACAAAGATGCAACAAAGAAAGAGAACTACAGACCGATCTCCCTCATGAACATTGATGCAAAAATACTCAATAAAATTCTAGCAAACAGACTCCAAGAAAACATCAAAACAATTATCCACCATGATCAAGTAGGCTTCATCCCAGGGATGCAAGGGTGGTTCAACATACGAAAGTCCTTCAATGTAATACACCATATAAACAAACTCAAGGAAAAAAAACACATGATCATCTCACTAGATGCAGAAAAGGCATTTGACAAAATCCAACACCCCTTCATGATAAAGGTCTTGGAGCGATCAGGAATACAGGGAACATATCTAAACATAATAAAGGCAATCTACAGCAAGCCAACAGCCAACATCAAATTAAATGGAGAGAAACTCAAAGCAATACCACTAAAATCAGGAACAAGGCAAGGCTGTCCCCTCTCCCCCTACTTATTCAATATAGTACTTGAAGTTCTAGCCAGAGCTATAAGACAACATAAAGAGATTAAGGGGATACAAATTGGAAAGGAAGAAGTCAAGCTCTCCCTATTTGCAGATGACATATTAGTATACATGAGTGACCCCAAAAATTCAACCAAGGAACTGATACAGCTAATAAAAACCTTCAGCAACATTGCAGGACACAAGATCAACTAAAAAAAAAAAAATCATTAACCCTCCTATATACAATAGACAAACAGGCTGAGAAGGAAATCAGAGATCCATCACCCTTTACAGTAGCCACAAATTATATAAAATACCTTGGGGTTACTCTAACTAAGCATGTGAAGGACCTATATGACAAGAACTTTAAGTCCCTGAAAAAAGAAATTGAAGATGTCAGAAAATGGAAAGATCTCCCATGCTCATGGATAGGCAGGATTAACATAGTAAAAATGGCGATCTTACCAAAAGCAATCTACAGATTCAACACAATTCCCATCAAATTACCAACACAATTCTTCACAGATCTGGAAAGAATAATACTCAACTTCATATGGAAAAACAAAAAACCCAGGATAGCCAAAATAATCCTGTACAATAAAATAACCTCTGGAGGTATCACAATCCCTAACCTCAAGCTCTACTATAGAGGTAGTGTAATAAAAACAGCTTGGTACTGGCATAAAAACCAACATGTGGACCAATGGAATCGAATTGAAGACCCTGACATTAACCTGCACACCTATGAACATATAATTTTTGACAAGGAAGCCAAAAATGTACAATGGAAAAAAGAAATCATCTTCAACAAATGGTGCTGGCATAACTGGATGTCAACGTGTAGAAGGCTGCAAATAGATCCATATCTGTCACCATGCACAAAACTTAAATCCAAGTGGGTCAAAGACCTCAACATAAATCCAGCTACTGTGAACCTGATAGTAGAGAAAGTAAGAAGTACTCTTGAATGCACTGGCGCCTGAGATCACTTTCTAAATATAACACCAGTAGCACAGACACTGAGAGAAACAATCAATCCATGGGACCTGTTGAAACTGAGAAGCTTTTGTAGAGCAAAGGACACAGTCAACAAGACAAAGCAACAGCTTACAGAATGGGAAAAGTTCTTCACCAACCCCACATCTGACAGAGGGCTGATATCCAGAATATATAAAGAACCCATGAAATTAGACATCAAAGTGCCCAACAGTCCAATTAAGAAATGGGCTATAGAACTAAACAGAGAATTCCCCACAGAGGAAGTTCAAATGGCTAAAAGACATTTAAGGAATTGCTCAACATCCCTAATTATCTGGGAAATGCAAATCAAAATGACTCTGAGCTACCACCTTACACCTGTCACAATGGCTAAGATCAAAAGCACAGAAGACAGCTTATGCTGGAGAGGATGTGGTGCAAGGGGAACTCTCCTCCACTGATGTTGGGAATGCAAGCTTGTACAGCCACTTTGGGTATCAATATGGTGCTTCCTTAGAAAATTGGGAATCCATCTCCCCCAAGACCCAGCTATAGCACTCTTGGGCATATACCCAAGGAATGATCAATCATACCACAAGGGCATTTGCTCAGCTATGTTCGTATCAGCTTTGTTTGTAATAACCAGAACTTGGAAACAACCTAGATGCCCTTCAACTGAAGAATGGATGAAGAAAATATGGTACATATACACAATGGAGTACTACTCAGCAGAGAAAAACAATGACATCATGAGGTTTGCAGGCAAATGGATGGATCTAGAAAAAATCATCCTGAGTGAGGTAACCCAGACTCAGAAGGAGAAACATGGTATGTACTCACTCATAGGAGGATACTAGATGTAAAACAAAGATGACTAGACTGCTACACAACTCAAGGGAGGCTACCTAGAAAACGGGACCCTAGGAAAGACCCAAGGATCACCCAATGACAGAGAAATGGATGAGATCTACATGAACAACCTGGACGACAGTGGGAGTAATGAAGGGCAAGATCTGAGGGAAAGAAAGCTTAGGGGAACAGGAGATCCCAGCTGGATCAAGAACAGAAAGGGAGAATGAGGAATAACAGACCATGATAAATGAAGACCACATGAGAAGAGGAATTGGCAGAGTGCTCGAGAGGTCCACAGAAATCCACAATGATATATCCTCTGTAGTCTGCTGGCAATGGTCAAGAGAAAGCCTGATCTGACCTAGTCTGGTGATCAGATGGCCAAACACCCTAACAGTCGTCTTGGAACTCTCATCCAATAACTGATGGAAGTGGATGCAGAGATCCTCAGCCAGGCCCCAGTTGGAGCTCCAGGTGTCCATTTGTCGAGAAAGAGGAGGGACTGCAAGACCGCGAATTTTTGAATCCAAGATTGCAAAAAGCACAGGGACAAATGGCCAAAAGGATGCAAGCACATGAATTGTGAACCAAAGGCTATGGAGCCCCCAGCTGGATCAGGCCCTCTAGATAAGTGAGACAATTGAATGGCTTGATCTGTTTGGGAGGCACTCAGTCTGTGGGACCAGGATCTGTCCTTAGTGCATAAACTGGCTGTTTGAAACCTTGGGCTTACACAGGGGCACTTTGCTCAGTCTGGAAGTAGGGGACAGGACCTGCCTGTACTGAATCCACCAGGTTTAAATGAATCCCCAGGGGTGTCTTGATCCTGGAGGACATGGGAATGGAGGGGAGGGGCGGGGGGGGGAAGGTGGGAGTGGGTGTGGGTGGGGGGAGGACAGGGGAACCCATGGCTGATGTATAAAACTTAAAACATATAATAATAAAGAAAAAAATATATACATGATTAAAAAATATTAAAAAATATTAATGACCAAAAACAAAAAAATTCATGTGACAGCTCTTGCTGGCTAGGATGAGGAGCAAGGGGAGGACTCCTCCATGGTTGAAGCAAGTGTTACAGCTGTGAAGGGAAAGGTATCCTGACTGTCTGGAGCCAGGCTATACCTACAGCTCTGAAGGGAAAGGTATCCTGATTGCAGGGTGCCAGGCTACTGCTATAGCTCTGTTCCAGTGGGGGTGGTCTTTCCACAGAAATGTAGAAATCCTGTTCCTCTCAGAGAAAGCCATTGCAGCTCAGCTCTGCTCTGCTCTACTGAAAGAGTTTCCCAGCAGAGATATCCATTGCTTCTCTGCTCTGCTCCATTAGGGGAGTTTCCCAGCAGAGATGTCCTTTGTTTCTCTGCCCCTCTCCATTCTGGGAAAAGAGGGTCTTTGCTCAAAACTCATTTAAGAGATTTATTGGGAGGGGAGGAATCCAGGAGAATAGCTGCCTCTGCCGGGGTGGAAAAAGGCAGCTCCCAACTGAACAAGCACATGGCTTCTTAGGAGTCAAATTTTTTCAGGGTGAGTGTTTTCAGGGTGGGAATTGGTTGGATTTCAATCCCTGAGTTTGGATAAGCTTAGACATTGGCAGATTTCATGCTCGAGGATTGGTTCATTTCATGCTAAGGGATTTGTTGGTTTCATGCTCAGGAATTAGTTGGTTTTCTTGCTCAGGGATTGGATGGTTTTTATGTTGTATTCATCAGGGGCAGAGTGTGTTTCTTCAGCTCTGGTTTCAGGGCCAAAGTGTATTTCCTTTGCTGGCCTATTTAACCTTTTGACTCTGGTTTCAGGGCCAGGGTGTGTTTCTTTCACTGGCTCTGGTTTCAGGGCCAGGGTATGTTTCTTTTACTAGCTCTGGTTTCAGGGTCAGGGTGTGTTTCTTTGGCTAGCCCTTTTACCCTGCAGCTGATGGGTGTGCAAATCTGTACAGACACTCTAGAAATAAATACAGTGGTTCCTTAGTAATTTGGAAATCATTCTACCTCAAGTCCCAGCTATACCACTCCTGGGCATATACAGAAAGGATGCTCCATCCTACCATAAGGAAACTTGCTCAACCATATTCATTGAGTCTGTTTGCATAATAGCCTGCAGTTGGAAATAACTTAGATGTCTCTCAATAGAAGAATGGATAAAGAAAATGTGGTACATCTATACAATGTAGTATTACTCAGCTATTAAAAAATGATATTGTGAAATTTGCAGGCAAATGGATGGAACTAGAAAAAAAGTCATCCTAAGTTCAGTAGCTCAGCCTCAGGAAGACAAATATGGTATGTATTCATTTATTGGGGGATATTATAGCTGTAAAGTAAATGATAATTAAATTACAATCTGTAGACCCAGAGAGGTTAGGTAAAGAGGAAGTGTATAGGGGGACACATGGATTTCTTCGGGAGGAGTAAATAGAATAGACTTTAAGGGTGAACCAGGGGCTGGTGATGAATGGAGCAGAAAGGGAATCATGTAAGGTGATGGGGTGAAGGAATTGAATATGGAGAGAGATCTGGAGTTGGGGGTATTTGGGGGTGGTGTGGAACCTACTATGGTGCAAACTAGCTGCAAAGTATGAAGGTGATCCTAATGGGGATTCCTAGAAATGGGGAATATCACATCTCAGCTAGTCATCTCTTGTAGTCAGGCAAGACTTCCAGTGGTGGGACTAGGTTCTATTCACTTGAGTTGTTGATTAAGGGGGTCACATAGGAAGCCCAAACAACCCAGGCAGTGCGCTAAATCAAAAGTTTGCTCTCTGCAGACTGACAGTGGGTCCCCATTGCAAAAGACAACACTAATACAACTCATTGGACATGGACAAGTAGAGCTGGTGCCTACATGGAGCCTTCACCCCTATTTTCTAGTCTCTTTGCTGTGGGAAGGTACTTTGAAGGCTACCCAAAGAGAAAGGTGGACACCAACCCAGTCACAAAACCTTTAACCTACAATCCATCTTGCCTACAATATATGGTATGGTGATGGTGTCACAGAACTTGTGAGAGTAGTCAACCAATGTCTGATTTGACTTAAGGCCTATTCCATGAGAAGAAATGTACCTGACACTGCTTGGGTAACCAAGAAAAAGAGACAAGACGGTCCAGAGACCTAGGGTAAAACTAAATGCTACTGTTCTAAAACAATTAATACAATGATTTTCAAATGATATTCTGCTCTACTCATAGATCAGTACCTTGTCCAGACATCATCAGAGGGACTTCTGGCATCAGATGGGACAAATGCAGTGTCTTACATCCAGCCATTATGCAGAGTGAGAGAGAGTCTAAATTGGAGGTATCCATCAAATCCCTCCCTTGTGAGCTTAGGAAATCCTGCAGAAGAGGACGTGGAAAGATTGTAAGAGTCAGAGGGGATGGAAGACACCAGGAGAACACGACCCTCTAAATCACCTTAGCAAGGCACATATGAGCTCACAGAGAGTGAAGCAGCAAGCACAGAGTCTACAAAGTTCTACACCAGGTCTTCTGTGTACATATTAGAGCTATTAGCTTGGTATTTTTATGGAACTCCTGCATTTCAGAATGAGTTTGTCCCTGACTCTTGTGCCTGCTCTTTGGACTCATTTCCTCCTCGTGTTGGGCTGTCATTTCCAACCTCAATGTAATCATTTTTCCTTCATTTAATTATATTCTATTTTGTCTTGTTTGGTTGTTATCTCTTAGAATAAGAGACAACAGGGAGAGGATCTAGATGGGAGAGGAGGTAGGGAGATACTGGGAGGAGTTGATGGAGGGGGAACTATAATCAGGATATATTGTATGGGAAAACAATCTATTTCCAATAAAAAAATCTTTACCAATTACACATCCAATAGAGGGTTGCTATCTAAAATATATAAAGCACAACAATAACAAAAAAAACTGGACATCAAGAAAACAAGCAATCCAATTAAAAAATCGGTCACAGAAATATATACCGTTCTCAAAAGATTATGTACAAATGGTTGAGAAACACTTGTAGTATGTTCTACAACCTTAGTCGTTAGAGGCATGCAAATCAAAACTACTTTGATATTTCCTCGTATACCATTTAGAATGGCCAAGGACATTAAAATAAATGACAGCTCATGCTGGTGAGGATGAGGAAAGGGAAACACTCATCCATTGCTGGTAGTCTGGCAAACCTGCACAGCCACTGGAAAAAAGCAGTGTGGTGTTCCTCAGATATTTGGGAATAGATTCACCTCAAGATCCAGCTGTACTCTTGGGCCTATACTCAAAGGACTCCATGTTATAGTATAGAGATGCTTGCTCAATTGTGTTAATTATTGCTCTCTTCATAATAGCTAGAAATTGGAAACAGGCTAGATGTCTGTCAACTGATGATGGATAAAGAAAATGTGGTACATTTAAAATGGACTACTATTCAGCTGTTCTAATAACAAAATCATTAAATTTTCAGGTAAGTGGATGGAGCTTGAAAAAAATCATCTTGAATAAATTAAATAATTAAGATCCCTTAAAACAAATATGGTATGTTATTCCTTATATGCTGATGCTAACTTTAACCTTTTGATAGGCATGATGTACTCTGTATGGCCATAGAAGTTAGATATAGACTAAAGGATGGGGGCAACAGGATGTTCTCCCAAGAAAGAGGAAGTAAAATATATAGTTATGGAGAGACATGGGGTGGACTGGAACAGAAATATTAAATGAGGATGATGAGAGAAGAGGGGCTAAGAGAGGGAATACTGGGAGAGACAGTTAACACTAAGGGAACTTGAGGGGTCACATGAAAATCTCCTTCTGTAGAAGCTTCTTAAAATATATACACATGTGAAAGGAATTGGTAAGCATTTTCTTTTTTTAATAAATATTTTTATTTTATAATTAATTTACTTTTTACGTATCAGCCATGGATTCCCCTGTCCTCCCTCCTCTCACCCCCCAGCCTTCCCCTCCCCAATCCACCCCCCATTCCCACCTCCTCCAAAGCAGGTCTCCCCTGGGGAGTCAGCCCAGCCTGGTAGATTCAGTTGAGGCAGGTCCAGTCCCCTCTTCCCTGCACCAAGGCTGAGCAAAGTGTCTCAGCATAGGTCCTAGGTTCCAAAAAGCCAGCTCATGCACCAAGAACAGGTCCCAGTTCCACTACCTGGGGGCCTCCTAAACAGTTCAAGGTCATCAACTCTCTCACTTATCCAAAGAGCCTGGTCCAGTTCCATGGGGCTCCTCAGGTACTGGTTCACAGTTCATGTGTTTCAGCTAGTTTGGCTATTTGTCCCTGTGCTTTTTCCAATCATAGTCTTGATATCTCTTGCTCATATAATCCCTCCTCTCTCTCGACGGTTGGACTCCTGGAACTGTACCTGGGGTTTGGCTGTTGATCTCTGCATCTGCTTCCATCAGTTACTGGATGAGAGTTCTATCATGACAGTTAGGGTGTTCAGCCATCTGATCACCAGAGTAGGTCAGCTCAGGCATTCTCTTGACCATTGCCAGTAGTCTATTGTGGAGGTATCTTTGTGGGTTTCTGGGGACCTCTCTAGCACTCTGCTTCTTCCTATTCCCATGGGATCTTCATTTATCATGGTATCTCTTTACTTGTTCTCCTCCTCTGTTCCTGATCCAGCTGGGACCTCCCACTTCCATAAGCTCCCTTTCCTCTGACTCTTGCCTTCCATTACCCCTCTCACCCCCAGTTTGCTCATGTAGATCTCATCCATTTCTCTGTCATTGGGCAGTCCCCATGTCTTTCTTAGGGTCCTCTTTACAAGGTAGCCTCCCTGGAGTTGTGAGTTGCAGTCTGGTTATCCTTTGCTTTACATCTAATATCCACTTATGAGTGAGTACATACCATATTTCTAAGACGAAAAAATACTGCTTTTCTAAAAAATGTTCAGTTATAAAACATACAAAGTAAGTTCTCTTTATAAAATTGTAAAAACATTATATCTGTTGCCACTACATTTTCTTCTCTGAACAGCAATAAGAAGTCTAATTTTCACAGATCCCTTTTTGTTTATTATGAGAGAAGGAGTCATTCCTGAAATCACATCAAGGGATGCTGGGAGTAGCCTGAGTATCAGCAGCAGTGATGCTGTGCTTCCTACCTTTTCTCTGCTCTTTTAAGGGTGTCACATACTAATTCATCCAGCAATTGCAGCACAACTGTGAAGTAGTTGTTTCCATCTTACCAATAGGTGAAATGGTGAGGTGCAGAAAGTTTAAGAGAATTCATACTATACAAACTTGATATTGGAATGGATGCCATTTTCTACCATAATGATGTTTCTATATTCTCTCTATCCATCTATCCATCTATCTATTCATCCATCCATCCATCCATCCATCCATCTAGTATGTCTTTCTATCTATCTATCTATCTATCTATCTATCTATCTATCTATCTGTCTGTCTGTCTGTCTGTCTGTCTGTCTGTCCGTCCGTCCGTCCGTCCATCCATCTTACCTATCTATTGGTGTGTGTGTGTGTGTGTGTGTGTGTGTGTGTGTGAGAGAGAGAGAGAGAGAGAGAGAGAGAGAGAGAGAGAGAGAGAGAGAGAGAGGTCGTTTGGGTCAAGTGAACTCAAGCCATGGTGTGTGTATGGAGAGCAGAGGGAAACTGTTAACTGTTGGTTCTCTGTTTTCACCATGTCAGTCCCCAGAAGCCACCCCAGGTTTTAGGCTTATGCAGCAAGTGCTTTCACCCACGGAACTGTCTTGCTGGTCAGGTGTGTATTAGTTCAGGACAGAGATTCCTGAAAAAGAAAGACTAAATTTTGTCTTGTGGCTGTTTCAGCTGACTTCCTGAAGGCAATTTCTATGCTATGACCCAAATCAAAACAATCTATGAAGAATTACTTTTGGTACATATCATAGTTAGTGAGACTGAAATGATGCTACCAAAAATTGTGGACACCTGTGGATGAAATTCTGTTGACTCTTCCTTTAGCTGAGTATGAATCTATATATATGTAGATCCAAAATACTAGCCAGAGAACAATTACCATAGACCATTAATACGTTACCTGAGATTCACAGGAACACAAACATTAAAAATATAAGGTGGAGACTGACTGAGAAAGAACACAACGTTAAGCTTTGGCTTCTGCATGCATACGTACATATGTACTAACATAGCCCTCCAACATGTACACGCACAGGGAAACATATACAGTCACTCAAATAAAATGAATAAATTTGGCACTCTATATCACAAAATGTTTGAAGTAAAGCATGAAACCTTCAAATCCCCAGACTTATAAGAAAGGAAGAAAATGTGATCTCTCCTAGGGAAAAACCATCCCCTCTGTGTATTTAAGTAGAGAGGGAAATGATGAGGGGATGCCTTTGGCCAACAAAAGCGTGAAAACTGACATTACAAATGTGCTCCATATGCTCACATTACAATATGCTTTCCTGTGCAAGTCACGTAGTGAGGAGAGGAACAAAAACATAAAAACAAACTTTTTTTTTAGTTAAAAATAACAGGATTTGAAATAAAAAAATGTCACTGGATTGAATAAACATCTATTTGTAGAGAAAGAGGAAACAGTTTTGACTTTGAAGATATAGGAGCTGAAAATACCTAGGGATAGACTGGAGTGGAACTCAGAATCTGGGAATAGAGAACAAGGCTGCAGGCTCCATGTCCCACAGCACTGACCCCCCACCCCCACAGCCATCTCAAATGAAGAGGACTAGGAAAGTATTGAAAAAGCTCATGGAAATATACTTTGCTTTTGAGAAGAAGTGGGAAAAGTTATTTTAACAAATAATTTTTAAATTTGATGAAAACAACAAATCTTGCAATACCAAAGCAAGAATATCACCATCAGTTTCCTGACCACCAGTAAAAAAATGCTAAACACAGTCAGAGAAAAAGTGGGGGGGATACATATAAGGACAAGTGTGTGTTGTGTGCAAGAAGGCAGGCAAGCCAGAGAATAAGGGTGGCAAGTCCTCACAATCCTGGGAAAGATCTTGTTAATTTAGATATAAACACAAAACATATCTTCCCAACATTAAGAAGGAATAGAGAATTTTGAATAAATATTTTTTTGTGAAAGAAAAAAGTTACAAGAATAATTTAAAAGGATATTTTCACTATCTAGAAACATTGAACTGAATTCTTGTGTCATAAGGAATCTGATACCAGATGGAAACTGAGTTCCATGAAAGATAAATATAGAACTCTAAAAGTAGTTAAAATGAAGATGCACATGAAAGTCATTTCATAGTTTTATGTGCTTCCAAGGATAGAAGATGTTAAAGGCAAAAAACAGTAGTTATGCATTTGGGGGTTACAGCATACATAAAAGTAAAATTTATTACTATAAATGGAATGACAAAATGCAAATTAAAACCACATTGTGACACTTTCACACCCACTCAAATGGCTATAATTGACAGCACTGTCTTAACACAGCAGAGATAAAGGAACACATCAAGATAACTATACAGCTCTGTGTGACTCTGTTACATAAGATGCTGGCACCCACAGACAGCAGAGACGTATCTTGTGTTCTCGATTACCATGAGAATATCCTTGGGTAAACAGAGCAATAAGCGTGTGATTTCTTATGGGTAGAATGAGGATCAAAAGAACTTTTATGGTGCTGGGGAGATGACTCAGTGGTCAAGAGTGCTTGCTGGGTAACCATAAGGACCTGGGTTCATATCCTAGCACTGACATAAAAATCTGGGTGTGGTCACATGTGCCTGTAATTCTAACATGGAGGAAAACAAGAGCAGGAAGAAAATGTGGTCTCTCCTAGGAAGAAAACATTCCCTCTGTGTACATAAATAGAGAGAGAAATGATGAGGGATGCCTTCAGCAAATGGTGGGAATTGATGGCCACCAGTTTAATTCCAAGTTCAGTGAGAGATACTGTCTCAAGGGAATAAGGTCCAAGAGTAATAGAGCAGGACCCATTGGCCCTTTCTGGCTCTGTATCATGCTTTCAGATATGTGCACCCACACACATGTGAGCAGACTATACACACACATGCACACACACTACACATACACTACACACACACATATACACACACTGCATTCATACATATATGTACATAAAGAAAAACTTTCCAGTTGGACACATGATATTATTTAAAATGTTAATATCAAACATCATCATCTAAGGAAATTAAAATTATAACTTCCCGTTAATATATATTCCTTATTATTTCTTTCACAATTTTTATGGCTCAAATGTCGCTATTAAACCATCTTTACTGAGTCAATCACTCATTCTATTACAGAAAGAGTAAAGTTGATATTTACTTTATGTTCTCCATATTCACTGACCTCTTTTAAAACAATTTTATATGTATGAAGCTTATAACATTTGAGATTCATAATACTCAAATATATGCTATGAGAATTAGAAACATAGACTTCAGTGTGTAGATTCATTCAGCTTTTGGACTCTAGCATTATTTGCCACAGAGAATGACAATGTGGGATAGAGTTTTTTGTATTAAGTTTTAATATTTATTTTTTACTATGCAAATTAAAAGTGAAGATCATTCAAAAGCACATACCTTAATGAGCATAGTTAAAATGAAAATGATGAATGTTGGGAAAGTGATACACAAAAACCTTTATGTAAATATTGATGGCTCTATTCTGATACATACATGGCTTCACTTCATTTTAAATTTGGTCAAGCAGTATGTAACATGATCATTTTTAATCAAAGCTTGAAGCAGCAAGTGTCAGACTGATACCGAGAGAGAAGCATACCTCTGGGATAAGAAGACAGGCTCTTTCTTGACAAGTTCTAGGTTTCAGTGACAGCTGCTAGTCCAGTATGCCATTTGGAAGGGCTGTGGGGTCCTTCCACAGTAACAAGGGCCACATGTGGTCAAAGGCCTTTGGAATATATATTAAATTTCCAATGTGCTGGCAATACCTCCAACACAGCCACAATTTCATTGGCCCTAACCCACTTATTAGTCTGGACACTGAGATAGAATAGGATTCATTGCCCCTGCTATATCAGCTGGCTGTGCCCTGTCTCCTCCTCTGCCAGAATTTCTATTTTATGGTTTCCAGGAACCGTGAAGAGTGAGCTCATCACTGCATCAGAAGCTTCCAGAGGAAGATGAGAGACGCATGGTAGCCTTACAACTATTCTTTCCAAATTTACATTGGGGTTATAGGGAAAATGTCTGCACTTCAAAATATGTATTTAGTGAGATGAGAGTTGTTGTGAACCTTTTTATTTTCTTATATGACTCATGATTACCTGAATATAAATAAAACTATATATATATCTCTTCAGGAATAAGGGTCTTGAATGGCAAGGTGTTGAGCAGGAGGACTGGAGGTAAGAAGAATTGGAAGACACATAGCTGGGACCTGGAGGTCTTGCATAAGTTGATGGCTCATGCCAAGCAAGTTTATTATACAGCACAGATTCTTATATACAATTAGCAGGGGGGAAAATAGTCAAGGTCAGTAGAGAGCCAAATCAGACAATGTTGGTAAAGAGAACACAGGATACCTCAGCACAGCTGCATTAGGACTCATAACCACAGGCCAGGGGAAAGAGTTGGATCCATAGAAATGGCAACCTTGACTCCTTCAAGGCCTGACCTTTGCCAAGTCTATTCTTGAACTAATGTTTCCTCTCAACAGGGCCTCTGAGAAAATCATGGATCCCATCTGGCATCCAATAGAGATCTTATTGAAGTTTCCATTATTATGGGAAAATTAGTAGGGTCAATTAATATAGTTAAATCCTGCGTACAGAAGCAGGAAAGGTAAGGAAGGCTTCCAGGGCTGGTGCTGAGAAATAACACAGTGAGTAAAGTATTTGCTGTATAAGCCTGAGGACCTGAATTTGATTCTGAGAATCCACATTAAAAAAAAAAAAAAAAAAAAAAAAAGGCTGAGTGTGGTGATGTGCACCTGTAAATCCAACATTGGGAAGTAGAGGCGCCATCCTAGCATGCTTGGCTAGATCAAAGCCAGTTACAAAACAAGCCAGATGGATACTGATAAATAATATTTAAGATTGTTCTCTGTTCTCCAGATGCATGTACACACACATACGTAAACATTTCCATGCACCACACCAGAGAATATGTATATGTTTACATACATACACACATACATGCACCCCCCAAAAAACTCTATGTTTGAAAATAATGGCTGTTCCGGACTGGAGAGATGGCTCAGAGGTTAAGAGCACCAACTGCTTTTCCAGAGGTTCTGAGTTCAATTCCCAGAAACCACATGGTGGCTCACAGCCATCTATCATGAGATCTGGTGCCCTTTTCTGTATACACAATAAATAAATACAGCTTTAAAATTTTTTTCAAAAAAAAAAAAAAAAAGAAAAAAGAAAATAATGGCTGTTTTATAGTATTTCCAGAGACCAAGAAGCAGGGCTAAAGATCTTACAGAGTATGGACTGAATATCCTTCATTTAAATTTCTTAAGCCTTACCAGTTCTCAATATTGTTAGAAAATCTTGATAGAGGACAATAAGTTCTGTCATAGAAGACAAGCAAAACTCCCTGACTCCTCACTTGAAGTATTCTCTCACAACATTGTTAACATTTGAGTCAGGATTCTATGGTCCAATACAGGGATGATTTGAAGCCTATAATAAGTTTTATAAATGACAAATTGCCATCTATAAACATTTTTTTTAAAAAAGTACAGAATACATATTTCAGAGAAATTCCAAAGGATAAGAGTAGAAAATACTTTATAGAAGCCTTTCTGAAATTTGTGCCTTTGTTACCTCTTGGAGAATTGTTCTGCATTCCCTTTAGTTCTTTAAGGAAATATGGGAATTCTATCTAATGTTTTGCCCGTTTCTAAATGGGCAGTATCTTTGGGAGTATCTTGAGAGGTTCTATATAGAGGATCTGATATGCCATTATATAGAAATGGTCAACTTTGTCCATCTTTCAAGTTATCAAGCTATTCTGGATCAACTTAGATTTTAGTATCTTATTAATAATGACTATGAAAATTAAGATAAAAGATTAGGCCATTCATTGATTTCCTTTGGACTCATATCCCAGTGAAAAAGAATGAACAAGATGTACTTTGAACTTCAGGCCTGCTTAACAGATAGGTGCTCAATAGAAGCTGAATCAAATAAGGAATTGGAGGATATCTAAAGAAAGGTAATTGTGCGTATGCGAGAGGAATTTGGAATGTAGCCTACTATGGCCAGAGATAGAAATTCCTTTCTACCCAGCATCCTTGCAGCTTACAGGATGCACAGAGCTGTCCAAGCAGAATCTCTGTGCTCAGCAATGCTGAAAGAAGCGACAGCAAAGGGCAGAGATTTGCAGTCACTGTGATTCCCCCATCTTTGCAGCTGCAAAATGTAAACGGCCCCTTTCGAAGAATCCAATGGCCAATATGCATTCAACTATCAACATTCAATTGCCCTGTGCATTTTGATTAAATGTCAGAGTTTGAGCACAGCCTATTTGGGAATACTACTTCTTGAACATCAACATATGGGCTATAAAGCAGTAAGATTTAGGTATCACCATGAGTGCTACACATTTATTCAAACTGGCAAGTAAAGAGTGGGGCTCAGTAATTGCATTTAGGTGTTTCTTACTTGCTCTCATTTTGACCTTTGTAGCCAACACTATGCTTTAGACCCTCATCTCATAATGAACTTTTTTCAAAAGACTTCTAACTGATGTTATTCCTGAGTCTTGCCATTTTTAAACTATCCTCTTTCCTGCTGTCAAGGATTTTTTTTATAACTTGGACATAGGATCAGGTTACTTTAGTGACTTAATATCCTCGATGCACCCAAGATTAAAGAAAGAAACAGTGTATTTCAAAAGCCATAATGACTGGTTAGCCATGATTTTTGCCACTCTCATGACTCAAACTGAATGAGGATAATACATGCTATAAACATGTATACATATGTATTTTATAAATGTATATAGACATACTGATTCCAATATTCATTAGATATGTATGTACATATGCATCTATACGTGTTACACACATATATGTATGCATATATGTGTATGTATATATAATATATAGGAATAGATATGTCTGTATACATTTATAAACTACACACACACATATATATGCACACACATATATAACATATATTATCTTCATTCAGTTTGAGTCATGACAGTAGCAAGAATCATGGCTCAATATTATAGAACATACATATGTTTATACATACACATATAACATATATAGAAATAGTTATGTCCATATAAGTTCATAAAATTTAGTATGCACTATAGTATATACTATAAAACATAGTATATATATGGGTGATGTACATATTTATAAAAAGTTATTTATATATTTATGTAGCAAGAATCTTAACAGGTCTTATTAATAAAAACAAATCTGGAGCCAGGTACCGGGGTGAATGCTGGAAGATCAGAGAAGCAGAACAAGCCACAGCTTCCTCACCTCGCCAATTCCTCAATTGATCTTGTTTCCTCAGACTGGAAGCCTCTGAGTCCTCATCCAAATGGATCTCAGATGAACTGAGAAAGCTTAAAAGCTTAACCTGCCTAGTTTCTGGTCCTCACACCTTATATACCTTTCTACTTTCTGCCATTACTTCCTGGGATTAAAGGCTTGAGTCACCATGCCTGGCTGTTTCCAGTGCGGCCTTGAACTCACAGAGATCTGGATGGATCTCTGCCTCCAGAAGGCTAGGATTAAAGGTGTGAGTGCCACCATTTTCTGGCCTCTATGTCTGTCTAGTGACTGTTCTGTTCTCTGACTCCAGATAAGTTTATTGGGGTGCATGATATATTGGGGAACACAATACCACCCCATATTTATATAAACATATTATAGAGAGATGTGAGTATGCCACAACACACAGTAGTCATTTTACAAGACCATGTCATGACCTGTGCCACTACTGCAGTGCCTTAATCTAAGCACACCATGTTCATGTGAAACAGTCCTGGAGATGAGCCACTTTGCCTCCTCAGTGGCTTCCCAGGGAGCCACTCAAGATCTCAGACAAAAGTGAGCTCAAGTTCATTAAGAAAAAAGTAGGACTCTGCTTCCTTCTATTCCCATGGGGTATTCATTTATCATGACTCTTTCCCTGTTCTCCCACTCTGTTCCTGATCCAGCTGGAACCTCCAGCTCCCCTAAGCTCTCCCCGCTCCATCCTTGCCTTCCATTTCCTCCCCTCTCCTACCACTGGCATTTTGGAGGCTAGGGCCTAAGCTGAGACACTTTGCTCAGCCTTAGTGTAGGGAGGAGGGGACTGAACCTGCCTCAACTGAATCTACCAGGCTGGGCTGACTCCCCAGGGCCGCCCTTGCCTTGGAGGAGGTGGGAATGTGGGGGTGGATTGGGGAGGAAGGCTTGGGGGTGGAAGGAGGGAGGACGGGGAATCTGTGGCTGATATGTAAAATTAAATTAATTATAAAATAAAAATATTTATTAAAAAAGGAAAAGAAAAAAGTAGGAGGGGGCACTGGAAAGATGCCTCAGCATCATCAGCACCTCTTGTAGAGGACCTGGGTTTGATTTCCAGTCTCAACATGGTGGCTCACAACTATGTGTAACTTCAGAATCTAACATTTCTAAAGTCTGAAGGCACCAGGTACACACATACATACATACATGCAGGCAAAACACTCATACACATAAAAATAAATAATTCTAAAATATTCAACAAAAATAAAGAAAAGGTGTGTACACCAATGTTGCAAAGAAGTGGTTATAGCTAAGCAAGCAACATGCTGCCTTCCAAAAGGAACACAGTGGCCAAGAAAGATCAAACAATTCCCTCTGGGGAAATGAACTTTTACATTAAAATAGCAAACAAGACAAAATTAAAAACAAAACAAACAAAAACCATGCTTCATCACCAGCTTCAGACCAATGATAAAGAGATAAAAAGATCAGTTGGTGAAACTCTTGCCACACAAACATGAAGACCTGAGTTTGTTCTCCAGCATAAACAAAAACTCTGGGTGTGGCAGCAGACACTGGTAAGGCCAGTGCTGGTGAGGCAAAGACATAGATATAGAGCCTGATGCTTACTGATTATCCAGTCTAGCACAACTGACAAGTGTGATGAGACTGTCTTGAATTATGGTGGATGTCAATAGTGGAAGATACATAATGTAGACTTCTGCTTATATTTTGGTATACACACATGTGCACCTGTACCCACCTGAACATGCATGTCTGCAGACACATAAGAACAAACATATACAAGCCTACAGAGAAAAGTATGAAACACAGTAAGTGTGGTTATGTATCTTTCTTGTGGTTTGAATATGAAGTGCCACCATGGGCTCATGTATTGAAGTCTTGATTCCCAGGTGCTACACTAATTTTGGGAGCCTCTGGAAGTTTTTGCAGGCAGTTAATAGCTAGTAGAATTAGATACATGTTAATGAGGGCTTCAGTGTTTCCTGCATTCCTGATTCTCAATGTGCATCATTGAATATCCTCCTATGTCATGTGCTCCTGTCATGGTGCTCAACTCAGAGTACAGTCAAAGCAGCTGGCTCATCTTGGACTGAGACCTCTGAAACCATGAGCCAATGCAAAATTTTCTTCCTTTAGATTGTTTTTCTTGGGTATGTGGCAATGAGAAATATGTCAGATGGCCCTGGGGAAAGTAAAGCAGGTATGGACTAGAGACACTGAAGCACAGAAAATTTGTCCTGCTTCAGATATGTCAACAAAGACTCACAGAGGCAATGATGTGAAACCACTTATACAAACAACATGGGCTAGAAAGTCCAAGGAGAGAATACCTCCCTGTAAGATCTTCCCAAAGAAAGGTCAAGGTGGCTGGAGCACAGTTGATAGTGGGTAGCAACCTTTGGTTTAAAGGAATATAACTACTCTGTTACCAAGAAGGACAATATCCATAATGATAATATACACACAATACGCCACTCTTTCAAGTGAGCATTACCACATATGATGCTAGCAATAACTCCCCCACAAAGGTACTACTCTTATTATAAAAATTTATTCTTTAAGAATTTCATCTATGAGTACTACAGTTACATCATTTCACCCTTCAGTCTCCAACTTCTCCCATGACCTCCAATTTTTTTCACTTAGTATTCTCATATGTATATGTGTTTAGGGTTAGTCACTTGGGATTGGATAATATATCTGGGGCTCACTCTTGGAGAAGACTGAGTCTCCTTTCAGTAGCCATTTATTACTTGTAGCTCTTCATCTAGAAAGAGGGTCTTGTGATATTTTTCTCCTTTCCATTGGTATGTCAAGTGGTGATGTCATTTTCAGGTTTTATTTAGACAACCATAATGTTGGGACTTCATGGGTGCAGCTCCCTTGTCGTTTATAAAAGACGCTATCTCACAGCAGACTTTTTGACCCTCAGGTTCTTACAGTCTGTATGCCACTCTCCCAGCACGTTCCCTGGTCCTTAGGAGTAGGGGTTGTGTTATTGATTTATCAGCTGGGGCTAAGCATCCCACAATCAGTTGTTCTCTGTACTTTGACTAGTGGTGCCTTTCTTCAGCAGTAGGATCTGACCTTCAAGTGCTGAAAGGCAGTCAAGGCCAATGACTGTAGCTTATAGCGAGAGTCTCTCAAATTCCCCTAACCAACAGCTGAGTATTTTAATTTCTTGCAAGTTCAATGAGAAGCTAATGCAAAGAATAAAACAAGAAGATACTGATATATCCTTTTTGTTTTTAATTAAGAAATTTTATTATTCATTTTACATACCAATCACAGATTGCCCTTTTCCTTCCTTCCACCTTTTCAGCCTTCCTCCTACCCCACCCTCCGATTTCCTCCTACAAGAAGATAAGATCCCCCATATCCTTCTAAAAGTTCTCTCTGTCTACCATGTGTAGTGGTATTTGCTCCACCCCTGACCTTGGGCTATGGGGCCTGAAGGAGGCTGTGCTTCTTGCATTGTACATGACCTCTTATAAGAAAAGGGAGAAGGGTCACATGCTCCTTCTCCCTGCTCCTGCCTGTGTGCAAGGTGGATTAGCTCCTGGTCAGATCAGAGGACAACTTCAGCTGTCTACTCCATTCTGTATTCATGAGTGTATTTCTTCAATTTATATCTTAATAAATCCCTATTACCCATTAAATAGACTCACATGTATTGAATCTATCTGTGCTTTTTTTTGTCAGGGCGGGAACCACTTGTGAAAAAGTGTGAGGAGTAAGGTCAGTTAAAGGACAAATACATTATTCTGGCAAGGATGGCCATTATTTGAAATAATTGGTAGCTGATGAATTATATTAGTCAGATTCAAATATATCTGAGGAGGGACAAAAGATTTATTGATCCACATAAGTACAGATTACAAAATAGGACTATCAAGAAAATTCTTAATTCTGACTCATGAGTTGTGTGTCTGCTAGACTGAAATATCACTTTTGAAAAAAATCATTGCAGAATATTCAAAAGGCTTGAAGCAGATCACCAAGCATGTCTATCATATGTTTTTCAGCTCAGTTGACTGTACTCTGTGTGAGAAGGGAACGAACTTTGTAGAGCACGTTTGCATCTGGACTCTCTCTCAGTACATCGCTTCTGATATGGCACAGTCAAGTAGGAAATGTTAAATGCTATTGAAAAAGATAATGTAAGGGAGAGAAGCCACAGAAGGTGGAGCATTAGGGGGAGACAGGACAAATAATTATGAAAGTGAGCCTCTGGAGGGTCATGAGGCTGTAGCCAAGCACTGGACTCCCTCACAGGGTGGGCAGATGGGCACAGGTGCCTCTATAATTAGGTATATCTGCAATTGACTGCACCAGGGAATGAGATAACACCTACACATAAAATTAAGAGGTCATTTCAATGCTTTTTGAACATTGGACTTGGTGGAACTGACCTGGAAGCCTCCTCCCTTATAATAAGTTCTCATAGTACCTGAAGATTTTATGCAAACTGCCAAAGGATTTCTTCTCACAAAAAGTGACTACAAGATCAGCCTGTACATCTTTCATAATCATTCAGTGGTTTAAAGTATAGACAATCACATATTGTATTTGTTTTATAACTGATTGTCATAAAAGTTTACTTTTGTTTTATAATGACAATTTAAACCATTTTAAATAAATAAATAAATGTGAAACTGTTGTCAGTTGCTTGGTCTCTAGTGTTTTATTGATGTAAAACTTTAGCATGTTTGCCAGTGCACATCTCTGATAATTGTAGATAATATTACTCACTGACAGTAAGCATCATTATTAGCTGAATAAACATGCTCTGAAAGTCAATGCTGGATCTCTGTGAAAAGGAGTTAAAGGCTGTGTGGGGTTCCTTTTTGACAAGGACATTGCATTGCCCAGAACCAAAATCTATATACCTGAGATGGAGTAGGGATAGGGAGATATTAAATACAGAAAAAAAACCCAGAAATTCCCTATCTCCTTTTTTATTCCTTCCATACATTTCCATCTGGGTACCAAAATCTTAATATGGCAGCTGGAAAGATGGCTAAGCAGTTACAACCACTTTCTGGGTTTAGTTCCCAGCATCTACATGGGGGCTCATAATCCACTGTAATTCCAGTTCCAGTGGACCTGGAGCCCTTTTCTGATTCCATGGGCAGGAACTATATACCCAGTAACATGAATATATGCAGGCAAAACATTCATAAACATAAAATTGAAAAATAAATGTTAAAAATTCATAATATGTTTGGCATGCTGATTAGTATCTAATACCATTTAATAAATATTGTTATTATGAGGAGTGGATTTAAATGGATGGATCTATAGCAAACAACATCCCAGCATGTGGATAAAGATACACAGTGGGCAGGGTGACCAGGACTTAGAGGAAAAGATGCCCGCACTAAAATCTCTTTGGAACTTGGGATATATATATATATATTATGTGGTGGGAAATTAAGATTGTTCATGGAGTGATGGCTGATGATCAGTTTAAATAAAGATGATCTCCTGGAGATAAGTGGTGCTGGTGTGACCTTGGGGTCTTTGCAGGTGAGTGATATAAGACAGTTCTGTACCATTGTTCACATTGAAGATGCAAAAGAAGGGTGAGCTAAGGGATACAGGCACCACAGTGAAGAATAAACAATGTGAAGAATAAGAACAACCTTTCTTGTATCTCCTGTTCTCGAAGAGTCCTGGGGCACTTTTGATATGGTGCTATAGACAGCATCTTCTTTGTGCCAACTGAACTCCTTGGAGTGTGGTCAGCTATAATGGCAATAATGAAAGAGTAACACAAGGAGTAAGCAGATTTACAGTTTGCACAAGTAAACTGATATTCAAGCAAAGCACAAATGTGTATGAGATGAGATGGGGTCTTCCACTCAATATTTTACTTGGTTTTGTGAGAGCATGCGTTCAAGTTTTTTTTTTTTTTCTTGTTATGATAAACATTACGATTAAGAAACTTGGGTTGGGAGCTTATTTAAGCTTAACAGTTTACTGTTCATCATTGAGGGAAGCCAGGGCAGGAGTTCAAGGCAGGAACTGAGGCAGAGACGTGAAGGACCACTGCTTCCTGGCTTGTACTCAATTTCTTTTCTTTTATAGCTCTAGCCTACTTGCCCAGGGGTGATACTGCTCACAGTGAGTGAGCTGTGCCCTCCCACATCATTTAGCAATAAAAAAAATCCCTCAAAGATGTATGTGCAAGCAAATCTGATGGAAGAAATTCTACAATTGAAGTTCCTTCTTCCCAGGTGTGTCAAGTTAACAACTGAAACAATGACATTCCACCCCTTGTCAACTTTGATACACGACTACCTCACTTTAAACCATAACCTTTCCTTTCTTCCTTGTCCCCAAGGCATTATGTTAATATAATGACACAAAATAGAATACAAATTTAAAATTTCAACAGTCTTTAAAGCTTCCAGTACTTTAAAAGCTCAATGTATCTTTAAAATAATACATTCCCTTAAATGTGGGCTCCTGTAAAATCAAAATGAAGTCATATTTTTTTTTTATTCAAAAGTGGAAGAATAGGATGTGGTTACAATTCAATCAAAGTAAAACCAAAATCCAACAGTATGAACAGCTCAGTGCCCTACATGTAGGATTCCCTCATGATGTTCTGGGCTTCAAAGGATTTTGTTAGCTCCATTTCTGCAACTCAGATGTCTGCAACACACACACACACACACACACACACACACACACACACACACACACACACACACACAGCTTTTCAAGTAGGTTAAGGTTAGCTCTTCCACACATGCTGCTGTCCATGGTAGTCATCTCATAGCTCAGGCATTGCCAATATCCTAAGGTATTCACTGAAACTGGAGGTGCACCTTAGTCATTGGCCTCCTGGTCTCTATTCAAGGACTCTGCCACATGGTGCCTCAGTTTCTCTCTTTGACCTCCTTCAATATTGCTGCTCTCATGTTGCCCAAACCAGTACCACATAGGGTAGTCCTAACTCCCATGTAGCTGGCTATATGTTGCAAGTAAATTCTTTCTGTAGTATTTGGGTTATTGCTGCTCCTAGCACCAATTAGATTAAAGAGGAAGATTAAAAATAAGAAGGAATAACAAGAGGGAAATATAAAATACCATGAGATCCATGCATGGCATTTTAGATGGGAAGGTAAAAGAATTTCAAGTAAGAAGGAATTGATCAATGTGTTGTGTCACAGTACACTCAAATATGACTAAAATTTAAACTACCCATAGAATTGCAATTGAAAAGCCATAATTAAGTGTGAATATTGTACACAGGAACCAGTAGTGATAATAGTGGGAGGGGGGAACAGAAGTGACTGTCATGTCTTAGCTAGCTTAAATATGGACCTTACTCAACACTTGCCTACTGAACACATTTGAACTAAATGCTTTTAAGATTTACTTTGATTTGTGGTGCGGGGAGGCTGGGGTGATAGTTCAGTCAATGAAGTATTGTCATGCAAGCATTAGGACCTACGTTTGATCCCCAGAACCCACATGAATGCCATGTACAGTGGCATAGCGTTGTAATCTGCTGCTAGGGAAACAGACAGGCAGATTACCTGGACTGGCTGGCCAGCCAGTCTAGTTCACCCAATGAGCTACATGCCTGTGAGAGAACCAGCTCCACCAGACACAAGTGTAATCATGAAAAGATCCCCTTAGTAGGAAGTTCAGATTCTGTATTTTATATTTCCTTCATTTACATGCCAGCAAGCTCAGGCTTAGACTCTCTGGAGTTTTTGTTTCCCTTTTCCTTTTGGATACAGGGTCTCTGCACATAGCCCTTGGTGGCCCAAAACTTAATATGCAGAACAACGTAGCCTTGGATTTAGAGATCTACTATCTCTGGCTCTCCAGTGCTGTAATTAAAGGCCACCACATTTGACTCTTATCCCTACAGTTCTTTTGTCTCATTTTACAGAAAATAATTCCCCTAGAGACAGACAGGCAGTGCTCAAATACTGTTAACAACAAAAATGTAAATGTTTTCAACCTTTAAACTTAGCTCCCTCACCTTCAAAGATGTCTAACAACCTCATGAAATTTGGAAGGAATTAATGGGAAGCACATATGGAACTGCCTATCCTTGACCATAGAATTTCATTGACAGCAAATGCCTAATTCTATCATATACATTAACACTTACCTAATCTTGCAAACTGTACCTATAAGACAATCTTTCTTAATGTTATAAGAGGTTGAATCACATGTCTGTGTATGAACTGGGAGAGTTAGGGAAGCTCCTGAAATGCCAGTAGAAGTGTTATGTCTGACAGGAAGAAGCAGCTCATGAAGATGATGTTAGAACATAAGGGTGCCAGGTGCAGCCTGTGGTCAGCCTCTTTGGGTACCAGGTGCAGCCAGTGGTCAGCTTCTTTGGGTACCAGGTGCAGCCAGTGGTCAGCCTCTTTGGGTACCAATTTCAGCCTGTGGTCAGCTTCTAATCTTCTGAGAATCCCGATGGACTGTTTGTACCATTCCTGTTAGCTTGTCTTTCACCTTCTTATGGGTCACCCAAAGTCTTTGTAGACTTGCTGAGTCTTCTCTCTTTGGATGTATTTTGTTGGCATTGTAATCTTGAGGTTATATACCTTAAACTGAGCAATAAAACTAAGGAATGCTAATGTTTAACTAAAGAAGGCAAGGACTGAAAAAGATTGGTCTTTGCCTATAGAGGAAGTGACATTGATTAGATTCCCCCCCCCCTTTTTTTTGCCACAAACACTTTCCTGTGGTTTTTATTTTAATTGTGGTGTGTAGGTCTTGGCTGCTATGGAGGCTTAATTGTATCCTATTGACCTGTGGGCTCCCCATATTCTTCTAGTAAAACTTCTTTTGTACAAATCTTTAAAATAATATCTTTCTCTTGCCAAGAGTAATCTGGGATGGATGTTATTATAAACATCCTCTTAAGGTCAAAGTCCTTCTGAGATCTGGAGCTTTACTGAATGCAGGTAGAGTTTGGTGCTCATAAAAGTCAGAACAGGCCAGGCGGTGGTGGTGCACGCCTTTAATCCTAGCACTCGGGAAGCAGAGCCAGGCAGATCTCTGTGAGTTTGAGGTCAGCCTGGTCTACAGAGCGAGATGCAGGACAGGCACCAAAGCTGCACAGAGAAACCCTGTCTCAAAAACAAACAAACAAACAAACAAACAAACAAACAAACAAAGTCAGAACAGAAGTCCTTATTTGAAAGATGCCAGAATTCAAGGTGTTGAGAGAGTAAAATCTTTGCAGAAAAGCCAAGACACCACAGGAAGTTTATTGAATTGAAATCTGTGGCAGGAGATGCCAGGCATAGGAGTATGGTAATAGAAACCAAGTCTGAGAATAAGTCAAGGCCAGCAGTGGAGGTCTGGAAGGGAAGGAGTTGAAATGGAAATGGATGACTTCAGGCTAGCTTTGCTTAGCTTCCTTCCTCTGATTTATCCTCTGTGTGGGACGGTGACCAGAATAGTCAAACAGCTCTGAGTAGGCAGAGAAAGGAGTGTGGCTTTTCTTCCTATAGCTTCCTTCCTACCTGTAGCTTTACTCCTACACCTTTACAAACTCTTTGGATTTTTGCTTGAGGACAAGCTGGGTTTGTTTCTCTTTCTATCAGCAATCCTTTCTCCATTCTGTTAATTGTTTATGATTTGACTTTTCATGCACAGAGAATTTAATCAGTTCTATAGTGCACATTTGATACTATAATCCCAGTTACCAATGTAATTGTATCATTTGTATTAATTGCTCCTACTTGTAACATCATGTTTTTGACAAAAGTGGTGTTTTTCTTTTTGAATATCAGATGAAACATAATATCCAACAGCAATATATGCTCAGTTCCAAAGATACTTTACATACAATGAGAACCACTTATTCAGTCCCCCTCTGTTTATTTATAATACTAGGTACTTTGGACATTCTCTCTATGATACAAGTGATACAAAAATCTTGGGCCTTGGATTGTTGTTCAGTAATAAAGCACTTTCTTGGCATAAAGGCAATCAATTCCCAGATCAGAAAAAATATAAAAGTAGCAGTAAAAAATAGTTATTTGTTTCTTAGAGGGAACATTTCAGAATAAAGATTGATTTTCTGTGAACTTCTACATGTATTGCTACTAATAATATACTTGATGTTTTGTGCTATACAGTGCATGCTTTTAAAAATTAACAAATGGTGCCAGGTCCCTCTTCCCTCATTTTTAGCAAGGGCATTTTTTTTTCCTTAAGCTCCTGCTCACATTCACTGTCAGAAAATTAAACAGAATGTTAGTTACAATAACCCATTTCCAGACACTATGGGAAGACACGTGACTGAACTACAAATGCATATGTTTTGCATAAAATCACTCCCTGTTAGTAAAACTGAACATAGCAAAGTCCCATATTTAATATAATTATGTGCATGAATTTCTGAATACTATACTTTCACATAAGGAGCATATAAATGAAATCTGGAGCAAGGATCTTTAAAAACCTGTGTTGGCTTCTGCAGTGCCATGCAGAGCTTTCCACAAGTTGCGCAGCATCGATTTTGGGCAATACCACAAGGAAATATAAGCTATTTCGAGCCTGTTGAGATTGTCTCAGAAGGCTTCTGCAGAGTGTCAGTGTTTAGGAAGGAGGTAGAATATGAATGGTATTTAGGAATAAAAGCCTGATAGAGATCTTTTGCCCTGCTGCATAGAGTTGTTTCAGAGAAGTATTATCCTTTGTTTGCTTTGAAGCTTTGTCAGACTGGAATCTAAAAACATATCGATTTGTTGTCAGTAGGTTGCCTATGCTGGATGGATCTGTTTTAGCTCTATTGTATGAAGCTTACTGTAGTCCTGGCTTGAGGCAGATAGTACTTGAAGATTTATCTTCACATCACCTTTGACACTTAATTCCTCTATGCACCTTGAATATGATGCATACATAAAGGGTCAGAAGAGTGTCTTATCAATATAAATGTGTACAATTTTGTTGTGATATACTCTAGAAGCTATCTCTCTTTACTCCTTTTGATAATGCTAAATGGTCAGGATGTGGTCTGTGGTGTCTCTTTAGAAGATAAGATGCTAGCCATGTTGGATTTATCAGCTGTTAATTTTTCCTTTCTTACTCTGTATTGGGTTATTCGAATACCCAGTATAGAAGCCGACATATGGCATTTCTGTAGTACTGGATGCACATCTGCACCACAGGCAGGCACGGTTTCAAGTTTATTGAGTAGATTGCCTGTGTAAGTAAAATAATGCTTTATGATTATCCCATTAGTTTGAAATGAATCTTCATGCTATTGTAGTCTAGGATGCACAATGCGTTCTGATTTGCAAGAAACAGAAGAACCAATAAGCCAAAAATTGGTTTGAAAAAATTCAAATATTATTTTTGTTCATTGGAAATTTCATACGTTGATGCGATGTATTTTGATCATAAATCTGCCACCACTATTTTCCTCTAGCTCCTCCAGGATAATTTACCCTATATTTCTCCCAACTTTATGTCCTCCTTTTTAATTGTTATTAACAACTCCCTGGGCTCAATAATGTTGTTCATATGTGCATAGGAGTGGCCCCATCCTTGGGGCATGGGCAAGGTAGCAGGGGCAAATGCTCAAAGGAGCCACAGAGGTGAGACTGTTGGAGTAGAGAGAGAACAAGAGGAAAGTTTCCTGGACCTGTGATGCTGCATTTGGGAAACTTGTACCCACAAAAGCGACAATGTTCTCTGTCCTGCCTCCTCTTCTCCCCTTTTTTAGATTGGGTTTTACTGGGTGACTCAACACCTGTGCATAAGTAAGTCTGTTCACTTCAAGAGTGGCGGTTTGCATGACCAATGGGGGACACTTTGTCAGCAGCTACAGTACTTCTCTTTCACTCACTGTAAGATTGTCCAGGGATGCTGGCTCTACACCTAGAACTAGACTTCTAGAATTCTATAGTGATATTTTATTTGTATTGAAATGTGATTTTATTTGTATGTTAATAAAGTTGCCTTGAGGTCAGAGCAAGCCAGAGCAGAAGCTGGGCGGTAGTGGTGCACGCCTTTAATCCCAGCACTTGGGAGGCAGAGCTAGGGAGATCTCTGTGTGTTCAAGGACACAGCCAGCAGGGCAGACACACACCTTTAATCTCAATACCAACCATAGTAGACCTGGAGGTCTGTACAAACAGGCAGTGACGAGGAGGTCATGTGGCTGGGTTTACAACCAATGAGAAAACAGAACAGAAAGTCTATAAATAGACAGGACGCACAGCAGTAGGTCTCTTGCGGAGAGGAAGGACAGCAGAAGCAGTGAAGGGTAAGGTTTTCTGCTCTTCCTCTGACCTCGTGGTTTTTAACTCTGCAACTGGCTCTGTTTCTCATTTAACAAGATGGTTACATCTACAGAATTCTCCTTTGTAAAGAGACATACCCAACTCTGAGTCTGCCACTAACAGTGTGGACTTCCTCATGTTGCAAGCATGTCTAAAACTTCTCATTACTTTCTCTTCATGTCTTCCTGTAGCAGATGCCATGAATATTGGCAGGTTTCATGCCGAACTAAAACTCCAAGCTACTGTGCTCATGTCTGGGCACCTTTAGCCTTCAAAATATTCATTTAAAAATTATCCAGGCTGTTCTGTGTTATGCGTCATAGAAATATTTTCTTTATGTACCTGCTTACTCCTTTATAAGAAAAAAGGTCTTGAGTTTTTTTTTTTTTTTTTTTTTGTCAAGTTTCTCTATAATTTGTTAGTGATTTCCTTTTGATCTCAAGAGCTTCTTTCATATTTATTCTTTATCCACACAGGATGCCAGCTTCAGTGGTGGTGAGGACCACAGGCCTTGTTAAGTCATGAAAGAACAAGAACTTGTAATGATGCTGAGCACAGATGAAGAGGCCAGGGTAGTTTCTAGGTTTTAATGGGGTTATAGCTAAGAGGGGCCATTGTTTGCTGAGGTATTATCTGAACAAGCATGGACTGATAGAAAAGAGAGGGTGCAAACAAAACAAAACAAAGCAAAACAAAACATACAAAATAATCACCTCGAATGAAGAGAGAGGGTGTAATGCCCAGGAACAGTGTATATGGGGAATAAAAAGGTGGCTGAGAGGATGGCTTAGAGAAAGCAAAAGATAACATGGCAAGGAGAAAGATATGTGGTCCACAGGCCAGAACAGATGAGGCTGGAAAGCCCTGCAATTTCCTTAAAGGAGTTTTCTATGATTCTGGTTTTGCTGGGATGCTACTGGCTGGCTTAAGACAGAGTCTGACATGTTCAGTTTTTATAGATTCACTTTCTCTTCTATTTAAAGAATGGATATCAGTTGGATTTATTTTATTCCTCTAGATTTCAGCAGAAAGATATTGTATAGGGTAAGCAGAATTTGACTTTTTTTTTCTCTCTCCCTCTTCCTATTTCTGTGGGTCTTTAGCTTTGATCCAAGGACCTCTGACATTGTCTGGTTTCTTGAATTTTGGTTAGAAGAAAAGCTATGGAAATGTGTGTCTTGAAATTTGAGCATCTATAGCAAGAAGCCAAGTTTTCCAGGGCATGTACTTCCAATGTGAAAGTGTTCAAATGATAGCTGTCTCATAAAGGGGCCAGTACTCACTCTAGAGTCCACAGAATGAGGATAGCATTGTCAGAGAGACAATTCTCAAGATTTAAAACTATTTGAATGGTGTTGGTTCTAATGTTTGTCTGCATAAGAGAGGTGGAAAGAGCAAGAATCAAGTATGATTACTAGGCTTGGATGGAGTACTTGGGTGGATGATGCAAATACTAACTGAGACAGAAAAGAAAGAGTGGGTTTGGGTACATGTTTAGGCAGAAAATTAATACTCCTTTGGTTAGTTTTATTTGAAAATGCCATTCAAAATTTGATAGGGATTCCAAGTTCTAATCATTGTAAAAATCTTTGGACAAAGTAAAGGATGACAACATTTACATGGAGTCAGAAGATATTTTGTTCACTGCAACCATTCTCCACTTGAAAATCTTGCTTTGGTAGTGCCGATTTTCTTCCTAATAACTTAAAAGAGCTGCATAAAGTATCACATTCAACATAAAGCAGAAACTCACCTACTTGGCTTTCATAGCACCCTGTGGTATGACTGCTTGGCATATTCATATTCATCCATTTTTTTCCAGAATGCAGATTACTGCTCTCAGATGAGGACAGCCTCCCCTCCCAGGATATCCTATAAATCTTAGGAATTCCTCACTCCAATATGCCTTTCTGTCGTTATTTTCTGTGCCTGGAAACATTAGAGCAGAAAGTTGGAGAGAACTTCGGTGGATGACAGAGCAGAAGGGCCTCGTGGGCTCTGCTAGTTATTGGCTGGTGACGTGGGGATTCATTAAACCTCTCTAGTCATCATATGAAAATGAAGCTAATATTACCTGTTCCACAGGGATGTGGTGAGATTAAGTGAGGGAATGCTTGTATGCACTTGACACGCATTGCAGGTATTCCATAGACAGTAACTTTAACAGTTACTGCGGGACATTACTGTACCTTTGCAAGTGCGGAGACCTTAAGTGCCAACTCACCAAGCTCCCTACAGACTCTAAGGCTAATGAAGGCTATAATTGAAACCAGCAGTAATGTCTTCGGAGATCCGTAGCAAGAATGAAAACGAAATGTAAATATCTACAAAGTACAGGCATCCCTCTGGGGCTGAGGTGGAAGTTGGTCTTAAGTGTAGCCTCTCTGCCTTGCTGTAGATTCTGACATCTTCCTGATTCTGTCTGAGCGCCTTCACTCTCTTTGTAAGTTCTCAATTTTTCTGCTCATGAAGGACTTCTCTGTCCTTCCAGACTTGGCAATTATGTGTATCTATAGTTTGCTTTGATTTAGTCTATCCTAGCTCCATAGGAATTTTAGGTCACATAAACTGGGACCCTTAATTAAAATTTCATGACATTGCTGTTAATTTTCCAGAGATAGAAATTCTGTTTAGCTTGTCCATGATTTCTCTCTGGTCCAATCCTTACTGTAGCCTGGGTGAGAAAAGAGGCTGCAGAGTCTTGGGATTACACCTTCATGGAAGATTTAGGCAGGACAGTAGAAGATAAAAGGGATTTTGCCTGCAGGAAGCAAAGTGATTTGTTGTCAGGGTAATATGTTAAATAGAGAATAAAGGGACAATAAAAGTGCCTGAGATAGCTAAGGATACATGATGAACATAAAAACATAGAAGCTGAAATAACATTCTCTGCAGAGGATCTGAAAACTCAGAAAACTGCATCTCTCCCTTCTCAACCTGATTTTCCTCTTGGCACACTGGATACATTCACTTATTGAATATTCCTAATTTTCTATTTTTGAATATTACCAGTTGTCCACTCACTGCAGACAACACTAACACACATTGAACTAGGTTTTCTCTGACAGCACAGGACCAGAGCTCTGTATGTTTTTCTCACTCCAATTCTTCTCCACTAACTTTGTTAATTGTGACATGGCAAGGCTCAGGATTCAGTCTTTGCTTTTCTTCTCCCCCTGCCACAGCTTTAATTTCCCCAGTGACCTCATCTAGTCTCAGAGCGATAAATTTCACACACATGCTGATTGATATCTTCCAATTTGTATTTCTATCCAGGTCTTCACCCTGAGCTCCAGACCCACATGGCTAGCTGTCCACTTGATCTATCAGCTTAGATTTGTAATGAGTGACTCAAATGTGACATTCCCCAAGTATTGCTACCAATTTCACCTCTCCCTACAAACTTGCTCTGATTACAGTCTCAATGAAGCCCCTTGTTACATTTTCTGACCACTTTCTGCAGTCTTTGGCCTTTCTTTGTGTGTCTCAAACCTAACTTGATGTCAGTGGTCAGTCATTCTTGCTCTTTCTTTTTAGTAATACATTGTCTGACTACTCCTCAGCTCCCCAGTCATGTCAAGACAACGGCTCTTCTGACCTGAGTTACTTCATGCAAGTAGCTAGTTTCCTTGCTTCATCTCTGGAATCAAATATTCTCCCTTCGCAATAGATTCCAGAGTGATTTTCATCAAGTCATCTATATTCTCAGCACAAAACTCTGCATTGGGGTCATAATCCATGAAGACTAGAAATCTGTGTTCCTATAATCCTGGTAAGGTGCACAAGACCTGTGCCTTCCCCTTTACTTGGGACTATACATATTACTATTCACCTTGGCTCATTCTCTTGTTTCATAGATTTCTTTGCTTGTCCTTTAACATACCAGTCAAGCCCAAGTCTTGGGACATCTGCGCCTACATTTTCTTCAGCCTGAAAATCCTTTTTATGTTTCTATTCTACAGTTAATGTACATTTGCTTGAATAGTATCTTGTGAGGCTTTCCTTGCCAACATTTGAATGTCCTGAGTCTTCATCTTGTGCTGTCTGCTCCTCACTCTACTTTACCCCCAGCACTTAACCATGTGCTCAGATAGCCTGCATCTCTTCTATATAAGGATGCAAATCTACTAGTCTAAGATTTCTGGTTATTCCATTCACTGCTCTGACCTCAGAACCTGAAAAGGTACCTGGGATTTTGTGGGACCCAGTAATAAAGAATACATGGTGATTTAGTGAGTGTATTAATGAATGAATACAGAGATATTATTTTATGATGTTTTTATTTATTTACTTGGGGGGATATTCATAGACTACTATTTATTTATTTATTTATTTATTTATTTATGTATTTATTTTTAATTAAGAAATTTTCCATTCATCCTACATATCAGTCACAGATTCCCCTGTCCTCCCACCCCCAGACTCCCTCAACCCACCCACCCCCATTCCCACCTCTTCCAAGGCAAGGTCTCCCATGGGGAGTCAGCAGAGCCAGATCTAAGCCCCTCCTCCCTGAGCCAAGGCTGTTCATAGACTACTATTATACCCACTTCAAAAGTGTGTCTCCAGGTCCTGAGTCTTTCTGGAATTCTAAGCAATTTACCTCAAAGAGCAGCAAAGTATGCATTTTGGTATCCAGGCCCCAAGGATATACTGCTTTGGTTCAAACAATTTATTTCCTGTTGATTTCTGGTAAGCAGTTAATTATGAACATAATATTACCTGGCCATAGAGCTGTCAGCACAATAGAAGTACTTACATATGTTCACATACCCACCTGGTTGCTTGGTGAATGTTTAGATCACATGCTTTTAGCAAAATCCACTGACACTGATCAACTACCCTTGTACCCATTCCTATCCTTTTGTCTTCATGTATTTAAAAAGATACTCCTTGACAATTGAACAGCTTGAACTGTTTGAGAGGCATCCAGGCTGTGGGACCGGGACCTGTCCTTAGTGCATGAGCTGGCTGTTTGGAACCTTGGGCTTACACAGGGACACTTTGCTCAGCCTGGAAGGAGGGGACTGGACCTGCCTGTACTGAATCCACCAGGTTTAAATGAATCCCCAGGGGAGTCTTGGCCCTGGAGGAGATGGGAATGGAGGGGAGGAGATGGGGGGGTGGGGGGAGGGAGGACAGGGGAACCCGTGGCTGATGTGTAAAATTAAAACACAAATATAATAATAATAAAAAGGAAAAAAAAATAAAAAAGACCCCAAACCAATCAACTAAACAAATAAATAAAATAATAAATAAATAAACTAAAAAAAAAAAAAAAAAAAAAGAAAGATACTCCTCGTCTCTTACTATTGATTTAACAATATTCTGAGAGGGAGCAACAGCAACGCAAGATGGCAGCTACCACAGGCTTGGGAGTAAAATTCTCTCGAAATTTCCGACTGTTGAAAGAGCTGGAAGAAGGCCAGAAAGGGGTAGGCCACGGCACAGTTAGCTGGGGTCTAGAGATCGACGAAGACATGACACTTACAAGATGGACAGGGATGATGACTGGGCCTCCAAGAACCATTTATGAAAACCAAATATACAGCCTTAAAATAGAATGTGGGCCTAAATACCCAGAAGCACCCCCATCTGTAAGATTTGTAACAAAAGTCAACGTGAGCAGCGTGAGCAGTTCAACTGGAGTGGTGGATCCGAGGGCCACAGCAGTGCTGGCCAAGCGGCAGAATTCCCACAGCATCAAAGTCATCCTCCAGGAGCTTTGGTGCTTGATGATGTCAAAAAAGAACATGAAAAAGCCACCAGAAGGGCAGTGTTACAGCAATTAGTCACCAAGGGCCCAGCCTCCCCTCCCCAGTCCAACCTAAGGCTTCATTTTCCACAGTAGTGAATTTTCTAGATTCATCTTGTAGACCTCAAAGTACTGAAGAGACTCCATCCACTGAGACTCCATCCTGGAACACTGCTCTGATACTAATTTCTTGTCCATTTGAAATACATAGGCCGTGCTGTGTAACATCTTCTGTTGAGTGTAACCCCTGGCTGCCTAGTTGAAAGAAAAACAAATAAACAAAAACCCAATATTCTGAGAGGATATTGAACTTAAAACACATATTTTATATTCATGCTTAACTCTGGTTTAGTAATGAGCACTTCAGTCTACTGCTCTCCTGCACGTCTGTGTAGTAACTAAATACTCACCTTAGCAGTCTGTCTGGAATGAGAGTATCTCTAGGAGATGGCTTGCCACCCAGTCATTCTTTCAGAGATGTGTAGTCTATTGATAAGATCTAATCAGGGCACTGCCTGACAAACATCTGTGCTTGCTTAGATCTCTCCTAATTTCTTTGGTCTACAGTTACCCTCCCAACTCCAACTTAAGATGACATTTCTTTTCATGCTTGATGTTCAAGGTTTGTGAGATCTCTTCAGACAAACAGGATTTTGTTTGTCAGAGGCCAAATTCCATTTTACAGGTTTTAATCCCTCTCAGCTTTTATCTGAAGCACTCACGGGTCAGCACAACATCATTTTCTTCTGTTCCTTTCTCTCAAATCCCTCTTCTGCCTTTAACTTATGTATATTCTTTGATCTTGTTTCATTCACTCTTTAAAATCAGAAGTTGCACTTTGAGTAACAGTTTTACAATATGACTTGATATATGATGTAAAAATGTTATGATATGGTAGATGATAATAATAAGATGATGGAAGTATTTATATTAAACTTCCTAGAAATTAGCTTAAGTGGTAATGTACACTGCACCAGCAAGGCATTACTGTCCAGGGGGATATGATTTTCTTCCTTGTTACTAGAATAGGGTTTTTTTTTTTATTGTACATTAACAAAACATTCCAATTTTACCCTAGTTGCAAATCAAGCTTCATGTTCTAAAATAAGGAACTGGAGGAGGTTTTTATCCATAGCTTACTATATTGCAATGATTCTGTGAAAATACCATTTTCATAATCACTCTCCCCCAGTACCATTGCCATCAAGTTAAGAAATACACAAATATTTACTTAGAAATCTCGATAAACATAAGAGGTTTATGACTGAAATGTATTTAGTCTTTTCTCCCAGGGCCTTCTAAGAGAAATATTCATTTTGAAGTGGAAGAAAATGATGTCAAGTTTTCAGAATTCATCTAAAGGTCTTAATAACATGAGCTGCAGAGGGTGGAGAGAAGACAGAACATAGAGTGTGCAGTGGCCTTCACAGAAGTCAGGAGGGCTATAAACAACAGAAGCAAAGCTGTGGCATCGGAAGTAGATGCTCTTGGTTAACTTGTCAAGTACTAATTCGAACACAACTGCTCTTTATGTGGCCATACACTCTGTTACAAATGTGTCTACTCTTAGTCCAGTTATATTGTGAGGGAGCAGGTGTCTTTCCACTGCCCATAAGTCAGCAAGATTTCCTTTTTTTTTTTTTTTTCAATCTTTAAAGATTTATTCTCTCTCTCTCTACACACATGTATACATGGGTACCTGCAGAAGCACTAAGGTGCTGGGATGCCCAATGGTTGGGAACCACCTGACTTGGGAGCTAGAACACAACCCCTGCCCTTTGCAGGAGCAGCAAGTGCTCTTAACTGTGGAGTCCTCTCCTCAGTTCGACTTCTTTTTATAATCCTTTAACAAAGCAAAAGTGAACTTTTCAGAAAACATCTCACAAGAGAACAACAAGGATGTTCACAGGTGGGTAGAAGGACAAAGAGATGGAGGAAAGGGGGGAAGTGGGGAAGGGAAGTCATGTGAGAGCTCACTCTCATTGCAGGGTTTCTTCTTGTAAGCGCTGACTATGGCTCACTGTTAAAGTAGGCAGATGGCTAATGTCATCTGCATGCATTAAGCCTGTTAGTTTGCCTACCAGAGATAGGAGTCACGTAGAAAATCAGAGAGGTACTGCTTCTACTTTGGGCTCTTGCTCCTTACATTTGCTTGGTAAATGTTCAACAAATGTCATAAACACAGCTATGTGGGTGTTTAAAAGTTTCAGTATTTTCCATGTCAAATGAATATGGTGAAACTGAAGTGAGAACTTTTCATATTTGAATTTTATTATCTGACTAGGATGGAGATAGGTATGACTTCATTATGTCTGGATCAGTTACCTTTATAAATTCACATATTGTACTGAGTTGGATTGTAGCAAGTCAATGGTTCTACACTTTTATTGCTCTGCTAATGATTCCTTGTTTTTGGATTTGCACACATACATATCTATAAGTTTGTGCTGTGCATACATCATGCATATGTGTGTCAAAATGTATGTGCACATGTGTGGAGAGGACCAAGACTGACATCAGGTGTCTTCTTTGTCATTCTCCACTGACATAATGAAGCAGGGTCACTCGCTGAATCCACAGCTTGTTATTTTTGGTTGTCTGCCTATCCCGCTCACTTTGGGGATTCCTAGTGTCTGCTTCCTAAAGACTGGGATTATAGGTGGGCTGCCACACCACCTTATTCTACTGAAGATCCATGCTATTGAAGCTATAAATCTCTGCAGCTGCTACCATATATAGCACTATTTTATGACATAGGGATAGTGACTCTCAACTACCCTCTGTAGTTCACAAATAAGATTTCTGTGTCCTGACTGCATCAGCTTGGTGGCTTTGTATAAGTGCAGAAGATAAACTGACCAAATTTATGCAGCTTCTATATGAGCCACAAATGTCTTGGCAAGCAAAGGCTCATCTATTTAGAGCCAGTACAGATAAAGCAGCACAAATCATCAGTGCTCTGAAGAAAAGTAAAAAAAAGAAAGGGAAATGAATACTTCGTTCTAAAAGGGTACCCCCTCCCTGTATTCTCCATTTAATCTTAAAATAGAGAGCTAAGATTCCTCCACATTATCTTTACTTATTGTACAAATGTGGCTCCTTTCATGTCAATGGAGGCACTCAGGCTGCTGGAGCATGCCTCATTTTTAAAACAATACTCTGTAGAAACATTGGAAAACCAGATTCACAAAGAGAAGTTTGTTTTTCCTTCAAGGGTTCTTACATTATAAATACTTTAGCTAGGAGACAACTGGTGAATTTCCCCTTTCAGGTGTCAGGAGGAATTTGTCTTTCTGCAGTGCTCACTGTGGTGAAGCCTTGCAAGGCCTTCCTCAGCCCCACCATAAGGGATGACTGAAGAAGGATTTGTGGCACAGTCTTGAGGAAAAATGCTTACTGGGGGCTTTACAGAAAATCCTGATATTGATCTGGCATCAGAAGGAGCTCCTATAGTGCTTGAGGTGATGTTCTGTGAAGAATAAATTGGTAGACTTATTTAGAAAGAATTGAGTTCCATTTTCCATGGTGACTAAACCAGAAATGCTTTTGGAGGGAAAAGCTTATTATTCAGGCATCTCTAGAGGCAGTTGGCAACATTCTGAAGGTGTTAGGGCCTGGCCAGATATTGAGACAGTAACAGGCTCCTTTAGTGTCTCAGCTGCACAGTAGGAGGGGGATATATAAGTCAGGGTTAGTCCTGTAGCATCACTAGAGAGCACTGGGTAGGAGTAGTCATGTGTGTATTATTTTGGGTGGCCCTTGGTTATCTTAGGTCAAATAAAAGAGGAGAAGAAATTTAGGCAGAAAAGTATACATCAATTTTATGGTGGTTTTCTGCTGAAGACAAAGTCAGATGGTGACAGGCTTCAAGCTCTTCTTCTTTCTTTATGTATGTTCTGACTTGATGAGCCCTGCCTACACAGATGTGAACCCAACAACTAGGCAGCCTGGTTATCTGGGTTATCTCCCAATAAGCCACAGAAGTGACTCTGAGAACCTAAGGCTCAGCAGCAGGGGACCATGAAGGCTCAGAAGGCATGGTGTATTTTTCCATTTCAACAGCCTCCCACACTCCCAACTCAATATCTCACAGACTGTAGTGACAAGCAAAGTTTTCTAAAGAATTCAGCCTGATAGTCACATATAATCTGTCAAGGTAATAACTCCCTTAGGGCTTTAGGGAGAAGAGTATTTCCAGCCTGACATTTAAGAATGCTGCTCGTTACAGCCTGTGTCCTACCCCCCATTTCAGAGACTGGGATCCAGATGCTTCCCTGTAGGTCAGCAAACTACAAATGCAAGATAGCATCAGGACACAGCTATCATGCTCCAAGCACCCTCTTCAAACAGCGCTAGGGGTTACAGGTGGGACAGAGAGAACCACTTTTTGTTAAATCAGGCATCCTTGTTGACACAGCTTGACTGTTATTGCAAAAACATATCGAAATTATGGAACTTACTGTGCTAGTCAAGAGGCCATTAGTCTCCTCGGGAAATCAATCACAATTTGCTGTTTTTCTGACATTTTAAATAATTCTGAGGTTTAACTAAGTGTGCTTGGATGCTATCTGGAATCATAATTATCAGAACTGTTTTCCTAAGTGAAAAAAAAATATCCCTGGAGGAGGAAACAATCATAAGATTTCTGTAAGAAAATGATGGTATGAGTTAAAATTTTATGTTTCAGGCGTGTTCCCCTATCCCAGTAGTTCTCAACCTCTGGGTCTTGACCTCTTTAGCAAACCTCTGTCTCCAGAAATATTTACATTATGGCTTATCACAGTAGCAAAATTACACTTAGGAAGTAGCAATGAAAATAATTTTATGGTTGGGGGTCACCACAACATGAGCAACTGTATTAAAGGATCATAGCATTAGGAAAGTTGAGAACCACTGTTCTATGCCATCTTAGATATGAGCCAAGGTTCTGCTGCATGCTTGCATCATCTTGAAAGGAGAGATCTGAAACTCAGCCTCATTAAATGGATGCCTTCAGGTTTCAGTATGGCTCCTCTTTGTTTGCTCAGTGTATAGTGCTCCATTCCCCAAATCCACTGCTGCCTCCTGCACATGGAATTCTCTCTTCTCTATAGCAAGTTCCGTAACTGTTTCTGGAGGCTTCCCCCCCCCCCCCCCATACATTTGGTCTTTCATTACTTGGTTCAGTTCAAACACCATTTTCAGGAATTTTGCCTTTGCAATTCCATTTTTACTGGAATCTAGGGACATACAGTCATTGTCAGTAAAGTATTATAAAAGGATATTCAAGGACACACTTACAATGGATAAGTCAAAGGTAGCAAGAATATCACACATAACAGTATTTCTTGGCTCTTTCTTGCTAACAGCATTTGCTCCTGCACTCTCTTCCAACACCACCTGCCAAGTCACTCTCTTCTGCTAATGTAAGAGTTCATGCTTTTTGTAGTTGCTCCTAATAAGCAAAGGTCAAAATGCTTTCAATTTGAAAGCATGTCTTTTTGCAGCAAACAGCATATTTTATGAAGATAGTACTGTGTACCCAATAATTTAGTTTTAGTTTCAGGGTGATTGCAGTACAATTATGTTACTGTCTAGACAGTATTAACTCCCAGACAAGGATGTGGAAATATATGGGGATTGGCTTGACAGTTTGGTTACTGTTTTCTGAGATAATCTCACCTTAAATGTGAAACATAAACTGCTAGAGGCACTAGCAAAGAAGGCTGAAACCCAAGGAGGGAACACCTATTGCAAGAGGACCAGAGGGGTCCATCAGGGAGGATACCCACTTAAGGGATGAGGAGAGTCACCTGAGGCGAGATATACCTCTCAACCACAGAAGGAAGACACTCACCTTAAAGGATGAGAGCCATCAGAGGAAGGGCACTCAGTCAAAGAAGCAGCTATCCGGGCAGATACTGACCTAAGAGGATGATAAAAACTACCAGGAAGGACTTTCACTTAAGAGGATGAGAAGAAGCCATCAGGGAGAACACTGACCTAAGGAGATGAGAAGGAGCCACCAGGAAAGACACCTACTTAAGGTAATAAAGAGGAGCCATTATGAAACATGCTCATGGCAATCAGAGGTAATCATGGTGGGGGTGACTCAAATTAAGGGGATGGGGGGAGGCTGTGCTAAAGCTGAAGTAAAAGTTTATGTGTGGAGGGTTAGTTTGGATCTACAATTGTCTCCTGAAGATGATATTAAGGCTTAGTCTCTAGTTCATAGCGTTGTTAGAAGGTAGCATCCTTTAAGAGATGGTACCTCAAGGGATGAAGTTAGGTCTTCTTATCTTTGAAGGGAACTGTGGACTCCAGACCTTTCTTCTGCTTCTTCATCTGTCTTTGTTTTGAGGCAATGGCATTTCCTAAAACACTTGTCTGCCATGATTGACTACCTTACACAAGACCTACAAGTCATGGGAACGATAAAGCCACAAGAATGATAAAGCCACAAGGGACTTATGTCTCTAAAATGGACAAAGTAGACCTTTCAGGTTTTTGAATCTCTCTCTCTCTTCTCTCTCTCTCTCTCTCTCTCTCTCTCTCTCTCTCTCTCTCTCTTTCTCTCTCTGTGAATAAAAAGCTGACTAACCAGAATATTCAGGGACCATCAAGTACTTAAGGGAGGTAGGGACCCACCAATGACTGTTAGTGAGGCTGGAAATGGTCTAGCAACATTCTGGACTTGCAACATTCCAATCATCTTGAACCCCACTGAGGTTCTACTCAGTTCATTGGCTGTGTAAAAGGCTCAGTAGAGAATTCCTGAGTTTCTGACTCTATACTTGGAAAAACCCTACTATATGCAAAGCTGCTCAAATCAAATATTTATGTTATAATTGGCAGAAAAGTCAAAGTTGGTAGTTTCTCTTTATTACATGATTTCCCCTCCATTTTTAATTTTGAAATTTCTTACTTTTTTCAAGTATGTACACATAACACAAGTAAAATACATAGTATTAATTTGATAAATATAGATAACCCTTTTCAATGAAAAAAGATACTTAGCTTATAAGTTAGTTTTTGCCAGCATACTGTCTGTAGTTTTGTTTTTATATTTTATGACATAAATTTTATGACCATAGTTATAAAAATTTTACCAGTTGACATACTGAAGTACATTTCACATGGGATTCTGGCTGTGGTTGGAGCAGGTTATTCCATGAATGAGTCAGGACACTTCCTGCTGACAGTGTCTCAGTGTCTCATCTCAGGGATCCTCCACTATTTCTGTTCCCCTCCCCCAACACATCAGCCTTTTGCTTCTAGTCACATGGAAGAGCAGACATCCCAAGAGACTTTTTCAGGAAGAGGATCCCAGGAATAACATATCTGCTGTGGATCCCAAGAGTGCATTCTGAGGTTGTTGTGAGGGTTTTGCTCCGGAATGTCTCCAGATCCTTTGTTATCAGTGGTGCTCTTAGAATAAATCCCTGCCTGGGCCTTTTCTGTTTCTCTCCTGCCCTGTGGGAATTCCTCTTGAATATACTGCTTGAGCACAAATCTGCCTCTTACACTTGGCCTTTGAGAACAAAATTTTCTCCCTTTCATTGAGGTCATGGACCAATTACTTGGGGAACTAAAATTATTCTAGAGGGGCTAGAACCCTTTTGGAAGCTACTGCGGATAGAAGGAGGATATGAGTTCCACTTGGCATCCTATCTGAGATGGAGCCAATGAGGCAGTTATGGCATCTTTTTCCCATGCTTTACCATATACACATTGTTTATAAATACCACTTGAAGGCAAATCTCTGCATTTCCCTTTGTAAGTTCACTTCCATAAAGCTCCAAAGCAGCCTAAACCATTTTCTGGTGTTGTAATTGGGTCAGTAATAACCCTTGGGGAACAAAGGGTGGAACAATGATTGAGGACAGGAATAAATCACATCTCAGTGTAGATCCCCCATGTGTGCTAGGTAAGTGCTCCACTACTGGGCCACAGTTCCAGCCTTAGCAAAGCATACCTGATTTTCCAGATCTCACACCAAGTTGCGAATTAGAACCAACCCAATTGTACTGAGGAAGTGAATGCTATTATAGGGACCTACTGAACCAAGGCTGCTGTCTGCTTTGCATCATTATATGTGTAGCAAGTTTTGAAAGAGGAAAATAAATACTAAGAAGTTCTTCTTAGAGGTTCTCATCCAGTGAGAAACAGGACAAGGGATGGGCAAATAGAAATAAAAATATTTCATTTGTTTCTGATATTCATGACTGAAGTTTATGATTAGGCATATTTATTTCTCTCCACAAAATCATATTCTAAATGTATGAGCTTGAAGATGAGCACCATAGTGAAAAAAGAGGAGGAACTGGGCATCTTCTGCCTAGGTATTTTTTTTTTTCTTCTAAAACCCAACATAGGTCAGTCAGTTCATCTCCAGAGAGGCTATGAAAAGGCCATGAAGGCTAAGTAGGTGTTGTGCCCTGAAAGTAGGGAACAGGTTATCTTTACACAATGTCACCAGTCATTATTCATTCATCAGTGGCAGCTGTGGTGCGACCAAAGGCTTTCTGGTACATAGCAGTTAGCAATGAGCAAGGCAGGAGGATATTCCCTGCCTCTCTCTGCTGGCTAGCATCTGAAACACTAAAGCATTTCCTGTATAAAATGAAGTATTTTTTAACGTTTAATGTCATAGCACAGGATGGTAAAATGTGAATCATCTAATATGAATGAATTGTAAACTCCAGGCTATGAGCTCCATGGAGCACATAGGTACAGCTTCTGACTGTATCATGCTGTTGGAAGAGATAAACTAATGTCTGACTCTGAGTGACTTGGGCCTGCAGAAAAGTATTTATCATCTGCTTCAAATCTCTGCATCACTGCTCTCACTCCAAAGCAGAATAGATGCTTTACTTACAAAACCTGAATCTCATTCTCTAACACTCACAGAAGCATTGTTTTTTTTTTCTCTTCCCCCAAACATACACAATTAATGTATTCCTTCTATTCTATCATCTACCTGTCTGTCAATCTGTCTATGTGTCTATCATCAATATCTACCATCTATTTATCTATCAGGCTATCATCTATATCTATCATCATCTGTATTTATCATCTATTTATAAGTCTATCTATCTCTCTGTCTATAATTTATCATCTTTCTTCTGTTAATCTATTTACATATCCTTTTTCTCATTCTTTCCACAGAAGCTTCTTTAATGTTAGCATAAGAGCCCATATTTGTGATTTATTTCTCAGTGGCCTGTGTCATAATTTTCTTTTCTTTACTGTGTTCCCTCAGCCTCACAGTCATCCTGAGTACAATCTAGCTTCCCAAGGGTTCCACACAATGTACCTGAGCCTTTGCACCTGATTTCCCAAGATGCATTTGTCCTTCTTTCTTTGGGGACCCTTTACCTTTCTTACCTTTTAAAGAAGACATGGTATAAATTTCACCTTCAGGTGGACAAGATTTGACTAAATTGTTAAGAACACTTGTCCTTCTGGAAGAATGGGCTTTGTTTTCTCACAGATGACTCACAACCATCCATAACAACAGTTCCTGGGAATACGATGCTCTCTTCTGACCTCCACAAGCACCATGCACACAACATGATACACATACATCAATGCCAGCAAAACAGGCAAAAACATAAAAATAATTGATAATATTTTAAAAATTAAAAAGAAATATTATCTACAGTTTTGCTGTTCTTACTCATCTAGAAAACCAATTCTTCAAGTTGTTCATGTAGAACTCACTGGATTTCTCTGTGAGGATGTGTGATGAGCCTCATTACAAAACATGTATTCTTCAACAGCATGGACCAGTGTCATCAGTGAAGAACCAAAAGTCCCACTCAGAGCCTTTCTTGTTAGAGGCTTAACAAATATTGCTGACCAAAGAAGGATGGCTAAAGTCTATTCTAAAACTGTGCATGTGATTTTTAGTCATATATCATATATAGAAGTGCTTTTTTGTAGGAAAATATATTCATTTAAAAACTGTTCAATCTCTTTGCCTACACCTAATGATAAATATACCTTTTCAATGAGGTAAAGAGGGGAAAGGAAAAGATTTTTTGTTTGTTTGTTTTTTTGGTTTTGGTTTTTCAAGACAGGGTTTCCCTGTGTAGCTTTGTGCCTTTCCTGGAACTCACTTGGTAGCCCAGGCTGGTCTCGAACTCACAGAGATCAACCTGCCTCTGCCTCCCGAGTGCTGGGATTAAAGGCGTGCGCCACCACCGCCTGGCTGAAAAGATTTTTTATTTTTTATTTTTTTATTTTTTTATTTTTTTATGTAGAGTCTGGGACTATGTGAGTGATATATGGTTATTCTCTATGTTGCCACTGCTCACAATTGAAAGAAGAGAAGAAAGAGAGGAAGGAAAGGAATAATAAAGAAAAATAAAAATGAAAAAGATTTACAAAGAAAAATATTGAAGAAACAAAGATGGGGATGAAGTAAGTAAATTGAGGATGGTGAAGAGCTTGGGGAAATCTGATGCGCATAAAAAAATACAATTTCGGACATAGAGGTGGTTGTGGATCAAGGAAGACAAATTCCTCAGATTCATCAAATAATGAAGCTTCTACTTAATATTTGTGATTGTCCTGTGAAAAGTAAGATAAAATAGTACAGAATTATTAAAACAACAAATGAACCCCCCATTTTTTTTTCCATAGCAGTAGAATTCTCTTTCTAAAACACCTTAGACATTTTAGGAGGCATTTTGATCCAGGGAGCTGAGCAGAGTGATTCTGGTGAGACCTGGACCATCTCAGCTCCACTACATAATAATTTGCTCATCTATTTCATTACTCTGACAGTTAATTCTTTCCTCCTTCATTCATTTATCCGTTATCTCTTCCACTGAAATCATCCTACTTTAAAAATTGATTTCTATACGTACAAATAAATAATATATATTAATGCAATAACCAGACAGTGCCAATCATGACTGATACAACAATAGCATTGCCTACTGGTTCCATATTCCCAACTCCCTACTAATTATACAATATTTTTTTAAGTGAAACATGCTTTGAAGGAAACTCTCAGCTCCCTCTTGAATAAGAAGTATCAAGGTTAAACTAGACGTATTTCATCAGTGACTCGAGCCCAAATCTGTGTGAATGTAAACTCAAAGTCTACAGGGAAGGCAGAGGATAGATGTTCTGTGATGTTCAGTTGCTAATGAGGGTGTGAGCTGGATTGAGGAAGAGGCTGTAAAAGTTTGTGCTTGCAGAAGGCAGGAGAGTCAGTATCTGCTGTGATTCTTTGTTGGCAAGGTCCCCAGGAACTGGCCTGGGTAAAGCAGTAGCCAACAGAGTAACTCACACTGCTACTTAAGCAAATTACTATTTGCAGTGCTCTTTATTTAAGAATGTCTTAATATCAACTATTAAGTGTTTTGAACAGTAGTGGGAAAGAGACAATTGCTAGCCTTCTGCTAAGCACTCTTGCTTGCCCTAGTTCACTGTCCAGGGTCTCCAGGGACATTCCAATAGCATGGTGATGATGGCTTTCTCCTTTGCTTCTAGTTTAAAGAGAATTTTTAATATTACACGTAGAAGACATTTATTGTGTTTATTTTGACTCTGTCATGCTTTATCAGGTCAATAACTACCCTTTTGGAAACTGCTTATTAAAAGTTTACCTGCATAGATATGAAGCCAAAGTAACAGAAAAGGAGATATCCCAACAACACAAGCTTTTCAATCACAGAGTGGAATGAACATTTTGTGATATTGAAATACTTACATAATTGCTGCCTACGAGACTGAACTGAGATGAGCTCATGATTCATCTGCAACACATAAACCAGTAGGAGGAATGGCTTCAGCTTGGGAGGCTGAAAACTTCTGATGAGAAAAGGCTTAAGTCTCTGAAATGAAATATTTTGCAATTCTAATTAGAGTCAAATCACAGCAGATCTGTTAGTTGCAATTTTTATATTTGCATTTATACCTCAGACTTACAGATATATTCAGAAGAACCCCCAGGAATTCCACTGCTTTCCATAAGGCTTTCAAATCTGCAGAAATGACTCTGAGCTTTTAACTATTATGAACTAACTCTAAGATTTGGTATACTACCATGATAAGGTCATTGTTGAGAAAAACATTGCATTTCCCTTTGGTTCAGTTCAATTCAAGCTTATATTGTCAATTATTGCCTAAAATTTATGCTCCTCTTTGGAAAAAATTTTAGATAATATAATTTTGTATTTTAAGTTATGATTGAGATTAGTATTAATATAACTAAATAAAAACTATTACAGAATATAGAATTCTGGTATAAGGAAACAGTCAGGAGTTCTTCCTTGGGAGACCACTTTGTTGATATTTTGGGTAAATTATCATTTTGTATTTTGGGCTTCTTTTCTGTTTAATGGCAACACGAATGCCCCCTCATTAAAATAAATAAGAGAATTTGAATGTGTAAATACAATAAAAGGTTTTGTAACCTTTATAACTAAGGCTCAGGGAAAATTGTAGAAGAGGGATGGAAATATTGTTAAGAGCCAGAATATCTGAATATGTGTTGTGAAATACTTACCTTCTATATATGATATGGAAGCTGCACCCATGAATTCTCAGCAAAACAGCTGCCTAAAGACAGAGGGGAGAGGAAATTCCATTCATGGCCCTACCCACGTGTGAAGAACTATAGTTGGTCAATGTCTGCTGTGAGAGAACTCAGTCTCCTCTAGGGAATAGTTCCAATTTAGGTCTTCCAATCCCAAGTGGTTGACTATGGACACATGAATATATGAGCAAAACCAAGTAGATTCATCAGAGTATATATACAGGTGTGAAAATATATGTACCTATATAGACATATGTATATACTTGCAACAATAGTAATTGAAGAAGCGATTATCAATTTGGGAGAGGGGAGACAGGAAGAGTTAGAGGGTAAGGGGGAGGGAGGGAGTGAGGGGGGCCCAGTGTTCATATATGAAGTTCTCAAGAAAAATAAAATTGTTAAATTAACAAACAAAAAAATCCCAAGACTTTAAAATGGGATTTTAATATATAGCAAGCATTCTATAAATTTACGCTATTATCATCAACATCATCTCATGCATTAAGTAAAAATTATGACTCCTCTAGGATTTCAAACATATTTTATATTGCAATCATAAAATATTATATGTGGTTGCTATAGCAATGACAATTTGAATTCATTGCCTTCAGTGAATAAAATTTGAAACACAATCCCACACTATTATTATTCATTGTGCTGTAGTTAAAAATAAAACAGTGAAAGAACAGAGGGCATGAGCTCTTCCCAGGGCTTCTAAATTGGTGCCTATTGTCTCTGGCAGCTGCGATTTCTGTAAGCTCCCAGGTAAATGCACTGGCATTCATATGTATCATGTAGCTGACAACCTTCTCATCTCTCCAGTGTTGGTCTTTTTTTGGGGAAAATCGCTCAAGTTCCCATTGCCATAACAACAGGCTGCTCTCCTTAAAACAAGATATGCTCCGAGTCAAAGTAGAATCGTTTCCATGGTAACTGCTACATATTTAAGTGCAAGAGCCTGCTTTTTAATCAGTCAAATTGTCCTTTGTCGAAAAACGACCACATACTGTTCTTAATACAATTACATATATTTTTTTAGGGCATCGCAAATGGATAAAATAAGATGAGTTTCACAAAAATGAAAAGAAAAACTGACTAATCCTTTTTCATAGCTATAATTTCTTATTCATGAAGTGACAACCACCATAATACACATATGGGTGGGTCACAGCACATCTCTGTAATGTAGACAAAAATGTTTCTATTTGATAGATATTTGACCATGTGTGAACAGAGTGTTATCATTGAAAGTAAAAATATCTGTGGCCCAAGTATGTTTCATACTTTCATTTTTATAAAGAGTAATATCCCATGCTACTAAATGTGATTTCATTTTTGCATTCCTTTCTCTTGTTTGCTTTCAATAATCTCACAATCAAATAAGATGAACACACCCACTCTCTCCTGAAAATAAGTGTACATCTGGAGCTAACCTGATTGCTCCCTTCTACCCCATCTGCTTCTTCTGTTTGCTTTGAGAGAGGAAGAAGAGGCTGATGTTCTGGGAACTCAAATTTGGGGGTGGATTTCATTTCTATTATAATCAGAGGAGCATTGAGAGCTGGTTTCAGGGCTGTCTTTATGAAAATACTTCTTACGTACCATCTTGGGAAAGGACCTCTCTCTGTGGTGTACACATAACTGGGTTAAAGTTCTGCTCTGTGATTTTTCCAGCTACATGACTTTGGGCTTAAATTCTCTCATTTGCAAAGTAAAGGTAAATTTGCATAAATCACAGATTATTGAGAGATTGGATAATACAATATATGTAGAGGACTCAATGCAAGCATTATCTCTTTGGTACAAAGAGTATACACATTGCTAATGTAACTAATAATGACTATTAATATTGCTGTTGTCCTTCTCAGGAATCTGACTTGAAAAACAGTAGTACCAGGTAACTGGTACCAGAACATGATCTTTCATTTGAGAATATTATTCAAAATATAAATAAAAAGTCCTACTGAATTAAAATAAAACTTTGCCAGTGCTGTAAGTTCAGAGTTAATTAAAATACTTGATGCAATTTAAAGCTGTGTTTGTCACTCAAGTTTTTGAAAATTTAAGAGAAATGTACTTGGTTTTTACCTTTCTCTTTTAGTTTCCATGGCACCCAGCAGCTCCCACAGCTTTAGGCTGGCATATGTGTCATATTTTCTAGGGCAATCTTCAGTTCAAGTGCTCTGTTTCATTGTTCCCACATATGAACTTTACCTGTCAGATACTGCATCCTGGTATTGTGTGAAAATTACTGCCAGTGTACATGAGTGACTTGTACTAGCCCCAACAGTGGCATAGTCAAGGTTCCAGATCCCGTGGTGCCGATGGCTTCTGATCTGAGCCCCTGTGCTACCACAAACCACACTGGCAAAGCCTCACAATGCCCATCTACCAGACAGGGTCTTCCAGATAACAGCAGGGAACTCTTGCTCGTTTTAAGGTATGTTTTCATGAAAAGCTAAAAAGAGCAGGTTGTCCACAGCTCCAATAGTCAGTGGTCTCCTCTCACCAGTGTTTGATCTGGCATTGAAAATTACTGCCATGCTTGTGCCATGAAACAACAGGAAGGATGGCCAGTGCTCTAGTTTTACTGTCTATTCTGAAAGAACTCAGGGCTGCCAGTCCTGACTGTCCTCTGGCTCAAGTGCTTTGCCTCTCAGTGTTAAGAAAAGACATTCCAGAGCTGGCTGAACCCTCATCCTTATTCCCATGGACTCCTGAGCTCCCACTTCAGAAGAATCCTCAGCTCCACACCCATCTCCCAGCTTTCCTGATCATGGAAAATTATTTGAGATTGTGTAGGAATAAATCTAGGTCATACATCTTTAAGAGGTTTGCAAGGAGATAAGTCCAAAATCAGACAAGACCAAGGAAGGGCTCTTTAAATTCAAGTATGGAGAAGGATTTGGACAGGAAGTCAAACAGAAAAGTCTAGCATAGTCTATTTGTGCTACTGAAATGGAAATCACCATGTGCATAATTCATGCACAACATATGTTTACTGTTGACAATTCAGGAAAGTGGGAGCCCTAAGGATGTGAAGCCAGCAGGCTTGGCATGCAGTGAAGACCATTTCTCATAGATGGTACTACATGGAGAAAGAGCTGCAATCAAGTGACCTGAGCTAGCCACCTGCAGTCCCTTCATAAGGCATAGTCCTTACCACCTCAGTGCACCTCCAGAGGACTAACAATGTGGCTTACCTTTCACCATAATATTTGGAGGGCACACATTCAAAATGTTTCAAATACTTTGAAACAGCAGGAAAGTTACAGTCTTTGGGTAAGTATGAGAGAATAGGATGGACTCAAAGAGGGTATCTGGAATAAGCAAAAAAAAAAAAAAAATCTATCCTGTTATGTGAGTTTCCTAGGAGTGTCAGAGCAAATTGCCAAAACCACAGAGGCTTAATAGTGGAAACTTATCACCACACAGTTCAGGAAGCTAAATATATGATGTGTGCAGGGAAATCTCTTTATGAAGATTTTGTGGGTGGATCCCTCCCTGACTCTTGTTGGCTTGTGCTGTTTCTAGGCTTGGAGTGGCTGTGCTCTGGTTTCTGTCTCTGTGTTATAGGTTTCACCCCACTGTTTCAGTCTCCATGTCTTCTCTCCCAGTGTTTAGAACAATAGCAGTGTTTGATGAGGGTTGCAGAAGTCTTTTATACAGCATTTTTAACTCCTTACATCCACAGCAATGATATTTCCAAATCAAGTCACATCCTGAGCTTTCAGTAACTGAATTCCAGGATGTAGGGGAGAAGATCCAATCTACTATATTTAGTGTCCCCCTATCTCCCTACCTTATCTTTAATGTGTGAAATATTCAGTAGACCTGGAAACATGCTCACACTGCAAATGAAGATCAAGGATTAAGTCAGAGTAGGGGGTGGTGGCAAATGCCTGCAATCTTATTACGAGGGAGGCTGAGACAAGAGGACTGTGAGCTCTAGGGTAGACTATATAACATAATGAGACCTGTCTCACAAAAGGAAACAAAACACCATGACATCATAGAATGACTTGGAGGTTCATTTATTTAATCCTGTGTGTGAAAATCTAAAACAATGATTTAACAGGGTTGGTAGATTAAAGAGATGAACAGTGATAAACTGATGGTTATTGTCACAAGCTTGACTGCTCTTCAAGAGACATGTCACAATGAAGGACACACAGGCTTGGATGGAATAGAGAGAAACTTGATTCGGAATTCAAGTTGACAATTGTTTCGATGAGAATTATACATATAAGGCATTAACCTTGACTCATTTAATTATCATATATGTCAAGTGGAGTAACATTTGTAAAAGTCATCCACCTCAGCAACCCCATCATGGTTCTCTTCCCTTCTTTCCGACAGTGACTTATTGATGAATCCATGTTTTCCAGAATAATTTCTCTTTCTCTAGTAAACACATATTCACATCCATTCAGCCAAAGTCAGATATCAACAGATCTGCTTTCTCCATTAGTATAATAAGACAGAGACTAAAGATATTCTATATCTTTCCATTTTTATTCTCTGTTTTTTTAGAATACACATTCTTAGAGTAGAAAAACAAATCCATTAAACCTAATTTTAACATAGATTTGACTAAAACTTCCACAGCCAGCATATACCATATTATATTAACTATATAGGCCCCTGCCTTCCATGATATAAGCAGCTGGTGGCCAGTTTAAGCATGCAGGACTTTATGTCTGCTTGGATGAGTGGGTGATTGTAATGGAGCATCTGGCCCAAACCTCAGAATTTAGCTGCTTTAATGTCCAGCTTCTTTACATATCTCTTGCGTTCTTGCCAAGGATCTGTTCTGTACAGAACTTCTCTACCACCACTGAGCTACAGAGTGGGAGGCTGGAGTAGGCCATGTAAATAAATCTGGTAAGCAGTGTTTAAAATTAGAGTGTGACAACCACAGATTTTTCTTTTTTATGTTTTCCCCTGGGCATTAATTAAATGCAGCATTTTCAAACATCTTTTTCTCTTGCAGAGCTATTTTCTCCTATGTATTAAAATATTCAGGCTATGAATGCAATCGACGGCAATATTAAATTTTAACGACTATTTCTGCAATAGCAGGGATTAGCTCATACCCAGTCCATGATAGACTCTGGTGAAATTAAAATATTTTCCCATTAACATGCATATGAATCAAGTCTGAGACTGCTTTGTTTGTGGGAGAGGCTCTTTTCTTCCTAATGGAGAGTTAAAATTAGGGCATGCTACTAACACCTTTGGAAAATGTCTTTCTCTCTTGCAATCTACTACCTACCTATTAATCATCTCTCTGTGAATCTGTCACTTACTACTTATCTCACCCTCCTCTCCTTCCCTTTCCCCTCCACCTGCCCTTCTCCTTCCTCTCTTTCCACCTCACTCCCCTCCTTTCTCTTTCCTTCCCTCTTCTCAGTCTCTCTTGCATGTAGACAATTAAATTAGGTTACTTGAGATTTTGTAAAGTGTCTTTCTAGTATGTAGATGTAACCGTCTTGTTAAATAAGAAACACAGAGCCAATTGCAGAGTTAATAGCCCAAGGGGTCAGAGCAATAGCTGAGAGCTGAAAACCTTACCCTTCACTGCTGCTCTGTCTTTCCTGTCTGCAAGAGAGCTACTTCCTGTGTCCTGTCTTTTATATAGACTTTCTGTTCTACCTTCTCATTGGTTGTAAACCCAACCACATGACCTCCTCATCACTGCCTGTCTGTACAGACCTCCAGGTCTTCTATGGTTGGTGTTGAGATTAAAGGCATGTGTTGCCATGCTGGCTGTATCCTTGAACACACAGAGATCCTGCCTAGCTCTGCCTCCTAAGTGCTGGGATTAAAGGCGTGCACCGCCACCACTCAGCTTCTGCTGTGGCTTGCTCTGACCCCAAGGCAACTTTATTAATATACAAATAAAAATCACATTTCAGTACAAATAAAATATCACCATACTAGTACGCTTGAAAATAGTAGCAACAATGAACTGGCTTTTTGGAGCCCATTCCCTGTAGAGAGATACCTTCCTCAACCTTGATGCAGGGGGAGGGGCTTGAGCCTGCCTTAGCTTGACATACCTGACTTTGTTGACTCCCACTATGGGAGGCCTAATCCTCTCTGAGGAGGAGTGGATGGCGAGGGTGTAGGGGGAAGTGGGAGGAGGGGATGGAAGGGGAAACTGTGGTTGGTAAGTAAAATGAAAAATAAATTTTAAATAAAAAATGACAACAACAAAAGAAAATAGTAGCAACCACTAAAAATAAATCTTAGTTGAATCCATATAAGACACAGAAAAGCTTCATTTTTATTCCTCTGTTTTCTTTATAAAAGACATTGTTGTGAGTAATATCATTTAGTTATCTCTGTGTATTGAAAGTAAACCCAGTTTTAAACATGTTGTTTAATATTCAGCTGACAAATATATTTTATGCAAACAAATTTTGTTTTAAAGCCAGTTTCTTCAAAAGTAGTATTTTGAAGTTTTTATTCTTATAAGCACAGAGAAGCAAACGGCAGCAAGAGACCCTGCTTTTTCTGAGTGTTTAAAAATCCCTTCAAAAATACTCTATGTGGGCTGGAGAGATGGCTCAGAGGTTAAGAGCACTGACTGCTCTTCCAGAGGTCCTGAGTTCAATTCCCAGCAACCACATGGTGGCTCACAACCATCTGTAATGAGATCTGGTGCCCTCTTCTGGCCTGCTGTCATACATGCTGTATACATAATAAATAAATTGTAAAAAAGAAAAACACTCTATGTAATATAGGGCTGATTTCTGTCTGGCTTTAGCTATCTGTCTAGCCATATTGCAAAAAAACCCAGCTTATTAACATTAACTATCTTCCATGGGCAGAATATGTAAGCACATGAGAAGTCTTGAAAAGGTGAGAGGTGGTCCCAGAATATAGGTATTTGGTACAAATAATAGTAGACAATTTTGAGTAGAAAGACTGATAAGGCACAATTTAGATTTGGGTAATTGACTTTCAACTGTGAATATGAGTCACCTAAGCATACAGAAGGATCTGAGAGACTTCATGTCTATATTACTGGATGAGCTAAGTCTTGGTGAGTGCTTACTGTGCTCTTTGCATTGTACTGGGACGAATGTCAACCTTGTAAACCCTCTGTGATAGACTAAATTATCACTGTCATTATGGAAAAAATAATGAAGCTACCTCAGAAAATCAAAACTAGATTTCGGCAATTGACTGCTGGGAATTTATCTAAATTAAATGAAATCAAAATGTCAAAGAGTTGTCTACATTTCACTGTTCTCTGAAGTGCTGTTTACAACAGCCATGAGATCAGCTAATGAAAGGATAAGAAAAATGTGCTCTATACTCAGCTGTAAAAAGAATGAATGTTGTTACGTGCAATTATGCAGAAAAAACTGGAAGCTGCTATATTATATGATCTAATCTGGACACAGAAATACAAGTACCACATGATTTCACACATATGCATCATCTAAAAATGTTGGTCTCATAGAAGAGAAGAGTGGTAGTTTTCACATGGTGGGAAAGGGTAGAGAAAAGTAATTAATAAGTGGTAGGATTTAGATAGAAGTAAGAAGTTCTAATGTGCTATTCTATAACAGTATGAATGTAAACAACTGTTAGTCATGCACATTTAGAAAAGCTGTTTTTTTAAGTAAAAAATCAGGCTATTTTGTGATGTTAATAATGTATAATTAATGTATCTACCATTTCAACAAGTATAGCTTCAGATAAAGAGCATTTTAATTGATCAATCCAACAGTTAAACATTAATTTTATTAAATGTGGCTTATACTTGGAAGGTGGTATATTAGTCAGGGTTGTCTCAAGTAACAACTTATAGAATAAATATCTCTCTATTTAACAGGGAGATTTATTAGAATGGTTTACATGCTGTGGTCCAGCTAATCCAACAAGGACTATCTACCAATGGAAGATTCCTAGAATCAAGTAGTTGTTCAATCCACAAGGCTGGGTGTCTCAGTTCATCTTATACACAAGAATCCCATAGAAGTAGACTCTAATGTCATTGAAGGAATGAACTTGCTAGTTGCAGAGAGAGAGAGAGAGAGAGAGAGAGAGAGAGAGAGAGAGAGAGAAAGCAGGCAAAAAGAGCAACTTCATTCTTCCATGTCCTTTATATAGGGTTCTAGCTGAAGATGTGTCCCAAATTAAGGGTAGATATTCTCACCTCAAAAGATACAAATTAAAGGTACATCTTTACTAGGAAGTTATAAGACTCCTCAAAGACCCAGATTAGAAGTGAGTCTTCCCACTTCAAATGATTCAATTAAGAAAAAATTCCCTCACAAGTGTGCCTAGTCATTTGTGTTCTATTTAATTTGAGATGCAGTCAAGTTGATAACCAAAAGTAGCCACCACAAAAGGCAATATACAAAGAATCACCATGTTTGAGTTTTCAATTTTCTACATGCATGGTTATAGCATTTTGAACTTTGCTATTGGTCAAAAACATTTTACTGTAAATTTTCTCTTAATGAAGATAGGAAGACAGATTAGATTCTCAATAAGAAACAGTTAAGGTGTTGTATTTATATGGCATTCACTAAACCAGATCATGTAGACAGCTTGCCTCATTTCTTCTACTTCAACAATAGAAGAAGGTCTTAGCTATACTAGAAGCCTCAACATACTGAAAAGGTCCATTTTTTTTTCAGTTCCTTGTTGCATACTGATATCAATACTTTGCTTCTGTAGTCCTTGCACTTATTTTAAATACACACTCAGCTGGGCAAGGGGTTGTACAGTTGGAACCATAACTATATGGGAGGCCAAGGTTGAAGGGTAGCCTGGGCAAGCAGGTAAGAATCTGTTTCAAAATAAGAAAAATGGGTTGGGAATGTAGCTCAGAGAGGGAATGCTTGCTTAGCATATGCAAGCATCTGAGTTCCATCTTCAGCACCAGTGGTATCATCGTCTTTAAATGAGAAAAAAATATCATGCAAAGGAGCTCATTTCAATTCCAGACACAATTTATTAATAATATTTGTCTCAAAACAAAAAGGCATACATTATCTTCATCTGTCATGTGAAAATTATAATGCTTGATTGGTGTTGGTTTTAGTTTACCCTGAGAGGAAAAGTCACAGAACACAAGAAAACCCACTAACAAGAGTTTTATTAAGAAAAGAGAAAGGGACAGATGTGTTCAGGCCAGCTGAAAGGACACATGAAGAGGAGAGGGAGGGGACATGGGATCCACCTTTTAATTACTACCCTGCACATGTGCACACAGGCTCTCGTGGCTACTCCATTCATGCACATAGTTCACGTGGTCAGGCTGGGCACAATTTACATGACCACACAGAATATAGGTTACATAGGACATATGACCTGGCTGGAAATGACTAGGCAGAAATGACTAAGTGTCCCACCAGGGCATGCAGGATCATGGGGGCATGGCTAGAATTCCTATCAATTGGCCCGTCTCAGCCCCCCACCCCCCAATGTATTAGTACTTATTTCTCAGACACAGCTAGCACACGTTTAACCTGCACGGTTCTATTTTCAGTGAATGAGTAGTAAATAAAATCTGATTTCAGCCAGGTGGTGGTGGCGCACGCCTTTAATCCCAGCACTCGGGAGGCAGAGGCAGGTGGATCTCTGTGAGTTCGAGGTCAGCCTGGGCTACCAAGTGAGTTCCAGGAAAGGTGCAAAGCTACACAGAGGAACCCTGTCTCAAAACAAACAAACAAACAAACAAATCTGATTTTATTGTTTAAATCTTTTTCTGTTTATGCCTGTGCCAGTGTCCTTGTGTGTGTGTGCGCGCGTGCATACAAGCGTACGCACACTTATGTGCACACATGCACACCTGCAGGTTTATTTGGAAGCTCATATTGCTCTGGGCATCACTCCTTTCTGCCCTCAGAGTCTGGACTTACAGGTAGGCAGCTATATTTATCCTTTGTTTATGTGGGTTCTGGGATCTGAATTCCTGTCCTCATGATTGTAATCAGGTTCTTGAATTACTGAGTCATATCTTCGCACACAGAATTTTTGTTGACACTTGAAAGTCTAACTAAAAAATTTTAACAAGAAGCCAAATAAATATATAGACAGCATGAGCAGGGAGGAAATAAATTGAAGCCACTTTCTCCCAACCAGTCCCCCACTGGAAGATGAATTATGGGCACAAAAGCAAAAGAATATGTGTCACACCATTGGGTATAAAGAAAGAAATATGGAGGGAACAAAACAACAGATATTGGGACTATTTCATAATGACCTACTTTTTCTCTACCAATTTCCCATTTTTTCCCTTAGTTTTGTCAATTTTTCTGGGTCTGTACATTGCAGCTACTAATGAATACATAACAGAAGGGGCCTCCCTGGAACTGGAGGTTGCAATAAAACACAATGTGTTTGATAAGCTCCTGAATAGCATTATTCTCTTCATTATCTCAGTGGCAGATTGCATTCTTTCCAAATAATTATACGTTAGCAGTTCTCTATTGTACCCACTGTTGGTGAACACCAACTGCAGAGGGTCAGGCTGAGCCTGGCTTGCCCCTCCAGAACACAAGGTGTCAGAATGCAAATGAGGCCAAACGGAACCTGGTACTTCCAACAGCCACAGGAATGAGTGTTAGGCACAATTTGTAGCTCCCAGTAAATGGTTACAGTGGTTTTAACTTACTGCATTCATTGCCAGCATGTCTCAGACCTGGTGGAGCTGCAGTGCTTAGAAATGGTACATAGGAACACAATGTGAAGAACACTTGTTGGAAATTTGGGACATTAATTTTTTCTAAAACGGTATTTCCCTAGAGGATCTTAAATGTAGGCTCGGTAAATTCTTTTGAGTAGGTTTATATTTTCTTAAAAGCTCTAAATTAGAGTTCAGTGAATAAAGTACAATGGAGAACTGAATTTTCTTTCGCCGAATTTGGGTGACAGCCCTGGGACAGACATGTGAGATAAAGAGGGTATGTTAGTTATAAATTCACTGGAAAAGTCTGGACTGGGTGTTACCGAGTTAAGATATTGTGTTTACCCCTTTGCAGTAAACAATTTTAAAATTTGCTAAAATTTATGAAACAAATTCTTTAAAGTGTGAGAAAACTAACAAGATGGCTCTATCTCATAAGGAAGGAAAATACAGGGGATAACTCTTACACCTTTCACATGGACATGGCAAATGGATCTCTGGCAGCAGAAGATTCAGGAGCAGGAAGCGAAGGTCAGAATTATGTAGAAAGGTCTAAAGATGAGTTAGAAAAAGAACTCAGGTATCTGAAACTCCTTACCTACAGCTTTGGTCATATATAAAAATGCAGGTGACCATGGAAGACTCCATGAGAGCTGACAAAAGGGAGAACCAAGAGCCAGCTATTTCTCTGCTGAACACAGGTCTTTTCAGCCAACGACGACATGAAGTACTGAGCTGATGGCTCATAAGAGAGGCGGGATCTTGGAAGAAACATTTCAAGGAGTCAAATGAGACCCAAAAGATCACACAGAAAGGAAAATCTGTCCTTAGCTACAGGTAAGGTTATTCTAGACTCCATTGAACATACATGCTAGGCAAGCTTTCTAACCACTGAGCTATGTCCCCTGCCCCAACTTAAATACATATCTAGCAAGTGAAATCACAATTCAGTTTACACTTTAGTAATAAGTAAAAAATGTTTAGTATGTAATTTCATTAATTTAAAAGGCCAAAAAGGCATTTATTTGTAATAGATAAAAATGATTTACATAGGAACATCAGACAGAATTTGTTTACTCTATAAATATTTCATCCACTTTACATTTTTATAAACTCTTCAGTAGAATTATTCTCCAGTCATGATTTGTCTGTGCAGTTGAGTAAGACACATGAGAATAGTTTTTACAATTTGATATAATCATCAGTGAAAACTCATTTGTGTATTAACTCACAAAACTCAATATTCTTTAAGAAAAGATGAAAAACTTTTTTTTCAGCATGGTAATACATGCAAATCTGACTTCCCCATAATGTTATATGCAACATTATAGGTCTCTAAAGTACACCCACAAATGTAATGGATAGCGAGGAGGGAAACACAGTTGGCAGAAGTGTGTGCAGAGATGACAGGAATATTAAATAGCTGTCATAAATATTTCACTAATTTAAAGGAAACATGTTGATATCTGAAAAATGGGGAGTCACATTAGCTAAAAAGAAGGAAAAGGAATCAAATGGAAAATTTAAAACTACATATCAGCAACAATATATGCATGAAAATAACAGCAAAAACATCAGGGAGGCTTTGTCTGGCAGAACTTAAAGACTGACAAGTAGAAAACATTCAAACTGAGATACTGAAGAAAGAAAATAGAAAAGACCCTGAATAATGTGCACCATAACCTCAAGTGTTTCTTATGAAGAGACTGAGACAGAGATGAGAGACTGAGAAACAGTTTATGAATATGTTATTGCCAAAATGTTTCTAAATTTGTCAGAAATGTCTTCAATACTCCAAAGTAGGATTAAGAAACAGAACAAAGAGAAACTCACCCTCCTACATCCAAACCTGCTAGAAAATTAAAATACCAGTAAATCTTGAGGCATGTAGGAGGAAAACAAGATTATTTCCTGTAGGAGAACAAGGAGAAATCAACTGTGCTTGTCAGGAGACAGAGGCACACACCTGCTCAACCTGAAAGAAAAGAACTTTATTTAAAAACTGACATTTTATGTGTCAGTGAGGTACCACATTATGTTTTATTCATGTTTACATTGTGAAATATTAATATCTGGGCTAAAACCCATATCCCTCTCCTCAAAATTTATCATGCTTTTGGTGTGAAACAAAGCCCTTTCTTGAAGCCTTTTGAAATGTGCAGAACATTATTGTTACCCACTCTACAATAATAACACAGTGGGTTTTTGCTCCACCCAAACTGTAACCCAGCACCCATTGATCATGCCCACCCCTTTTTCCTCCAAACTCTGCTCACCACCTTTCTGCTTTCAGCTGTTTTACATTTCACATGTGAGCAAGACCATCCAATACTGATATTTTAGTACCTGGTTTATGTCAATAATGACTTCTAGTTCTATCCACATTGGAACAAAGTGCACATTTTAATATCAGACAAAATAGGTTTTATGTGAAGGTGTATTACAAGAGTTAATAGGTTGTATTCCATAGGAGCAAATTTCATCAAGAAGAGGCACATGTACTGAGAACACTTAGAAATTCTTCAACATGACAGAATGATAAAGAAATTATGCCACAGTCTATGAATGATCTGCATTGTGGTTATGGGTATTGTTTCCTTGTAGGATGTTTATAACTATGAAAGGCTTTTGGTGGTTGCAATAGTCAATTTTCCTCAGCCTGGTTTCATGGGATGACATTGTGGCCATTCCTATACAGTCAATCATGATTGGTATAAATCCATTATAGACTAATCTGTGCTAAATTTTCTAATGATGGATTTGTGTGTCCGTCTTTTTGTTCTTTTGCCATTTAAGTTGCAAAAACAAGGGCTTGCTCCTACGCATGTGCCCTGGATATGAGAGTCTTTCTTCTCACACTTTTCATTTCTTCTTTGGGTCCTATTGATGATGATATGACATTTGGGGTTGTAAAGGAATGTTGAGACCATGAATGAAAGCAGTGCCAACTAAAAACATCCAGGCTTTCGAGTCAAGGAATGAACCTGAGATGGACTGTCTCTAGGCATTTGGGATATGTTATTGAATGACACTTTGTCATCCTGTTACTTTCAGGCTCAAACATAAGTACATAAAACTATATGTAATATACCATATGTGATGGTTTGAAAGAAATTGGTCCCCCAGTGAGTGGCACTATTAGGAGGTGTGGCTTTGTTGGAAAAGATATGGCCTTGTTGTCACTATAGGAGTGGGCTTTGAGGATTTGTTTGCTCAAGCTACACTCAGTGTGGTACAAAGTTCACTTCTTGTTGCCTGTGGATCAAGATATGGAACTCTGAGCTCCTACTCCAGTACCATTTCTGTTTGCATGCTGCCTGCCATGATGACAATGGATTAAAGCTCTGAAATGTAAGCCAGCCCCAATTAAATGTTTTCCTTTATTAGAATTGCCATGGTCACTGTGTCTCCTCATAGCAATAGAAACACAAATTAAGACAAAATATTTAAGAATAGTTCTGCCTGGGCTTAAGAAATGTTAAGTTATATATTTGGTTTCAAGATAATATTGGCTTTCTAGTTTCTATATAGATTATATTACTATAAAGTCTAGTTTCAGGATAATATTGGCTTTTTACATGCTCGATAGTATTCTTACATTATATTATTATATTAGGTCATTGAGAGAGAGAGCGAGAGAGAGAGAAAGAACACAGAAAGTCAGGACACAGAGAGACAGAGAGAAAGAGACAGACAAAGTGACAGAGAGAATACATGTTTAAATAGAATTGATCTGAGTTGGGCATGAAATGGATGGATGTCCTGAGGGACAGAGTGTTATTAATCAAGATTCCTTGATTCAGAGTAAGATCTCCTTAATTTCAGATAAATTGTGGTTGAAGTGGGTCTGAAATTCAGAAGGATCTGGACTAAATGTGCCTCTTTCAAAAATGCCGATTTCATCTCCATGCGCTGGCTGGCTCTGATGAGGCACCCTGGGGCTCAAGGGCTCAGCATTGCTCTTCTATCTCCCATGCTTTACAATCTGTGATCTTAGCCATCACATTGATTTATAGGTCAGTGGCTCTTGAACGATTACTTCCATCCTGATTTCCAAGCTTACATGCTTGCTGCCTACTTGATATTCGAGGGCAAAGTCTCATATGCATGCACATCATTTTTAGTATGACGAGAACAAAATTCTTGATGATCCAACCATAAAATGTCCCTCAAATCTCACTTCCCTAGGTGTTCCAAACTCAAAACCAAGTCTTGCCCTTCATTACTTTCCTTTACTCACATTCTAAGCAACTATTAGTATGGCATTTCAGCTCTATTCAAACCCCCTTTTCTTTTTGTATCCTCATTGACATTTTCAAACTTCAAGTAAGCTTATCATTGTTATTTTATCTTCCTACCTGGACTTCTAGTTCTTTCCTTTTTCTCATCTGTTCATTCAATGAGTTGTTCATTCACTATGATGCTGCGAAAACAAAATTAGACAAAACTGTTACATGGATTGAAACTTTGGCTTTTTCTTCAACATTTAAACTAAATTTCAGCCCCTACTACATTTCCAATTAACACCTCCCCATCATACCTACTAGGTCCTGAGATACATAGAAATCTAAGGAATCTGGAGTTTCTGTAGTAGAGATGGTGGGAATATTCCTTTAGGGCTTAGATGCTCAACAAAGCATTCATCTGCAATGCTTTTTATCCTTGTTTTCCCAGGTTGGCCACTATTTTTTATGAAGGTATCATATCAGTGTGGCCCTTTCCAAGTTGTGAGCAAGTATTTTCTGGTCACTGTGACAAAACATGCTGCTTTATATGCTTCATGACACTGACATAATGCAATTATCATATTGAGTTATTCACAATTATTTATCTACTGCTTTGTCTCACTAGCCTATATAAGACATTAGAAAAATGGTTTTGTCTCTCTTGTTTGCTAATATTTGTAACAGGCAGAATCATTTTCTGTACTTGATAGACATGCAATTAATAGTTATTGAATGGAATAATGAATTGCTTCATAAGAAATAAGATAATGAGATAAATGGCCCTACACAATGCAGGTAGATCTATTTTCTTCAGGGAAAAAAAGGGAAGAAGAAAAATATTCAGGAGAAAACAGAATGGATGCCATCTAATCTTGGACCATTGCTTGAAACACGTTTCAAAGCATGAAACAAAGAAAGAGTTCAATAACAATGGGATTGGCTGCATATGTACCATTACCTGAGTGTCATGCCTCTGCAAATAATATTGTAAAGCATTTTTATGTGCCCTTTGCATGTGAAGAGGTCAATTTAGAAATGTTAGGAGGACGTGCAAAGGGAACATCTACTGTGTAATAGCATAGATAACTGACATGACTTCATCAGCTGGAAGCACAGGTGACATTAGTAGCATACAGCTGGTAGACTGTTCTCCATGGACAAAGAGAAGGGCCAAGCAAACCAATGATGTAATGTTGTGGTGGTATTGTGTTCCCCCAAATATTGTGCACCCTAATAATATTATGGGGTCATCAAAGAACAGAACAGCCACTAGATATAGAGGCCAGAAATTAGTGGCACACATGTTTAATCCTAGCATTCCAGAGGCAGAGATCCACCTGGATCTCTGTGAGTTCAAGGCCACACTGGAAATAGCTAGGCATGGTGACTCATGCCTTTAGTCCCAGGAAGTGATGTCAGAAAGCAGAAAGGTATATAAAGCATGGAAACCAGGAACCAGGGCAGGTTAAGCTTTCAGGCTTTTAAGCAGAAGTTCAGCTGAGATCCATTCTGAATCAGGACTCAGAGACTTCCACTCTGAGGAAACAGGATCAGCTGAGGAACTGTTGAGGTGAGGAAGCTGTGGCTTGTTCTGCTTCTCTGATATTCCGGCGTTCACCCCAATAACTGGCTTCAGGTTTGATTTTATTAATAAGACCATTTAAGATTCATGCAACATAACATTAAAGTTGTGACAAATGGTGAAGGTGAGTGATTCTCTATGAGGAAAGATTAGGGAGTGTGGGAAAAGTAAGTCTAGGTTGGAGATTATAGATGGGAAGAAAAACCAAGTTCTTTGAGCTCTGGGCAAACCTCCAGGTGCATTAGAGCTGTGCAGGTGAAGCTGAGTGAATATGAACTTAGTGACAGGCCCACAGCAAGACCTTAGCATTTCAGATCAACAGTCATGGTTATCCACTCAACTGAGGTTATCTGCAGGAAGATGTCATACAGGTAGAGAGCTGGCAAAAATGACTTGGTTCATTTCCCTCAATTCAAGAAACCTGTCTTTATCAATATAATTAGCTGAAGATGATCAGCTGCTTCCAGAATCTCAGTGTGGAAGAAGTTCTCCATTTCTACAATGGGAATACTCATCATTATAGCCCTTAACAGCATGAGGTATTGAATCTAGTAAAATCCATATGGCTTTAAAAAAAAATCAACATGGATTTGGAACAAAAGCCCTCCAGTATCACTTCATAATAGATAGACATTCAAAACCCCCTATTTTTAAATAAAATAAAATTTAAATAAACTTTAGAATGGTAATTATAGCATGCAATGAAAGAAAACATGTCTCTCAGTGCTTTCAAATTCCTGGAATGTCGTTACTCTGAGATTAAGGAACAATAAACCAGTGTTTCTGGCAATTTTCAAAATTATGATTATTTTAACTCATTTGTACCAATCTTTACACTCTATTATTTAAATAGCTAAAATTCTTATTTAAACTAAAATGCACTTTTTATCTATACTTACAAAGAAATACAGCTTACCAGAATATTCAAAGATTTTATTCCAAAATGTATCTTGTTGATGAATTAACATACTTTAAAAAATAACTTATATATTATAAATATATATATACATACATATACATATATATGTGTGTATGTAACAACAACTAAAGAAAAATAGCAAGAAGAGTGCATAGGGGAGGCAGGGGGATAATGAAATTTAAATTCAAAGTTTAAATTTATTAAAAAACAATTTTGGTAATTAATATGCTTTATATATGAAGATTCTACTTGTCTTGACCATGTCTACCGTATCCTGACAAAAATACTAACTTTGATTCTCTGAACTGTGGTTCTACCTAGTCCTTAACTAAGTAGAACCAATAGGTAGCTGTTATTATTTAATGCCAATTTTCCTATCCCAGAAAGTAATTAGTATTTTGTTTGTTTGTTTTTGTTTTCCGAGACAGGGTTTCTTTGTGTAGCTTTGCTTTCCTAGAACTTACTTGGTAGCCCAGGCTGGCCTCGAACTCACAGCCACCCGCCTGCCTCTACCTCCTGAATGCTGGGATTAAAGATGTGTGCCACCACTGCCCAGCCAGTAATTACAGATGTACAAAAAATTAATTATATTGACTTGCAGTAATTAGTATTTTTTTTAAAGATTTATTTATTTATTATGTATACAGTATTCTGCCTGCATGTATGCCTGCAGGCCAGAAGAGGGCGCCAGATCTCATTACAGATGGTTGTGAGCTACCATGTGGTTGCTGGGAATTGAACTCAGGACATCTGGGAGAGCAGTCAGTGCTCTTAACCTCTGAGCCATCTCTCCAGCCCGTAATTAGTATTTTAAATGCAAGTCAATATAATTAATTTTTTGTAGATCTGAGAAGCCGTCTTAGTCTCCTTCTTTTCCAAATCCTTGAGGAACACTTTGCTGTCAACATGATAAAGTGTAGATGTTTGTCTGGGGATGGGAAGATGGCTCAGTAGGTAAAGTGCATGCTGTGTAAGCATAAAGACCTAAGCCCTGAGACCTAAGCCCTGATCCCGAGCTCTCACATGAAGTGCTAGGTATGCAGAGATGTGTCTGTAATCCTAGGGCTGGGAAACAGGGACCAGAGAATCCTGGATCTCAATGGCCAGCTAGTTTTGCCAAATTGGTGAGCTCCAGGTTGAGTGACAGACCATGTCTCAATAACTAACTAGCTAACTAACTAACATAGAGTGATAGAGGAAGTGTCTTGACACGGATCTTTGGCTTTTCAAGTTTATGTACATGCACATAATGTGCATTTTAGCAGATATACACAGACATGCATACAACACACATACACACACACACACACACACCCACCCACACACACACACACATGACAGTTTAGAGTGCAGCAAAATATATAGACTGGGCATTTAAGAAAGAAAAGTAATGGAAAAGAACCTCTGAGAATTGGTAATATAAATAGGACCTTTATACCTAAACCTGCCCCAGTACTAGAATTGGTTGGATATCATTAACATGGATTATGGAAATCTGGCATCAGACATTCTAATTCAGTTGATCTAAGCCAAGAGCTGAGGAGTTTTATAGTCAATATATGTTTCTAATAAAATGATCTCACTTTGATAATATTTGTTGATGAACTGGAAATCTTGAGTGAACTGGCTAATAAGAGGAATTGTGATATCCTGTGGAACTAACTCCAGCATTTAAAAGGACAAGAGTCAATGTGGTTCATGTGTGGACTTGGCAGTGAAAGAAGAAAGGAAAAATGTGCAGTGGGTGGAATGATCTGTGAAACCAAAACAGTGACTATTATGAATTAAGAGTGCATAGCGGCATAATTTGGTAATAAAGGGAAGTGGAGCTTCTGTATAAAGAGAATCACCAAGAGTTGAGAAAGAATGAGTGATTTATGCAGAAATGTTCTTGTTAAATAGTTGTTGGATAGAGGGCATTCATTTGTCAGATGAATGTTCTAATAGACCTTTAAAAGACTCATTTTTAGGTTATAGTACAATTTAGTTGAAAGTATGGGTACTGACTACATATATATTCTTACAAGTGATGAATGTATGAAAGTGGGGTATGGTGGTACTGTCTTGCAACAGCAGCACTATGCAGGCTGAGGCAAGAGAACCAGGAGTTTGGGGTTAGCCTGGGCTATATATAGTGAGACCTTGTCTCAGATAGAAAACAAACAAGCAAGCAAATGGTGATTTGCTTTGATTCGTCATTATCCAGAGACCATCATTTACTGTTTGCTCTTGCTTATGAATATTCTATGGAGATTGACAGATGCATAATGAGATATACCTCCCATTACTGAATACCTTTACTCACTAAGCATACTCTACTCTGCATATTCCTTCCTCTCTCTTTTAAAACTTTGACAACACTTGATCTTCTTTCACTCTCTCCACAACATTGAATTTTATAGAATGCCATGTATCTTCTGTATACGCCTTTCTACCAAATAATATACGTTCATTTTCTTCCATGTGTACTTGTGGTATAGAACCTATTTTTAATGATATGTGATGTATTTATGTACCTCAGTTCATTCCTCCAATTCATCTGATGAATACCATTTCGATTGCTTCAAATTCTGGCAATGACAAATAAATAATCTATAAATATGCTTGTCCAGGGCTGGCTCAGCTGGTGAGATAGCTAACACCTGCCAGCAAGCCTGATGACCTGAGTTTGTTTCTCAAGATCCACACAGAGAGAACTTATTCTCACAAGGTGTCTTCTTACCTTCACATATGCATCACTGCACATGTCAATGTTATTCTAACCAATAGATGTCTAATTTTGGCATCATTTTGTAGGAAGACTCTTTTTTCTCCATTCTTTACTTTTTTGTGTCAATGGTAAATTGATTGCAATTAAGCAAATCTATTTGGGGGCTCTTTGCTTCATTACATCTATCCATTTGAATACTTTGCACATTCTGATACACTGCTTTGACAGCTATAATTCTTATAGCCTTGGTCCTCTTAGCTCTTTGTGCTGTGTGTTCTAAGGGTTGATTTTTATTTAAAATCTATGATGTGCCAACAAATACAGGCATTAGCTTATAGAAGCTCTGTGAGCTTTTTTTTTTTATTACAGTTAATAAGTGCAATAGATATTTAAAATCCAGAAATTGCTCATGTTCAAGCCCTGATAATGGAATAGTCATGGAGACGTGGCTCTGCTTCCCTTACCCTGTTTCTGCTCTCTTGCTTCTGAGCAGTGTATGCAATTAGATGAGGGACAGTAATGCTCATCTGAAGGAAGTCATCCTTCTTCTCTAAGACTCCAGGGAAAAGGAATAATACATATCAGTAAGAAGGAACATCTACTAATACCTTGAGTAAGAGAGGCAAAGCAGGAATTTTAAGACTAGTAACATTTTAAAGACATTGAAAGAAATAGACAACCAACTTAACCAAAGTAAAGGGAAGGAATAATTTATTGATGATTTATCGAACCACATCTCCAGATACAAACCCTGAACTTTGAATTCTCTGTGTTGACAATTCCCAAATCCTGATGGACTGATGGAAACTTCAGACTATGAAGAGTGGCAATGCTGTATACCCAGAGCCAAAATTATGTGGGGTTGTCTTTATCCCCTTTAGTAATCAGCCACTGCCTATCTCTATACCTGATGCAACATCCTTTTGGCTATCTAGTAACACATTTGAAATGAGCTGAACGCCAATAATGTTTATAGACAACAGCTAAAGCCTAGAGCAGAAGCTTCCTGCTTTCTGGTTACCTGTTTGCCTGCTGCTCTTGCAAAACCACTGGTTTATGAATTTCTTTTGTTTTGTGGACATGAAAAGTTCAAGCAACCATTATGTGGGAAACATGACTTTTTAGGGAGCCATGTTCTGTGGTCATGGTCACCCATATTAGGCTCAGAATAAACTATGTTTTATTCCATTCCTTTCATGGGAAAGGTATCTTTTGCTTTGGGGATGAAACAAGTTTGTTACCATGTTCAGGTGCTTCTGTAGTTCAATGTGATATAGTTTCCTTAAAAGATTATTAGTCAGCAATTTATATTTATTTCTGTAACTTGAGTATAGCAAGCCCAAAATTATATACATCATTTTTAAGGGTTTCATGCCTTAAAATACTATATATTAAGTTTAAACCAATTTGTATGCTACATGTATTAACAAATCTGGTTATGTAGCTACATTTCTTGAGAATTGTTTTGTAAAGAAATAAATCATATACTCAAAAACAATAATCATAGCACACTGTTATGAATGTGGATTTTCTGTATTTTGAGTTGGCTAGATATGTGACACAAAGTGTTATCTAAAATAAAATAAAAAATTCTCTAACTATAAGGTATTTTTAGTTTTTGTATATTGATTATTCATTTATTTTATATTTTATTATATAGAAATGAAAGAAATAATATAAACTTACATGTATGTATACATATAAAATGATATTTTTAGTAGAAAACTATGGCATATTATATTTTAGATATAATTTACATTCAATCCACATGAAAACTGTAGAAATCCATTCTATTTGAATATTCATTAGTGCTGTCCTCAGTCCTGCCTTTGACAAGGTAAGAAACAGTTGGATTCATTCTAATTTGTTCCAAGCCATGGTAATTAGCAAGGGCGTGAAAAATAGCTCTCCACTCAATTCTCTCTAATTATTATTATACACACAAAGCAGCTCTTAGAAAAGCAAATGCATTGAGTCCACTATAGCCAACCTCTGAAAATGCAAAGTAGCATGTTTTCTCTCAAGTCCAACAGCGTAAAGGGAAATAGATGGCAGGGTGCTACAGATACTCATAGGATCCATTCTTGAAGGTTTTATAAAGGTGGAGGTAAGGAGCAACTGAAGATCTCAGAAAAAAGTCACAAGTTTTGCATATGAATCCTACTCTTCCCATCTGTGTTAATTGAGTTCTGTGATATGTTTAAGGCAATATTATCTCAAAGAATTTAGCATATTCTCAATTCAATCTTCTGATTGTATTGTTCTTGAATCCGGAATGTTCTAGCATTTGTGTACCCCATTTTAAATCATTTGGAAAGAAGAGGATGATGTGTTGACTATGGTCACCTTTTTTCATAAGCATGCAGGGAGATTCTAGTCTCTGAAACTTTGTGGGGATTTCCCTTGCTCATGCTAATTGTTTTTGGGTTTGGTTGCACCATGACCTCCAGTTTCACCAATGGTTCACTTCTTGTTGGGTGCTTTATCTACAATTCCTGGGTAGAGGAGTCAGGTGTTTACACAGGTTTTAAGAAATAATTGTGGTTTATGAATCCCCAGAGTTAGCAAAAGACTACAGATAAGGATTAAAGCAGCAGGGGACATAGTTGAGAGACAGACTGAGAACGGGGCTTTAGACACATAATACCCGTGACCTGACTAACAGCAGGGTTTTAGAGTGAATAATAAATTTTGTTCTGGATTTAGGATATTGTGACCAGCAGATCAATGACCTTCATGAACACATAAGTACTAATTTCTGACATATTTGAAAATACTTTAATTAGCAAAGGGACTTTGTACATATAATATATTTGTATATCATAGAAAATCAACCCAGGACTACTGTGGTGGATTTTAATTGCCTCCCATGAGCCCCTAAAAACAGAGGACCATCTCCTAGAGGAAGAAGAAGGCACACAAAAGATGCAGCAAAGGGAACCAGAGATTCCAAGCATCAAAAGGCCTTGATATATAACAGTTGATTTCAAGATACAGTGTCATCTCTCAGAATGGGAGAGCAGTTTCTTCTGAGAGCTAGAGACAACCCATAGCTGACAACCTGTATTAGAGTGCTATCACTGTGGCAAAATGCTGGACAGCTATTTTAGGACAAAGGATTTTATTGTGGCTCATGGATTCAGAAGCTCCAGGCCATTGGTTTTATTGCTTTTGACTTTTTCTGGAGGGAGAAAGTAATGGTTGGGATCATATGATGATGGGAGCTTCTCACTTCTGTCCAGCAAGCAAAAATGTAGAATGGTTGGGGACCTATTATCTCCTTTTAGCACATTACCCCTTTGACCTAACTTCCTTCCCCTAGGATTTATCTCTTAAAGGTTTCAGCACCTTTCAACCCTGGCACAGGATGGTGCTCATGCTTTTGAATATATGGGCTTTTGGGGGGGGGATTCTTTTTTTTTTTTTTTTTGAGACAGGGTTTCTCTGAGTAGCTTTGCACCTTTCCTGGAACTCACTCTGTAGCCCAGGCTGGCCTTGAACTCACAGAGATCCGCCTGCCTCTGCCTCCCAAGTGCTGGGATTAAAGGCATACACCACCACCGCCCAGCATAGGAAGAGTCTTATCTGAACTATGGCACCACATCTCTGTCTGTCTGTCTGTCTGTCTGTCTCTGTCTCTGTCTCTGTCTCTCTCTCTCTCTCTCTCTCTCTCACACACACACACACACACACATACACACACAAACCAAAATGAAACAACTTTATTTTTCTTCAAGTAGTAAGGCAGGGAACAGACTGTCCCACGCACTCTCTGAAGCCGACCCAGCAAGCAGAGGTACAACTGCTACCCAGGGAAGCCATGCAGAGAAAGTAAGTGATCTAGGCCAGGCTTTTGACACAATACACAGAGTTGAGGCATTACATGTTGTTTAAAGCTGCTAGGTATGACAAATTTGCATAGAAACAAAAGGCAATGAACACAATAATTAACGTAATTTTCAAAATTTTAAGGAAGGATTGATATTTTATGAAAAAATGCAGCACAGTCTTCTTAGAATACAAATAAAAATGCACAGTGTGTGATTGCTAATTAACCTTAATCTTTATTTATAATCAATATTTGATTTGGCCAGTATTCACTAGTGTTCAGTTTACAGTCAAGTGTTTCTGTTTATACTTTCCTAAGTTACTCTAGAAATTGAGGTGAGAGAGTAAAATTCTTTGCTTCACTATGAACAGAATGAACATGACATTGCCAGTAAATAACCTTTATGTGATATTGGAATGTCTAGGTTCTTTGCCGATTTTGACTCAGATCACCTGCTGTTGGTGGATGGCTGCAGCCTCTTGGGCTATGCATTTCATTGTTCTATAAAAACAGAGCAATATGTAAGATCCTTGCTAGTCCTGAGTGCCTGTGGTTCTGGGAACTGTCCACATGGAAGTTGACAGTGGGAGACAGAAAGGTGTAGGGGTTTGCATTCTGCCTCACCTTTCCTGAAAACTTGTGAGGACAATGGTAATGTCAAAAGTGACTTTGCCTCTCTCCCTGTGGTGTTTTTCCAGCTGGGATTGGGCTATAGTTCATTTTCAGTCACCAGGTGCTCACTCATTACTCTATTGTCTACCCTGGCTACTGGGGCTTCCATATGCTCCTATTCCCATTTCTGATGTGAAAAATAGTTACCATTGACTTAAATAGCCGAGAGTGTGTTTGATGCTATACTCCTATCTCCCTTCCACTAGCATCTTTTGTCACTTGGAAATGAAAGAAAACATACCCCTTGAAATTTGTATGAAAGCTTACCTTTTGAGATGTTTCATTTTGTTACATTTAATTTTTTCTTTTTTTTTGTTAGTTCTTTTGTTTGTTTCTGTTCTTAGCATAGGCTCACTGGGTCAGGCATGCTTGTAGATAATATATTTGAACAGACATTGTGTTTGCTGATTGATGCATAACTGAAATAGATAACTTCAAAGGAAGAAGGTGGCTGATTTGGCTCATGGTTTCAGAGGTGTCAGTCCATGGTTTGCTTCCATTGTTCTTGGGCATGTGGTGAGGCAGGGCATGATGTGGGGAGGTTGGGGTGGAGCGAAGCTGCTCATAAGGGTCTCACTGTAAGGACATGTACCTAAATCAACCAGTGTCTTTCCATTGGACTTTATGTCTTAAAGGTTCCCCCTCCTTCCAGTCGTGCCACAGGCTAGATCAAGTTTGACATGCGGGACGTTTAATTTCAGATCTTGTCAGATTGCCATTTCTTGTTTGTGTCAGCATACACACCCACCTACACACAAGTCTTAAATAGTATTTACGTTGTCAAAATGATGATCACTAAGTTAAATACATGTAAACAAAGCAAGATTGTTTCAAATACTTGAATCACTTTGAAGTGGGAAAAACTAAAATTTGAAAGAATATTATCTATTAAATTAGTGCACTTTGTATAATATGGTATATTGGCTAGAGGGAGCAGTAAAAATATTCTGAACTATTTTTTGTTTTATTATCCAGCTGCTTAACATGTAATCTATCACACCACAAGGGGTTGGATTATGTTTTTCTAAGTCTGGATTATGGCTTCCATGCCCTTAATGTGCTATTTTCCACAAGACAATGTTTGCATGAATGCACATATGCTAAATCTGTACATGTTTTTACTGTATGCCCACAACAGACTCTTTTATTGTACTATCGCTAAAAGAAATTGGAGAGTGTCCTAGGCATCAGAAGAAACAGGCTATGTGCACCACCTTTTTGCTCATGTTTTGCTAGCCTGGACTTTTATTTATAAACTGTCCTTAACTTGCAGTTGTCAATGACATGACTACATGAGCTCTAAACACTCAAGTGGAGATAGAGGCACATCCTGCACCCAGCAAGTCTCCTGCCCCAGACTTATTTTCTACCCTTTTCCCATTTCAGAGCCTCCCTCCTACCGATTACACATTCTCCACCCACGTTTTCCTTTCCTACTCTTCATCTAAATGGTTCTCAGACATTTGACTCTGTTGAAATGGTCTCACAACTTAAGAATTTTTTATCATTTCAGCTATATCCTATTGTCTCTTCTTACACTCTAACCCCCAAGTAGGTTAGTATGCTCAGTCCCGAGTTTACTACCACCTTTTCAACCCGCTTCCTTATTACTTTGACATCACCCTGTACTTTCAAGATTCTAGATGCACGGAGCCCTTTTTAGGCTCATTTGAACTGATTTCTCAGCGGCATGGGATAATTCTGACGATTCATTTCTTATCAGTTGGCCAAGGGCTACAAAGAGAACCTAATTTAAAAACCAGTGAGTGTTGTTTCCGACGTTTTATGGAATACCGGAAGCTCACTAAGAGAGTAGATCTTAGCTCTCTGTAACATGAAACAAACGACAAGCAAAGCAGTGGCTGGATGATGCACTAAATGTGTGGAGTGGCTTGACAATCACCATAAAACGTATGAATGTGAAATTATGTTGTAGGTCTGTGACTTACACAATTTGTCAGTTTTACGCTGATAAAACTGAGAAGAAAACAGTATCTTTCTCTAGTTTCTTACACTTCCTCTAGTTTCCTTTGTCATTTTGCTCTCCTTGGTTTCAATTCACTGGCCTCCCACAATGGTAGCCAGTCTTTAACCGTTGAGAGTTGGGATTTTTTAAAGTTCACTCTTCCTTTCTGCCCTCTGTACTATCCCCACCTAAGAGTACAATGACATACAGAGCTCCTCCACAGGCATCCTTTCAAGGTGTGCCAATTCAGTGTGTCACTATACATCTGCAATCTTCCCACTCACATAGTTCTTTGAAAAATACTCTGTGAAATCCTGGGCCATGTTCCTGCTAACTGTTTTTTGAATCAGCTGCTTTATTTATATATCACAACAGACTACACTCTTGTCCAAGCCACCCTCCTATCATGTACTCTGATATTATATTACTAAATATTATGTAAGACTTAACTGTTATGTAGTAGTGAAACATGGAAGAAATGGCTATATAAGATAATACATAAGAGCCAGACAATAATGAAAAAATAAAAACCAAGTCATTTTTGGGTGTTGATTTGGGTCTTAAATAAGGCACAAACAGAATAAGATATTTGGTGAGTGCTACATGAAGGGCCTAGGAATACCCATGAGGTGACCCATCTATATGTACTGTGAGGTGGTGAAATTCCAAAGTCTGAACTCCAGTTTTTGACTCTTCAGATCATTCTATTGTGGTGGGTGCTGTTACTGGAGAACTTCAGGATGGAAAACAGCCATATCATCATTCTAAACTAGATTTCCTTTCCTTTAAAAATTCTTAGTGTATGTGTGTGTCTGTGCCAGGAGAGGGAGAGAGAGAGAGAGAGAGAGAGAGAGAGAGAGAGAGAGAGATTGATTCAAGGTCAGAAGATTTGCTTGTGTGCATTATTCCCTGCTCCCCATCCTCCACATATGGACACACACACACACACACACAAATCAAATTATTTGACATCCCTTCCTTCCCCAGTATGTTTGCAACCTTGAAATTATCTTACTCTTGCAAAAATGTATGGAGTCATAAGGGAAGTGCATGACCCAATGGTTTGGGTAAAGAGTGATTGACCTAAACACCAGGTAGATAGTTGATAGAAGGATTAATGTATGGACAGACACATAGAAATAGGCAGACAGACATATAGTGACTCTATGTTTTTATTTTTCTACTGCCTCTGGAGTATGATCTATTATAGATAGCATGAGCTGTTATTTAGTTCACTTTTCAGTTTTGGAAGAAATGTCTGCCATTTACCTAACTACATAAGAAAAACCTCTTCTTGGCTCAATTCTTGCTGACTTCTTGTAGGTTTCCATTTGATTAATCATTGTTGTTAAATTTTAAAAAAATGAGACAAATTTAGTAGAGCTTGAACAAGATGTGATTATGACTTGGGCAGCACTTTGAACTAGGAGAGATTCAGAGAGCTTGACTGAGCCATGTGTTTATAGAGAGATAAAGGAAATGAAGCACAGACATGCTTCTGTCATAATAAAAAATGGCTTTCTCTTGACCTGATATGGGGATGAATTAGCCTCGTGTAGGTGGTATGATGTGGAAGGCCAGCTGAGATTGGCTGAGACTCAGATGTTCATAAGAATATACTCTTGAACTGGAGACTTAGTTTAGTCAGTAAAGGGCTGGTCTTGAAAGCATGAGAATCTGAAACCATGGGAACATTCATAAAAATGTTAAGTGTGGCAATGCATGCTTGTAATTCCATACTGGGGAGGCTGAGACAGGGTAGTTCCAGTTCACTGGCCAGCTAATCTAACCTCCCAGCTAATGAGAGACTCTTTCTTCAAAACTGAGATGGATAGTGTATGGAGAATTACACCTAAATTTGCTCTCTGGCCTCCAAACTACATACACACATATAAATATGCACTAGCACACACATGAAACACATACACACATACATACTGTGTTCTATGTTGGGTTGCAGTTTATTGGCATGCTAACTTAGGTTTCAACTTGTAAAATAGAAATGCAAAATATGGAGTCAGCCTCAGGCCAGATTTAGCTTAATTTAATGCCACTTTATTCCTCTTTGGAATTTCTTTCTCATCACGTGATTCTTCTTATTCATATTTGATTAATAGTCTCTCATGTATTTCAGAAAAAATGCAATATTTTAAACGTGGTATGAGACCCTCTCAGCTCCCATCCCCTAGGACAGCCTTCTCACCACTGCAGAGGTGGCCAAGGCAATCCTACCTTTGCCATTGGCAGTGAGTTAAATGCTTCCTAAGGGCTTTTTCTTGCCTGCCATGTTTTTATATGCTCAGGTTGCTCAGCTTGTACTCTTCTCCACATTAATACCCCTTTCCAATATCCTCATCACATCTCTCCCTTCTCCAGAAAGAAACAAACAAAACAAAATGGCATCAGGATCTGTTGGTATTGCTTAGCTTGTCAGGACTCTCCTGCGTTTTCATACCAGGATCTTATTTTTTTGTGGGGTTGTAATTTTCCATTTGAGTTTTCCTTTTGTCATCATGCCTAAACATGAGAACCAGCATCTCTTAAGCTTTGTTCCTTCCCAAAGCATGTAATACATTAAGGGAAATGAAACACAATAAATGTCTTCCATTAGCATGGCCTACACAGAAACAGGCAGTTTGGTTTATTAATTTGAAATGTTTGTAAATATAGCATAGTTCTTTTGTTATTGTTGTTGCTGTTCTCCGTTAAGCTTGCAGGGAATAAACAACAATGTTGTCAATTGGGGCAATGGACAATAGCAATACAATCTCTATCCAGCAGTACAGATATCGACAGATCATGAATATTCATTATCATTGTAGAATGTTTACTTATATTAGGGGGAAATGTTTGTTATACTATATATTTTACATAATTATTATTTCAGTTGGTTATTCTATGTATAACTGTAATAATAATTTATATTATTTTCTTGAAATTTATGGAATGGTAAAGTCTACTCCTACTCCAAGAGGCCCTGCATGGTTTTCATAAGGTGAAATTTCCCTTTAATTAACACCAAGAAGAATTATCTGCACTTTAGAATTGATTCATGATTAATCAGTCATATTTTCTGGAAGACATTTATTTTGATTAGATGGTATGGAAATTTAGCCTGGGATAATTCTTATTTCACTGGATGTACTCTTTCCTCATGTTAGTGAACCTTACTATTTTGGATCCCTAAAATGACTCCCTCTTCATTTCACATTACTTTTCTTTAATGAAAATTAATACTTTTTCCTCCTCACTGCCTACTGCTGAGCTAATTTTATTACAGATGATGTTTGTCAGGTTCATTCTATTTTTATCCCACTGGAAGGTGACTCATTTCATTGTCTTTCATTTGAATGTGTTGTGTTTTTATGATGTTCCAGTGAAGCCTGTGAAAATGGGTAGAAGCACCTTTTGAAATCCACAAATTTAGCAAAGAGGTGACTAAAATTTAAAAGGCTGTCATTTTCAAATTCTTCTTCCTGTTGGAAAGAAGTCAACGCTGGGTATTTAATGCTAAGTAACTGGACATATATTAAATTGTATTTAGTCATTTGCACCATTAAAATAGACTTGAAGTCTCTTAGGTTCTGTTTCTATGATTGGTCTTTGGTGTTCTGCTCAACCTTAGTTAGCATCACTGAATATAAATCTAATTACAATGTAAGCTATCTGATCACCATAATGAAGAATGGGACATAACTGTCCTTGTAAAATTCTAAGACTTATAGTAAGTCATCCACAGTGACATCCAGGACTTTGCCTTTAAAGTTCATCTTTTTTCTTTTCAAAATTGTTTGGAATTCTGACTGTTTATATTTATATTTAATGTTCTTTTCTATAAAAATCTTTTTAATAGTGGTGTAAATTTCTTAAAAAATTTTGCTGAGGGTTTGAAGCAAATTTATTCAAATTTTTATACCTCTATGTGGGGGATTTCCCATCTGTGATTATTAAAATTGTATATTTTCTTGGTAAGTTGCCTTGCTGTCTGGGAATATTTTGTTTTATGTCTTGTGATGAAGGCATTTGTTGACATTCATCTAATTTTAGATAAAATGTTATCATCAGTGTGTGTGTGTGTGTATGTGTGTGTGTGTGTGTGTGTGTGTGTGTAAGTACTCTGTCACATACACACACACACACCTCATTCAATTATTTGAAGGAAGACTTTAGATCAAAGGCTAGAACATCCCAGAGAAGAAAAATCTTTGCTTTAGTTTGGCATACTTAAATCATCCCTGAGTTTTCGATTTCCAAGTTTGCCCCATTGACAGACAATTCAATACTACAATATGAATTCTCACCTACATGACCACATGGCTGTTGTTCCTGCCCTCACAACTGTATGGGCCAATTCCCTACAATGAGGAGGTTTAAGTAAGTTCTTTTCACATGAATAAATTATCACATCTGTCCACACTTTTATCTTATTATTTTATTTTATTTTTTTAGTATCTTTGATTCTGTGGTTCTGCAGCCCTCTGCTTTTGAGGCTGTTGTTGGAAGTGGGGCTGCCTACTGAGTGGTCTAAAGGCTTTCATGGTCAAAACCTTTCTCTATAGGTACATTTTGTAGGTACTCTGTGTTTCTTTTAATCTGACTAAGATTCTTAGCTCCTAAGTGTCTCAGAGTTGGAACTGAGTCATTCTGGAGAGTTGAGGTGTGGGTCTGTTTTGCTGCTAAGAAGCATAGTGGTGTCTTTGTCCTGGGTCAGGCATTATGATCCATGTTTTCAGATCAGGGCAGAGGCTGTGTGGCTCTGAAGTCAATAATTTTTTTTTTATTCTATGAGTGTCATAAATAGTTTCTTTCTTGGCAGCAAAATTTGACCTTGTGAGTGACTCTTGAAAACTCATTTCAAATTCTGTACCTGTAGCTCTCTTATAGAATGTACAACTGTGTATCACTTCCTCAGATGAACTGGAGTGGCCTTTGTTCCATTTGGTAAAATCCTGACTAATACAAGGCAGTTTGGGATCAGTTTTATGTAGTAGGTAGATGATACGTACAATATGTATGGGAATTTGCATACTTTGGGGAATATGTCTCAAAAGCAAAGAGTGAAAGTGAGAAAGAAGGATTTTTTTTTTTAAAGATTTAGCAGAAATGACATGAATTGTATGTACTGATTTTAATTCCTTTATATGCTAACACCTTGATATGAAAATTTGTGTCAAAAGAAGTAAAAAGAAAGCAACATGAGCAGAGATAAATGACTACAGCAGATTGTATATACATTTGTGTATATCTTTATATGTGCAACAATACTAACTAAAGAAGAGATCATGAATTTGGAAGATGTTCACAGAAGAAGCTGGAGAAAAAGAAGAAAGGGGCAGGAGTGATGTAGATGCAGCTCTCATGCATGAAGTTCTTAAAAAAGTAAAAGTATTAAAGAAAAAAAGAAAACCATCACAAGTGAAAAATTTCCACTTGCTTTTTATTTATTTATTTATTTATTTATTTATTTATTTATTTATTTGGTTTTCAAAACAGGGTTTCTCTACTCTGGCTGTCCTGGAACTCACTCTGTAGACCAGGCTGGTCTTGAACTCACAGAGATCCTCCTGCCTCTGCCTCCTGAGTCCTGGGATTAAAGATATGTGCCACCACTGCCTAGCTCACTTGTTTTAATTTATAAAATGATATTTTTTAGCTGGGTGCAGCAATTTTCTATGTGCCTGAGAGATTAGGGTAGCTCTTTCAGTCTGTAAACAGATCCAGACTGCCAAGGGAAAATGCTAAAGGTTAAGGTGCTTCAGTGAGACAGGGACTAGGAGCCTGAAGCCAGTTCTGAGGATGCTCTGAGGTCCCATACTTTCTCCAGCAGCTTCAGCATGAACGCTACAAACAGGCCATGGCTGCTTTCACTGATGCTGATTTCAGGCAGTTCCAGATCACTAAGAGGTGTTCTCTATGAGAAGTGTGTGTGGGTCATTGGGAAGCTCCCTGTCTGCGCCCTCCATAAGCTGTGGCATCTGCCACAGGCACTGCAATGCGCTGTTCCTGCTGTCTGCGTCAGCATTCTACAGTGGCTGCTACAGTGCAGACAACATAGTTGGAGCATTAAGTTCTTCTCCTATTGCAAGGCTAGAACTTAGTGTATCATATTTGTAAAACATTACCAGTTCCCTGTGCATACGACCATGTTTCTCTTTCAGGTATTTTTGACATCAGGCAGATTCTTATTTGTAGCATCTGCTTCTGTCTTTGAAAAAACTCATTTCAGTGTATGCTTCCTTGGGATAAAAAGCAGGGCCAGGTCCTCAGTGTTCCCTAATTCTGTAGTTGTGACTGAACAGTGAATTGTGTGTTTATGATGGCTTCCCTTTATGCAGCAGATTATGTTTTTTTTTTTTTTCCAGCAATTTATCTTTTTTAAAAAAGCTATAGATGTTATCTTAGTTACTTTTCTATTGGTGTCAAGAGGCTCCATGATCAAGGGAACTTAGAGAAGAAAGCTCATTGAGAGCTGGTTTATGTGGTTTCAGAGGGTGAGTCCACAACCACCATCTTGGGGAGCAGGGCAGCGGGCACATAGGCATGGCATGGGGGCAGAAGCTGAGAGGTTACATATTGAGACAATAACCATAAAGGTATCAGGGTACGGGTGGGGTTGGGGGAGAATGCAAGCAAGCTAACTGGGAATGGCATGGGCTTTTCAAACCTCAGAGCCTAGCCCCAGTGACACGTCTCCTTCAATAAGGCTACGTATTCTAATCCCACTCAAACAGTTCCACCAATTGGGGTCCAAACATTCAAATAAATGCGCCTGAGAGGACCATTATTACTCTAACCAGCACAGGTTGATATATTTCAGAGATGGTGTTTACATTCACACTGTTTTTTTTTTTTTTTTTTTTTTTCAATTGAAGATTGTTTGTAGATCTGGTTATCTCATGCTCTTCAGGGTTTGCCTGGTGTGAACATTGACAGTAGTTCTTGACTTGCTCTGGAGAACTCTCTGGACCTAAGTCATTCAGCATCTTCCCATGCAGAGTGAGGATCGTAGGAGGTTGTTCAGATTCATCTGATGCAGCTGTTCAGTGCTGTGTGTTTTACAGTCTTTAATGGTGACATTGTTCTTTTGCTCCCTAAAAGGCCTACATGTGCCCACTACTCTGGAGGCTGAGGTAGGGGTTAGAAAGCATGGGCGTTAGAGAGCAGCCAGAGCACCATGAGGCCTACTCACTTGAAAAGCTTGAAATTAGAACAAAAGGCTTTTACCTTTCCTTAGTGAAACTTATACTCATTTCTATTCATGATAGAAAAAACTGACTTTTTTGTTGTTGTTGTTGTTTTTTGGGTGAATGACCATTTGTCTTTAACAGCTTACTATATAATCCGTCCTTCCTCACCAATTTTAGTAGCACTTTTCTTACACTCCAAGCATGGATATTTTTTGTGTGGGTAGCTACATCTTCAATTTATTGATATTTTATCTAAGATATTTTCACAGAAATTTGTGTATTTATTTTATTGTGTTTTTTTTCCTGGTTTTGTTAGATTTTCTCTGCTGGCTCAGATCTGAACCTTATCTTAGACTAGAGAGACAAGGGCAAGCTTTGACTATGTGGGAGCACAGAGTTGAGCCAGCCCCACGCTTAAGAGATGCAGCAGGACAATTCTGGTTTGTCTGAGGATTCACTGGGAGATCTTTTATATTTCTAGCTAAAAGTCAAATCCCAAATAGTCATGCTGATGCAGTCCATCTTCTTCTTCCCCTCGCTCCCTTCTTTCTCTCTTGATTTTTTTCCTTCCTTCTCTTCTTTTCCTTTCTCACCTGCTCATCACTGTTTCCTCAGCCTTGCAGTATGCAAATTATATGGAACATGATGTAGTTTGGGGGCTAACCTTTGTATTTTGCTTTTCATGGATACTTATTTGCATTTTGGCTTTTTAGCTATTTGCATTGAGGTTCTTGTAATAATCTACCACAACGACAACAAAAAAATCACTCATAATTTCATGCCATCTCGAGTACTAGATTTTATTTGTTACTTTGGGTCTTTTACTTAATTTTGAGAATTTGTGTTTGTATGGTTATTTTCATTAAGTCCTCGGTTTGATGTTATTAGTTCTCATTCAGACTTAGTATTTCTACCTGCTGCTAGTTTATTTTTTCATAATTTTAATATCTTCTACTCTTTTTAGCTCATTAATTTTAAACTGTTTTATTAAATGATTTACTTAATCTTGTTAAATTTCTCTGCCAATACAAATTTAACTGAAGTTGTTAGGTTTAGAATCTAACAGCATTATTTTTTTTTTAATCATATATTTCCCATACATAAAGCTTCCTTGGAACAGCTTGCCAAAGTGTATCCACAGATCCAAATGTCCATCCTAAAATTCTAAAGCTGTGCAGATGAATCACCTTCAGCTCCCTGCTGCTCATATGCCTGAGATCAAATTTTCTGATCCCATGTGGGCATTACTACTGTCTCCAGCCCTGTGAGGCTTCAATAATACCCAGATTTAAACCTTGTTATGTACATTATTTAGCCCTTCACATCCACTTCCCACAAGACATCCCCAACATAACATTTTTTTGAGCTTATTGCCTTCTTTGTAATTTCTTTTCATTTTTGTCTGTGTTTCAATGGTTAATCTTTAAGCCAGATGTTCATTTTGCCCACATTTTTGCAATCTTTTAAAAAAATTTTTTACAAAGAAGGGTGCTTCTTCTTTAGCTGAATTATTGTAAATAACTATTGATTATAATATATGATATATAATTTTTTCATGATGTGCTTCTTTATAAACATATTTTGAATTGATAGTAAATATGAATTTTCAGTAATACTTTTCAAAATCCTTTAAAATACTCATTATTTTTCCTTTTATCTACTTACCAATATAAGCACATAAGCAAGTAGCATAACATTAACTAACCATTTCTTTCTGGAATAGAGTCTAAACTAGCTAAGACAGTGGTCTGACTGGATCTTTTTGAGAGCTTACAATTTTATATTTAATAGGCAAGATTGCCTGTAGTTTTAATATAAAGGTTACAAGTGATTTCTATTCTCAAGCATTTTCAGTAGTGTAGGAAATATTTATAAGTATTTTTATTTAGTAATTGTTACCATAGATACTGCTTTCTTTTGTAGTATAAAACTTTCATATTTCAAATTTTGTTCATATTATTACTGTTAACATATTACTATTTGTGTGCCACCTTTCACTGTATAACCTTTGTTTTTTCTTCTATTTGCAAATATTATTTCTAATATGTATGTAGGAAATTTACATATTAAGTTTTACCCATAGGTGTTTCTCAATATATGATTGACTTATCATTTTTATCCTTACTGTGGTACATATTTATGGGAGACAGTGTAATAATCAATACATGTATGTGGCATATAACAGATCACAGACATTACTTTTTAAACTTCTAAATTTTTAAAAATAACATACAATAACATGTACATTTATAGAGTACTGTATGACTGTTGTACTAATAAAACTTTCTTATTACTGTATATTTGAATCCTTCAATACCTTTCTTTTTGTTATTCATAGAATGCAGGATATTTTGAACTGATGTCATCCAACTGGACTGAAGAATCTTGTTTATCTTTGTAGTTTATATCTTCAGCCTTAGGTTAATGCATAGTTGAATAATGTCATGTTCTAGTAGAAAAAAAGTTGATAAAGGAGTTTAATCATGAAAGTATTTATTAATACCCCAATACTTAAAAGCATGTAATGAAAATAAAATATCCCACAAAGACACCATCAGTGATGCTGTTTAACTGTAGTAAGGAGGTTAAACCTCATTTCTTCACCTGAAAGAAATTCAAACGGAAGTTTCTCCATTTCACATTCTGTTGATGGCACCTCAGGTGAGGGTAATGCAGAGCACAGGAGAGTTCTTGTGCACAAGTCAGCCTGGCTTCTCCAGTCTCCCTTTGTTTCTCCTCATCTTTTAGGTAATGTGTGGCAATTGTTATGGGGTTAGCAGTATGTTTATCTGTGCCCATTAAATCCATATCTTTGCTGAATTTAGTACTTTAACCTATTATCCGTAATTTCTTAAGGCTAATATGAGGCTATATCTTCCCAGGAAAAGATCATCATAAATGCACACTAATATTTCACATTAGAACTGTTAATAATATTCTCATACAGCCATTCAAAGACTACTAGAGACATTTTTCTTAAGAATTTCAATTATTAGAGGTGTATGGATGCTAGTTCAGTAGAGGAAAGTGTTTTTTATGGATTTTTCCAGGCATGTGAATTATTATCATATATTTAGTTTAGTAAGATATTTAAGTGGCTTTTCAGAACACTTGAATCCTATTTCTGTACTAGCTCTCCCATTATAAATCTCACATGAGAAGAAAATCACATGGTTTCAAAGAGACCTGCCTGGGGATGGATAGCAATAATATCCAATTACTGAAGAAGGCATTAGATGTGTTGTATACCTGAGCCTATGAGCTATAATAAAAAATCAGTATTGTACAGTGGAGCCCTGGGGCTGCATTTAGCTCATTTCCCCAGGTCATTCTACATACAGCCAGATTTCATCCTTATTGCCTTGAAACAGCAAATCATCTTGCAGTTTCCTCACCATATGCAAAGTGAGGTTTTGGAGTTAAGGTATTCGACAGGGAGCAGAAATGTTCAGCTTTTTTATATCACTGCATCATCTAGTAATTAGTGGTAGTTATGATGTTCTCTCCTGTCTGGTCATATAGAATTCAGTTTGGTTAATTTACAAATGCCATATAACCCATGAAGATGGAGATTCTTTTGTGGTATAGTTGGTGAATTTTATAATGTCTTTACTTTAAATTTTTTCTTTAAAATGGTTTTGGGCTTTGTCAGCCAAGTAGCAATTGCAAGAAAGCTTAAAATTTGAGTGAAGGGGCTGAGGATGTGTCTCCATGGTAAAGCAGTTTGCTAATCTGTATTAAGTGCTGAATTCAAACCATATCACCGCAACCCCCCCCCCCCCGCCCAACACACACACAAATACTCACACATGAGAGTTCCCACATGTTACATGTTGGTCTATCAGGCACATTGGTACCCTTGTTTTCACATGAATTCTGTGATGCTTCAACAGTCAAATATGACTTATAGTCTCTCAGCTTCTTTCTTTGATGTTGTACTGGTAGACTGGAAATTATGTTATATAATCTACCCCTTGTTGTGTTAACATTTTAAAATCCTGTGGGGTTATTTACTTTTGTGTGTGTGTGTGTGTGTGTGTGTGTGTGTGTGTGTGTGTGTGTGTGACTTAGTGTGAATCCATCATATGGTACATAGTTCCTTGTGCTCTTGTTAAAGCTATAGGAGCCTCTTCTTAGCCATCCTAGTGGCTGCTTAGCCAATGAAAATGGTGTAGGTCATTTGACTTGAACACAAGTATCATTTGGAAGTGGGGACACTGAGGTGCATCATTTGGTGTTGTGTGGAAAAGTTTGAAAAGCCTTATTCTAAGTTCAAAGTTGTCCACAGCAGTGGTGGTAACTGGGTCTAGCTGGGTGAGCCCTCATGCTTGTTGCTGGGACGGATGTTCCTGCCTACTTCTCCATCGCTCACTTATCTTCCACACTTACTAATGTCCTTTGTTCTCTTCTGAGTAGAGTGCAGCATGGATTATCATCCCTACAATATTCTCTCATACTTTTGCTCTTTATAATTGTTTTGAGACAGGGTTGCCTAAACTGACCTGCACCTAATAGCACAATGGGCCTTGGACGTCTGATTCTCCTGCCTCATCATCTGGAATAACTGAAATTATAGGCCTGTACTATCTTTCTGGACCCTCTTCAACTTCACCTTAATGTTTCTGCTTAATAATCTCTTTTACAAAGGAACAGCGTATTTAATTTGAAGACTAGGAGCCTCTCTTAGCTCTCATATTCTTATTGGGTGAAATAGGATGCTAGATGATCATGGTCCTCAAAGCTGCTCCAAGCCAGTGGGTTCTGAGTTCATGTTTAATGTTCTAAAGGAAAAATATGTACAAAGAGTAAGCAATGCCAAAGTAAAGTCAGTGGAAAACTCCAAAATGGGTGAGGATAGCAGAGAGAGGGATGCTGCTGCTGTACACTAGTTTAGTGAGCTCAGTGAGATTCGTGATGGAGACTGAAGCAGTCTTTGAGATTGGACACTCATTGATTGCATTACAGGCAGAATCAGTGAGTGGCCTTTGCATGTCCTTTACATACCCTTCGCCTAATTTCTTAGTCCATCTGGAAAGGCCATCCTGAGTTTCTTGTCTAATCAGGAAGTGGTCATACATGAGGGTCACATTTGCCCACTCTTTCACTCAATTCATTTTATTTCTTTTCTAGGCTATTGTTCAAGTCCTTTCCCTTTCCTTTGGCAATACATGATTAGCTTATAATTTGTCATGGGTTTTTTTTTTTTGTTGTTGTTGTTGTTGTTATTCATTTACTTATTTATTTATTTGTTTTGGCTTTTTTTTATTATTATGTGTTGTAAATTTTATACATCAGCCATGGGTTCTCCTGTCCTCCCCACTCCTGCCCCTACCCCCAACTTCCTCCCAGCCCCTCTCCTCCATTCCTATGTCCTCCAGGATCAAGGCACCCCTGGGGATTCATTTAAACCTGGTGGATTCAGTACAGGCAAGTCCTGTCACCTCCTACCAGAATGAGCAAAGTGTCCCTGTGTAGGCCCAAGGTTTCAAACAGCCAGCTCATGTACTAAGGACAGATCCTGGTCCCACAGACTGGGTGCCTCCCAAGCAGATCAAGCTATTCAAATGTCTCACTTATCCAGAGGGACTGATCCAGCTGGGGGCTCCACAGCCTTTGGTTCATAATTCATGTGCTTCCATTCGTTTGGCTATTTGTCCCTGTGCTTTTTGCAATCTTGGATTCAACAATTCACGCTCTTGCAGACCCTCCTCTTTCTCGACAGTTGGACACCTGGAGCTCCACCTGGGGCCTGGCTGAGGATCTCTGCATCCACTTCCATCAGTTATTGGACGAGAGTACCAGCACAACAGTTAGGGTGTTTAGCCATCTGATCACCAGACTAGGTCAGCTCAGGCTTTCTCTTGACCATTGCCAGCAGTCTACAGAGGATGTATCATTGTGGATTTCTGGGGACCTCTCCAGCACTCTGCCTAGTCCTGGTCTCATGTGGTCTTCATTTATCATGGTCTGTTATCCCTCGTTCTCCCTTTCTGTTCCTGATCCAGCTGGGATCTCCTGCTCCCCTAAGCTTTCTTTCCCTCAAATCTTGCCCTTCATTACTCCCACTGTCGTCCAGGTTGTTCATGTAGATCTCATCCATTTCTCTGTCATTGGGTGATCCTTGGGTCTTTCCTAGGGTCCCGTTTTCTAGGTAGCCTCCCTTGAGTTGTATAGCAGTCTAGTCATCTTTGTTTTACAGCTAGTATCCTACTATGAGTGAGTACATACTATGTTTGTCCTTCTGAGTCTGGGTTACCTCACTCAGGATGATTTTTTCTAGATCCATCCATTTGCCTGCCATCCTCATGATGTCACTGTTGTTCTTTGCTGAGTAGTACTCCATTGTGTATATGTACCATATTTTATTGATCCATTCTTCAGTTGAAGGGCATCTAGGTTGTTTCCAGGTTCTGGCTATTACAAACAAAGCTGATATGAACATATTTGAGCAAATGCCCTTGTGGTATGACTGAGCATTCCTTGGGTATATGCCCAAGAGTGCTATAGCTGGGTCTTGGGGGAGATGGATTCCCAATTTTCTAACAAAGTGCCATATGGATTTCCAAAGTGGCTGAACAGGCTTGCATTCCCACCAGCAGTGGAGGAGAGTTCCCCTTGCTCCACATCCTCTCCAGCATAAGCTGTCTTCTGTGCTTTTGATCTTAGCCATTCTGACAGGTGTAAGGTGATATCTCAGAGTCGTTTTGATTTGCATTTCCTGGATAATTAGGGATGTTGAGCAATTCCTTAAATGTCTTTCAGCCATTTGAACTTCCTCTGTGGAGAATTCTCTGTTTAGTTCTATAGCCCATTTCTTAATTGGACTGTTGGGCATTTTGATGTCTAATTTCTTGAGTTCTTTATATATTCTGGATATCAGTACTCTGTCAGATGTGGGGTTGGTGAAGACCTTTTCCCATTCTGGAGGCTGATGCTTTGTCTTGTTGACCATGTCCTTTGCTCTACAAAAGCTTCTCCGTTTCAACAGGTCCCATTGATTGATTGTTTCTCTCAGTGTCTGTGCTACTGGTGTTATATTTAGAAAGTGATCTCTGGTGCCAATGCGTTCAAGAGTACTTCCTACTTTCTCTACTATCAGGTTCAGAGTAGCTGGATTTATGTTGAGGTTTGATCCACTTGGATTTAAGTTTTGTGCACAGTGAGAGATATGGATCTATTTGCAGCCTTCTACACATTGACATCCAGTTATGCCAGCTCCATTTGTTGAAGATGATTTCTTTTTTCCATTGTACATTTTTGGCTTCCTTGTCAAAAATTATATGTTCATAGGTGTGCAGGTTAATGTCAGGGTATTCAATTCAATTCCATTGGTCCACATGTCAGTTTTTATGCCAGTACCAAGCTGTTTTTATTACAGTAGCTCTATAGTAGAGCTTGGGATCGGGGATCATGATACCTCCAGAGGTTGTTTTATTGTACAGGATTATTTTGGCTATCCTGGGTTTTTTGTTTTTCCATATGAAGTTGAGTATTATTCTTTCCAGATCTGTGAAGAATTGTGTTGGTAATTTGATGGGAATTGTGTTGAATCTGTAGATTGCTTTTGGTAAGATCGCCATTTTTACTATGTTAATCCTGCCTATCCATGAGCATGGGAGATCTTTCCATTTTCTGACATCTTCAATTTCTTTTTTCAGGGACTTAAAGTTCTTGTCATATAGGTCCTTCACATGCTTAGTTAGAGTAACCCCAAGGTATTTTATATAATTTGTGGCTACTGTAAAGGGTGATGGATCTCTGATTTCCTTCTCAGCCTGTTTGTCTATTGTATATAGGAGGGTTAATGATTTTTTTTTTTTAGTTGATCTTGTGTCCTGCAATGTTGCTGAAGGTTTTTATTAGCTGTATCAGTTCCTTGGTTGAATTTTTGGGGTCACTCATGTATACTAACATGTCATCTGCAAATAGGGAGAGCTTGACTTCTTCCTTTCCAATTTGTATCCCCTTAATCTCTTTATGTTGTCTTATAGCTCTGGCTAGAACTTCAAGTACTATATTGAATAAGTAGGGGGAGAGGGGACAGCCTTGCCTTGTTCCTGATTTTAGTGGTATTGCTTTGAGTTTCTCTCCATTTAATTTGATGTTGGCTGTTGGCTTGCTGTAGATTGCCTTTATTATGTTTAGATATGTTCCCTGTATTCCTGATCTCTCCAAGACCTTTATCATGAAGGGGTGTTGGATTTTGTCAAATGCCTTTTCTGCATCTAGTGAGATGATCATGTGGTTTTTTTCCTTGAGTTTGTTTATATGGTGTATTACATTGACGGACTTTCATATGTTGAACCACCCTTGCATCCCTGGGATGAAGCCTACTTGATCATGGTGGATAATTGTTTTGATGTTTTCTTGGAGTCTGTTTGCTAGAATTTTATTGAGTATTTTTGCATCAATGTTCATGAGGGAGCTCGGTCTGTAGTTCTCTTTCTTTGTTTGGTTTAGGAATCAGGGTAATTGTAGCCTCATAGAAGGAGTTTGGTAATACACCTTCTGTTTCTATTGTGTGGAACAATTTAAAGAGTATTGGTGTTAATTCTTCTTTGAAGATCTGGTAGAATTCTGCAGTGAAACCATCAGGTCCAGGGCTTTTTTTGGTTGGGAAACTTTTAATGACTGATTCTATTTCCTTAGGAGTTATTGGACTATTTGTATGGTTTATCTGGTCTTGATTTAACTTAGGTATGTGGTTCCTATCCAGAAAGTTATCCATTTCTTTTCGATTTTCCAGTTTTGTTGAGTAGAGGTTTTTGAAGTATGACCTGATGATTCTCTGGATTTCCTCATTGTCTGTTGTTATGTCCCCCTTTTCATTTCTGATTTTGTTAATTTGGATGCTCTGTCTCTCTCTTTTGGTTAGTTTGGATAAGGGCTTGTCTATCTTGTTGATCTTCTCAAAGAACCAACTCTCTGTTTTATTAATCCTTTGTATCTCTTTATTTCTATTTTATTGATTTCAGCTCTCAATTTTATAATTTGGTGGTGTCTGTTCCTCCTGGGAGACTTTGCTTCTTCCTGTTCAAGGGCTTTCAGGTGTGCTGTCAAGTCACTAGTGTGAGATTTCTCCAGCTTCTTTATGTGGGCATTCAGTGCTATGAATTCCCTCTTAGCACTGCTTTCATAGTATCCCATAAGTTTGGGTATGTGGTGTATTCATTTTCATTGATCTCTAGGAAGTCTTTAATTTCTTCCTTTATTTCTTCCTTAACCCATTGGTGATTCAGTTGAGCATTATTCAGTTTTCATGAGATTGTAGGATTTCTGTAATTTTTTCTGTTGTTGAAATCTAACTTTAAACCATGGTGGTCTGATAGAACACAGGAGGTTATTCCAATTGTTTTGTATCTGTTGAGATTTGCTTTGTGGCCAAGTATGTTGTCGATTTTAGAGAAGGTTCCACGAGCTGCTGAGAAGAAGGTATATTCTTTTTTGTTTGGGTGGGATGTTCTGTAGATATTGATTAAGTCCATTTGAGCCATAACATCAGTTAAGTCCATTATGTCTCTGTTACGTTTCAGTTTGGCTGATCTGTCCAGAGGTGAAAGTGGGTGTTGAAGTCTCCCACTATTAATGTGTGGGATTTTATATGTGATTTAAGCTTTAGTAATGTTTCTTTTACATATGTGGGTGCTCTTGTGTTTGGGGCATAAATGTTCAGAATTGAAACTTCATCTTGGTGGATCTTTCCTGTGATTGGTATGTAATGTCCTTCATCATGTCTTTTGATTGATTTTAGTTTGAAGTCTATTTTGCTGGATATTAGGATGGCTATACCAGCTTGCTTCTTAAGACCATTTGATTGGAAAGTCTTTTCCCAGCCTTTTATTCTTAGGAGGTGTCTGTCTTTGAATTTGAGGTGTGTTTCTTGTATGCAGCAGAAAGATGGGTCCTGTTTTCATATCCATTCTGTTAGTCTGTGTCTTTTTATAGGTGAATTAAGTCCATTGATATTAAGGGATATTAATGACCAGTGATTGTTCATTCCTGTTGTTATTTTTATTTTTTGGTGGTAGTGTGTGTGTACTTGTCTTCTTTGGGGTTTACTGCTGTGGTGTTATCTATTGCCTGTGTTTTCATGGGTATATCTGCCTTCCTTAGGTTGGAATTTTCCTTCTAGTGCTTTCTGTAGGGCTGGGTTTGTGGATAAGTATTGTTTAAATCTGGTTTTGTCTTGGAAGGTCTTGTTCACTCCATCTATGATGATTGAAAGTTTTGCTGGGTATATTAGTCTAGACTGGCATTCATGGTCTTTTAGTGTCTGCATTATATCTGTCCAGGTCCTTCTGGCTTTCAAAGTCTCCATTGAGAAATCAGGTTTTATTCTGATGGGTTTGCCTTTATAAGTCACTTTGCCTTTTTCCTTTGCTGCCCTTAATATTCTTTCTTTATTCTGTACGTTTAGTTGTTTAATTATTATGTGGCGAGGGGACTTTTTTGGGGGGTCTAGTCTGTTTGGTGTTCTATAGGCTTCTTGTATCTTCATAGGCATTTCCTTCTTTAAGTTGGGAAAGTTTTATTCTTGTTAAAGATATTTTCAGTGCCTTTGAGTTGGTATTATTCTTTTCCTTCCTCTATCCCTATTATTTGTAGGTTTGGTCTTTCCATGGTGTCCCAAATTTCTTGGACATTTTGGGTCATGACTTTGTTGGTTTTAGTGTTTTCTTTGACTGATGAATCTATTTCTTCTACCGTATCTTCAACACCAGAGATCCTCTCTTCCATCTCTTGCATTCTGTTGGTTATACTTGCCTCTGAAGTTCCTGTTTGTTTACTCAGATTTTCTATTTCCAACATTCCTTCTGCTAGTGTCTTCTTCATTTTTTCTATTTCCCTCTTCAGGTCTTGGATTGTCTCCCTTGCTTTTTCATGATTTTCATTCAAGGACTTATTGTTTTCTTCTATTTTAATTGTCCTTTCCTCTAGTTTTTTATAGCGTTCTTCCCATTTTTTTTTTGTCTGTTCTTCTACTTTATTTTTTATTTCTTCTATATAAGGCTCTAGCCTCTTCATGATGTTACTTATAAGGTTGTTTTCTTCTTCTTCTTCTTCCATTCTGTGATGTTCAGGTCTAGCTCTTGTCTAGATGGGAGTTCTGGGGCAGACGGAAGCTGGGGGCTGGTATCTGAGTCTCAGGAAGTGGCTGAGGTCTTGGGCAAAGGGGTGTGGGAGCAGGTTGTGGAGACTGCAGTGCAGTCTTGGAAAAGGGGAGTCTTCCCCCAGTGCCTGCCGTTTTGGCAGGAAACTGGGGCCAAGTTGGTCAGGTCCCCCCGGGGTGGCCTGTGTCCAGAGGTGGGACCCAGGCACAGTTGCCTCTCTGACTATAACCCAGGCACTCACCTCTTGTCATGGGTTTTTGTACTGACTTCTAGAGGACACTAATTCTTATCTCAACAGGCAAATTGAAACATTCAAAGAATTGTAGTGGAGGTGGAAAGAGAGGTGTAAAAGGAGTTTTCCAAAGGATAACAAAGAGATGTGGGTAAAATGTAGTATTTGAGGTGAACAGACATCCATTCCTAAGCCTGTGTACCCAGCACCTCATGGGAACTTCAAGGGATTAGCAGAAAACCTAACATACCCTTCCTATTGTGCTAGTGTTCCAGGATAGGCAGGGCAGACAGAAGACTCATTTAAAGGAAGAAAAGCAAAGTATCAAACTCCCAGGGCAGCAGCTCTGTACTTCCTGCAGTGAGTTTCCTCATTGCTTGATGTTGCTCTGTAGGAAACATCTGTAACCATGTTTTGGGTGAGTCCCTTATAAACATAAACGATTGTTTTAAAGTTGTCTTCTAAAATTAAATCCCATGAAACAGATGATAAAATTCTAATAGTGTTTTAGAGAAAATGATCCATAACCTTCAATATAGAAGAGCACAACACTAGTTAACTCTGACTCCTAACACACTTGCAGATTGCGCCTCTTCAATCACTTTTCTAATTAGTGAGCAGACATCTTGAAGCACTATGATCATTCAGATTTTAATTGTCAGACAGTGCTGTCTACAGTTGCTCCATATGTTTCTACAAAAAATACGAACAGTTACGCCAAGATAGCAACTAGAGTTTTGATGATCATGGCTAATTGGGTAGCTAGGCACGATTCAGTCTATTACTTATCCAGTTGGAACATAATTATGATTACATTTTCCACAATCCCATGAGCATATATCTCTTCCCTCCAAAAAAATTTATTGTGATATATATATATGTAAATAAGGTTTCTTTCTCCAGGGGAGTTGCACATTGCCCTTTAATTCACTTAAAAGATATTCAGAAATTATAATATCCTAAGTGAAAACATGCACATGAGCAGAATAGAATTCACTCAGTGTCATACTAATAGCAGTAGATGTACGTTGAACTTGTGCATGTGTTAGGGATTAGAGTTTTAAATGTTTTGAAACTTTCAACCCCCAATCTCACTTATGGATAATTTTGGGGGGGAGGAGGGTTCAATGAACGATTTGCTCAAATTGAATACAAATGATTCACAAAGGATTCCTGACCTAAAATTGTCCCCTTTAGCCCTTAAGCAACAATACCTTTGGTAGTGAGAGCAGTAGAGGTATTACAGTACATGGTAATACGTACTGAACTGAAATCTGACTGATCATAGTGCTTCAAGATGTCTGCTCACTAATTAGAAGAGTGATCGAAGAGGTATAATTTGCAAGTGTGTTAGGAGTCAGAGTTAACTAGTGTTGTGCTCTTTTATATTGAAGGCTATGGATCATTTTCTTTAAAACACTATTAGAATTTCATTGTCTGAGCTTGGTTAATTGGATACTGGCTCAAAATTCAGTGCTGATTCCAACTATGATTTTCTGATTCCTCAAAATCTCTATAATTTATTTATTTAGTAAATGAATGAAAATTATAAAACCAATTCATAGTAGTACCTACTGAGAAGGGTTATTGTGCTAGTTCAAGACAGGTGACACACGGGACGGCATTTAGACAGCTGGTGGCAGCAGAGCGTGCTCTCGGTTGTCTGCTGCATTCTCTCTTTGCATTTGAAAAACATATTCTCACATGTTTTCCTCCCTTTCTGTAATGGGGGCAATTCTCTCCGCTCTCCTCTAGACTTCCCAGTGGATCAAATTTTGACCTGCGGTATGCATGGGTACGCTATTCTTTCTTAGTTTAAAAGCCTCAGAATGCCACCTCACTGTTCATCTTGTTTCTCTGGTCATGGCTGTTTTTCCTTTGGACATGCTTTTCTATTGTGACATTTGGAAGGAAGTGTCATTCTTGCTCAGAATACCTGCTTTGTCATGCTCTATCCTATTGGGTGTGATTGTGTAGTTTTCTGTCCCTAATAAACCAACTAGTAGTTCATCCCTCTAGTCACCCTTCCCCTTCTTTATTCCCGCCTTCCTCCTTTTCTCTTTATATTTTCTTCTTTCTTCTTTCCTCTTTTATCTGTTTCTTTTATTTTCTTGTGTATTTTTGATATACTGATTTGTGTCAATTAGTATTATATTTTAAATGATGATAAATTCTAATTTATGAAAGACTTCTTCCAAATATAAAATTTTTTAAGGAATACATGTAAACTTCCAATTACATCCTTTACTTTAATCCTATGAATTAAATCATTGGCATATACCCTCCCAGTTATGTTCTTTACAGTTTTTGTATTATTGGAAGTAATTCACGGAACTGAAAATAGTTTCCAAAGTGAAATGTTCCTGAAGCATTTGATCTGATGCTACTGTGATGCTCTGAATGGTAAGTACCACCCTCATGCATCTGATTACCTGGTTGGTGGTGCTGTTTGGGGGAGTTTATAGAACATTTAGGAGGCATGGCCTTTCTGGAGGGAGCACATCACTGGGAGGTGGGCTTTAAGAGTTTACAGCCTCACCCTGCTTCTAGTTTGCATTCTTAGCATCCTCTTTATGGTTGGAGATGTGATTCCTCAGTTTCCTGCTCTGGCTGCCTGCTGCAATTTATCCCAGTCATTCATGGACTCTCTCTGGACCCTTAATACAAAATAAACTCTTCCATAGCTGCTTTTGGTCATGGTGTTTTATTAAAGGATCAAAAGAGTAACTAAACACCTATAGTCACATTACTGTTTTCTCCATAATTACCAAGTACTGGGCTTCTGCTAATTTCTAATGGGGTATGCTGGCTAGTTTTATGTCAACCCGACACAGGCTAGAGTCATTTTGGAAGAAGGAATCTCTATTGATAGAATGACCCCACTAGACTGGTTTGTGAGCAAGCCTGTGGTGCGTTTTCCTGACTGATGATAGATGAGAGAGGGCCAGCTAAACTGTAGCAGTACTACCCCTTGGCTGGTGTTCTGGGTTCTGTGAGAAAGCAGGCTGGGTAAGTCATGGGGAGCAAGCCAGTGAGTAGCACTTTTCCATGAACTCTGCATCCTGCCCTGTTTGAATTTCTACCCTTATTTCCCTTAGCAATAGAGTGTAACCTAACTGTTATAAGCAGAAATAAACTCTTTCCCAGGCTGTTTATGGCCATGGTGTTTCACCACAGCAATAGAAATCCTAACTAAGACATGAGATATTCAAGGCTTGAACTGTTTAGAAATAGCAGCATCTTAAAAGGCAGGTGGACTTGTTACTACAGTCTCTTGTGTGGTCTAGTGATGTCTTGCCCCTTTTCTGCTGTCACTTTGCATTCATGCCGTGTTTGATCTCTTTAATCTTATTTCTTTAAGTGAGATCCAGTAGCATTTTAGTATTAATGGACATTTTGTCTGTCTGTGAATAGGAGTATGTTGCTACCCCCGTATGTGATATGAGTTGCTGTGCTGAGAACATTGCCTCTTAATATTATCATACTTATCTCTGTGCAAATAAAAATGATTTTTCTTCAGTACTCCATGAACACGTTTTATTTTTATAAAAAGTAAAATCACTTTCTCTTTAGTCTGGCAGTCTAGATATCATGTTACAGGGACTTGTTCTTCCAGAAGAAACCATGCTGCATTCTTTTGTTCATACATTTCTTTCTAGCCTCACAAAAGCTTCAGTGGTAAATACATTCAGTTCTTTATGCAGTGTAAGATTAAAAATCCTACACAAATGCCAAGGGACGTTCTTGAAACCATATAGCTGAGAAATCAGAGTTCAGTGTTACACAGCCAAAGCAATTTGCTGTCAGACCTTGCACCCTTGATACCATCTCTCTGCAGCTTTCCTTTATCCCCTTATCCACAGGCTATTGGCTCAAAACAATGTGCTTCCTTATGTAAACCACTCCTCATTAAACCTGCATTTCTTCAGAAGTGAGGCATATTTTAATGTATAGAAATTAAAGGGATCTCTCAGACCTGGACCAGTTAGTTGATTATGGATATCTTTTGCTCTTTGTCAAGTAATCATTAGGCAGCCATTTTGTCCACATGATAATTCAGTAAGTATTAACTGTTACTGAAGAGCTCACATGCTATCAAGGGGAGCTCCTTAAAAAGTCTCAGACTCCAAACACTGCCAGAAGGGCGATACTGTCCCTTTTGCAGTGAGAAAAGAAAATGTGCTACTCCGGCAATGATTGATCACTGATGTAGCCAAGGCCATCCTCTCCCAGCAGAAGTTACAAACCATGAAGACTACCAAAGAGAAGCTTGCCTATGAGTGCAGAGCAAGGGTCAAGACTTCTCATTTCTATACTAGTCTTCTGTTGCTGTAATAGCAGGTTACCATAACTGGACTAGCGTAACGGGACACAAATTTATTATTTTATAATCCCAAGTGCAAAAGTCTTCCTGCGCTAAAATCCCAGGGTTGACGGGACTGCACCCTTCTGGATGCTGCCAAGGAAAACCTGATCATTTGTTTTTTCCAGTTTCTGTCCACTAGCTGGACTCGACACTTCTCTGCCTGACAGTCAGCATCTTCAATCTGAATTGTGTTCATTATGCTTCCCTCTCTCTTACAGGGACCTCTGTGAGCACATGTCCATGGCATAACCTAGCACAATCTCCATCTCCAAATGATTAATTTGATAACATTTGCATATTCCCTTTACTCCATGTGAGAGAACATTCATATGTTCTGGGGATTCCAACATGGGTATCTTGGGAAGAAGTCATTTTATGTTTATGACATTATGTGAAAATCATCTTGCATTTTTATATGCCAAAAAGTTATTGATATTAGAAATGCAACTTTCCATAAAATATGCATCTAACACAAAGGATAGTGTTATTTCTTGAAGTATATTACTTTTCGGCCCCCTTCCCGCCATTGTCTGCAAGGGAAAGGGCAGTCTAGAAAAGAAGGGCAGTCCAGAAAAGAAGGGCAGTCTAGAAAAAAAGGGCAGTCTAGAAAAGGCCAGTCTAGAAGCATTCTCAACTATCACAGGATAGAAATGATTGCACAGCACATCTAGATAAAACACCCATTTTAATAACTCTCCTTTTCATCCCTTCTCCCTATTTTCACCTTGTCTTTTCCCTCATCTCTCCCATCTTTATTACACACACACACACACACACACACACACACACACACACACACACACACACACACACAGGGATGGAGGAAGGAGATAGTGGTGAACTAAATCTTCTATACTTATTACTAACAGCAGATGTACAATGATGAAGAAAACATCTGGTAAAGAAGGTGTATGTTTTGCTTTGTTTTAAATAGAAAGTGCTCATACAAGGAGAAAAACATTCAAAATTTCCAGGAGATTGCATGAAACATCTTTCCCAGGAGAAACAACCTCATGTCTTATACTGAATCTCTGGCAGGGGAATGATGGGTTACCTTTAGGGCACAGTGTAATGTGCTGGACTAGGCAGATGAGTCAGAAGGCAAGAGTTCACAGGGAGCTTTCTTCCGAAGGCAGGAAAAAAAAAAAACACAAAACTCTCTTAATGGGTGCTTTGGAAGAGTTCCCTGAGCTGTAACCTTGGTGAATGCTGGCTTCAGGATCATTAAGCACCCAAGATAAATACAGTCCATAGGAGGTAGTTGTTCTCTCCACTTGCAAATGAGACTAGTCATTTACAATAAACACAGCTAAAAGAGAACAAAGCTAAGCAGTGATGAGTCAACTATGTTGGCTTCTTTTTATCAAAGTTCCACAAGGAAAAAAAAACACACCAATTTCCAATTTTGACAATTATTATTCAGAAATACATATTTTTAGAATACAGAAAACTGCAGGTTCACAGAATCCTGGAATTAGGTTTCCTAATCTTCTACTTAATAGCTGGGTTACCTTGCACAAATGACTTAATTTTACAATAATTAAATTAATTTTTTAAAATGCTAATAAAAACATTTGCATAGGCCACATTTCAATGTTTTATGAAGATTATAATCACCCTGAAATAGACTTGTAAAATCACCTGGTATATTCTCAGGTAACAAAATTCTCTATCAATGTTTAAAAATATTTGTGATTGTAAAGCATTTATTACTATGTCTGGCAAAGTTTATTAGTTGTTACCAAGTATTATTTATATAAAATATGAAATAAGCACTAACAAATGATGGTGAATATTTTCAGTCTTTTTTGGCAATATTAGAGTAATTAATATCCATTTTTAGAGAAAAGTTTGACTTTTGAAATATGTGCAAACTTATGAAATGACCCTGTGAATCAAGATAAACAACATTTTCAACATTGCCACTTAACAGTAACTGTATAAATTAGTGCAAACAGTAGATCTTAATATGCATGGAATCTTAAAATATGTACTCTTTCTGTCTAGCTCCTTCCATCTGATATATTACTATTTTTTTTTCTATTTAGGGTAATGCATTGGTAATACATCTTTCTGCAGCTGAGAAAAATTTCATTGTATTGTGTATTACATTATGCTTGCTCATTTCTCTGCTCATGGACATTTGTGTTGCTTTCAGTTTTGGGCTAAATGAATAAAACTGCTTTATATTTTAGGGGAAATATTTTTAATTTGCATTTATAATCAGATTTCCAAGTTACAAACGTGCTGCTGGAATGGGTCACTTGTTTTGTGCTGAACTCATAGATCATGTCTGGGTAGATCAATGCCTTAATTATGTGGCATTATTATTCATGACTACGACTGTTCTGGGAATTGCCTGAGATGTTCTTCTGTTTCTTTCAGCAAAGTTTCACAGATTGGCACCTGTTTTGTAAAAATATCTTTAAGCATCTCAAAGTTTTGGATGCGATTTTAAGACGCAATGGATTTACCCCACTTAGAAACTCATTGGCTCTCATCTTGTACTCTATGGCCCTGTTAAATTAATTGAATATTTCTACTACTGTTTCATAGGTTTCTTAGGATTTCCCACAGAGCAATACTGTAGCATTTTGGACAAGGGAAATATTTCACTTCTTCCTTCCACTCTACGTGTTTAATAATTCCATTTGCTTGTCTTTCCGCATTGACTGGTTTTTGTAGCCCAGTGATGAACACTCTTGGAAACCATCAACTTCCTAGTCAGGGAAAAGGAAGAGAATCTTCTCAGCAATGATAAATACTTCAAGCAAGCAGAATATACAGTATATAAAATTACCACACTACAACAAAGTTTATATGTACCTTTCCCAGGAGATCTTAATTGCCCTCCTCAGTACAATGCTTTTGCTTACTCCACAGTTTAGCTGAATGGCTTGTCATTGCATTGATATTTTAGGTCATTGTTTACAAAATATAAACTCCTAGCTCCTGTGTAGAGAGTATTCGCCTTCTTATCTCCAGGCTTTGGGCTTCATCATGTGATTTACGTTGATCAGCGAAATGTGGCAGAGGAGATGAATCTGCACGGCACAGACAGCTGTCCATCCATATCTTAAGAAACTGATTTTTGCCGCCTGTCTTGTTACTGTCTCTAAGCTCTGGTTTGGCAGAGACTGTGGCTTAGCGAGATTCTGCTTCTATGGGCCTGGCCTCAGAATGAGACAGAAAGGAAACCTGATTTTGACTTCTCTCCCAAAGCAGAACTGCTGCAGAGAACAGGCAGCACAGAGATTGGGAAATCAGCAATCAGTGTCTATTGACACACAGCAATGCTATCTTGATTTCTCCCTTTGTGTTTCCTACATTCAGGAAAATGGAATTTATTTACATTTACTGATACTTAAGTAAGATTACATTTAGAAATGGAGTTCCTACTTATGATTGCATCTGAGCAGCTCTTGACATACAAACCCTCCTGTATATGATTATTACAAACTCTGTTGGAAGTATATTTAAAAAATTGCCTGAGTACTAGACACCAGGCATAAACAAGAAGAGGTAGGGGATTATAAGAGCACACACTGAATAAAGGAAAATAATATAATGAAATTTTGGGGGTTAATTTTAATTTTTCCATACTGTATATTCTTTTATCCTTTCCTTTGCTAGATAGCAGATTTTTTATTATTTTATGATTTGTTATTAAAAATATTTTTCATACAGTATATTCTGATCAATGTTTCCCCTCCCTCATCTCTTCCAAGGTCCTCCCTGCCGCTTCACCTATCTAATTCCACACCTTCTTTCTCTCTCTTTTTAGAAAACACACAGGCAAATAAGAAAGTAAAGAAATAAGAACAAAACAAAACAAACAATAAATAGAAAAAAGGCACAAGAAACACATACACAGACACACATAGACACACACACACACACACACACACACACACACACACACACACACACCTTTCATAAGGTAAACATGCCCACACAAACTAGTATGGGACAAAAAAGTCTCCAAAAATATCACGGAGTTCATTTTGCGTTGGCCATCTGTTGGCATGGAGCCTACCCTTACAATTGGTTTGTATACCCAGTGGGACTTCACCAGAGAAAACTACTTTTTTTTCTTTGCAAGCAGTTAACAGCTGGAGATAGCTTTTTAGTAAGAGATGAAGGCTTGTGTCTACTTTCCCTTTTAGCTCTGTGACCCTACCTGACTTAGAGTCCTGCAGGCCCTGTGCATGCTGCTACAGTCTCTGTGAGTTCAAGTGTACAGGAGTCCTGTTGTGTCTGGAAGGCCTTGTTTTCATAGTGTCTTCCACCCTCACTGACTCTTACAATCTTTCTGCTACACTTAAGCCTAGCCTCCTGAGTCCTAGGGGAAGGGATTTATGAAGACATCCCCTTTAACACTGAGTGTTCCAATATCTTTCTCCCTGCACTATGTCCAGTTGTGTGTTTCTCTATTTGCTCCCATTTACTGCAGGAGAAAGTTTCCCTGATGATTGCTCTATAAGACACTGATCTATGATATAGGAGAATGTTGTTAGGAGTCATTTTTTTTTTTTTGCTTTGTTCCTTTAGCATAGTAGCATTTGATTTTTCCCTAGGTCCATGGTCTATCTAACCTCAGTTCTTTACCACCAGAGCGGTGTCAGACATGGCTTCCATCTCAAGGAATGAGCTTTAAATTCAATCATGTATTGATTGGTTCCTCTCACAGCTTTGGTGCCTCTATTGCACTAGCGTATCTTGCAGGCAAGTCACCATTGTAGACTGAAGAGTTTGTAGCTGGGTTAGTGTTTATCTTTCTCTTCTTGTAGTGTGTAGAGTACCTCCAGTACTGTGAACACTAGTCAGTAGTGGGTGTAGGCTCTAGGTGGGCATCAGCTTGATTTCCCCATGTTCAGTGAGCTATGTAGGTGTCATTTGCAGCAGTAGGGCTTTACCATCAGCTCTGGGAGAGCACACAATAGCCTTTCCAATTGCCTGAGTTGTTCGGGGGTTTCCAGAGGCCCCTTTGCCTAACAACTCAATTATAGGTAACATTTCTGGCACTGGAGGTTTCGCTGGGTGGCAAGAGATGTCTTGTAGTTTTGTTTCCCTGTTACTTGGTGATTCCACTTAAATTTCTTTCATATATTTATAAATCTTAAGAACTGTGTACTCTAGTAGGTTTCCAAATGACCCCTCAAAATGGTCCTTATTGTTAGCTGGCCCTCCTGTGCTCCCTCCTTTTCCCCTCCCTTCCTTCTCTCTCTTTTGTTTAATCTGACCACTCAAGTCCCTCCACAATCTCTCTATAGTTGTATATTCTATTTCCTATTCCCTGAGAGATTCTCCCCTTCACCCCTGGTTTCTTTCCCTATACTTTACCTCTGTGGTTATATGAATTGTAGGATGCCTTTCAAGGACATACATTTCATATCTACATATAAGATAATGCATACCATAATTGTCTGTTTGGATCAGGGTTTCTTCACTTGATATGTATTTTTTTCTAGTTCCATTCATTTACCTTCAAATTTTATAATTTCAATTTTAGCAGATAATTAATATTCCATTGTGTAAATGCACTCCATTTTCATTATTCATTTATCTGTTGATGAACATCTAGCTACTTCCAATTTCTGGCTATTCTAAGTAGAGCAGTAATGAATAAGCAAGTGTCACTTTTGTGGGAGGTAGAGTCCTCTGAGTATATGCCAAGAATAGAATCACTGGGTCTTGAGGGAGATATATTCCCAGCTTCCTACAGAACCAGTACACTGATTTCTAAAGTCGCTGTGTACTTTTGAACTCCCACCAACAATGGATGAATGTTCTTCTTGCTCCATAATCTTGCCAGGATGAGCTGTCACTTGTTTTATTGATTGTGGCTGTTCTAACTGGCATAAAATGAAATCTCAAAATAGCTTTGATTTACATTTCCCTGATGGCGAAGGTTTGTGAACATTTTAAAAAATGTTTGTCAGCCACTTATGTTTCATTTTTTGAGAAATCTCTGCTTAGATTGGTACCTCATTTTTTTCCCCCAAGACAGGGCTTCTCGGTATAACAGCCCTGGCTGTCCTGGAACTTCCCCTGTAGACTTGGCTGACTTCAAATTCATGGAGATTTGCCTGCTTCTGCCTCCTGAGTGCTGGGATTAAAGATGTGCACCATCACCACCTGGCTGTACCCAATTTTTAATTTGGGGTTTTACTTCATGCCCAGTTTTTCTTTAGTTCTTTATGTTATTTAGGTAATACCCCTCTATCAGGTTTGCAGTTGGTAAGGGTCTTTTCTCTGGGTTGTTTGATGGTATTTGTCCTGATATTAGACAACCATGAGTGGTGATCAGAACCTAGACACAGGAATCACAGCATTGTGAATGGTGCATAGCTCATCTGGAAAGTAAGGAGGAATATTTAATAACAAGAGAGTTAGAGGAGGTGAGAGTCCCAGGTTCTGCACACACACACCATCCATATATGTTCTCTGAATATGAAGAGCATTTATGTGAAGAGCTCACATAGAGTGGAAGGACTGCACTGAAATCTCAAAGTCCAGAATTTGAGAACAGATAAGTTAAAAATTTACTTAAAATTCACTATACTTCAGAAGAACATAAAGCTTTCCAGAGTATCTAAAATCTGTCATTTATAATGGCCTAGATAAATTTAAAGGGTAAAACTCACTAAAAAAAAACAAAAACAACAACAACAAAACTAGCAATGTATGTAATCAAAACCACCAGAAAAGTTCATCAATGGGAGACTACTGGTCAAATGTAGGACTTATCATAAGGGTGTTAAAGCAAATGTTACAGCTCACTGCCCTCGAGGACGATAGGAAAGTGTGTTTCTTATAAATAAGAAGTTAAAAAAATCTCAGTGAGGAAATAAAATGTTTTTAAAATAGCTAATGATAAATCTAGACCTTAAAGTCTATGTGATCACATAAACATACAGAGGCTGGGCTAATGGGTGAAACTGAAGTAAAACCGAAGGTAAGGAAACTCTCCAAAGGAAAAATAAATGCACTAAAGAGACTTGAAAAGAGCATCAGGAACTTGAGGTCAATGTCATGTGCATGAACACATGTGCAACCGAGATTTCAGAAAGTAGTGGCTGCTATATTTTCTACAGTCATGACAGACACTGGGCTAACAAGTGTAGATCCATTACCCCTTAGGGACATTCAGAGTTTAAGGTCCTGCATGTCTCTGGTCATTTTAATCAAGCAATCAATATGTCACCTTGTTTTGTGCTTGTTTCTGTTTTAAATGCCTCTGTTAACATATACTTGTCATGAATACTTAATGGAGTGTTTTTGAATTATTTAAAACCAGGCACTCTGGAGGCCATTTTTCTTACGTAAGTTCAATGGAAAATCATTGCTAAATAGGCAAGTCTTGTTGGTGTTGAATGCTTGCTATAGCCTTCAACATGATTACCTGTAATAAGTAGTGAGATCTTTTTCTAGTGTTCTGGCTCATGGATTGTATGTTGTTTTCTGTTAAAGTTTGAAACATATGATGTACATATATATATGTATATATATGTATATATATATATATATATGTATATATATATATACATACATACATTTTCCTGAATATGGGTAATGGAATTGTAAATTTTCATGTATGCACAGCTTCAAACTCACAGCAACAATGTCCCACTGAATTTTGTTACTTCAGTATGCAGATACACCCACTTTTCTCTTCTCTCCCTTTTCTCTTCTTTTCTTCTATTTTTTTTCTGAGTTAGAGTCTTGGTATGTATCCTACACTGATTTCTTATTCCAATTGCTGGAATTACAGATGTATGCTTCTGTGTTTGGCTTCACCATTTCTTCATTCCTTCACTATGTACCAGAGATGTTCCCCTGATATACAGGCTGACAGATTTTTATCTTCATTTCATTGTAGTAGTTTTTTTGTTATTATCAGTGAACTCATGTCCCAAAGCATCTCAGCTCACATCTGAAGAGATCTTACCTGCAGTTATTTTCCTGAAGAGGTATGTCACAGCCTTCTTGTTCTTGGGAATGCTAGTCAGTATTCCTGGTTGGAATGGTGTAAGATGACTTGTTAGCTAACAAATAAATATCTAAATATCTGAAACAGAAATATATTTGCTTATAGTTTTCAAAAGTGAAAATCAAGGTTTGTGTATCTTTGGTTTTGATGAGGACTTTTCTTGTACTGCAGGTAATCAACTTCTTTCTGTGGGTGAGGGGACCAGAACAAAGGGAGAGAGGGAGGGAGGAGAGGGAGAGAGAGAAACACACACACACACACACACACACACACACACACACACACACACACACAGAGTGGGGGGAGTGCGTTGGTCAATATTATCAGATAGATTTGAATACTGGCTTCATGACCTCAGTTAGTCTTAATCATGTCCTGCCAACATTGTCCTCAATAGTCACATGGGCTTGTATAAGGTTATATCTTTGGAATTTTAGAAGGATACAGCTTAGATCATAGTAAATGCTATAGCACTATATTTGGGAGATTCTTTAAGTTGTGAAACTATTAACAAAAAGCATAATCTTAGCTGGGAGCGACAACAGGTGTCTGTAATCTGAGCACTGAAGTAACTGGGTAGATGTTATGGGTTCAAAGCTAGCTCATGCTACATAGTGAGAAAACAAAGCAAATACAAGAAGCATAAATGAGAAATTAATATGGTATCAAATAGACCATTAAGAGAATACCTGTTTGGAAGAACTAAAACAAGAAGGCAGAGCATCATCATGTTTGACCTTAGTTGAGGATATAAGCTTATCAGCCTCTCACGTATTTTTTGTTTGTTTGTTTGTTTGTTTGTTTTTGTTTTTCAAAACAGGGTTCTCTGTGTAGCTTTGCACCTTTTCCTGGAACTCACGTGGTAGCCCAGGCTGGCCTTGAACTCACAGAGATCCGTCTGGCTCTGCCTCCCAAGTGTTGAGATTAAAGGCGTGCACCACCACTGCCTGGCTCACATATTTTTTTCTGCTTTGCAAATGTCCACAAATAACTACAAGATCTCTGTGTACCAACTTTGGGGATATAAGCACATCTGAGTATGCAGGCAAATTTATAATTTCAGAATCCACATGAGAAAGGCCAACTATATTTATATTTGCTTCCCAGAAACATGCCTCCTTGTTGGCAAGTCTAGATTGGAGTATGATTTAAAATCTAAATCAGTGAGCATAAACAGAGTATGTTGTTTAGATAAACTCATGGTTAGTGATGTGGTGAATATATTATTTCAGTTCAGTCTTTATACCTGGGCTTTAAATGAAGAGCACATCTATATTAATGGCAGCAAACAGTTGCAGAATATGTATCCCATGGGTGCCTCTGTTCTGAGTGCTGAAACTGACTTAAGAACTCTCATATGTAGGTGTGATCTTTACACTTACTTTACAGGTCTATCAACACACAGAATGTCTAGTACCATTGCATTCTAAAGACAGTGCTGGGATTTTTTTTTTCTCTCAGTCATAACAAAGAGAATATACCATATATTTTGTTCTATTTCTTTGATATTTTCAAATTAAAAGCATCTATCACCTCTCTAGTATGGCTACTACTACAAAATAAGAGTCAGTGCATGTATCATAGATGTATATGAATTTAGACATTAAGATTAAAGTTTACTTATTTGTTTCATGATTTCACTTTTGTGAAACTCCTTTTCTTCTCCAAAAGTTTAAACCAAATCTATTTATATGAAGCATATCTTGAGGAAACTGGAGAAGCAGAATGTACTTCACCCTGATTAAGCACTGCTAATGTGATGATTCAAGAGTAAGATGAAAAATTTGATGTAAGACATTATGGAGAGCCGGGCGGCAGTGGCGCACACCTTTCATCCCAGCACTCGGGAGGCAGAGCCAGGTGGATCTCTGTGAGTTTGGAGGCCATCCTGGTTTACAGAGCGAGATCCAGGACAGGCACCAAAATTACATGGAGAAACCCTGTCTCGAAAAACTAAAAAAAAAGTTATGAAGAAACTTGGAAAGTGAAATCTTGGATATCTTCCAAAGAAATGGAGTTCTAGCCCATGTCTGGGCTTGTCGTTATTAGTGACCATCCTACCTATATACTGTGCATATACCTAATACATATCTTTGACACTAATGGAATTTATTTGGCTGTGAAGAACATTGCGTATGTTACTATGTAAAACATTAATATGTTAATACATATATGTGTAAAAACATTACATGTGTTAATAATTTTGGAAGTTTTGTGGATTAAAATGACTTATTAACTTTAATATTAATTAATTGAGGTTGGACTCAGTGCTTAAGTGTATTTGATCCTCTTACAGAGAACAAATTTTGTTCCCAGGACCCACATTGGGTGGCTTATCACTGCTTATAATTCTAGATCTGTGAGTATCTAGTCTCTGCAGATATCTGCAGACACGTGGGAAATACACAGATCCATAAAGAAAATAAAAATAAATCTGAAAATAAATTTATTAGTAGGAAGAGGAGGCTTTTTGAAAACTAATGTATTTGGTAATAATTTGTGTAAAAATCCTAAATAAATTACTCTTATTAATACATAATACAAAAGTCAGGCTTAGAAGAAATATGGAAATGTTAGATACCTTCTTAATTAAAAATACAGTTATATGTTTTACTATTCTTATATCATTTTATGCACTTAGGAGCCTACCTAACAAGATTCAACACCAGTATTTCTCAAATTGAATGCTTATCTCATACATTTCTGGGGATTTTTAATAAATAATGTTACCAGATTTCATCTTCAAAAAGTCCACTGTGTGACCTTGTCATCAGCTAAAGGGCTCCTTGCCTATGCTGGGAACATTGCTCATACTCATCAGTAATCTATAGCCAAGTAACACAGAAGTCAGTTGTCATTTATTAACATAATCACAATCTCTTGATCATCACTGTGTCATGTTTCCCAAAGTAATGACAAATTTGCCACTTTTGTTGTAACTATAATATATGAAATCACCTCCATTTTCTACATGTCAGACCCTGCTTACTTCTATATGTGTAGAAGAATCATCCATAAAGACACACACACACTTTACTGTACTATCTGACGTGAGTTCTTTTAGGGCATGGAGATATTCCTCATTGATCTCAAAGTCACAGAGGTATAAATGGAGCAGTGGAACATGTTGGGAGCTGTGGAAAGCTGTAGTGAATGTCTAAGATTTCTGTGATTCAGGGCTTAACTTTGGTCATTGCTGTTGAATTTGCGGTAAACATACAGAAAGTCTTTTTGATCTCAGTGCAGTGTCTTAAGCAGCCTGTATCAAAAAACTAATAATGCTTTGAAACAATTCCAGGGCTTCAGATTTCATGCTCCGTTTCACACAGAATTTGAAAGTGGTTCCTATAATAACTTTATAACATCAGGACCTGACAATTAAACTACATTCAAAGTGGAGCTGTGCATTCCCAGTCTCTTGGTGTGTGACTTCCACAAGGGAATGTAAAATACTTCAGTGAAGATGATGTATTTTGGCTTTTTCTTCCATTGTTGGCCCTCAGCACCATCACCAGGAATCTAATTAGGTCTTGATGTGGAGTTCTGATCCTTGGAGATAGACTTGTTTATCTTTTCAGGCCCTTAAGTATTCCAAGTATGTATGAAGAATGATTATGTTCTCTTTCTCTCAGACCTGCCTTACCTCTTTATCTCTAGAAAGTATTTTTGCTTTTGCTATTAACGACCTACTAACCCCACTGATAATTATGTATTCCTGGCTGTTTTTCTCATCCATGGACATTGTTTTCTCTCAATTCTCACTGTGTTCTTAGTAGTATTAATAATTCCTCCTAAATAAATGAAACAACTTTTACTGCTTGCAGGCAGAAGTTTATTTCCTGCCTGCTGCTTCCCAAATAATTGACATGGAGGCTTAATATTACTTATAAATGCTCAGCTGGTAACTCGAGCTTAATACTAACTAGCTCTTATGCTTAAATTAACCCATAATTCTTATCTGTGGCTTGTTACCTTTTCTCAGTGCAGCATTCTCATCTTGCTCTCTCTGCTTCTGGCTGGCGACTCTTGCCTCTGTCCTTCTTCTTTTCTGGAATTCTCCTAGTCTGGTCATCCCACCTATGCTTCCTGTTTGGCTACTGGCCAGTCAGTGTTTTATTAAACCAATTCTAGTGACAAATCTTTCCAGTGTACAAGAGCACTATTCTACAGCAACTACTACATAGTTTTCTGTGTTTACTAGTCAGAGGTTGCAATGGTCAAAATGGAAAAAAAAATAATTTGGTACTCTGTGGATGTTTTTGATCAGAGACTGCACTTTGTGGCTAAGTCTCATGGGAACTAAAGTTATGCTCACAGAGACTGTGGAATGTGTGTAACAGTGGTGGGTTTACTCCTGTTCAGACTATGTACAGAGGAGTGGCAGAAGAACTATTGACAGAGTGGCATGAATCTTATGATGTCTAAGGATATCCTAGGCCCTCAACAACACCGAGAAGTTCCCTCAGTGTGAGCTGTGTCATTTAGGAGGGAGTCTCTAAATTTATTATGTAGAAGCAGAGTAATTCATTAGAAGGATTTTCTCCAAGGCAATAAATGACATGGTTTATTATGAAAAAGCTGGGCTCACACAGCCATTTATCTTCTCTCAACACCACAACCAAAGTGGGAACAAAGGGAGTCATTAGATCCTAAGTATTTGAAGGCACTCTACACACAGTGAGGGTCAGAATGCATGTTAAGATTGGAAATTTTAAAAGAAAGAAATCAGTAGACTTTCTTTAGTATAAATATTTAACATATAGAAACTATATATTTTTCTTGATATTTCTCATTGAGTTTCTGGTTATATTTTATGTTGGATTTAGAGAATATTTCTGCATGTGAAGTCCCTGTGTATTAATAAATATCAGTAGCATATTAATCAGTTCTATATTACTACAGCAATTTTATGGAGAAACAAGGTTTATTCACTTAAAGTTTTGGAGGTTCAAGAACACAATAGGCAGTTTCTCCACTCTGGTCTTTGCTGAGGTTAGCAAATGGCAATGAAAGTAGTGTTTGTTGGAGTGTACAGATGTTTGCATCTCTAGCTAAAGCAGAGAGAGTTCAGTGGAACCCACAATGCACTTTAAGAGCATATGCCTAATGGTCCATCTCCATAAGTCTCCAAAGTCCTACCCTCCCAACAGTGATACCTTTGGGATCACACCTTCAGTTATGGACCTTTGCAGGTGTTCCAAATGATTTCCAAACCATGGCAGGTCTATCATCTAAGTGAGCTGGGATGCACCCTGTTGTAGAGGAGCAGAGGACTGGACACTTTAGTACTTTCTGCTTTCACAATAGATAGTCAGGAATGCTTTGTCACTGTTAATACAGAGCATGGTGTAATTTTAAAAATTGTTTCCCAGTTCTTTAGAGTTCTTTTGCAAGCTATTTTTACAATATTCCATCTTTGAAAACATGTGAACTGTCTGCTATCAAATTATCTAACTCCTGGGGTTATAATTTCTTCAATATTCAGGAATTAACACAACTTTCCTGACAAATATGTTCCAAGATGAGTCCTGAAAAATACTCATCTTAAAACAAGTCCTGCCAGGCGGTGGTGGCGTACGCCTGTAATCCCAGCACTCGGGAGGCAGAGCCAGGCAGATCTCTGTGAGTTCAAGGCCAGCCTGATCTACCAAGTGAGATCCAGGAAAGGTGCAAAGCTACACAGAGAAACCCTGTCTCGAAAAAACAACAACAACAAAAAGTCCTTTTTGAGAATTATGAAAATAACATTGAGAGATGATCCTCAGCAACGTTATAACATCAAATACACAAGGAGTGGACTATTTAAAAAGCATAAGGTCTATAAACTTGGTGGGTTTATATGTCATATCATAATATATTTTACAAACAAGATTCCTAATTATTTGTTAATAATTATTTGACTAGATAGATTACGTGGCGTTATCCAAATAAGTTGGCTGAATGCTATTTTCCTCTAAAGATATAGAATCCTGACTCACAGATAATGTTTCTAATTTGCTCAGTTGCTCAGCATTTGAGTCAAACCATGGAGTTCTTTCTGTTTTGCTGGGGTTACTGTCGGTTTGCTTCCACATGCATTGAGAATTCTCCAACTAGAGTTCAAGTAGCTTGAAGCAGGGAGAAGGCAGATCCGCTGTGCCTTCCACACTGAGAAATGGTTTTGGTCTCTTAGCTATTCCTTTGAAATGTGAAACTAAAATAGCACTGCCTTGCAAGAAAATGATGACAAATATAAAAATCTAGTAGAGGTGAATGGATAAGAATAGGCATTCAATCTGCTTGAATGCAAATAGCTAACTGATTCACTTAATATAGCCCCCTAAACCAACAGAGCATACATATTCTAGATAACTTACGCTGGCAATGCTGCTCCAAAATTAAACCATCCTTTCATTAGCTGAAAATATTTGCATTATGTTTTCCTCCCACAAAAATGGTATTACATCACCACAGTCATGAAAATAGTGGGCCCCCCCTTATTACCAGAAATGGATAGATTCTCAAGTAGCCATATAGCTCATACAGCACTGCAGCTCATACAGCTAAGAGATCAGTGGTTAGGTACATCTTGCAAGCAGGAGCTGCTTGTGACTTCAGCAAATTCTGGCTCCCACTCATTCATAGTATTTTCCAAGAGTGGGATACACAGACAGTAAGAAAAAAACCTCTGATTGAAGTGAACCAGAGGGCCATCAGATTTACAAATGTAATGTTACTTTGGGGACATATTGGCTTAAGTAAATGTTATGTTCTTGGGGACATAGGTGAATATCTTGGAGGACCTGATGCATGTGGGTGAAGATGAACATAACAAATTGTGTGACACTCTCAAATAATGAACAAAACATTACTTAAAAAAAGAATAAACGTTTTGTGAAACCAGAGAGCTGAGTTTGTTTTTCATCATTCTAACCCTGGATAATAGGAACTGTCAAATTAGCTATCAAAGGCTACCACTATATTAAATTCTTTAACTATATAGTTACAATTCATCCTCTACACAATTTTGCTTTATCTTTAGTGCGGAGAACAGAGCCTATCACTAAGACTTCAGTGAATAGTCAGTGATGAACATGGAAACCTTTGGAGGAGGCATTAGACTGCCCATCTACCAGATGAGAACATGGAGGCTGACAATAAAAGTGCTGATAACAACACACAGAGGCAGGATTTGAACACAGGTCTACCTAAGCTGGATTCTAAAGCTTGTTCTTCCACCCTTCTTAAAGTGACCCCCCCTAATGTCTTTTGTAAATTAAACAAAACCCTTGAGCAATCTTTAAAGTTCAGACTTGAAAAGTTGGTGTGGGAGCTGAGAGGAGGTGCGTCTATTCCATCTTGGAAAGCTGGCAATTGGCTACAATTATTGCTCAGTATAACAGTGAGCCATGGGTCTTTCTTGCCATACATCTGTGTCCTCTCTTACCTGTTCTTTGAAATCCAAACAGCTCACTTTTTAAACTCACATGGATACAAAATCTGTTCTGACTTAAACTGATGTGAGCATATATCTTACCCTGAACAGATTAAGACTATCTCCCATCTGCATCCATCATAGTTGTATGGCTTTGTTTTGCTGCCAGAATTGTGACATGCTAGGCCATGAGCTATTACGTCTACAGTTTGGTGAGAAAATAGAGGTGGGTTGCTAATGAATAATAAAATTTATGCAATATTTACTTTTCCATATGCCTAAACAGTATGTCTATTCAAAGACTTTAGAGAAAGCACAGTGGACTTGCTCATGTTCCAGTTACTGAAGCTGTAGTTGTCAGAGGGAAAAAGAGCTGAAAAAAGTTATAAATTTTGGGTTTTGAAGGTACTGATTTTAAGATATCAAGACATTTGCTATAGTATCAAATTTTCTTGTTTTCAAGGAGGATAATCACCACAGTGTGTCTTTCGTGATGCATCCATCCCAGCATTCTGTCAGGAGACACACAAAGAGGTCCATGGGAGTGACAAGTTCATTTCAGCAGAACACACGAAAGATAGTCATCCTCCCACTATTCAACATGCACCTATCGCTTCTTGACACACTGGCATCTTGTTATTTTTACCAACACTTCCCCATTTCTGTATGGGATTTTGCAAAATCAGGGTATCCTGAGGTAATATAAAGGAAGAGGGATGTATTTACATCATACTTCTTGAGGTTTAGTGAGTCTAATTGAAATTATTCAGTCAAATATTCATGTAAGACAAGTAGATAGAAAAAGAAATGGATTGTCATGATTCTATGGCACAGCTGGGAACAGAGAATGACGTTTGAGTTAGATAACTGCCCCTTCCTCATACAACCGTGTAGTGACAGCTGAAGTATTGGAATATTAAATCTACATTCTTAGCTAGGTGAATTTTCAATTTGCAACTTAACTTTCAACATTTGAGAAGTGCTACACTTAGGATATTTCATTTTCAAAATAGATGTTATGTAAAACCCATGCCCAGTCTTCCACAAATATTGCAGAAACAAATAATAGAAAAAATTACATAAAATGAGACTATAGGTTGAGTCAGACTTCCTGCCTGCTTCCTAAATAGTTTTCCTAGTCTATTCAAGACACAGTACAGACTCCTAAATTGTTACTGTCCAAACCCTTGTTCCTTTCCCCTGAGAACCTGGAGGCAGGCCAAACACTCATTTTGACACTGCTGGGACTTCAGTTGTGCTTTGTAAAGTGGGTCACAGCATGCTCCTGGGATGTCTTAAGGATGCTGTAGGCTTGACTAGGGAGACTGGAGTTGAATTCTGCACACTAGTTGATTTCAGTGGCCCCTTGCTAGACTTCACATGGGTATTCACACAGCAGGTCTACTCCTAGATAGTTTCACAAATAGAAGGAAGCATCCTTCACAATTAACTCCTTTCTTTCCCTTCATGTGTAAAGTATTACCATTAATCTCTATTGTTTTTGCTGATACAGAAGAGCAGTAATTTTGGCATTTTATTTTGACTAGAGGAATTCTATAGACTTAACTTATTCCCTTTCAAATTCATATACTGAAGTCCTTTCCCAGCCAGATCCAAGTAATTGAGTTTAGAGATGGACCCCAGGGAACATAAGATTTAGATAGGGTTATAAATGTAATACCCTCATGATGGGGTTCCAGTTCCTACAGGAAGGGACACAGGCAAGCTTTTTCTTGCTTTCTCCACCTTGATAGGGTACAATAAGAAGAGGCTGCCGGTGAGTCAGAATGGCAGTACTGTGTAGACCACAGTGCCAACAACATAATCTCAGTCTCCTCAGAACCATAAAAAGATGACTATGTGTTGTTGAATCCATCCAGTACATAGTATTTTGCTGTAGAAGACTGAACTCTTAGGACAAAGTGTTAGATGTCCTAGAGACATCAGGGCTAATTAATGAAAGTCTACCTCTTGAAACTGCAAATATATTAGATTAGTTCTTTGCTTGGTACTCAAATGTAATATAGCGTTAGATATTTCCTACATCGAATAAGAAAATAAGAAGTGTCATGGCTGGAACTAAACATGTTAGAAATTGGACAGAAGGAATTTTACAAAGAGCCCTATAGCATTTAGTAGAAGAAAGCTGGCTGCTTTTCTGCATCCTCACCATCCTAATCCAGGAGGAGTCCTTGTGTCTATTCTGGAGGAGATAAATGTGCTGTGCTTTGCTGTGTCACAGAGTGCCATGTACACTTTTATTGTTAATGTTCATGGGATAGATTTATGTCTCTGCTGTTAATGTGGTCTTGGTTGGCTGGTGATGTCTTGTTCTCTTGTTCCCATATCTGTTTCTCCTGCATTTTTTCAGTTCCAACTGGCTCTCACATTGTCCTCACAAACCAGTCCTATTACAGATACCGGGGCCTCAGTTTCACAAGGGGCTTCCTAGAAAGCATCAACACACGGAGGTAGACTGAGTGAAGAGATCAGCTGACAGAGTAGAGCTCAGGTATCATAGTCCTGTAGCAATGTCATTACATCTTGGAGAATGGCTCCTAAGACTAAAGAAATAAATGAAACTCAGGAGTCTCAGGGAACTCCTGAGACTTAGAAGGTTCACAAGATGCCTCTACAAGGTTATACATAGCAGAGAATAATTCCTGCGGAGAAGATGGTGATCAGCAGAGCTTCCTGACAAACATTAGCCATGGGTTTCCCTGTCCTCCCCCCTCCCACCCCCACCCTTCCCCCAGCCTCTCCCCTCCACCCCCACTTCCTCCAGGGCCAAGACTCCCCTGGGGATTCAACTCAGCCCAGTGGATTCAGCACAGGCAGGTCCAGTCCCCTCCCTCCAGGCTGAGTAAAGTGTCCCTGTGGAAGCCCAAGGTTCCAAACAGCCAGCTCATGCACTAAGGACAGGTCCAGGTCCCACTGCCTGGGTGCCTCCCAAACAGTTCAAGCTACTCAATTGTCTCACTTATCCAGAGGGCCTGATCCAGCTGGGGGCTCCAAAGCCCTTGGTTCATAATTCATGTGCTTCCATTAGTTTGGCTATTTGTCCCTGTGCTTTTCCAATCCAGGTCTCAACAATTTACACTCCTACAGTGTTGCGACCACCTCGACCAGCAAGGATGACGCAACACCGGGGCTCTTCTTTACGCAGTTTATTCAGGACCTTGTTAGTAGCGATGTCTCTCCCTGGGACAAGCCTCTCCCAGCCCCTAAGTAGGTCTGGGCTACCAACCCCAGACAGCTACGTGGGCACTATCCACAGGTCCACACATATGCCAGCGGCACACGAATCCAGCCATAGCCAAATAAGGAGCTGTTTACCACAAAGAGTACTTGCCATCGGGAAGGCAGAGGGTGGAAGCCAGCGCCATCTTTAGGGTGCGGCTACACGCAGCTCTCTACATTACAGTCCCTCCTCTTTCTCAACAGTTGGACTCCTGGAGCTCCACCTGGAGCCTGGCTGAGGATCTCTGCATCCACTTCCATCAGTTATTGCATGAGAGTTCCAGCATGACCCTTAGGGTGTTTGGCCATCTGATCACCAGACTAGGTCAGATCAGGCTTTCTCTTGACCATTGCCAGAGTATGTATCATTGTGAATTTCTGGGGACCTCTCCAGCACTCTGCCTCTTCCTGTTCTCATGTGGTCATCATTTATCATGGTCTGTTATTCCTTGTTCTCCCTTTCTGTTCTTGATCCAGCTGGGATCTCCTGCTCCCCTAAGCTTTCTTTCCCTCAAACCTTGCCCTTCATTACTCCCACTGTCGTCCAGATTGTTCATGTAGATCTCATCCATTTTGATGTCCAGAATATATAAAGAACTCAAGAAATTAGACATCAAAATGCCCAACAGTCCAATTAAGAAATGGGCTATAGAACTAAACAGAATTCTCCACAGAGGAAGTTCAAATGGCTGAAAGACATTTAAGGAATTGCTCAACATCCCTAATTATCCAGGAAATGCAAATCAAAATGACTCTGAGATACCACCTTACACCTATCAGAATGGCTAAGATCAAAAACACAGAAGACAGCTTATGCTGGAGAGGATGTAGAGCAAGGGGAACTCTCCTCCTCTGCTGGTGGGAATGCAAGCTTGTACATCCACTTTGGAAATCAATATGGCACTTCCTTAGAAAACTGGAAATCCATCTCCCCCAAGACCCAGGTGTAGCACTCTTGGGCATATACCCAAGGAATGCTCAATCATACCACAAGGGCATTTGCTCAGCTGTGTTCATAGCAGCATTGTTTGTAATAGCCAGAACCTGGAAACAACCTAGATGCCCTTCAACTGAAGAATGGATAAAGAAAATATGGTATATATACACCATGGAATTCTACTCAGCAGAGAAAAACAATGACATCATGAGGTTTGCAGGCAAATGGATGGATCTAGAAAAAATCATCCTGAGTGAGGTAACCCAGACTCAGAAGGACAAACATAGTATGTACTCACTCATAGGAGGATACTAGATGTAAAACAAAAATGACTAGACTGCTACACAACTCCAGGGAGGATACCTAGAAAATGGGACCCTAGGAAAGATACAGGGATCACCCAATGACAGAGAAATGTTTTGTTACTTCTTACAACCATGTTCAGGAAGCCCCAAGCAATTCTGAAGAACCTAATTTCCATTGCTCTTAGAAAACATTATTTTCCTAATGTCTTCCATTTAATTTTTGTTTGTTTGTTTGTTTGTGTGTGTGTGTATTGGAATGAACATGCCATGCTTATCATGTGTATGTCAGAGGTCAACTTTGTGAAGTTAGTTCTCTCCTGCCTCATTTTTGTGGGTTCTGGAGCTTGAGCTAACTTTACTGGATTGCAGGGCAAGTACCTTTACCTGCTGAGCCCTTTCAGTGGTCCTGGAAGGCTTTTACCAGTAAGCCAGCCTGTACTTCCAAGCCAATGAACTCCTATTCTTAAAATAAAAGACAGCTTATGCTATTTTCCTTGAGTAAATTGACACTCACAATTGAAATATTTCCTCAGCTTTAATGTGAAGCCAGTGTCTCCACTTCATCCAGGCTCCTGTCATCATTTCCTTTTCTTGGTTTCCAGGAATCTATTCCTAATGGATATGAAGATGTTATATATTATATCATATAGACTGTGAGTGTGGTGGTTAGTATTGTCAAGTGGAGAGAATATAGGATCACCTGAAAGATAAGCCTCTGGGCATGTCTGAAGAGATCATCTGGAAGACCTGTCTTAATTGTGGATGGGACCTGGTCTCAGTGAAGAAGTCATGCCGTGTACCAGAATGCATTCATATTTTGATCTCTGCTTCTTTTCTGAGGGTACAAAGTGACTATCCCCGAAGTTCCTACTGGGTTGACTTTCCACCATGAACTATACCCTGAACTGTGATCGGAAAGAAACCTGTTCTCTTATGTTGTTTCTGTCAGCATTTGATCACAGAAATGGGGGAAGAAACAAAGACAATAAACTTCAAGTTTCTCCTTCCCAATACTTTGAGCTGTCTGTATTTTTCTTATCTTTTAGTCTAATTTTGATCAATATTATACCTGTGCGTATAATAGAATAGGACTTACTTATAAAAGAGTGTGTCTACTAACGTGTGGAAGTACAGATGGAACAGGAGACCATTAAGTTAAAGGGACTAAGCCAGGCTCAGGCAGAATCAAACCACAGGGTCTCATTCATATATGGAATCTAAACATGTTGGAATTACAGAAAGCTGAGAGTCAAATGATGGTTCCCAGAGGCCAGGGAGCATGTTGGTAGTGGGGGTGGTGGTGGTGATGACAGGATATTAAGTAAGTCCCCACTTACAGACAGATGAGAGCAACAAATTCCCCATGCTTTTGTACAACTTAATGAATACAGATAATTGCAATGAATAACAAGCTCAAAAACTGGAAAAAGAAGAGTTTTGAAAGTTTTACCATAAAGAAATGAAAATTATTTGAAATAGTTATATCTAACAAAATCCATGTGTGCATAGATATATCACATGGTATTCCCATTTTATATACAAGACTTACTAAATAAACTTGCAAAGCACAAATAATTATAATTACAGAAAATGCTATGGTTTCTGTGCTTATCAGTCTTCAGCTTGTCTTTATAACTCACTTGACAACAGTCCAGCATGGCTTCCTTTTTCATCTTTAAGCTCCCTGTCCCTGCTCTCTGTTTTCTAACCCACATTATGCCTTGAGAGGGGATGCCTAAAGCTTAACTTTCAGGCGAAAATGCCAATTTTCTGATTGGATCAGAGCTGAAAATGACCCTAAAGTTATGACTTGCAGGCTGTTTGTGACACAGTATTTTCACATGTGCCCCTGGGCCAAGACTGAGGATGGTTTCAACATGTGGTATGTTGCTCCATGTCTACAAGGCCAGTGTCATGTTGTGTAGTTTAAACATGAAACCAGGGCATCAGAACATCAGGAAAGGTGAAATGTCAGCTACAGTCTCCCACTGATCTGAGCAACATGCTGTGTTTGGAACCATGTGCTATTACTGAATCCCAATTCAGTTATAAATATGATTATAGCCTTAGTGAATGAGCTGAGCTCAACCATGAGACCCACAATGCTTAAATAGAATCTAATATGACTTCTCCTTCTCAGGGTGATTTGCAAATGGAAATGCTTGCCTATTTTACATATTTCAACCTTTTAGTATTCCAGAGTGGAATATTAAAAATATAAAAAGTCTGCTGAACGACTCAGGACAACTGTGTTTGACTATGAGTATCCTGTCCTGTCTACTCCGGGAGTTACTGGATTCTCTGCTAAATGTGGAGAGAGCAGCCAGCTGCTTCTGCTGTTCCTCTTTCCACACACAGCACAGCGATGCATTTAAAAACGATGCTGGCATTTGAATACTGCAGCACATACATTCCTCTTCTGTCGAAAACTGAAACATGAGCCACCATGTAGTGTCTGGATGGCTTAGTTAATTTAAAGTGAATTAACACTCTACTAAGCTGAAATAACTTGTTTGTGAGGATAGTGTCGAACTATCTCATAAATAATTTTTAAAATAAAATTTGGATTCATATAGTGTTTCCATACAAAAAAATACTCACACTACAAGATTTAAATGTGATCCGAGGTTAAATAACTTAAATAAACAACACTAATGAAACATTCCTGTCTAGTGAATTGTGAGGCAGTTCCAAATCCACCCCTTAATTCTAAGGCTATATCAGTTGCTGAAACAAAGAATAAAATTACCTTTGTAAATCTCCTAATGGGGGAATCTTGAGGGGCTAATTTCTTCATTAAGAATTTCTTATTCATCTTGTTGGGGATTTGTTTTTTCAATTCAAAATCATTTTGTTCTAGATAGCTGGAAAACTATATAGTATAAAATCCCAGTTTCTTGCTTGATTTGATAAATAAAATATTAAAAATTCAATTCCTTTTAAGATAATTTCTAAGTGGCATGAAAACACACTATCAATGATTTCCTTTAAACATGGCATGAGATGACTTTTCCAATCTCTTTTCCAATGCTGCCTGTGTAATAATTTAATTTGCACTAATATCTATTAATTTTTTCAAGTAGTTCTAGGTTACAAAGAAGAGGAATTCAGACATTGCTCACAAAGATTCTAAGCAACAAGAAAATACAACACTTATTGGGCATAGCACTGGCTATAGAACTCAGTAAGCAATTTCAGTGGCTTGCATCTGAGTTAACTAGGGGTATTCATCCTAATTTCTGGTATAAGAACTCATACCCTAAAAAATAAAACCGTCTCCAGCACTCAGAGATTCAGAGGCAGGCAGATCTTTGTGAGTTTGAGGCCAGCCTGGTCTACAGAGTAAGTTTCAGGACAACCAGGGCTTCCTGCTGTTTCTCTGCTCTAAAGAGAAACCCCATCTCAGGACCAGTCCCCCAGACTCCATCCCCAACTCTCCACCTGCCAAGGAGAGAGAGAGAGAGAAAAACCTCACAAACGAACAAATAGAAAACAAAAACAAAAACAAAACAAAACAAGAAACCGAAAACAAAAAAGCAGAACCACCATTTAAAATGATGCCTCATTTCTTATCATTACTGTGAGGCAGGGAATATCTAGTTTTTACTCACCACAGTGACCAACTACCTGGGGTTGTGACCTGTCCCTCCTTCTCCAATGAGCTTTGTGATTGGTTTCAGAGAGCAGGCATCCTAACCTCCTGGTTCTCTATGGCAGAGCTTGACATTCTGTCCCCATGCTGGATCCCTCTTTACAGCACAGGATAAACAACAGGATTTAATCACACCCGACAGGCTGCCTGCTGAGATATTGCTGTAACATGTTTATGGAGCTCATAGATGGGATTTGAGGGATCCTGACCCTTAGCTAGTTCCACCTGAGAGTGCTCCCTTCTTAGGAAGTTTCTGGCTATAGCCCTCGGGGGGATCTTTAGGGGAAAAGTGAATTATTTTCCCATACTTAGGCTACTGCACCAATTTCAGGTTATTTTTTAAGTGAGCTGCAGTCTTGTGGCAACTGAGACACTTTTCAGTAGGCAGTTTCGAGCATTCATACTATAGATGTTTGCTGGAAATCTTTCTCCTTTAACCCAGCAGATGAGAGACCACCTCCCTGCTCCCTGTCTGTGGAGCCAGGTGACAGGTAGCTTTTCTCTCTCTTTCGAGCTTACAAAATTCTGATCTCTCATTTGCTGATGTACAGTGTTCTTTTAAGGTCACGGTTCTCAAAATGTAGCTGTTAATTTCATTTTGCTCTTCCTTCGTAACAAGAGGTGAGTGCTATGCACATCTATTCAGCCACACAGAATCTGTGTAGAACATCATATTGAGAGAAAGAAACCTAACACAAATGGGTATAGACTTGATGGTTTCAATCTGGAAAATTCTCTAATCTAGTCTAAATGGCAGAACGCCCAGTGCTTATCTACACTCAGGGCTTCAACACTGAAATTTTTACCACAGAAGGGTAGAAGAGAGGGTTCTGTGTCTTGGTTGTGGTGTACCAAGCATCAAAACTCATTAATGTTCCCTTCAAATGTATGCAATATATTGTCTATAAACTATTACCTAACAGAGTTGGAGGAAAAGTAAATTAGAGAAAAAGAAAACAAACAAAGAAACCCAGAAACAAGTTCCCATAATATTTTCTCACTGTTCCAATGTTTTAATGTATCAAAACTAATAAATGATCTTTATAAAAATAAGAAATTTGAAATCTACATTTGATAAACAGGACCATAAAATGTAAATCTTTGTGTTCACACAATATTAGACAAGAATCAATATGTTACTAAAGATAAATCTCATGTAGAAAAAGAAAAAAATAATTCAATTTTCTTTTAAGACTAAATATGATGTTAAAAGTAAAGTAAATAAAGGAAAATAAGTCAACTAAAACAAATAAAGAAAGGGGTGTGTGAGTAACATGGTTATAGCACCTATTATACCTACTGATGAAAAATCCTTAAACTTAAAGATTAAAACAACAACATCAACACTACTTGAGTTGGTGATCTTAAATAGAAACATCAATTTCCATTAAAAAAATCTGGATCTGGTCAATCCTTTAAAATGTCTACTTAAGTCCCCTGTGGTCCCTTGGGAGAGAATAGACTACTCCTAGAAAGGAGTGACCCGTCCTGTGTTTAGCTGGCCAAGAAAATTTGGAGTTGAGTATTCCCTAGGCAGACACCTCCACGAGGAGGAGGCTGGGCTCAGGATACACTGATTTGAAGGACTGAGTATTTTCTTTATAATAATTTTGTCCACAACTTTCTATTCAGTTTTTAATGGTTAACGGTTTTATCTGGCAGTTTATTTTTAAACAGGAGTCCATCTCTTTACTTCTGGTATTTCATTTACTCACCTGGGTCCCCCTGCAGCTTTGTTTTCCCTGTGACAACATGGCAGTGTCTTCAGGCCATCTGAAAGAAAGACATACACACACAAGTGTCTGTAGCCTCAGAAAGAAGGAAGGAGGTACATTTCAGGGCATGAACTTCCTCTAACAGACTTCCCAATTCAAAAAGGAGACATGTGCCTGGGAGCTGGAAGTGCAGGATGAGGGATCTGAACGCATACCATGCCCAAAGCTTCGCCTGGAGCAACTCCTGTATGATTTGAGAGGTCAACAGAGTACTGCAGCTTTGGCCTTGAGAAGCACTCTCTGCACGGAGTCAGTACCTTGATGAACAGAGTTGGGGTGTGCAGAGGCTTTATGCACAGTGAAGTATGTAGAGTGATCTTATTGTCTAGAAGTAGGAACATTTTCTGAAATTAAGGTGACTCCAAAAATGTACCTAAGTATTTCAGTGAGTTGCTAATTATAATCTGACCAACTATGCAAAAATGCAACTTGCAACCTGGTCTACTTTAGATTGTAATCAATAGTCTAATAATAGCATCCCGACTTTTTAATATTCTAGGCAGAAATCATTTAGTGGAATCAAAAGAAAAAAGAAAAAAAGAAACCACATTCCTTCATTCAATGGCTGTTTATATAAATGCGTAGAACAGCTTTCAGAAATGGCTTTTCCTCATTTTCTACATTTACACAATGTTTATCGCCAAACAGATTCCTTCAGGCACCAAAGGTTTGACGTTCAGGGTGTTCTTTAATCAAGACTGTGGTTATGCATCTGGAATCATGTGCTTATCCACAAAAGTAGGAAGGAATAGTTTGTGAAATTTCTGTGATTTGGGTTTTCTGTAATTTTTAAACCATTAAATTATTGCATAATAAGAAACAACCCTCAAAGAATAATGCTGCTTTTACTTTTCAGTGTATTTGGGTTCTCAAAGCATTGTTTATTTGAGTCAATGACAGTTACATGGTTATGATAATGCCTTCATTGTGTCAAGTAGAGCAAGAACCAGGCCTGGAACCACAAATATGAGACATTGTATTCTTGGTTCTTAATATATTATAGAAGATCTCTGATTCTCATCTCTAATTCAAAATACAAACAGTGCAATACTGCTGTTTGTTGGATGTGACAGATGTTCACCATGCATTATTTTTGATTTTCTGAAAATGAAAACATTATGCAGGGCTTTAGATTAATCCCTGAAAGTTCACCTCTTTCTACATTTTCACATTTAGGTAAACTGACTTTGTTTCCTTTTGGACTTTTTAGATTGCTACATTTGTTTTTATTTGAACATATACAAAATCAGGAACTTGCATTTTAGTGCATGAATGATAAAGATCTAACATTAAAATTATATACATATCCTTAAAATGTATGCCATCAATCTTGTTTCCTAAATCTGGAAGATGGACTAATTTACTGCTCAGTTCTCAAAATTGTTCACCAAACCCCTTCCCTGCTACAGGGAGAGGAGCCTATGCTTGCTGAGAACCCTTGGGCGCTGGTGCCAAAGCTTACAGAATCTGACCAAAAAGAAATCCATTGACGGGTTCAGCCTTAAATTTTACTCCTGGAATCCTCAGATCTACATCAGATAAATTCTGTTCAATTTTCCTTCTGAATATGGGTTTCATGAAATGTCTCAGTAGATATTGGTCATGTTCTGTGAGGCTTTTTTACTATGTGTGTTTGCTGTGTTCATAATGAACCTACGGTGGTTTCCCTTATCAACAGAGAATTTATTTCACAACCCTCAGTGGATACATGAAACTGCTGAGTGCTGAGATATAAATGTCAAATGATTTTTCTGTGCATACCCTAGGGTAGAACTTAACCTATAAGTAAATTAGGCAGGGTAAAAGACTGACAATAATTAATAATGACCTGGAACTATAGCAATATAGCATATATACTTTGGTTCTTTGACATCCCCCAATGTCTATGTGTTAAATGTGGTCCCATGGTGGACCTTCAGAGAACCTTAAGAGATGTAGAGCAGAGACAGATCTGTGGGTTATTGGGGGTGGGGTGTTGTGATGGTATTGGGTTCCCCAAAATATTGTGCATCCTACTAAACTTATCTGGGGTCAAAGAACAGAACAGCCACTAGATACAGAGGCTAGAAAATGGTGGCACTCATACCTTTAATTCTAGCATTCCAGAGGCAGAAATCCCTCTGGAACTCTGTGAGTTCAAGGCCACATTGGAAACAGCCAGGCATGGTGACTCATGCCTTTAATCCCAGGAAGTGATGGCAGAAAGCAGAAAGGTATATAAGGCATGAGGACCAGAAACTAGAAGCTTTTGGCTGGTTAAGCTTTTAGGCTTTTAGCAGCAGTTCAGCTGAGACCCATTCAGATGAGGACACAGAGGCTTCCAGTCTGAGGAAAACAGGATCATCTGAGGAATTGACAAGATGAGGTGGCTGTGGCTTGTTCTGCTTCTCTGATCTTCCAGCATTCACCCCAATACCTGGCTCAGGTTTGATTTTATTAATAAGTACCTTTAAGATTCCTGCTACAGGGTATGTCCACAAAAGGGATTAGAGAACCCCAGCCTCTGCTCTCTCCCATACTTCCTGGTCTTAGATGAATGCTTTTGGTTTTATATAACCACCTTGATGTGTTATTTCACCACAGACCCAACCCAATAGCTCCAAAAAATGTGAGCATGAATAAACATTTTTTATAAGTTCTTTATCTCAGGTATTTGTTGTAGTGAATGAAAGCTAACTATTACTTACTTAATATAAGTGATGTCAATTTTATTTCCTTTATTCCTTTAAAATATGTTTAAGTAATAATTCATATCTGGGCAGGACAAATGGGAAAGGTGTAATTACAGCACTCAAATGGCACACAGGTTAAAATTCATTATTTTAAGGTAGACTGAGGTTGACTAACTGAAGATGAGTAAACAGAAACTAAGGGGAGACTGCTGCATCCTGCTTGTGTGATTTCATATTCTCAAGAATGCTTTTAAATGATGCATTAATATTGGATGTGTGCACATATACACACCCATACATATACACATACACACACATACTCACAATACACATGTACACACACAGAGGTATAAACACAAACCACACACAATACACTATTTCTCATATTTATCCCATAGATTCTAGAACTACTTTGCTAGTACTAATTTTGATTATCTTACAGTATAATCCTTAGTTTTAATACAAATCAATCAGCAAAGATTTATTTCATGTACTTATGCATTCAAACCTTCAGCTAGGTTTGGGAATATACTTACGTTGAATTTAAATAAATATGATTCCCTGTCCTAAATATAACTTTCTGTAAAATGTGACCTCTAAGTAGAGAGTAAGCAGTGGGAGATGGTGTGGTCTAGAAACAGGCTTTGTGAACCACAGGGAATCATCTTTATTTAGGAAAGGAAAGCACATCAGGAGCTTAGCTACAAAATAAAGAGCAGAAACATGGCCTTAAATTTATGATGAGTTGGAAATAGTCTTTCTCTAGCTACATTTACTCCACAAATAAGAGATAATGGTTATATTTGTTTCATAGTCATTATCAATTATTATTTTACTCAGATATACTCATTAACACTATTTGAACACTATGATCACTGATTTTAAATAAAATAATTTGTGCTTTTTTATTTAACATTTTCATATAATGTATTTTGATATTTTCCCATTCTCCAACTCCTCCAAGATCCTCCGTCTCTATCTTTCTACCTACTCAACTTTATGTCTGTCCCTCAAAAAAACAAAACAAAACAAAACAAAAACAAACAACAACAACAAAAAACTCAAAAAACCAAAAACTACCACTAACAACAACAACAATAACAAAACAAATCCCTCAGAAACTGAAAAAATCCAATAAGACATAAAACACCAAAATGAATCAAAAGGTCCACCAAATAGTCAAGCAAACAAACAGAAAACATGATGTTAGTTTTGTATTGTCCTACTACTCCTGGGTATTGGGGCCATACTTGACACTGTCAAAATGTCCAAGAACCTGAGACTATGTAAGTCATGGGCAAACTTCCTGCTATTATCCTGCTATAGGAACACAGCATGACATGATTCCTAATGAAATACTGATCCACGCACAGATCAGTGCCTTTCTCAACCCTCCTCAGAGAAGATTCTTCTTGCCGTAGATGGGAATTAATATATAGACCCATGCTTGGAAATGTGCAGAGAATGAGAGACTTTGATGCACTCAATTCTAAATGGGGTGTCTTCATCAAATTCTTTCTCCCCTCAGGGCTTAGAGATAAATTAAATTTTAAAACAACGTTTTTTTTTAACACATCCAAGGATTTTCTTTTTATCTTGCAAAAGTAGCCTTTGTAGCTGCAGAGGATTTTGATAAACAGATAAGGTGAGGGAAGTGTCTCTATTACAGGTGCTAATGTAAACTCCAGAACTATCCCCAACATTGCTCTTTCTGATATCTGAGTCTCTGTCTGTCCTCACAGGGATCCAAGACTCAGCACTTGTCAGTTCTAACACACAGCCAGCTTAGCAGTTCTTAGAGAAGCAAGAAGGGAAATGCTTTGTGGAACACAGGAGAGTGTACTAAAGTGGCCCTGTGTGGGGACAGTTCCCGAAGAACTGATTCATGTTAAAATGTGTACACACACATACCTTTCTATCCATTTAGCCAAAGCCTTATTGTTATATCCAGCTTCAGGGACCAAATTGTGTTTTGGTCTCAGAATTGACTCTCTCTCCAGGACTTTAGTGCAGAGGAGAAAGAGCAAATGAATATCCTTGAAGTTTCTGTGAAAACAACCGTGTCTGTTACTTCCTAAACTTGATCCAACCTCATTTTATTTTTGTTTTTCCTTTGGTGAAAATCCTAAGTGCAAGCAACACTATTTAAGATGATTTGTCACATTCTGAGAAAGGTTTATCATTCTCCATTTTAATAAACACTTTCAAAGAGTTCTAAATGGAATAATGAGAAACAACCTGAGCTATTTTGTTGTTCACAAAACAAGTTTGTGGTTAACAAGAATGCAAGCCAGCAGGAATTAGGTGCAGCAAGTTACTATGGCGACTCTCTTTCCAAAGTCAGGAATCACCTCTCCTGTGGTGAATACAAGAGAGCACATGAATCAGATTCTCTGCAAAATGCCATCAGCATCAAAGTGTCTACAAAGATGAGCGATGCATGCCAAGATCTGACTGGAAAGTGTTTCCCCCACTCACTGCATGTACGTGTATAAGTTAGTTAAAGTTAAATATAATTGAAAAGAGTCTCACTATAACACCAGCCAGATTTCAAATGCTCATTAGGCACACATGGCTAGTGGCTATGTATTGTGCTGTGCAGAATTCTAGAACATTTTCATCATTTCAGGCAGTTCTGTTGGGTAATTGTTCTCTTTATAGATTTTTTTTTAAAGGCTGTAAGTAAAATAAGTTATAAGTTAAGAGGAGGGTTCTCACTGAAGTTCCAGCATCCATTTCACACATTACCATAGGAAAGAAGATGCGTTTGCTGCTAAGTCTTGACCTCTTTGATTAATTGTAGAATTTTATACTTCTCCCAGATCTACTTCTGTGCTCACATTAATTACCCAATGTGTTTTTTTTTAAACTGTGTCCAATTTGTTTTGCCCACATACTTCTGGGTGTGGGGCCATTTACTGGAGCTTGTTGACCTATTTCTTAATTACTGTAATAGAATTTCCTAGAATTATTTTATTGTCCTTTATCATGTAGTTGCCACCAAGAAATACAAATATAACACAAAGAGGCACATGGCTTACATTGTTCTATATCACCAAGACTATACTTGCTGTTAACTTCAATTTTGTTAATTTATTTTTTTTGGCCATAAAATTAGTATGGAACCGTACTAACTAAGTAGGCTTTTCTAGACCTGGACCATAAAATAGAGGTCATCATAATATTCAAAGTCCATTTACATTGTGCCTGTAATTTCAATTTAGTCTGTATACGGGCATTTGATATATGACTTCAGTAACCACAGAAGCAGTGCCCTTGTCTCTGAACTGGCTCCCTGCCTGACTTCAGGCCAGAGCATGGACAGTGGTGTGAGGTGGTGCATGTCTGGTAAAGGGTGAGTAATGGCTGCCCAATTAGAACATCAATAAGTTACTTCCATACACATAAATACATGTACAGGACAAATTCATAGTTTTTTTTTTTTTATCTAATTTTTCAGCAGAATTTTTTTTTTCTAAAAAGCAAATTGATGGACAGGGACTGAGCCAAAACAGACTAAATTTCAAATTCAAAAAAAAAATGTACAGTGATCTCTACAAAGTGGTCCTTCTTGCTAAACTGTACTCCCCCACAGGTGTGTAGGCAGGTGGTAATTAGTACATGGGTTGACTTAACCTTTCTTAGGCAACTGTGTTGTTGGGAAGCTGCTCATGTTAAGTACAAAAATGTAAATGCAAGTGATCATTTTCACTCGTAATTCCTGAGATTCTATCATCAGGAAAGGCCAAGAGATTAAAAGCTAGATGAATCACTCTGTAATAAAAGCATCCAGGCGTCAGTGGGTTTAAGTACCATTTACAAGGAAGAAGTAGGAGTGGGAGAGAGCTGCCATTCCACAGAGGAAGGATCCATCCTCAGAACTGCACCTGTCAACAGAATCTGTTTTAAAATGTGCTTGCTGACGGGCTTTAAATGGTTTAGCCAGTACCAAGAGGCGTGTTATTAACAGTGGATAATGGAAAATAATCTCTGAGAAGTATTTGCTTTTCTACTTGATATGCACTTCGTGCAGCAACCAACCAGAGTGGGCATATTATAATTCTCACGCCTTGCTAATTTAATTATGCTCTCTATTTACAGAGCTTACCAGAGGATTTTGTGATGGAGTCAGAATGTTTTGCAGGGAAGGAAAATTTGATTTGTTTTAGTTTATTTGCAGAAAAAATAAATTACATTACAAATGTATTTCTCTCCATTCGAGAGGATGAAACAAATAGCAGATACAGTGCAGGGTGCGCATCAGAGGCCGAATGCTTCACCTTGCCAAACAAAATTCGACCCTCACTCTTCTGGCGCATGATGTTGTTTATAAAGTTCTGACATCTGTAACACTGTCAGGGACTCGAATGGTGTCCATTACCCAACGGTGTCACCTACCTGATGGGAGCAGCCTCACTGAGTGCCCTGGTAGGCAAGAGGTAAAGGCTATGAGAAGGTGAAGCCCCTGCTGATGGCTTGACAGACTTCTGTCTGAACACGTGCTGGTGACATTTTTTCAAAGCCCACTTGATCAACAAACACGACCAAAGTCAAGGTCATGGGAAGGGTCTTGTAAGTAGAACAACAAATACCCTGAATAAATAATACCATCTACTACATCGCGTTCCAAAGGTAGCTGTTGGGCTCAGACAAATTTAAATTCAAGCCCAGGTCAGCAACATCGTGATCTTTAAAGGTTAAAAAAAAAAAAATTACTGTTATGTAAAGTCATTATGGTTAAAGTCCTTTTAAAGTTGGTGGGGTTTTGTTGTTATTGTGGGTTTTTTGTTGTTTGGTGAATGCTTTTTGTTTCTTTTATATGACAATAATATTCTTTAATTTAGATGGAAATATTTGTATTGGAAATCTAAATTCTCTCAGAGATCTGATAGAAACTAGTGGAGTTAATAGATTTATAAATTCAGTAACAATTCATACAATGCTCCTTTTCTTTTCAGACTTTAAAAGGGGCAAAGGGAGGGGTGTGGAAAGAAATAGCATGCATTTTCTTTTTTTTTTTCATAATGAAACTAAAAAATCCAGTTAATTTATTATAGTTACTCTAATTACAGTAGCTTTCACCACAAAATTTCGTTTGGAACTTTAAAAAGACTTTGCAAAGTTCTTTCTACTTTGCTCTGTCTTCTAAGTATCTGTTCTCAGTACAACTAATTCTCGAAAGCACTTGATTAATAATTCTTTTATTAAAACAGTATCATGTAATAAGGAGCCCAGAGAGCACGTCTGGGTATTCTGTTAAATGTTAAATAATTAGCATTAGAAAATACTTCAATATTGGTAAAATGATAAAATTCCAGTAATCAATATTCATAAGGCTTCTTTGAATTTGACTAACAAATGACTGGAATGCCTTTGAAATGTTAAAGGTTATAGTAAATAAAGGTGAGAAGGAAAATCTTAAAAGACCAGACAACATTATCCTCACATGTAAAATTCATGAGCAGAATTTTCATAAAATACCTGGCATTTCTTGGCGCTGACATTTGGGTTTGAATGTGGCCTCGTTTCAGGGCCACTGGTTAAATGTCTGAGGTGCAAAAGTTTCAAGCATCAAAGTCAAGCAACTCCGGCTTCAAGGAACACAGTGTTCTCATTTAAGTGGTCTGTGCTCCTCACCCCTTTCCTAAACAGAGCCAAACTCCAAGAAACAAAAATAAGTCTGAGGATACTTTTTAGGAAATTAGAAAATTACAGTCTTAGCATTTCAAAAATGGACTTGTAACATGCACTCTTGTCCCCTCAAAGGACAAGATGCACACCGATGTAACTGTCCTGTTTGAACCATCACCACTAAGTTCTCCCGCCGTCAAGAAACACCAAAGCTTTTGCAGGCTTCTGACTCGGGTGTTGTGAAGCTGGATGGCATTGCCTAACCCCTCTGCTGTGTTGTAGCCTCTTCTCACCGTCACGTGATTATTTTCTGGCACGTCAGCCTGAATGTGATCCACTTTCCAATCTCACATGTGACCTTATTTCCCAGTGCCATCAAGCTTTGTCTGATGTCAATATTTACCCACCAATCTTCCAATTGTTCTCTTCTCCTTTCTTTCTCCATTTCTCTTCCACCATGCTGGGCTTTTCTGTCACATTTTTTGTTTAATTTTATAAGAATTTAATTTCACAAATCAGCCATGGATTCCCCTGTCCTCCCTCCTCCCGCCCATCCCCTCCTTCCTGCCATACATCCCCCATTCCCACCTCCTCCAAGGAAAGGACTCTCCTGGGGATTCAGCTCAGCCTGGTAGATTCAGTCCAGGCAGGTCCAGTCTCCTCCTCCCTTCACCAAGACTGAGCAAAATGTCTCAGCATAGGCCCTAGGTTCCAAAAAGCCACCTCATGCACCAAGGACAGGTCCCAGTCCCACTGCCTGGGGGCCTCCTAAATAGTTCAAGCAAATCAACTGTCTCACTTATCCAGAGGGCCTGATCCAGTTCCATGGGGGCTCCTCAGTTATTGGTTCATAGTTCATGTGTTTCCACTAGTTTGGCTATGTGTCCCTGTGCTTTTTCCAATCATGGTCTCAATATCTCTTGCTCATATAATCCTTTCTCTCTCTTGCCGGTGGGACTCCTGGAGCTCCACCTGGGGCTTGGCGTGGATCTCTGCATCTGTGTCCATCAGTCACTGGATGAGAGTTCTATCACCACAGTTAGGGTGTTTGGTCATCGGATCACAGAGTAGGTCAGCTCAGGCACTCTCTTGACCATTGCCAGTAGTCTATTGTGGAGGTATTTTTGTGGGTTTTTGGGGACCTCTCTAGTACTTTGCTTCTTCCTATTCCATGGAGACTTCATTTATGATGGTCTCTCTTTTTTTGATCTCCCTCTCTGTTCTTGATCTAGCTAGTATCTCCCACTCCCCTAAGCTCTCTTTTCCCCTAAGCCCTCCATTACCCCCACTCATGTCCAGGTGGTTCATTTAGATCTCATCCATTTCTCTGTCAGTGGGTGATCCCTGTGTCTTTCTTAGGTACCTCTTTACTAGGTAGCCTCCCTTGAGTTGTGAGTTGTGAGTTGTTGTCTGGTCATCCTTTGCTTTACATCTAGTATCCACCCATGAGTGAGTACGTACCATGTTTGTCTTTCTGAGTCTGGGTTACCTCACATAGGATGATTTTTTTCTAGATCTACCCATTTGCCTCCAAACCTCATGATGTCATTGTTTTTCTCTGCTGAGTAATACTCCATTGTGTATACACACCACATTTTCTTTATTCATTTTTCAGTTGAAGGGTATCTAGGTTGTTTCTAGGTTCTCGACATTACAAACATTGCTGCTATGAACATAGCTGAGCATGTGCCCTTGTGGTATAATTGAGCATTCCTTGGGTATATGCCCAAGAGTGGTATAGCTGGGTCTTGGGGGAGATTGATTTCCAATTTTCTAAGGAAGCACCATATTGATTTCCAAAGTGGCAGTACAAGCTTGCATTCCCACCAGCAGTGGAGGAGAGTTCCCCTTGCTCCACATCCTCTCCAGCATAAGCTGTCTTCTGTGTTTTTGCCCTTAGCCAGTCTGACGGGTGTAGGTGGTATCTCAGAGTCATTTTGATTTGCATTTCCCTGATGATTAGGAATGTTGAGCAATTCCTTAAATGTCTTCCAGCCATTTAAGCTTCCTCTGTTGAGAATTCTCTGTTTAGTTCTATAGCCCATTTCTTAATTGGACTGTTGGGCATTTTGATGTCTAATGTCTTGAGTTCTTTATATATTCTGGATATCAGCCCTCTGTCAGATGTGGGGTTAGTGAAGACCTTTTCCCATTCTAGAGGCTGTCACTTTGTCTTGTTGACTGTGTCCTTTGCTCTACAAAAGCTTCTCAGTTTCAAGAGGTCTCATTGATTAATAGTTTCTCTCAGTGTCTGTGCTACTGGTGTTATATTTAGGAAGTGATCTCCTATGCCAATGCATTCAAGACTACTTCCTACTTTCGCATCTATCAGGTTCAAAGGAACTGGATTTATGTTGAGGTCTTTAATCCACTTGGACTTAAGTTTTGTGCACGGTGACAGATATGGATCTATTTTCAGCCTTCTACACACTGACATCCAGTTATGCCAGCACCATTTGTTGAAGATGCTTTCTTTCTTCCATCGTACAGTTTTGTCAAAAATTATATGTTCATAGGTGTGCAGGTTAATGTCAGGGTCTTCAATTCGATTCCATTGGTCCACATGTTGGTTTTTATGCCAGTACCAAGCTGTTTTTATTACAGTAGCTCTATAGTAGAGCTTGAGGTCGAGGATTGTGATGCCTCCAGAGGTTGTTTTATTGTACGGGATTCTTTTGGCTATCCTGGGTTTTTTGTTTTTCCATATGAAGTTGAGTATTATTCTTTCCAGGTCTGTGAAGAATTGTGTTGGTAATTTGATGGAGATTGTGTTGAATCTGTAGATTGCTTTTGGTAAGACTCTCATTTTTACTATGTTAATCCTGCCTATCTATGAGCATGGGAGATCTTTCCATTTTCTGACATCTTCAATTTCTTTTTTCAGGGACTTAAAGTTCTTGTTATATAGGTCCTTCACTTGCTTAGTTAGAGTTACCCCAAGGTATTTTATATCATTTGTGGCTATTGTAAAGGGTGATCTCTGATTTCCTTCTCAGCCTGTTTGTAGATTGTATAGAGGAGGGCTACTGATTTTTTTGAGTTGATTTTGCATCCTGTTATGTTGCTGAAGGTGTTTATAAGCTGTATCAGTTCCTTGGTTGAATTTTTGGGGTCACTCCTGTATACTATTATATCATCTGCAAATAGGGAAAGCTTGACTTCTTCCTTTCCAATTAGTATCCCTTTGACTTTGCTCTGACTAGAACTTCAAGTACTGTATTGAATAAGTATGGGGAGAGAGGACAGCCTTGCCTTGTTCCTGATTTTAGTGGTATCGCTTTGGGTTTCTCTCCATTTAATTTGATGTTGGCTTTTGGCTTGCTGTAGACTGTCTTTATTATGTTTAGGTATGTTCCCTGTATTCCTGACTGCTTCAACACCTTTATCATGAAGGGGTGTTGGATTTTGTCAAATGCCTTTTCTGCATCTAGTGAGATGATCATGTGGTTTTTGTTCTTGGAGTTTGTTTATATGGTGTATTACATCGATGGACTTTTGTATGTTGAACCACCCTTGCATCCCTGGGATGAATCCTACTTGATCATGGTGGATAATTGTGTGATGTGTTCTTAGAGTCTGTTTGCCAGTATTTTATTGAGTATTTTTGCATCAATGTTCATGAGGGAGATTGGTCTGTAGTTCTCTTTCTTTGTTGCATCTTTGTTTAGTTTAGGAATCAGGGTAATTGTAGCCTCATAGAAGGAGTTTGGTCATATTCCTTCTGTTTCTATTGTGTGGAACAATTTAAAGAGTATTGGTATTAATTCTTCTTTGAAGATCTGGTAGAATTCTGTGCTGAAACCATCTGGTCCTGGGCTTTTATTTTTGTTGGGAGACTTTTAATGACAGATTCTATTTCCTTAGGGGTTATTGGACTATTTAAATTGTTTATGTGGTCTTGATTTAACTTAGATATGTGGTACCTATCCAGAAAAGTATCCATTTCTTTTCAATTATCCAGTTTTGTGGAGTAGAGGTTTTTGATTCTCTGGATTTCCTCATTGTCTGTTGTTATGTCCCCCTTTTCATTTCTGATTTTGTTAATTTGGATGCTCTCTCTCTGTCTTTTGGTTACTTTGGATAAGAGCTTGTTTATCTTGTTGATTTTCTCAAAGAACCAACTCTTTGTTTCATTAATTTTTTGTATTGTTCTCTTTGTTTCTCTTTTATTGATTTTGGCTCTCAATTTGATAATTTCCTGGCATCTATTCTTCCTGGGAGACTTTGCTTCTTCTTGTTCTAGAGCTTTTAGGTGTGCTGTTAAGTCACTAGTGTGAGACTTCTCCAACTTCTTTATGTGGGCATTTAGTACTATGAATTTCCCTCTTAGCACTGCTTTCATAGTTTCCCATACATTTGGGTATGTGGTGTATTCATTTTCATTGATCTCTAAGAAGTCTTTAATATCTTCTTTATTTCTTCCTTAACCCATTGGTGATTCACTTGAGCATTATTCAGTTTCTATGAAATTCTAGGTTTTCTGCAGTTTTTGTTGTTGTTGAAATCTAACTTTAAACCATGGTGGTATGATATAATGCAGGAGGTTATTCCAATTGTTTTGTATCTGTTGAGATTTGCTTTGTGGCCAAGTATGTGGTAGACTTTAGAGAAAGTTCCATGGGGTGCTGAGAAGAAGGTATAATATTTTTGTTAGGATGGAATATTCTGTAGCTATTGATTAAGTCCACGTGATTCATGACATCAGTTAAGTCCTTTATTTCTCTGTTAAGTTTCGATTTGGGACATCTGTCCAGTGGTGAATGTGGGGTGTTGAAGTCTCCCACTATTAATATGTGGGGTTTTATATGTGATTTAAGCTTTAGCAATGTTTCTTTTACATATGTGTGTGCCCTTGTGTTTGGGGCATAAATGTTCAGAATTGAAACTTCATCTTGGTGGATCTTACCTGTGATGAGTATGTAATGCCCTTCTTGATCTCTTTTGATTGATTTTAGTTTGAAGTCTATTTTGCTGGATATTAGGATGGCTACACTAGCTTGCTTCTTAAGACCATTTGATTGGAAAGTCTTTTCCCAGCCTTTTATTCTTTATTCTTAGGTAGTATCTATCTTTGAATTTGAGGTTTGTTTCTTGTATGCAGCAGAAAGATGGGTCCTGCATTTGTATCCATTCTCTTAGCTTGTGTCTTTCTATAGGTGAATTAAGTCCACTGATATTAAGGGATATTAATGATCACTGATTTTTCATTCCTGTTATTATTTTTTATGGTAGTGTGTGTGTACTTGTATTCTTTGGGGTTTACTGCTGAGGTGTTATTTATTGTCTGTGTTTTCGAGGGTGTATCTGAGTTCCTTAGGTTGGAATTTTCCTTCTAGTGCTTTCTGTAGGGCTGGGTTTGTGGATAAGTATTGTTTAAATCTGGCTTTGTTTTGGAATGTCTTGTTCACTCCATCTATGATGATTGAAAGTTTTGCTGGGTATATTGCTGGACATTTTGGGTCATGACTTTGTTGGCTTTAGTGTTTTGTTTTCTGATGAATGTATTTCTCCTAACATATCTTCAATGCCAGAGATCCTTTTTTTCCATCTCTTGCATTCTGTTGGTTACACTTGCATCTGAAGTTCTTGTTCATGTGCTCAGATTTTCTATTTCCAGCATTCCCTCTGTTTGTGTCTTCTTCATTTTTTCTATTTCCCTTTTCAGGTCTTGGACTATTTCCCTCATCTGTTTCATTGCCTTTTCATGATTTTCTTTCAGGGATTTATTGTTTTCTTCTGCTTTATTTGTCCTTTCCTCTAGGTTTTTTTTTTCTTCTTTTTTTTTTTAGCATTCTTCCCAATTTTTGTTTGTCTGTTCCTCCAGTTCATTTTTTATTTCTTCTTTATAAGCCTCTAGCATCTTCATGATGTTATTCATAAGGTTGTTTCCTTCTGCTTCTTCCATTCTGTGATGTTTAGGTCTAGCTATTGGAGGAGGGCTAGGTTCTGGTTATGCTGTATTGCTCTTTATTTTCTTGTATGTACTTCTGCCTTGACGTCTGCCCATCTCCTTGTGGATTCGTTCTTGGTCTTATCAGTGCTCTTGGTCCAGACAGAGCTGACAGATTCATGAAGCCTCTCTCTGGTCCAGATAGAAGCTCTGGGAAGGATGGGAGCTGGGGACTCGTCTCTGAGTCTCAGACAGTGGCTGGGGTCTCAGGTGGATGGGTGAGTGGCCAGGGCATGAAGATTGCAGGGTCTGCCGGGGGAGATCTTGGAGAAGGGGAACCTTGGTGTGGGGGTTACCACCCAGTGGCCAAAACCTGGGGTCAAGTTGGGCAGGTCTTCCCCAGAATGGCTGGTGCGTAGGGATAAGACCTAGGGGCAGGCCTCTCTGGGTATGACCCCAGGCACTCACCTCTGGTCCAGATGGGTGCTGGGGTCTGGTCTCAGTCTCAGGAAGTGGCTGGGCCTCTGGCAGATGGGTGTGGGGGCAGGGCGTGGAGATTGTAGGATCTTCCAGGGGTCTTGGAGAAGGGAAACCTTCCCGGTGGGGCTTGGGGGTGGGGGTCCTGCCTGATGGCCAGAACCTGGTGCCAAGTTGGGCAGGTCTTCCTGGAATGGCTGGTGCCCAGGGATGGGACCTAGGGGCAGGCTTCTCTGGGTATGACCCCAGGCACTCACCTCCAGTGTTTTTGATCTTAGCCATTCTGACAGGTGTAGGTGGTATCTCAGAGTTGTTTTGATTTGCATTTCCCTGATGATTAGGGATGTTGAGCAATTCCTTAAATGTCTTTTAGCCATTTGAGCTTCCTCTGTTGAGAATTTTCTATTTAGTTCTATAGCCCATTTCTTAATTGGACTGTTGAGCATTTTGATGTCTAATTTCTTGAGTTCTTTATATATTCTGGATATCAGCTCTCTGTCAGACGTGGGGTTGGTGAAGACCTTTTCCCATTCTGGAGGCTGTCGCTTTGTCTTGTTGACTGTGTCCTTTGCCCTACAAAAGCTTCTCAGTTTCAACTTGTCCCATTTATTGATTGCTTCTCTCAGTGTCTGTGCTACTGGTGTTATATTTACGAAGTGCTCTCTGGTGCCAATGCATTCAAGACCTCTTCCTACTTTCTCTTCTATCAGGTTCAGAGTGACTGGGTTGATGGTGAGTCACAATTTTTCTGCCTGGTTCTCTTGTTTTATCTTTTCAATTTATCTTTGGGTGTGAGAAACAAAGCGAGGTTGGAAATACCATCAACAGGGAAGCAGTGAGAAGGTGAATTGCCCATCATAGTCAGCGTACACATGGGGAGAAAGCAGATGCAGTCCAACAGAGTGTGTAATCAGCGTTCACTAAAACCTTGACTTCACTTGGTTTTCCAGTACTGTGTAGCTAGGGGGTGTTCTGAACAGTTCCTTTTCAGTCCTGGCTTTCTCTCTTAAGGCAAAAATAAAGTTACAAAATAGGGCTCTAACTCCAGCACAAATTCCTTATGAAAACAAAATTGTGTGTTAAGATGTGGCCACAAAAACATGAATGCTATGTGATCTCAGATACATTAAAGTAGGAAATATGTATAAAGTTGTAAAGCCCTCTATTGAATGCACTGTGGATCACCAGAATTTATAAAAGGAGTGATTCATGCATTTTCTTAATACTTTTATAGCATTTCATAATAATATAGGCAAGGCTTAATGTGCCTTTTCTTGGCAGGGCCCATCTCATTCATTAGAGTTAGAATGTTGTCAAGGTGCCCCTTAGGAACTGTGTGTATTTAAATGACAATAAAGCAGATAAGTACTTGATACATTTTGTGTTGCATAGAACTCAAGTAAGAAAGCAAGACATTGCATTCCAGACAGCAATTTATTATAGATTTATAAGAAAAATGAGGTTATAGGGCAAACATATGCTTCCAGGAGCAGAGAACAAAATGTAGAGACAGGTGAATGTAAAGAACCTCGACATAAATGGGCAGAAATGATGACTTTATAATGTCATCAGTGTAGAGAAAGAGAGTGAGAAATCATTGAAGACTTTGTGCCTGCATGTATATATGTATATACATGTGTGTGTGTGTGTGTGTGTGTGTGTGTGTGTGTGTGTGGGAGTGTGTGTCTGTGTTTTGTCACAGGAGTCTGACATCATTTTCTTAGTGAATGCTGGATAAAATTCTGCTCTCACTTGCAAGGAAACAAGTAACTGTTCCTTCTTAGTCAGCCTTTCTCTCAGGAAAATTACCTAACCAGAATTTAACCCACTAAGAGTTTGCCAGAGCCTCCCTCATTTAGAGGAAGGGAAGTGCCCATCTCTTGCCTACAGCAGCAGCCCTATCCAATGGAAAAAGTGGAAAGACTTAGACCCTTGGCATGTTCATATTCCATAACCATAGTCTCTCCAAATGGCTAAGCACTAGCTGTGGAATCTGAAAGTGTACCAAAGGAAAAAATGCTAAAGGCTTAGTCACTGGATTATGGTGCTAGTGGGACATAGAACCTTCTAGAAAGGTCAGGTTGTTGGAGTGCACCTGTGAAAGGGATTTGGAGACACACCATCCTTTCCCTTTCTCTCCTGGTACTATAGAGTGAGAATCTTTGCTCTGTCTTGTGCTTCCTGCCTTACTTCAGGCTCAAAACAAAGAGCCTGCCCACTTGTACTGAAAGCTGTGTGCCCATGAGCTATCTACTTTTAAATTGATTATTTCAGATGCTTTGTCACGTTGGAAAGCCAACTTACCTCCTTGTCTATGCATTACAAAAGACATATTTATAAAAGTTGCTTTCACAGAATACTTCCAGCTATCCAAAGAGTGAAGTCATTGTCGTAGAAGGGAATTTGGGCACATTTGATTCCAAATCATGTCTTTGGATCCATAGTGAGAGGAGGTGACTGAGCCCAGTTTTCCTCTTTAACAGTGTTCTGCCGTGCAGAAGCAGTTAGATGTTGCTAGTCTGTATTTGTTCTAAGGATAATGGGGAAAGAAGACATTAAACTAGGTTATGATAGCCATAAATACAGTAATTGCCAAGGGACTGGTAAAAAGTTGAAGTGATGATTTGTATCCTAAGATGTGAAAAGATGTCAATGTGAAATTTAGGACCTAAAGAGTAAGTCAGTGAACCAGGAGGAGGAGCCAGAAGAAAGAAAGCTCTCAAGTTCTGAATCTGGGGTTCAGAAAGCCCTCATGATAGAGAACAGGGTGCACTTGAGTTTTCATGTGACCCATCTAGAAGATTTCTTAAGATGTTTCATCATTTTAAATTTGATGTTGTTCATAATTCCAGGAATTCCTGCTTTAAAAACTTATTTTGAAACATTTAAAATGATCAGTAACTAGAGGAGACAGAAAATAAACTCCATGGTGTTCACCTGCCCAGTGCCTCTGTGGTTTAGGGTCACTTCCCATCTTTAGATTTCAGTCACTTGGCAGTTACATATCAGTCTCTTTAAGTCTAGATGAATATTGTACACAAGTGATTTGTATAGTAAAGAATACATCTCTTTATAGAGTATGATTATACATGTTTTCTTTTTTAAAATGAAAACAGATTTTTTTTCTTATAGAATATTCTGATCATGGTTCTCCCCCTTTAACTCTTACCAGATTCTTCCCACCTCTCCACCCACCCAAGTCTACACCCTCTCCATCTCCCTTTCTCATTAGAAAACAAACAGGCATCAAATAAATAAGTGAAATAAAACCAAACAAACTAGAATAGAACAAAACAAGAAACAGTACAAAAGAGCCAAAAAAACAGCACATGAAACACACACAGTTGCAGCAATGCATACAAGATATTCCATAAAAACACAAAATTGGAAACCAAAGTATACCTGTGAGGAGAGGAAAAACCCAGGCAATGCACTATGATGAGACAAGAAAACAGCAAACAATAAATCCCACAAAAACCAAAAACCCAAAAAAAAAAAAAAAAAAAAAAAAACTTCTAAAAATAGCATTGAGTTCATTTTTTGCTGGCCACTGTTGGGTATGGACCCTGCCTTAAAGTGTCATTATATACTAAGTGAGACATCATTTGAGAAAATTACTTTTTCTTTGCTAGTGGTTGACAATTGCAGATAGCTTCTGGGTTAGGAATGAGCCTTGTGTCCACTTCCCCTGTCAGTACTGGGACTCCACCTGACTTAGACTTGTGCAGACTCTGTGAACTCATATGTGTGTCAGGCCTGTTCTCAATAGGAGTATCTCAAATGTCTGAGAAATGTTCAACATCCTTAGCCATCAGAGAAATACAAATCAAAACTGCTTTAGATTCCATCTTATATATGTCAGAATGGCTAAGAAGAATTTACATGTGACAACTCATGATGACTAGAATGTAGAGCAAGGGGAACACTCCTCCATTGCTAGTAGGAGTGCAAACATGCCCAGCCACTATGGAAATCAATATGCAGTTCCCCAGAAAATTGGGAATTGATCTCCCTTTAGACCCAACGATACCATTCTGGGAAATATACCCCAAAGGATGCACCATCCTACCACAAGGACACTTGCTCAACCATGTTCATTGTGGCTTTATTCATAATAGCCCCAAACTGGAAACAGCATAGATATCTCTCAACAGAAGAATGGATAAAGAAAAATGTGGTGATTTACACAATGGATTATCACTCAGCAGTTAAAAAAATGACATCATGAAATTTGCAGGCAAATGAATGGAACTAGAAAAAAATCATCCTGAGTGAGGTAGCCCAGACCCAGTTTGACAAACATGACATATACTCACTTATAAATGGATATTGGTTGTGAAGTAGAGGACAATCATACTACAATCCACAGACCCAGTAACAAGGAAAGCTCTAGGGAGTCCACATGGATCTCTCTGGAAAGGGGAAATAGAATGGAATAGATTCTGTGAGTGGACTGGGTGTGGGTGGGGATGGTAATAGGAGAGATCAGGAACAGGAGAGGGATGAACAAATTATTGTGTATTTGCAAGCCTAGTGAGGTACATAATTTTATATACACAATAATATTAATATAAACTTATTTGCAAATCACTTTCAAAGAGAGTAAGTATGCCATTCTGTAATTTCTCATGCCAAATTAGTCACCTTCTGCATTCTTTTGGGTGTGCTTTAGAAACTCCTGCTTCTAACATGAGTGAGGTATTATGGCATTTGAGATAAAGATATATATGTTTACTGCTTTCATATTAATGATGGTCCTTTTGCTGTTTGGTTGCAGAAATGAAATCTTTCTTTGAAAAGTTTTAGAGAAGAAATATAGTGTGTCTTAGAAACCTAAGAAGTGTGAGTGTGTTTGTGTGGTATATAATGTATGTGTTAAGAAAAGTTTTGATTAAGTCTCATGAATGATGAAAACCTAGTTCATCCTCATTTATCACAATGTTTATTAATATAATGCCACTACAGATAGAATCTGGTCCTGTTAATTTTATGCAGAATTTCACATTCTGGGAACAGGACTACTCACGTCCCATCTGGATATGTTGGGTATGTATAGTCTCATTAGTTTTGAGTAGAGAAGAGGGTCACATAGCAGAAGCTACTAATTTAATAAAGGACATAGAGAGCAGATGCCTCAGTCAACTAAGTAATGCTCCTTATGTGCAGATAGAGATGTGAGACTGCATGGGGCATGTGATGGGAAGGAATGGTGATGTTTAGTGGGAAAAAGTTTTCCTGTAGCTGAGCCATGGAAAATGATTAGGGCTCGATTTAGTAAGGTTCAAGATCACCTATGGAAACTTAGACATGCTAGAAGCATAAGAAGACATTTGAAAATAGCTGAAGTAGCCTGAGTGCATCAATCTTACCAGAAAACAGCTCCTCCAATCTGACTCCAGGACTGAAATGTATTATGCTATTGTCCACAAATGATAATTATTTTTCTAAAGAATAATATTGCTATCCACTAAGAGAACAAATAGTATAATACAGACATCTTTGCTCATGCTATGGATTTAACCTAAACTTTTCTTTTTTTGAAGATTATTTTAACAACATGATGGGTTTTCTGGTGTTTATTTTCTTTACAAATAGTATTTGATTGAAACATGTTAATTATCAGTAATATCAGATTTGATGATGACATTTTTAGTCATGTATATAGTAGATCCTGATCACATTTACCCTCTATTTCCTTCTACTAGTCTCCTCCATTTTACAAAGCTCTTCTTGGTCTTATATTAAATTCCTCTAAAAGATGACATTATCTATCAGCAAAAACCATGTCCATGGAATGTAGTTTGAAGGGGATTGTGGTGATCACACAGTTCTCAGGTACAAAGGAATCTGGTCCAATATCTCATTCCTTTCTTCTATTGTCAGAAGAAGTTTTAAGGGAGCATTGTTAATTGATTCCAGTCATAAATGTGTTTTTTTACTTACTACAATGCTGAGAGAATTGATTTCACTGTACAGTTAAATGCACAAAGTGAAGTTACCTTTCAAAGTCAGTTAAATTGAAGATTGGAAGGGAAGGACATTGACATATGGCATGGTTGATGACACTATAACTCTATGGGAAGGAGAATTCTTTTAATTTTTCTTGAATTTGTGAAATGTTGCTTATATTTCATTGTATTGTCTTTTACAAAAGTACCTTGTACCAAAATTAAAGGCTCCATATGTTCTGATAATAGCTGGTTCAAAATAACATAGCTGCTCCTGAAAAGCCTCTCTAAATAGCTGTGTCTCTGCTGGAAATCTTGTTCGTCAAGCCCATTAGGTTTATGCATTGGAGCACACAGGCAGTGGCAGCTGCTTGACATGTCCTGTTGTGCTCAAGGACTAGAACGTGATAAGGTTAATAAGACTTTGTATCAATGCTGAGCCATTCAGAGTAGAGCAGGTCTGTGAACTCTGCTTTGTAGGAACCCCAGTGACTTCAAAGTGTTAATAAGCATACAAGAATGCTTAAGGAAAATGTATTATTATGATAGAAGTGCTGTCTCTAGAAATCATCCTAATGTATTTAAATACTTCAGTCATTAACTATCAATCATTACCATAGTTTGGGATGATGGTGGTGTTGTCTTCTCCAACATGGAGAGCTGAAGGAAAGTCTACTGAGTAGAAATCTTTCTTCCTCCCTCCCTCCCTCCCTCCCTCCCTCCCTCCCTCCCTCCCTCCCTCCTTCCTTCCCTCCCCCTTCCCTCTCTCCCTCCTTCCCTCCTTCCTTCTCTCTCTTCCTCCCTCCCTCCCTCCCTCCCTCCCTCCCTCCCTCCCTCCCTTCCTTCCTTCCTTCCTTCCTTCCTTCCTTCCTTCCTTCCTTTTTCTGTAGGTTATGGAACCACTGTGTGTAAGCTGTGAATATTGCCTGTTGTTAACACAGAGAAGTGATCCTTTCTATGTTTCCACAGTCCTGGCATGAAGGCACTTAACCTAGTTTCAGTTTTCCATGACACTTTCATATGTGGAAAGATATAAAGGACTAGACCTGGGAAACAGGTTGCCACAGGTTTTCTGCTAGGAGTTGACTCACTGTTTCATTTAGACTGCCAATAAGACTAAATTTTATGACTATCTGCTTATTTCAACTCTGTATGCACATCAGAATTACTTCCTCAGTATTTTATAGGATTCTAAACATCTGGGGCTCATCCTTTGTGATGCATTAGGCCCAGGCATAGGTATTAACATTTATGCTGTTGGCATAATACTTTTTTTTTGTTTTTGTTTTGTTTTTTTTTGTTTTTTGAGACAAGGTTTCACTGTGTAGCTTTTGCCTCTCCTGGATCTCGCTCTGTAGACCGGGCTGGCCTAGAACTCACAGAGATCCACCTGCCTCCTGAGTGCTGGGATTAAAGGCATGCACCACCACTGCCTGGCAGCATAATACTTTTAATTATGTAAATAAGAGAAGCAATGCCTGTAAGAGACAGTAAGTGCACTAAACAGTGCTGCTAAGAGAAGATGTGTCATTTAAGCCAAGCCTGGGTTACAGAAAGTTCATGTGAGTCCTACTCTGATTAGTGCCTCTGCCTTCAACTCCTTGTGAACCTGAACATATCCAAGCCAAGTACTATTGACTTGGCATCTGAACTTTGCCAGTCCAAATAAATACTATTTTTAAATTGGAGTTGAAAATAAATATGAGTTATTTATGCATGTCCAAATTGAGAGTATAAGTATTCCTCCGAGAAAGTTCCAGAGAAGCAATGACTGAGCCCAGTATTAATCAGTGTTAGTAAGAACCTGAATGCCTCTTGACTGCTCAGTACTCTGGGTATTCTATATGTATGAAGATATGTACCATTTGCCATCAGTGCACAGTGTAGTAATGAAAATTGTCACTATAGCATAGCTGGAGATAAAAAGGTCCCCAGAGCTTAAGCAAGTTGTGCCTAGTGGTAGAAGAGCTGACATCAAAACTGAATCTATCTCATTTAGACCCTAAGCATGCAATTCTGTGGCAAAGTTTCTTTAAAGGGCTGTCTCTTCCAGGAATAACTAACTCTACTCTGGCTATCTAAATCAGCCAGAGTTATATGTAAATGAATAAACATGGTGTTTTTCTAGTAGTCAGCTCAGTAAAATAGTCATAGACATTGAAATTTGATTGTCAATGGAATGTTTCATTGCAGTGAGCTTTGACCTGGAAGTACTTCCCCCAGTGAGGCTTCTGGTAACTGTCACACCTACCTATGGCCTGCCTCTGAGGCAGGGCTGAGAGAGGAACTCTTAAAACCTGAGATCTGGATGTGCTTGTTCTCTTGGTTTCTGGTAATCCTGGATGCTGGATGGTAGACCCAGCAGGGTTCTCCAGAGAACACTACTGGACTGCATCTCACCTCTCCCAGATCCTGTAACCTATCCCTTTACTTGTTGTAAGTTACCCCAAAATAAACCCACCTACATGGAGTTGCCTTAATAAATCCCCCAATATTTCATATCATAAGATGTGTGTATATTGTATTTTTCAATAATATAATAACATAATATCCATCATTAGCTTGTTAATTGTATAAATTCAGGAATCAGGTAGCATTTGATCTACAGACTACAGCATGCCAATGCCTGTTCTATAATCTACTGCCATTTATCATCAGAAAAACTTCAGAGTCTTTTGGGTCATATGAGAGAGAAAACCTCACCTCTTTGCTTAACATTCAGTTACAGAACTTAGAAACCACTCAGCAAAAACCCCAACTTATTTATCACTAACATTTTAATGAGTACTAATACATATTTATAAACTCAATTCCTTTAATGTCAGTAACAATAAAAATCCTTTGTAAGGGGTGATTTAAACATATTGACACTTTGAAATAGATTCAATAGACAGGATATCACAATGATAATGATTTTTATTATTATACGAACATACAGACTGTACAAAGATATTCTAGTCTGGATTTGTCCATTTACAAGGTTAGTATTTATATTAATACAAAGAATAATCTTAACAGAACTCTTCAAATACTTCTAACTCTCAAACCAGGAAGCAAGATATGGTTCATTGACTGATTCTTGGTCTAAAGGCAAAATCTGGTAATTACCCCAGTAATATTTAAGTCCAAGGCTGCATATTATGGCTCCCTCCTTTGCATACAGGGCCCTATACAAGACTATTTCATGTGGCTTCTTAAAACCATTGCATTTTTCCAGCCTCATCTTTTTACTACTTTGTCAGTGTTGATACTCACTTTGTAATGTCATCATTACAGTGAATTGCCCTCCTCTGAGGGCTGGGTCTGTGACTCTTTAATTTGATTAAACTATTTTTCAGCCTCTTATGACAAGCCCTTTCTCTATCTGGATTGTTCTGTGCCACCATTTCTGCTGAACATTTTCTTGGTGACGAATAGTTCTGGTTTGTATGTCTCAGCTTGGCTCACTCACACCCCTGTGTCTACATTTCTAGCAGAGTAATTAACAGTAAATCTCTGTTATCATACATATCCTTAAGACCAAATAAAGCCTAAAGTAGCACAATCCAGTTAGACCTGACAACACACACGGTGAAGCTAGTTTAAATACATGCTCTAATCTTACTTATGCTATGCAGTGACCATTTTTACTTTTATATGTTTATATGAACAATAGAATTTTTTTTTCAGTTGGTCAGTTTTCAACCATGACACTATTGACATTTTGGACTGTAAATTGTTTGCTTGGATTCTAGTCCTGGGAACTGTAGGATCTTTTACCAGGTCCTTTACTTCTGTCTATTAGATGTCAAGTAGTAATTTTTCCAGCTGTAAAACATTAGATGATTTCACACATTGTCACTTTTTTTCTGAGAGTAAAAATTGTCCCTAGTTGATATCCATTGTAATTGATGACTTTTTCTCATTTTAATGCCTATGTATTAGATCACTAATCTTCATTTGGTTCTATTATTCATTGAGCAGAACCATGGAATTTAAAAAATATTTATGCTTTTTTGATGACAGAAAGATTATTCTGTCTGTTAGGGTTCTGGAGAAGTCCCACAAAAGACCACCATCCATGCAAGCAATCAACAAAAGCATATATTATCTTGAGAAAGATTTTATCAAGTTGAAGCTATGACTCTGAGAGGAGCCCACAGGCTCCTTTTAAGCACAGCCAAGGGGAGTTGGGCAGTTCCCAGGGCAGTTAGGTCATTAGTAATAAATTGTTTATTTTATTTTTCTAAATTCCTGTTTTTTTTTGACACTTCTCTAGCCATAAGTTCACCTTCTTAGAGTAAAATATTGTCAGGTGGTCACCTGTCCACCTAGGCAAGTTTCCTCATTATTGTCTCTGGATGTTAGAATGACAGGTAGGCAGATCACACATTTCAGTAGTTCAGACAATTTATTCAGAACTGTTCACCACTGAAACCCACTTGGCTGATCAGCGTTCTCCACCATCATGCTGCCTTCAACTTCATTATAAGTTAAAACAGACATTAAAAATAACTTTTTGCATCTTGCAGTGTTCAGTATGCTTGAAACTGTAACAATGTCCCTTCTGAATCAGAAAATCTATCATGCTACCGTATTCTATGTTTAAACCAAGCCAAACCTTTGTGCATGTTACAATTAGATAGGATATATTTAAAATGATTTGCATAAGTTTCTCTGTCCCATACTCTAATTGCATTCATTAGTGACCCCCAAAAAACATTTTGGTAAACGTTCCAGGCTTATTCCATGCACGGAAAGTCAGAGGTACTGACAAGCAGAAAGCATGGTTGGAAGACCCAGGATCTGAAAGTTCCACAACCTGCTTCCAGCCCACAGTTCTCATCATGTTTGAGGTAAATGGCAGGCTGATGGGACTAACTGGGTCAGGAAGTGGGTGTTGTATAAAGAAAAAGGAATATTAAATGACTGAGTCACAAGTCATAACCTAGTCTATGGTGTCAACTAGGCATACATAGCATAGTTATTTTCTTCCCTTTGCAGTTAAAAACATCCAGCAAGTACAGGGAAAAAGCCTGTGAAAGATAACTAACCACTCAGAGGAAAGATTTTCCATTGAAGAAACAGTGAACTAACCTCTAGCTAGGTGATTTCAGTCACTTCTCTCACTGACCATTGCCTCCTGCCTCCAACCACATCTCATTTCCCCCTCATTTTTCATTATTTATAGCTTTACTGAACAATCATACATTCATCAATACCTAGTTTGACCTTCCAAGGTATTGAGTGGCTTACAAAACTGATGTTTACTTTTTCATGGCTCTTGAAACTGGAAGTCCCAGATGAAGGTGTGCAGAGACAGAAAATAATTTACACAGTGCCTTGTTTACCATTATAGTTGGCAGCACGAACCTGGGAGAGTAGAGCCTAAAATTGAGGCTGACTAAGATCTCATGCAATAGCCAACTTTATTCAGAGCATCAGACAGTTTATACTCTGTGGGTTAAGAAGAATCACCTGAGTAAAGTGTACTTTACAAGGACCAGCCACACGTGGAGAAAACCAAAACAACTACTTTTTCTGTAGAGGCATAGTTTAAACTTTTAATTGAAGAAAAGATAATGTGAGATCTGATATAATTCACTCTGATCTGCTATACCTAGGAGGATCATAAAAACACATTCCAAGAACAATTCCATGTTTTGAAGAAAGTTAGGTCACAAGACTCTTGTCTCTTGGCATGTTCTCACAATCACTCAGAATTCTCTTCATGTAGCTCCATTCCTGGACTGTGGTCAAAGAGTGTGTGTGTCTAGTTTTTATTTCGCATATTTACAAAATTTATTTTCACCCTTGCTACAATTAAGCTATTATCAACGCTGGATAGTAATTTTGTGGTATGTGCGTGGTTATTTGTAGGAAGCGTTCATGTTGACTGAATATGAACACCAACTGTTTGTAAACCATGTGTCTTTTTATTCTTTATAATTTTAGTGTTTTTTCTGTGTGGTGCTTTGTTTGTTTGTTTTTTTTAAAATATAGTTTCATTGTTTTAAATTAACAAACAAAGCATTAGATTCTCCGTGGTATTTTCATACATGATTTGCTTTTCCTCTTCCTGTCCTCCTTTTTCCTCTTGAACCTTTCCACCCTAAAGGTTGCTCTTCACCTTTCACCAAGACTCATTCATTTTCCTGAAAAATTTTATACTTTACTTTTACTTTATGACTGCATAACTGAAAAATCCTATTGACTACATACATATTTTAAAGTGTATTCAACTTCGTGTAGAGCTAGACTGATACCTTTTCCTTGCTGTTGTTAACAGAGCAGTGATAAACAGGGATATGCAAACCTCTCAGTGTAAGGATATAGAATGTTTTGGGTGTCTTCTCAGAAGTGGTCCAAATGGTTCATATGGCAGCACTGTGTTTTATTTTTTTGAGAGATATACAGGATATTTTCCATAATAGTTGCACCCATTTACATTATTACCTGTAGTGATATATTTTCCTATACCGTTACTCATGTTTCTTGTCATGTTTTCTTGATGATAGCGATTCTGACTTGGGCAAGATTGAATCTTGAGGTAGTTTAAATTTGTGTTTTAGTGGCTAAAGATGTTGAACACTTCAAAAAACATTCTCTGGCCTTTTTTTTTGTTTCATCTCTAGAAAACTTAGCCCATATATTGAATGATAATATATTGTTTTCAAGGTGTTAACTTTTTATAACTCTTTATGTATTCTATATATTAACTTTGATCAAAGTACAGACAGCAGGGACTTTCTTCCATTCTGTAGGCTTAATATTGGCTAGACTAATATATTTTTTTGCTATGCAAAATCTTTTTAATTTCATGTGATTCTGTTTGTCAATTCTTAAGGCTATTTAGTGTGCCATTAGAGTCTTATTTAAAAAGACCTTATGTATGCCTAAATCTGGTTTGTTTGGTCATTTTTCATGGTTTTAAATATTTTTGATCCATTTTAATTGATTTTGTGTTGAATTGGAACTGTGGATACACTTTTATTATTCTGCTGGTGGGCATGAAGTTTTGTTAATGCCAATTGTTAAAGAGGATATCTCCACCCCACCTCCATCCCCAGGCAAAGAATTTTTTGATACTTTTTTTCCAAAGTATTATTTGGTTATATCTATGTGGGCTCATTTCTGAGTTCTCCATTTTGTTCTATTGGTCAATATTTCTGCTCTTATTACAAGACTGCACTGCCCTTGTCACTCTGGCTCTGTCATGTAGTTTGAGGTCAGATATTTCAATACCTCCACTTACGTTATTTCTGCTTAGCATTGCTTTCTGTATCTCTGTGCTTTTATGTATGCATGCAGATTTCTGTACATTTTCTAGTCTTTTGAAGAATGCTATTGGGATTTTTATGAGAATTGCTTCAGAATCAACAGATTGCTTTAGTAATAGTCATTTTCACAATATTTTGCCATTCTAGAGCATGGAACTCCTTCTGTCATGTAGTGACATCTTCAAATTATTTTCTCAATGTCTTACTTCACTTCCTTGGTTATATCTATTCCAATGTACTGCCTTTTGTTTGTTTGATATTGTAAATGGGATATTTTCCCAAATTTTTTTCAGCAAATATGTCATTACTATATAGAAAAAGCTACTGATTTTTCTATGTTGATTTTTGTATCATGTATTTTTACAGCAAATGTTTATCATATCAAAGAGTTTTCTGGTAGAATCTGTCCCATAAAAATACTAAGCAGGAAGTTATAATGTTATGCAGAGGATCTGCTGCAGATCTGTGTAGGCCCCATGATTGCTTCTTCAGGTCCTGTGAGCTCATATAAGCTTTGCTTAGTTGATTCAGAGGGCCTTGTTCTCTTGGTGCCTTCTATCCCATCTGGCTCTTATACTTTTTCTACTTCCTCTTTCATGAAGTTTGGAGATATCCCATTTAAAGCTATGTGTTCCAAGAACAATCTCTCTGTCTCTGTCTCCTTGTATCTCTGTGTTTCTACCTCTCCATCTCTGTCCCTTTATCTGTCTGTCTGTCTGTGTGTGTCTCTCTCTCTTTCCCTGTGGTGGGTCTCTGAATCTCTTCCCATCTTCTATAGGAGGAAGCTTCTCTGACAATGATTGAATAAGTATTAAAGGCACTGATCTGTGTGTCTAGCAGATTATCATTAGGAATCATTTTATTGATACTTTTGGGGGTGTGTGTAGGAAAAGTAGTAGCTGGAATTTCCCTAGGTCTCCAGGCTATCTAGTCTCTGGTTCTTGTTTGGTCACCCAAGTAGTGTTGGGTATGGGCTCTATCTTGTGGAATGGACCTTAAGTCAAATCAGGCATTAGTTGACTACTTCTATAAGATCTATTCTACAATTACCTCAGCATATCTTGCAGGCAGGGAAGAATGCAGGTCAAATGTATTTGTAGATTAATTGGTGATTATGTTTCTCTTTTGGCAGCCCGGGAAGTACCTTTCTGCACCAAAGACACTAGAACATTGAATTGAAGGCTCCCTGTAGGCACCAGATTGACTTCTCTAACTTCAGTGAGTTCTGTGGGTGCTGTTCTCAGCAATGAGGTCCTGCTGTCAGTTTGTAGAGAGCAATCTATTATCTTAGTAACAGTGTGGGTTGTTTGGGGATTGTAGTTAGATTTTCCTGCCTGGCCCAGTCAGGACAAATCTCTCTTACCCGCCAGTCCCACAGTCGCTCAGACCCAACCAAGAAAGCACACAGAAACTTATATTGATTACAAACTGTATGGCTGTGGCAGCCTTCTTGTTATCTGCTTCTTCTATCTTAAATTAACCCATTTTGTTAGTCTATACTTTGCCACATGGCTTGTGGCTTACCAGTGTCTTTACATGTTGCTTTTCATGGCGGCGGCTGTCAGTGTCTACCTCCAGCCTTCTACTTCCCAGAATTCTCTTCTCTCTTGTTCCCCCCCCCCCCGCCATACTTCCTGCCTGGCCACTGGCCAATCAGAACTTTATTTACACAGAGCGATATCCACAGCAGGGGATCATCATAGGACCCCCTTGGCCAACAACTCAATTGAATTTAACCTAGGCCTAATACTGAAGGTTTTGTTTGATGATAAGATATGACTAGCTGGTACTCAGAATCCTCATTATTAGGAACTCTCTCATTAGGGTAGCCTTCATAGATTTTAGTAAGTTTCCACTGCACTAGGTTTCCATAATATCCTTCAAATGTCCCCCAATACCACCTGTTTCTCCCTGCATTCACTTCCTCAATCTTATCTCCAATCCCCCTCCCCACCCGATCCTCCTGTTCCAGTCCCCAGCTGCCCCCAGACTATGTGTTCCCCCAGTCCCTTCTTCTATACCTAACCTCTCTGGGTTTATAGATTGTAGGTTGGTTGTCATTTATTTAAAGGCTCATATCCACATATAATACACACAATAGTTATCTTTCTGGGTTTGGGTTACCTCAGTCAGGATGATTTTTTTTTCTAATTCCATCCATTTGTCTGCAAATTTCATGATATCATTTTTTTTTAAACAAAGAGTAATACTCCATTGTAGAATATGCCACATTTTCTTTATCCATTTTTTGGTTGTGGTTCATCTAGGCTGTTTTTAGTTTCAGGATATTATGAATAAAGCTGCAGTGAACATGGTTGAACAAGCATCATTGTGGTAGGACTGTCTTGGGTATATGCCCAGGAGTGCTATAGGTGGGTCTTGAAGTAGATGGATTCCCAACTTTCTAAGGAGCTGCCATATTGATTACCAGAGTGGCTGTACAAGCTTGTACTTCTCCCAACAATGGATGAGTGTTCCCTTTGTTCCACATCCTCACCAGCATGAACTGTCACTTATGTTGTTGATCTTAGCCATTATGACATCTGTAAGATGGAATCTCAAAGTAGTTTTGATTTGCATTTCCCTGATGGCTAAATATGCTGAACATTTCTTTAAGTGTTTCTCAGACATTTCAGTTTCCTATATTGAGAATTCTCTGTTTAGATCTATAACCCATTTTTTTCAATTGGATTGTTTGGTTCTTTTGATACCTAGTTTCTTTAAAAAAAAATATAGGCTATTAATTAGGCCTCTGTTAGATGTGGATGTTTTTTGAATCTTAGTGTTTTAATAAAAAAAACCAGAGCCAGATATCAGGGTGAAAGCTGAAAGATCAGAGAAGCCTGACAGACAGCTACTACTTCTTACCTCTACAAAGTCCTCAGCCTAAAGAGAAGAATTCCTATTTCCTTATACCTTATATACCTTTTTTTTTCTGCCCTGGATTAAAGGCATGTGTGCTTCCCAAGCAAAGGCATGAGATTTCAAGTGCTGGGATTAAAAGTGTGTGTCACCACTGACTGGCCCCTATGTCTGATCTAGTGGCTGGCTCTGTCCTCTGATCCTCAGGCAAATTTATTAGGGTACACAATATATCACCCATGTGGAGTTGGTAAAAATCTTTTCCCATTCTGTAGGCTGCCTGCCACTTTTGTTCTATTACAGAAGCTTTTCAGCTTCACGAGGTCCCATTTATTGATTGTTGACCTCAGTGCCTGCACTGTCAGCATTCTGTTCAGGATATCAATAACCAATTTTTGTTTGTTCCTGTTTGTTGTTAGTTTGTTGTTGTTGTTGGTGGTGGTGGTGTGTTTGTGTGTGCATGCGTGCATGGGTGTCTGTGTGTTTGAGTTTGCCAGTGTGAGATTATTTATTTCCTGTGTTCTCAGTATAGTTAACCTCCTTAGGTTGGAATTCTCCCTCTAGTATCTTCTGTAGAACTGGGTTTGTAGGTAGATATTGCTTAAATTTGAGTTTATCATGGAATATCTTATTATTTTTTCCTTCAGCTATGGTGATTAAAAGTTTTGCTGGGTATAGTAGTCTGAACTGTTATCTGTGGTCTCTTAGGGTCTGTAGCACATCCATCCAGGGCCTTTTGGCTTTTAGAGTCTCCATTGAGAAGTCACATATAATTTAAATGGTCTGCCTTTATATGGTGCTTGGCCTTTTCCACTTGCAGCTTTTAATATTATTTCTTTGTTCTGCACATTCAGTGTTTAGATTATTATTTGCTGAGAGGACTTTCTTTTCTCATCAAATCTATTTGGAGTTCTCTATGCTTCTGTACCTTTATAGGCATCTCATTCTTCAGGTTAGGAAAATTTTCTTCTATGATTCTGTTGAAAAAAATTTTCTGGGACTTTGAGTAGCAACTCTTCTCTTCTTCTATTCCCATTATTCTTAGGTTGGGTCTTTTCGTGGTGTCCCAGATTTTTTTGAATGCTTTGTGTCAAGATTTTTTAGACTAAACATTTTCTTTGAACATTATATGCATTCCCTCTATGGGATCTTCAACACCTGAGATGCTCACTCCCATCTCTGGTACTCTGTTGGTGAATCTTGCTTTTGTAGGTCCGTTTGAATTCCTGAAGTTTTCATCTCTAGAATTCCTTCGGTTTGAGTTTTCTTTTTTGATTCTATTTCCATTTTCAGGTCTTAAAATTTTTTATTTACTTTCATTGTTTGTTTGTATTTTCCTGGATTTCTTGAGGGGATTTATTCATTTCCTCTTTTAATTGTTTATGCTGTCCTGGATATCTTTAATGGATTTATTAATTTCATTTTTAAGAACCTATATCATACTTACACAGGTGGTTTTAAAACATTTTTTGTGTGCTTCAGCTGTGTTGGAATGTTCAGGGTCTCCTGTGGTAGGATAGCTGGGCTCTAGTGGAGACATTTTGCCTTGGATGTTATTGATTGTGCTTTTATTCTGCCATCTAGACATCTGGGATTTGGATGATTATAGCTCTAGGTGCTGATTTCTGCATTTATCTTTGTTGGGTGTGTGTTTTGTTCCTTGGTTTCTGTTTTCTATCTGGATTTTCAGAGACTGTGATGGTTGTGTGTTGCTTGGCAGGAAATTTCCTTTGGACCTAATAGTTATGGTCACTGAGGTTTCCAGGTAAAATATGTTTCTGGGTATTGGGAACTGACACTTGGGAATAAGGAGAGGCTCAGAATCTAAAGGGGTTCGTTCACAGGAGGGAGGAGTGCACTTTGTGTTCAATCAGGATCTGCTTATTTCCTCTCACTGGAATAGGGTGAGATAGTGAAAAAAAGTCACCCCAGATGGTCTGATATAGCTCTGGGGATGAAAAGGGAGTTGATCTTAGGCAGCCCAGGGAGTAAAGAAGGTCCTCAGGCAGATTACCTGGTTTTCTGGCAGGAATGGCCATGGTTTAGCAGGGGCTGCCTGCCCTGGAGTTGGGGGCTGGAATAAAATGATGAGTAGGGGGAGGGAGGATAGGATGGGATTCTCTGTGGGATTTAAAGGAGATGTAGGCAGTATGTGTGGCGTGGGTGGAGGAGGCTGCAGCTGGTGTTCTGTTGCAGTGTTAGGGATCAGATTGAAGGATTGGATTTAGAGGGGAGGAGGGAGTGATGAAGGTTTTCAGTTGGCTAATCTGTTTCCCTGGTATGCTCAGATGGTGTGTTCCCAGGGAATGCCTGCTGGTGTTGGAGGATGGGATAATGAGACTAGTGGGGAGAAGGAAGATTTGGAAGAAGATCTTTGTGATCCATTGGGAATGGGGTCAGAAGGGAATGGGAGACACATAGCAGGTTTTCTGCTACAGAGCTGGGGATGAGACTAGGGGGATTGTATCTGGAGGAGCAGAAAGAGCAGTGTGGATCTGCTGTCAGCTTATCTGTTGCCCTGGCAGGAGTGGCCCTTGGGAGTAAGGGGTGCCTGTTGGGGTTGGATGAGCAAGTTCATCTTTCTTCAGTTTCTTTTTCTTTTTGATAAGTTGCTTTAAGATGAAATGTTTGTGAATTGTAAATAACTTGTCTAGTCTTTGGCTTGCCTCTTTCCTTCCCTAGTGATGTTTATAAAACACAACATTTGGCTGGGGCTTTTTGGCTTATGTCTGTAATCCCAGCACTCCAGAGTCTGGTGCCTGAGAATCTTGAGTTGTAAAATCAAGAACAATGTAGGATATATAGTGATATAATGCTAGTGGGGCTACGTAGTGAGACACTGTCTCAATACAAAACAAAGAAACAAGAACAAAACCTCCATCCCAAGTAAAACAACAACAACAACACACACAATTTTTTAATTTCAGTGGAATCTAATTTATCATTTTCCACCTATGGATAATTTTTTGGGTTTATTAAAAATAACCTTTTAGTACAATGTTATGGAGACACTCTTTTGTGATATCTTACAGAAATTTAACATCAATTTAACAAAGCTTTACACTTGGACCAATAAAATGATCACAGCAGATTTTACATATAATATTTGTCAAATTCCAATTTTTTCCTCTTGGATCTCTGCTTATCCTGGCTTCATTCTAAAATTTTCAGACCTAAATTACAATATATTAGTTGTTCCTTTCCTTCAACAGACTACTTATCCCATTATTTTCTTTTCTCATTTTTCACACCTTATCCATACATCAGACATTGTTAGTATGTTCAGCATTACCTAATAAAGCTTAAGCCACAATGGTTGTAAATGAACAAATAGCTATTCCAACCTTAGACTGTGTAACATCAGGGCTGAATAATTAAATAAAGGAGCAGTCGTGATCCATTGCAGAGTATATTTATGGTACACTTACTCTCTTAATGGAATGTCAGATGCATGAAAATTAACCAGTAAGTGATTACTTGTTAATTCCTGAGGGTACTTTTCAAAATATGGTTGGGATAATGACTGAAAATCTGTAGAATTATTTTTTATATTCTTCAGTTTAATGGTATAATTCTATGTTACTTGCCATATTACCACAACCTTTTCTCTCTTGTAGTTAGTGTTTTCCTGCCTGGCCCAGTCAGGACAAATCTCTCTTACCCACCAGTCCCACAGTCGCTCAGACCCAACCAAGAAAGCACACAGAGACTTATATTGTTTACAAAGTGTATGGCTGTGGCAGGCTTCTTGTTATCTACTTTTTCTATCTTAAATTAACCCATTTCTGCTTATCTATACTTTGCCACATGGCTTGTGGCTTACTAGTGTCTTTACATGTTGCTTCTCATGGCGGCGGCTGGCGGTCTCTTCCCAGCCTTCTACTTCCCAGAATTCTCTTCTCTCTTGTCCCGCCTATACTTCCTGCCTGGCCACTGGCCAATCAGAACTTTATTTACACAGAGAGATATCCACAGCACTTCCCCTTTTCTTTTTTTTAGGAAGGTTTTAATTTTTACATAGTACAATTACATATAACAAAACAATTATCAAGCAAGAATTACAGTTACAATATTAAAGAAGATATCCTATCTATCTTATATTTGTGAGTCTAAGGTTTTATATCTAACTTATCTTGTATCATAACTGAGGAAATTATAACTATCTAGTCTTCAACCACATCAAAGACCTCAGAAGGATATAATATTACCTGAGAACCAGGAGAAGGATGCAAACAACTTTTGGGAGTCTTATAGGGTAGACAGAGACAGCTGGCAGCCTGGACAATCACCTAATGTTCCTTTGTAAAGTTGGGGCATTTGTCTTCAGCCCACAGGGCTAGAGTCTCTTGGTCACTTTTTTTAATGTCCTGTAGAATGTCTGGCAGTTTTCTGTGAAGCAGGAACCTGAAGGACCATTCTGTCAAGCAAAGTTTAGTGGTCACCTTTCTATGGCTCCTTCATGTTCAGTCGATCAAGCAGTCCAGGCAAGAACAGTTTCTTGCCCAAATGGCTATTTTTGCCAAGGTGAAGATAAACTCCATATGGAGTGTCTTTAATGCCCATCCTCCTCTCTGAAGTAAATTGGTGCTGCTAGGAGCAGATATGTCTCACTGTCCAGAACGTCTAAATTTTAAAAGTATTTTAAATGCCATATTCTGTAGACCTTTTGAAGTGTTTGAAGATTACCTGTCTATCTGAAATATCTCTGTGTATACCTAGAAGACTTAACTAACATGGCTATGAATATGATTATCATAGAAGATCAATTATTAATCTATTTTTAATTATCCAATACAATTTTAAATGAGCTGTACAAACACAATACCTTAAACAAGAGTAGAATATACACACAGTATAACAAAATTAACTAAGTTTGTATCAATAGACTAAAATCTAAACCAATGTAAAACATTTTAAACAAGTTGTTGCTCTTTAGAAGTAAGTTCTCTAATCTACCCTTTCATCCTATTATATCTATATCATATCCCCTTTTCTTCTTTAGAAAGAGATCGTGTTTATAATCAATCTACTTTAAAGAAAAATATTGGTTTTTCTCTGTCCCACACCAGAGGGCTCTTCTGATTTGGGACATAAGAATCTCTTAACCTTTTCTTTTAGCAATATGTCTGGGTTTAGAGAAGGAGTGAGCCAATTCCATCTCCAAAGCCAGCTTGATAATTTGGGGAATGTGGGCGTAGTTTTTCTTACTACTTCCTGCTGGAGGGGGGTGCTGTATCTTATGGGGACATAAAGAAAATTTTAGGATTATGGAGTAGTCCATTAGGGTAAACCTCTGAGCCAGTTGCCTTGAAACCATTCTGGATGTCGGATCATCTGGGCCATTGTGTCATTGGAGACCTTTCAGGTGGTCTTGGCTGATCAAACCTGATGTATCTTAATCTGGAACAAATCCACAGCCTCTGGATTTCTGTGGAAACAAAAGCAGAGACTCCTTTCCAAAGCAACATATCCTTATATCCAAATTTCAAAGTCAAGGTACCTTTAAAATTTACATTTTTGTTTAACTCAACAGCTTTTATGATCAAATCTTTTTCTGTGGTTAAAAATCCCAAAGACAAGACAAACCAGATTCTCTGTGTAATATCCATCTTTGTAAGACTGAAACACCACTGTGGCTGCTGACTCCGCCCTCCTCAGCTTCCCAACATGGCGGTGGTACAGTTTACTGCCAGCTCTGGGTCTGGAGCCATGTGTACCATCAACTATCAGAAGCAGTTCTATCAAAGCAGTGCATAGCCCAGAAACCCTTTTTTGCTTTTGCTTTTTTTTTTTTTTTTTTTTTTTAACTCGCAAACCCTAAATCCACCATGCAGCAGAGCAAAGTGTTGCTTGTAGACTCCTCATTCCCGCCACACTGCAGGTCAGACACACACACCAGGAACCCGCCATAGTAGCTCAAACTGGCAGGCTGCCGCTAACTTGAGAGACACAACTAAGAAGCTGTTTTTAGCTCCGTTTTAGAATCTTTTTTCTCAGGTTTTAGGTGGAAACTCTTGCCAACACATTGGGCACCATTTGTAGTTAGTGTTTTCCTGCCTGGCCCAGTCAGGACAAATCTCTCTTACCCACCAGTCCCACAGTCGCTCAGACCCAACCAAGAAAGCACACAAAAACTTATATCGCTTACAAACTGTGTGGCCGTGGCAGTCTTCTACTTCCCAGAATTCTCTACTCTCTTGTCCCGCCTATACTTCCTGCCTGGCCACTGGCCAATCAGAACTTTATTTACACAGAGCGATATCCACAGCACTCTCTGGTTAAAGACAGTGGAACACTGGCTTAAAAATGCACACCCCCCCCAGCTATGGAATTCTGTGCAGAAAGGCCAAAGATGAATAATTGGGCTTACAGCTTAGAGGACTCAATAGCTCTTCATAAGAATGAGAGGTTGTATTTCTCAATCCCTGATTCCCCAAATGTGCCTAAGTGTCTCTACTGGAGATGGATTTGTTCACTGGAGCCTCAGCAGTGCTGTTTGGGGAATCCACAAAGAATTTTGAGATGCAGAACAAATTTCTCTTCAAGTCAGAGAAAGAGAAATTTATTGTAGTTGAACATTTCCAGTAAGACCTATAGAGTGCATGTAGCAATTCACAAGTTTCTGTGTCTGACAGCCTAGTAACAGAGAGCCAGAGACAGACTATATGCAGCTACATATTAGTTTTAACTGCAGGAGGAAAAGTCTCCTTCTGTTACACTCCTGGAGGGAAAATAGGAGCATGAATCAGAGGAAGCCATGTCGCCATGCTCATTAAGCTGGTGATGTAAGACAGAATTAAAGGCTCAGTGCAAAAATACCACATCAGCCCCTTGCTGAGGCATCCTAGCTTGTCCTCATTCCTCACTGTACTGTATTTTCATCATTCTATGTCATTAGTCCCTGTGTACTAACCTGAGAAGCAACAATCTTCCCATTTCCAGGTAAGAAGGCAGAACAGATGTTAATTAGTTTTCTTTGACAACGCAGCAAGGAAATGGTGTCTTGATGGGATTCTGGGTTCAGTCTTAGGCTAGAGAAGGGTTTTGGTTTCCTCTACTGCCATGTTTTACAAAATCTGTGACCTTGCAGCAACTACTTTGTAGCATGAATCTTAAAAGTTCTTATTAATATGAATAAACCTGAGGCCAGTTATTGGGGTGAATCCTGGAAGATCAGAGACACAGAACAAGCCACAGCTTCCTCACCTCACCAGTTCCTCAGCTGGTCTTGTTTCCTCAGACTGCAAGCTTCTGAGTCCTCATCCAGAATCTCAGCTGAACTGTGCTGCTCAAACCTAAAAGCTTAACCAGCCAAATGCGTAACTAACTTAGTTCCTGGTACGCACGCCTTGTATACCTTTCTGCTTTCTGCTACCACTCCCTGGGATTAAAGGCTGGATTTCTGGGATTAAAGGTGTAGGTCACCATGCCTAGCTGTTTCTAAAGGGGCCTTGAACTCAGAGATCCGCCTGGCTCTGCCTCCCAAGTGCTGGGATTAAAGGCGTGCACTACCACCGCCCAACTTCTGCTATGGCTTACTCTGACCCATTTTCTAGCCACCATTTCTGGCTCTGTTCTAATGGCTGTGTGTTCTCTGACCCCAGATAAGTTTATTAGGGTTCACGATATTTTGGGGAACACAATGCCACAGTTTATAACACTAAAATAGCCATAAAATTACAGAATTATATTCTAGAGATTAAAGTAAAATCAAAACCAATCATAGTCCAGATTATCCTACAATAGACCATAAGACAGTTATATAATTTTCAAGCATCCTAAATAAGAGGACAGAGTGCAGCCAAGGAAATGGGCTTTAGGAATCACCTGTTTCACTATTAACCTTGGGTATTCTTGGGTATTACTTCCTTTCCTCAAATATGCTATGAATATTAATGTAACACTAACTTCAAAGTTGTCCTAACAATAAAAACAAACCAACTAGTGTTCCTAAAGCTCTTTGGAAAAAATCCCTGATGTATTTAACATGTATTGGCTGCAATTTGAGCCTGTGGTTTTAAAAGATGTGCCCTCTGGGGTCAGAGACAGAACAGCCACAATATTAAACATAGAGGATAGGCAGTGGTAGCACATGCCTTTAATCCTAGCATTCCAGAGGCAGAAATCTGTCTGTTCAAGGATACAGCCAGGCATGGTGTACATATGCCTTTAATCCCAAGAAGTGAGCCTTTAATTCCAGGGAGTGATGGCAGAAAGCAAAAAGGTATATAAGGAGTAAGAATTAGGAACTAAGTTATTTAAGCATTTGGCTGGTTAAGCTTTTAGGCTTTGAGCAGCACAGTTCAGCTGAGATCCATTGGGATGAGAACACAGAAGCTTCCAGTCTGAGGAAACAGGATCAGCTGAGGAACTGGCAAGTTGAGGAAGCTGTGGCTTATTCTGCTTCTCTGATATTCCAGCATTTACCCCAATACCTGGCCTCAGGTTTGTTCTTATGAATAAGACTCTAAGATTCCTGCTACAATAAACCCTGAAAATTCTATGGTTCGTTATGCATACACATAACCATAACATTTCCTTAGCCTGTACAACCAAGTCTGGGTTTCTAATTATTTCTTTCCATCATTATCATTAAAGATATCTTTAACATGTAGTGATAAATGCAACATTGTTGCATCTTTTCTTACATTGTGTTAGCTTGTCAAATTCTGTGTTCTGTACCTGCCTTAGAGATTTTATTATTGTGAAGAGATACCATGACCATGGCAACTCTTTTTTTTTTTTTTTTTTTTTTTTTTTTTTTTTGTAGCTAAGGATCGAACCTAGGGCCTTGGGCTTGCTAGGCAAGCGCTCTACCACTGAGCTAAATCCCCAACCCCCCATGGCAACTTTTATAAGGAAATTATCATGGCAGGGAGTATGGCACTGGCACTATGCAGGCAGATGTGATGCTGTAGCTATAGCTGTAGCTTAGAGTCCTACATCTTGCAGGCAAAAGAAAGTTGACTGAGACACAGAGCAGTATCCTAAGTGTAAAAAACCTCAAAGCCTACCACCACAGTGACACATTTCTTCCGACAAGACCATACTTCCTAATAGTGCCACTCTCTAGGAGATCGTGGGGGCCAATTACATTCAAACTACCATATTCCACTCCTTGCCCTCATTAGCTTGTAAGGATACCATAGTGCAAAATGCACTTAGTCCAACTTCAAAAGTCCCCATAGTCTTTCACAGTCTCAACAATGTTTAAAAGTCCAAAGTTCAAAATCTTTTTGGAGATTCATGCAATCTCTTAGTTGTAATCCCCTATAAAATCAAAATAAAAAACAAACAAACAAACAAACAGATCACATACTTCCAACATATAATGGCACAGGACATACGTTAATGTTCCAAAATACAGAGATAGGAGCATAGGGAGGAAACAGTGGACCAAAGAAAGATAAACAGCTGGGAAAACTAAACTCTGCATCTCCATGTCCGATGTCAAAGCACTCCTCAGATGCCCAACTCTGTTCTGTTTTGTTGACTGTAACACATTACTTTCTCTTGAGCTGGAATGTGGAAGTTTGAATGTAATTGGCCTCCATACTCTTATAACAAGTGGTACTATTAGGAGGTGTGGCTTTGCTGGAGTGGGTGTGGCCTTGTTGGAGGAAGTATGTCAGTGTGATGAGCTTTGAGGTTTCTTGTGCTCAGGACATTGCTCTGTGTCTCAATCGACTTCCTGTTGCCTTCAAGAGGTAGGACTTTCAGCTACAGCTTCAGCCCCACATCTACCTGCATGCTGCCGTGCTCCCCACCATGATGATAATGGACTAATCTTCTGAAACTGTAAGCGAGCCACCCACCCCAATGAAATGTTTTCTTGTAAGAGTTGCCATGGTCATGATGTCTCTTCACAGCAGTAAAACCCTAGACAGTGCCATAGATTATTATTTCTGTATTTCCATCAATATTTATATAAGGTAAAAATTGACTGCAGAGACATTTGAGATTAGGAAATCTTGTCACAGAAAGGGAAACTTGGGCTCACTGTCGTCATGAGCCAGTGTAGGGACCCTAATAAGAGTTCTATCTTGGAATAGCTTCAAGGTAGAAGGGTATCTCATCTGCCAGTATCTCCTGCATTGCCCCATGCCCTGATCTTCCCAGCACTGTTCACTGCCCACTATAAAATATAAATATATATAATAAATAATTAAATATAAATAAAATATAAAATAAGCTGTCCTGTTGACTTATGATCAGTCCTTCAGTGAAATAAACCCCAATCCCATTCCAGCAGTAGTTTTTTGCCTTTAAATAATACTTTTGAGTAAAATTTTTCCTTAATAAATTTGAATTGTTTGTTATTTAACATATGAATAGTTACTCAGACTCTAATGAGAGGTCAGATGCTCGCATATATTTTTTAAAGAGAAAGTCTTCATTCACCACTATTAAATAGGATAGTTTTTCTGAGGTCATCAGTTATAAGATTTCTCATTTTCAGCATGACAGCATCTTTTAAAGGGTAATTAGAAGAACATTCTATCACAGTGAAGTAATTTTCCTTAGCTTTTAGCTAATAAACACATTGGTATAGTAGATACTTTCATTTCCTATCAGTAATAATCAGGAATGTGATCAGTGTTGTCACATAACCTTTCCAGGTTATTTCTTGAAGGAAATTAGTTTGTAGATGTGAAGAGTGAAGAAATTTTAAAGCCATGGCTTTGATTCCATGGTAACATGATTGTTTTTCAATGTACTAAATACATGTATCCTGCTAGAAGCAAAATCCAGAATGCTGCTCATAGTAGGATTTTATCTACCAGAATGCATATACACAATGGAGTACTACTTAGCAAAGAAAAGCAATGACATCATGAGATTTGCAGGCAAATGGATGGATCTAGAAAAAAAATCATCCTGAGTGAGGTAACCCAGACTAAGAAAGACAAACATGGTATGTACTCACTCATAGGAGGATACTAGATGTAAAACAAAGATGACTAAACTGCTACTCACAACTCCAGGGAAGCTACCTAGAAAAAAAGGACCCTAAGAAAGACACAAGGATCGCCCAATGACAGAGAAATGGATGAGATCTACATGAACAATCTGGACAAGAGTGGGGATAATGAATGGCAAGGTTCGAGGGAAAGAGAGCTTAGGGGAGCAGGAGATCCCAGCTGGATCAAGAATAGAAAGGGAGAACAAGGAATAACAGACCATGATGAATGATGACCACATGAACACAGGAAGAAGCAAAGTGCTAGAGAGGTCCCCAGAAATCCACAAAGATACCTCCACAATAGACTACTGGCAATGGTCAAGAGAAAGCCCGAACTAACCTAGTATGGTGATCAGATGGCCAAACACCCTAACGGTTGTGCTGGAACTTTCATCCAATAACTGATGGAAGTGGATGCAGAGATCCTCGGCCAGGCTCCAGGTGGAGCTCCAGGAGTCCAATTGTCAAGAAAGAGGAGGGATTGTAAGAGTGTGAATTGTTGAGACCAAGATTGGAAAAAGCACAGGGACAAATAGCCAAACGAATGGAAACCCATGAATTATGAACCAAAAGCTGTGGAGCTCCCAGCTGGATCAGGCCCTCTGGATAAGTGAGATAATTGAATAGCTTGAACTGTCTGTGAGGCACCCAGGCAGTGGGACCTGGACCTGTCCTTAGTGCATGAGCTGGCTGTTTGGAACCTGGGGCTTACGCAGGGACACTTTGCTCAGCCTGGAAGGAGGGGACTGGACCTGCCTGTACTGAATCTACCAAGTTGAGCTGAATCCACAGGGGAATCTTTGCCCTGGAGGAGATGGGAATGGAGGGGAAGGGCTGGGGGGAAGGCAGGGGCGGGGGCGGGAAGGGGGAGGACAGGGGAATACATGGCTGATATGTAAAATTAAAACACAAATATAATAATTAAAAAAAAAGAAAAGAAAAAACATTTGGGTGGAGCTGGGGATGTGGCTCCATGGGCAGTCAGTGTTTGTGTCCAAGCAGAGGGACCTGAGTTCAGATCTTCAGAACCAAGTAAAAGCTGAGTACAGCTGCACAGGATTGTAATCACAGCTTTGTGGGGCAGAGGCAAAGATCCTGAGGGCTCACTGGCATTCAGACTAGTAAACAGAGAGGCTTGGTGATAGAACCTATCTCAAAAAGGCAAAGCAAAGTGTTTGAGGCTGACATCAGTCTCTGGCTACCACATGCACAGGCATGAATGAGTGCACCCATATACACGTGTCCATATACACATTGCATCCTCCCACAACTCACATATCCACATATACACATGTATGCATGCATGTACATGTACACAAATATTTGGGCAGCTTATATCTACAATTCTGTTGGTTTCTGATATGCAGTCCTGTTTTGACAAATGGAAAGCAAGACCTGAACTTCAAGAGCCATCATAGACTATGCTCATAGAGCTTATGGTAGTTTTCCTGTGAATGTAACACAATTCTTGACAAGAGCAACTTGAAGAAGGCTTTGTTTTGGTGTGCACTTGGATGGTGTAGTTAATCACGGTAGGAGAAATCATTAAAGCAGGATCGGCACTGGCTATGGATTTAGACGTGTGTAGTAGTTAGTATCATTGTATCCACAACTGGCTTTTCAGTTCAGCTGTAGAACTATGCCGCCTGAATTCAGGATGGGCCCTCCCCCCGCAGCTTGACCTCCCTGAAAATGCCTTTGTAGACACACCAGGAGGTTTGTCTCTGAGGGTATTCTAAATTCCATGTAATTGACAAGATTAGCCATCACAGTGCTTAACTTAGCAATTCACTGCTAGATCACCATGGTAACAATAGAACATTTTGAGAGGCAAGGAAGCACAGAGGCTGCCTTGCACAGAATCTGATGAAATATGTCCAGCCCCTCTCTCTCCAGAATACAGCACAGAAGAACTTGTACATAATTAATGTAAAACACTGAGGCATGATGATTTTCTCAAGACTGGACTACATGCTCCTTAGCAAAAGCTTTGTGGTCTCCACAGTAAGAACACTTGAGTCTGTCTAGATTCATCCTTTATGACAGTTGATTAAGATCACACACTGTGTATACTGACTATGAATGTTTTCTTTTTCAGCTATTTAAGAAAAACAGCCAGTGTCTGGGTAAACAAGAGAAAAGGTTTTTGAATAACTTAAAGATAAACCCCCTTTTTTCTAATACAGAGAAATCAAAGCAGTAAATTCAGTTTGTGAATTCAATAGGAGAATTACTTAACTTTTCCCTTTATACATCATTTTTATTTGTGTGTATATGATTACTGTCTGAAATCAAAATATTGATACATTGTAACAGTACTTTGATGCATTGTAGTTTAGTCTTAATAAAAAAAATTCATTGACTCTTGCTGATGACAATTTTATTTCATATTTATTTCGTAGGTTTTGAATAAGGTACATATATAATAATAAATTCAGCTTTCTTGGATTAGAAAGCAAAACATAGAGCTATAAATGCCGACATTTCTTTACAATTGAGCTGGGGAAATGGCTCAGAAGTTCAGAGCAGTGGCTGCTCTCTTAGGAGACTAGGGCTCAATTCCCAGAAACCAGATGGCAGCTCACAACTGTCTGTAACTCCAGTTCTAAGGGATATGATGCCATCTTCTGGTTGCCATGGACACCATGTGCACACAGACATCCATGCAGTCAAAATACCCAACCAACATGGAGAATGATGGAATGGCACCACCCAGAAGAATGGAGAAATATGAAGCTCACAGAATAGACACCCACTGTGCCCTGCCACATCATCTACCACTTTCTGGTTGGAGATCCTCCTAGGCCTGTATTTCCCCCACAGATTACTTTAAATTATGTTCCAGATCTGAGTTATGCTAAATATTGGTGGAAACTGTGTACACCTGTGCTTCTCTGTGGGCTGTTCCTGCCTGACATACTCCAGGAGTATTTGGAGCTCTAATGAGGTTGTTTATCTGTAATTGGTCCCTATAGGGAACCTGCTGCAACACTGCATCCAATCTAAGCTATTTCCAGTCATTTGCTTGAAATGTCACTTGACATTATATATTACAGACCCTGCGGAAAAGATGCTTCATGTACTATAAGGTAGATTTGCAGTCAGATGGCCACATTTCAAGCCTGTCTTCCACCTGTCAGTTACCCCTACTGGTGCCCTTGGTGTCAACTGACCACAACAGGTCGATTTCTCTGAGCAAAGACGCAGCACAGCCATCCAAGACAAAAATATCTAGCTACAACCTGTAATCTCAGTTTCCTCAGTATTTGATCTTGGACAAGCCAATCTTTAGGAGCTTCAGTAATTTACTTAATAGGGAAAATCCACAGGCTTTCCAACCACAGGTACCTGTTGTGGGGGTGCACTGAGATGTGGGGTGAACCAAAATGTGCACTTGAAAAGGGGTGGAGAAGAATGTTTTCAAAGCTGAGCTTTATCCATTCTTACAGATCCCAGGGCACTGAGGCACTTGGTGAGATAAAAACCTGTGGATACTGATTACTTCAGACTTTGTCGTCTCCAGTCAGTTGGATTAATTTGAGCCCTTCATGTATGAACAGGATTTTTACCTGCTTTTGTTCTACTTTGTGATGTGATGTAGTGACATCATGCAGCTCTTTTGACTCTCATTTTAATTCCTGGCCTTTTCATTTCATTGGCTATTCTTCAATTTCCCTGTTGTGGGCTGACATCTTTCAATCTGTGTTCTACCTGTATTCTTGGCTTTTAAGTTTCTTTGGATTCTTCTACTATGTTTTCCTCTTCCATGAGGTCTTTATTTTGTTTCTCTGTTATGACTATTCCATTCCTTTTTTTTCTTCATGTATTTCTTTTTTGTCCTTTCCTGTCTCATGAGCTGTAGTCTTCACTACAGATGGCATGTCTCTCTGCTATGTTCTTTCATTGGCTTATATTCAAGGTGGCCAATCATACACTTATTGTACCTTTGAAACAGTTTTTCTTTTACATTAAATAACTTCCAGTCTGTCTGGAATTGTTCATCTTCTCTCCCAGCTCTCAGTGGAAGTGGTGCAGTCCTGAGTTCATGTGTTAGGAGTGTGTGGAATCATCTCAATTATCTTTTTTTCCCTAAGATTATGGCAGATCTCCTGTATTAGAATTAAGATAACCACTTCTATAAAAGGGAGAATTTTGACTCTCTCTCTCTCTCTCTCTCTCTCTCTCTCTCTCTCTCTCTCTCTCTCTCTGTGCATATGTATGCATATACAAGTTTGTACATGCAGAGCAAAAAAACCAAAAAACCAAAAAACCAAAAAACAAAACAAAACCCAACACTTCAGATGTCTTCCTGGTTTTCCCTTCACCTTATCTTATGAGCCAGGGTTTCTCACTGAACAGGAAGCTTGCCATTGTGACTAGGCTGACTGGCCAGTAAATTACAGGGGTCTGCATTTCTCTTTCCTCCATACTGGAATTTCAGGCACACAGGACCGTGTCTGGAGTTTACAAGGACATTGGGCATTAAAACCGAGGTCTTATTACTTGTACAGCAAACATTCTTACCCACTAAGTCATCTCCCATGCACAACTTTATCGTATTTATTTATTTATTTAATCTGATAAGGGATATCAGAAAATGTCCAAATTTGACCATTTTCTCACATTTTTGAAGTCCTGTGCCATCTGTAAAAGATACAACTTGAATGAATTTTTTTGAGTCTTCTCTACAATTTCTCTGACTCTCCTATGGTATATGTCTTCAAATGTTAGCACAGTAATCATAATCACCATACTTGTTCTACATAGGAACTTACCCATCTGTTTTCTTTCTTGGTTTGATTGTGTACCACTAGGAATTCCACTCCTCTTATTACTGCTTCTCTGTCCTCATGCTATTATACACTATGAGTATAATTCCATGCTCTGAGCTCCGTTTCCACTCTAGTGTATTTGCTCCTCTTGTTTGTATAGACCTACTAGTAGCAAGAATGGAGTTGTGTACTCCTTCCATAACTTCTCTGGAAGAAGCCCATTGCTTTCTCTGGCCCTTAACCACTTTTTAGCTGAAGGTCTCGTGAAAATTAGCATCACACCCACACCTTCCTTCTTTGATGTATTCATATACTTTGTTTTTGTATATTGGATACATTCTGATATAATCCATGAAGGCTGAGGCCCAGATGGTGATGGTGGCTTGGTAAGGTTCTATGAGAGAGTCTGAGATATTGGTGGAATGAGAAGCTGAATGCAAATTTAGAGACTAAAATGAGTATCAGTTCCTTTACAATTAGAAAAGCTTGATTATTAATATTATCTGAGACAGAAGGATTTAAATTTGATAACACATCTACCATTTTCTTTCATTTATTAATCTGACTTGTCTAGAAACAACATATTCTATGAATATGCATAAACAAAACAGGAGGTTTGGAAAGGAAGGGTATTTTGACATTTATAATCTTTTGTCTTCCATATTTTATCTGCATTGTCACTTATGGTGAAGTGATCCAAGCTTTTTAACATTCAAAGCCGAGAGTAAAGGAAAAATGATCAATATCCCATCAGGATATAGCACCTGTGTATGAAACTTGTGTGAGTCTAAACACATAACCAGATGCCTTCTTTGCAATGAATATATTTAGGATTACTAAGAAATACTGATTCAAAAATCAAGATAAAGTCAAATGAAGCACAATATTTAAGAAAAAAGGAAGTCTTTACTGGGAGTCCATCCAGGGCCTCATACATGCTACGCAAACCCTCTCTCTCTGAATCATGTTTCCAGGACTCATCTTTTTCTTATTTTGAGATAAGCTTGTCTGTATGCTTTGACTGTATTATCCAATACAAATATTTTCTGGACAATAAAAGTAACGTGTTGCATTAAAAAATTGGCACTCTAGATCCTTTGTTTCCCAATTCAACCAGGTGAACCTGAAAGTTATTTTAGTAAGTATTTGTACTGGTTTTTCTCATCATTATTCTCTGACCACTAGTACTCTCACTGTTTCAGACTCATAACTATGTCACATGTGATTTATAGCAGACAGTAAGGTTCAGGTAGGTGACTGCCAACACTACACCTTCCTCTATAAAGGTATTTAGCCTCTGTGGGGTTTGATGCAGGAGAAGATGGCAATTCTAGAACCAGTCCAGTGTAGAAGCAGCGGGGTGGGAGGCACAATCACACTTTTTACTTATTTGTAAAAGAAACTGAATGGGACAATTAAGAAAAGGGTACATTATAACAATAAGCTCAATAATTCTTGTGTACAGCATTGCTGTGCAAGGTCAAAGGCTCTGGGATAGGATGTACTGTCTATTCAGTGTAATTTGTCCCTCCATAGGAGGAAGATAAATTCAACGAGTTTGTACCTAGCCTCGGGGAAATGTCCAAGGGTGCTTCTCTCTTTCTGGTCTCTTAGGGAATGAGCCATCAGAATGGGATTCAGAGAATGCTGTGTCTGTCTGTCTTCCCTCCACTTTCTCTGTAACCAAGAAAAGAGGAATCCTCTTCTCTTTAATTTTATTTTCTTCATTTCCTCTATCCCTTCCCTCCATTTTCCTTCCTCTCCTTTCCCTCTTATTACCTAGTATCTACCAATTATCTATTCCCTTAATATGTATCATCTATCAACTTATATGGTGATTGATTCTTTTTAAAGGATTCTGTCTTGATTCTCTTTAGCAGATGATTATTTAAGAAGACTTTTTCAGCATCACCTTCAAGTATATGGGTTCTGCCATCCTAAGCTACCCTGTTAATATTATGATAAAGTATCCTACAGATATTAAAGATTCTCATCTTCATTGGCTGTTAACATATCTAACACACTATATTTTGTTTTATTATAATTCATAAAAGTGATCATGCTCAATAATCTGAGGATCTCATGACACCAGCATTACAAATTAACTCTGATGGCGAGGAAATTGAGAAAGTTTAGAAGTTCAATGCATAATAAATAAAAAACTATATAGTGTTTTGAATTTGTATTTAACTTGTCTTTTTTATTAATGTTTTAGTAATAATACAAAATAACGAGTTTCATTATGGAATTTTTTATACATTTGCATCATTTCACTTTGCTCACATTTACCTTTACTAACTTATCTCTTCTGCCCTTCACTGGGCCATTTCCTCTACAAATAGTCCCTCCCCATTCTGATTGCGACACACTGACACACAGACAAAGACACAGACACAGATACACACAGACAGACAGACAGACGCAGAAAGACTCACACAGATACACACACAGAGACAGACAGAAAGACACAGACACAGACTCACACACACACACAGAGACAGAGACAGACACAGTCACACAGACTCACACGGATACACACAGACAGATAGACACAGAGACAGACATTCAGAGACAGATAAAAAAAAGAGAATCTAGATTGTACATGTGACAGGAAACATGATACTTGGTCTAGCTTTCTTCCTCACTCCTCTGGCTCTTTGCTTCTTTCTTTTCAAGCTTTTCCTTATGAAATTATTCCACTTTCTACATTCAGATCAGATATATTTTCTTTATTGAAAAAAAAAATACCATATTTGCCTTTCTGAGTTTCTGTCTTAATTGCTTTTGAAATAATCATCTCCAGTCCCATATATTTTTTGCAAATGATGTGATTTCATTATTCTTCATGGCTGAATACAACTCTCCTGTGTGTGTAGGATGTAGTTCAGGTGATTTTTTCTTTAATTTGTGAGTCCATTATATTTTCTGGATATGAATCTCACTCTCTATACTGTCTTAACTCTTCTGGTTGTTTCCTTCTCTGTGCTGAGCCTTTGAAGTTCACAAATCTCATTTTTCAACTCTTGCTATTGTTTATTGAAATATTAGAACCTTATCGGGAAGTTCTTGCTTATACCTACATCTTGAAATGTTTTATTTATAGTTTTCTCTATCATTTCTGGTTTGAAGTACTACATTCAGATCTTCGATCCATTCTGAATTGCTTTTTGTGCAGGGCCAGAGATACAGATCTGTTTTTATTCTTGCACATGTGGACTCAGTTTTCACAATACCATTAGCCAAAGAGGCTGTTTTTTCTTGGATACATGTATCCAACACCATTGTCACATCTTAGTGACTGTAGCTGTGTGAGATCACTTTGGGGCCCTCCACTGTATCTATTGGCCTACACATCTGTTTTCCCAGCCCATGCTATTTTTGTTACAATGGCTCTAAAGAATGTTTGGACATCTGCTATTGTGATACTTACAGCATTGATTTTTTCCCCCCTTAGGATTATTTTTGTCCATTCAGGGCCTTTTTTGGTTACATATAAATGTTAGGACTTTTTTTTTTTCAGTTCTGTGAAGAATGTCTTCTGGATTTTGATGGGAATTGTATTAAATGTGTCATGCAGCCATTTTTACAGTATAAATTCTGCAAGTGAACCTCAGAGGCATTTTAATCTGTCATCTTCAATATCTTTTGTTGGTATTTTAAAATTTCATTGTAGAGGTCCTTTATTTGCTTTGTTAGGTTTAACTCTAATGGGTTTCTAAAAAAAAAAAAAAAAATAAAATAAAAAGGATTCTGAATGGCACTGTTTTTTTTTATTTCATTCTCAGCATGTTCATTATTGTTTTACAGGAAAGTACTGATCTTTATAATTTAATTTTGTATCTTGCTATATTGCTGAATGTTGCTTTCATCAGACAACAGAATATCCTACTGAAGACTTTAGTCTTTTAATTATAGGATCATGTCATATATCAGTAGGGATTATTTGACTTTTTCCTTTCTATTTGAATATATTGTAATTCTTTTGCTAGCTTTATTTATGTAGCTAAAACTTCAATCACTATACTGAATAAGACAGGAGACAATGGATACTCTTATTTCATTCAAGATTTCAAAGAAGAAGCTTTATATTTTCCTTATATAATACAAGGTTTGAAATAGGTGTTTTGTTTATAGCCTTTATGACTTTAAGGCATGCTTCTACTATATCTTACTGCTTCAAGGCTTTTATCATAAAAAGATGTTGGATTTTGCTAAAGATCTATTCTGAATCCTTTAAGATCATGATGTGACTTCTATTCTTGAACCTATTTGTGTTATGTATTATATGTATTATGTTCATTGATTTGTGCATGATTCAGGGTTTGGATTATTCTTGTTTCTCTAAGACATTGCAGGATATATCAAAGGCAATGTTAAGAGTGAAATTTATTCCTGGGGGTGTCTCTATGAAAATTCAGTGTGATCTCAAATAAACAACTTAAAGAGATAATGCAATATTTGTAATTCAAAAGGTATGAAACATTATTCACTCTGCTGGAGAGGAGTGACTGTTGATGTTAAACCGTGTGCTAGAACTCTGACCTTCTCAGGTTTTGCAGTAGCAAACCTATCATCATATAGGCAGATCCAGAATTCAGTCCATCTGCTCTTCTCAGACTCAGGGCTATTCAACTCCGCAGTTATCCTCAGAAGAGGTCATGTCTTTACTGGCTGGAGGGCTTCCACTTCTAGTGTCCTTCCTGTGCCTGCTCTGATCTGCCTGCCACCTGTTCTTTTCAGATTGTCACCATTATGTCCTCCCGCTTTGTAAGGATCACTTTGGGGGCTGACTTTCATCCTGAATCATGGCTAGTTGACTTCAGGCTCTCTGACTTACAATTGTTCCTTTCTCTCAGTCTTCCAGAACAGCTCAGTTGTAAGCAGCAGATTCTCTTCACGATGGTGGCCACCCCACGTATCTCTGAGTAGGGTTGGACATAACACAAATACACAGTGAAGCTGAACTCTGCTATTAACCTATCCCACTAAAAGAGTCACTCTCTGACCAACACCCACAACTATGTCTGGAGCTTGTGAGACTTAATGTTTAAGTGAGGTCTCTGCTTTCTTGACTCCTGCCTGGAAGTCTTGTGGCTGGAATAATGTGCTGACTCTTTCCTTTCATGTGATTCCTTTCTCTGTGCTTTGCTGCTTCCTTCCTTTTCCTTTGTGCTGTCTCACACTCCTTCACTTTTCGGTCTTCGGATCTGAGTCTGTGTTTTATTTTCCTGACTATTGTCTTTCACCACATCACACAGAAGTAGCTTCTAATCAGACACCTTACTTGGAAGTCCTGGAACATTTTACTTTCCGATTTGTATTATTCAATGAATAATACAGAATGTTTTATATAATTCCCCAAGTATTTCAAGCATGAGTATTTGTAATGTCAACAATGAAAAATACCAGTATTTGTTACTTATAAAAGTTCAATGATTGTATCCATAATAGAAGTTGATTCATTCATTGCTAGTCCTAAAAATGACCAGGCAAGAGAGCCATCATTACAGTTTACAGGGAGGATGCTGAAACAGAAGAATGGCTAGGCAAAATACAAAATGTTAATGGGTGAGACTTAAGTTCAGACCTAGATAGATCAGTCACATAATTCAGTTTTGGTTTCTTGCACACCATCTCTAACACAGTAATTTTGGGTAGTAACTTTGCCACATATCTGAGGATATCTTTTAACATTTCAAATGAACATTATTCTTATTTTCAGTGGCTTATAAAATGCTTACAATGAATCAGGCCTTCTTTGAACAGTCTACAGTTGGAGATTCATTTCATTCTTATAATTTCTTATGAGCTTACAGTAGGTAGGGCATTATGAACAGAGAAATCAGATAGGTTTTCTTTTCTTTTCTTTTCTTTTCTTTTTTTATCATCTAAGACCTCTGGAAATCAAAGCCTGTGACATAGGCTGGAAGGCACATACTTCCCAAGGACTCAAACTCAGAAATCCCCAGTGTGACCCATGGCTTCAGAACCCTTGCTTCACTTATCTCTTCTGAGAAGCTGTATTCTCAGTGTTGCCTCTCTGAGGCTAAAGTGAAGAAAGATTCACTGTTGGTTCATTTTCCTATCCCAAAGGATATTGCACAGAGTACGAACTCAGTATATTCATAAATGTTTATATGCCAATTCCTTTTTAAAGTGTCTGAAGTACTAAAGAAATCCAAATAACCTTAGTTGCTGTGAGCATGAAATATGCTTACCACAGCCATGGCTTTAATCTCATACAGGACTTGATACTCATATAGTTCATTTTTGTTTCTCTTTGTGTTTCCTCACAATGCTCAACAAAATCCTTAAAGAACCTTCACACATAATGAAAGAGTGGACTAGGAAGGTATAATCCTTGCTTTTGAATCAGTTACAAGGTCATTTTTAATTTTTGCCATACCACCATTCTACCACTACTCAGTTTACATTTTCTAGTGGTTGTAACTTCTGTTGGGCTGGTGTTTGCCTGATTAGTAGACACATACCTCCACACTATGGTAGAAAGTAAACTAGACATAAGACTTTGGACTTACTAAGAGAGGATAGATAATTGTGTATTTATTCTAAAATTCCCAGACACAAATGGACTGGACATTGTGAATGTAATCCTTACTTGATAATTGTCCTTATTTTATAAAGTTTTACTATGTTAAAGTTAAAAATCTTTCATTTTTAATTAGACAAAAGGGGGAAATACTGTGAAATATTAGTTGAAGATGTGTTGAATTCATTTATGCCGCGGAATATTTGTTGAATGATGAAAAATGTTGCATTCTTTTAGGTTGCATTTGTTCAACTCTGTGAATCTGTGTTATTTGTCTGCCTAAAACACCTGATTGATCCCATAAAGAGCTGAATGTCTAATAGCTAGGCAGGAGAGGGATAGGCAGACTTCCAGGTAAAGAGAATAAATCAAAAGAGAAAAAGTGAAGGATGAGAAAAAAGAGGGTGTGAGAAAAGGAGGAGACAGGACATCATGGGCCAGTCACTCAGTCATACAAGTCATGGAATAAGAAGTAAACAAAGGTATATAGAATACAGAAAGATGAAATCCCAGAGGCAAAAGGTAGATGAGATAATTTAAGTTACAAAAAGTTGGCTAGAAATAAGCCAAACCAAGGCCAGGCATTTTATAAGAAAGACGTCTCTGAGCTGAGTGGTAGGCCCCTCAAAGAGCCAAAGGGTTACACACACACACACACACACACACACACACACACACACACACACAGTACCCATTTCCACTTTGGTAGCATGCAGAGTACCTCCCTGTTTCAAAGATTCTAGGACATAGGGGTAAAGACTCTCTATAGGCACCAGTGAGACTTCTCCAGGGTCAATGAGCTATGTAGATATTGTCTTCAGCCAACAACTCAGTGAGATGTAGCCCAATCCCCATATTGTAATCTTCATTTGGTAAAAAAAAAAAAAGAAAGGTGGCTAGTTGAGGCTTTGTTTTCCTTGTTATTTGGCAATTTTATGTAGATGATCTTTATATGTGTATGTATTTTATGAAGCTTCTACTGTATTAGGTTTTCATACTACTTGTTTTCATACTGATGGCCCTCGATTTTAGCTGTCTGTTCTAATATTCTATCCCTCATCTCCCTCTTCTCTCCCACTCACCACTTGATCCTCCCTTTCTACTCCCCACTCTTCCATAACTATTCTATTTTCCTTTCTTAGGGAGATCTAGCCTCCTCCCACCCAGGTTCTTACTCTATAACTTAACCTTTGTGATTCAGTGGACTTTGGCTTGGTTATCACTAACTAATTTGCTAATATCCACATATTAATGAATAGATAACATTATTTGTTCTTTCTGTGTCTGAGTTTCTTCAGTCAGGATGATGTTTGTTCTACTGCCATCCACTTAACTAGATACGTTCATGTTTTCATTCTTTTAAATGGTGGAGCAATGAATAGTCTACTATGTAAAGGTACCATATTTTTTTTATCCATTCTTTTGTTGAGGGACAAATAGGTTGTTTCCAATTTCTGGATGTTATGAATACAGCAGCAATGAACATGGTTGAGCAAATGTTTCTTTTGGAGGATAGGGTATACTTTGGTTATATGACTAAGAGTGGTGTAGCTGGATCTTGAGGTAGATTGATCTCCATCTTCCTGAAGAACCAACATACTGATTTTCACAGAGGCTGTATGAGTTTGTGCTCCCACTAGCAATAAATGGTTGTTTTTCCTACTCTACATCTTCACAGGAATAAGCTGTCATTAGTTTTGTTGATCTTAGCCATTCTGACAAGTGTAAGATGAAATCTCAAAGTCGTTTTGATTTGCATTTCCTTGATGGCTAAGGCTGTTGCACATTACTTTAAGTGTTTCTCAGCCATTTGATTTTCTTATTTTCTGAATTTTGTTTAGATCTGAGCCCACTTTTTAAAGCTGGGTCATTTGTTTTCCTGTTATCTGTTTGTTGAGTTCTTTATATGTTTCAGAATATAGCTTTCTAATCACATAAGCAGTTGGTAAAAATCTTTGCCCATTCTGTAGGCTGGCACTTTATTCAAATGATGATGTCATTTAGCATTCAGAACCTTTCAGTTTCATGAGGTTCCATATATTAATTATTGACCTCAGAGCCTGTGACAACAGTGTTGTTTTCAAAAAGTATTTTCCTATGCCAATGAGTTCAATAATATTTCCTGCTTTCTCTTCTTTCAGGTTCAGTGTATCTGGTTTTATTTGAAGTCTTTGATCCATTTGTAGTTGAGTTTTATGCCTGGGTTGATAAATATGGGTCTGTTTGCATTCTTCCAAATGCAGCCATTCAATTTGACCATTACCATTTGCCGAAGATGCTGTTTGTTTTTACCGTGTATATTTCTGGCTTCTTATGAAAAACAAAACAAAACAGGTGCACATAGGTGTATAGGTGTGTGGAATTATTTCTGGCCCTTGAATTCTAGTCCATTGATCAGCATGTCTGTTTTTGTGCCCAGTACTGTGCTATTTTTATTATTATAGGTCTGTATTAAAAAATGACATATGAGGATGGTGAGAACTCTAGCAGTTCAGGAAGGGTTTTAGCTATCCTGGATATTATGAATATACATATGAAGCTGAAGATTATCATTTCAAATTCTCTGAGGAATAGTGTTGGAATTTTGATGGGGGTTGTATTGAATTTGTAGTGGCTTTTGGTAAGTTTGCCATTTTTTACTGTATTAACCTTACCAATCTTTCCATCTTTTGATATCCTCTTCAATGTCTTAAAGTTTTTATCATGCAAGTCTTTCACTTACTTGGTTAGAAGTATCCCCAAATATTTTGTATTATTTGAATCAACTGTGAAAGCTGTTTTTTTCCCTGATTCCTCTCTTAGTTCCTTTGTCAGTTTGTATATAGGGAGGCTACTGCTTTCTGTTAATTAATTTTTTATTTCAGTATGATGCTGAAAATGTTTATTAGTTGCAGGAATTTCTCAGTGGATTATTTAGCATCACTGATGTATATTATCATACCATCTACAGATAAGGATAGTTTGACTTTTTTTTCCCCCAAAGTGTATCCCCTTCATCTCCTCCAGTTATCTTATTGCTTTAGCTAAAACTTCAAGTACCATATTGAATAGGGTGGACAACCTTGTTCCTGATTTTAGTGGAATTGTTTTGACACATTTAAATTGATGTTGGCTATGAGTTTTCTGTAAGGTTCCTATATTATGCTTAAGTATGTCCTTTGTATCCCTAATCTCTCTATGACTTTTATCATTATGGGGTGCTGGATTGTGTCAAAGTCCTTTTCAGCATCTAATAAGATGATTATGTGGCTTTTGTCTTTCAGTGGAGTACATTTATCAAGTCACATATATTGAGCCATCCCTGCATCTCTAGGATGAAGCATACTTGATCATAGTGGATGATCTTTGTGATGGTTCTTGAATTTGGTTTTCAAGTATTTTATTGAGAATTTTTATATCTATGTTCATAATAGAACTTTATAATTCTCTTCCTTTGTTGGTTTTTTATGTGGGTTGGGTGTCAGGGTAACTGTGGCCTCATAAAAAAAAATTGAGCAAGGTCCCTTCTGTTTCTCTTTTGTGAAATAATTTCAAGAGTATTGGTATCAACTCTTTTTGAAACTGTGATAAAATTCAGTGCTGAAACCATCTGGCTCATTGTTATTTTTGATTGGAAGACTTTTAATTATCACTTACATTTCACTAGGGTTTATAGGTCTGTTTTCATTGTTTACCTGGTCTTGATCTAACTTTCATGAATACTTTTTGAAGAAAATTATCCACATCTTGTAGATTTTCCAATTTGGTGGAGTATAGGTTTTAAAAGTATGTCCTTAGAATTCTCTGGATTTCCTCTGTGTCTGTTGTTGTGTCCTCCCTATTATCTTTAATTTTTAAAATTTGGATCTTCTCTCTCTACCTTTTAGATAATTTGAATAAAAGTTTGGCAATTATACTAATTTATTCAAAGAATCAACTATTTCTTTCATTGATTCTTTGTTTTGATTTTTTGTTTGTTGTTGTTTTTAATTTGTTTCATCCCTGAGTTTGATTATTTCATGTTGTTTATTCCTTTTTATGCTATTTCTTCCTTTTGTTCTAAAGAGTTCATGTTTGCTGTTACATTGCTAATATGAAATCTCTCCAGTTTTTTTTATGTAAGCACTTAATGCTATCATCTTGCCACTTAGAATCACCCTGACTGTGTCCCATAAGTTGGGGTATGCTGTGTTTTCATTTTCATAAACTCTAGAAAGTCTTTAATTTTCTTCTTTATTTCTACCTTTAACCAGTAGTCATTCAATAGAGAGTTGTTTAGTTTCCATGAGTTTGTAGGCTTTCTGTTTTTGCTGACACCCAGTTTTAATCTGTGGTGGTCAGAGAGGATACAGGGTGCTATTTAACTTTTCTTGTATCTGTTGAGACTTGCTTTGTGTCTGAATATGTAGTCAGTTTTGGAGAAAGTTCCATGAGGTACAGCAAAGAAAGAATTTTCTTTGGTGTTTGAGTGAAATGTTGTGTAGATATCTGCTAGGACAATTTTGTTTTTAACATCAGTTAGCTCCAGTATTTCTCTCTTTAGTTTTTGTCCAAATGACCCTTTTGTTGGTGAATTTGGATTATTTAAGTCACCCACTATCCTTGTATGAAGGCCAATATGCTATTTAAGCTATAGTAGTGGTTTTTTTTTAAATAATGAACTTGGATGCCATTGTATTTCTTGTATAGATGGTAAGAATTGCAATGCCCTCTTGGTGGATGTTTTTCCTTTGATGAGTATGTAGTGTCCTTCTGTATCTCTTGTGATTGGTTTTGGTTTGAACTCTATTTTGCCAGATATTGAAAGGATTACACCTGCTTGCTTCTTAGGCCTGTTTTTGTAGAATATCTCCTTGTTGTTAAGGAGTATTGCTTGGATGTAGCACAAGGATGGATCCTTTCCTGACATCCATTCTCTTAGTCTGTATCCTTTTGTGGGGTAATTGAAACCATGATGTTGAGAGATGTCAATGAGCAGTGTTTGTTGATTCCTGTTAAAATTTTTTGCTATGGTGTGTGTGTGTGTGTGTGTGTGTGTGTGTGTGTGTGTGTGTGTATGCCTGTTCCCCATTTTTGACATTATCTGGGATTATTTGTTCTATGTGTTTTGTGGGATATAGTTAATCTCTTTAGGTTGGAGTTTATCTTCTAGTATCTTCTGTAGGACTGGATTTGTAGATAGATATTGCTTTATTTAGTTTTTATCATGGAATGTCTTATTATTTTTTGTCTATTGTGATTGAAAATTTTGCTAGGTATAGTAATCTAGACTAGCATCTGTGGTTTCTTAAAGTCTGTAAAATGTCTGTCCAGGCCCTTAAGGCTTTTAAAGTCTCCATTGACAAGTCAAGCATTACTGTAATAGGTTTGCCTTTATATGTTACTTGGCCTTTTTCCTTTGCAGCATTTAATATTTGTAGCTGGAAGATTTCCTGTGTCCTAGCTGGCCAGCAGTTGGGACAAATCTCTCCCACTAGCATCCCTAAAGTAAACACCCAGAGGCTTATATTAATTATAACTGTTTGGCCATTAACTCAGGCTTATTACTGACTAGCTCTTACACTTAAATTAACCCATACTTCTTATCTATGTTTAGCCACATGGCTTGGTACCTTTTAACAGTTCTTCCTTGTCATCTTGCTTCCTCTCTGTCTGGCTGGTGACTCCTGACTCATCCCTTCCTCTTCTCAGAATTCTCCTTGTCTGCTTGCCCTGCCTATATTTTTTGTCTCGCTACTGGCCAATCAGCATTTTATTATCAATCAATCAGAGCAACACATATTCACAGCATACAGAACACCACACAGCAAATATTCTTTCTTTGCTGTTCTTTATGTTTAGAGTTTTGATTATTACATGCCAAGAGGACTTAATTTTCTGGTCTAATTTATTTGGTGTTATGCATGTTTCTTGTACCTTGATAGGCATCTCTCTCTTTAATTTAGGGACATTTTCTTCTGTGATTTTGATGAAAATATTTTCTGGGCCTTTGAACTGGCTTTCTTTTCCTTTCTCTATATTATTTTTAGATTTGGTCTTTTCATCGTATTCCAGATTTCCTATATTTTTATGATTGAAAATTTCTAGATTCAACATTTTCGTTGACTGAGGTTTCCATTTCTTCTATTGTGTCATCAACACCTAAAGTTCTCTCTTCTATTTCCTGATCTCTTGTATTGTTAGTGAGGTTTATATCTCAGTTTCCTGTCTGAGTTCCTAAAACTTTTTTTCTTTTTCTTTTCTTTCTTTCTTTTTGTTTGTTTTAAGACAGGATTTCTCTGTGTAGTATTGGTAGTCCTGGGCATCTTGGAACTTTCTCTGTAGACCAGACTGCCCTTGAACTCACAGAGACTCACCTGCCTCTGCCTCCTGCATTGTGAGATGAAAAACATGGCTTGTTCCTAAAATTTTCATTTCCATATTTCCCTCTGTTTTGGTTTTCTTTATTGATTCTATTTCCATTTTCTGGTCTTGAACTGTTTTATTTATTTATTTAAGGGAATTATTCATTTCCTCTTTAAGGACTTCTATCATGTTTACTAAGGACATTTTCTTGTGCTTCAGCTAAATTGCTGTTCTCAGGGCCTATTGTCGTATGGTTGCTGGTCTGTAACGGAGACATTGTCCTGGTTCCTATTGGTTATATTTTTAGGCTGGCATCTTGGCATCTAGGTTTGGGAAGATTGTAATTCTAGATGCTGATATCTGATCTTATCTTTGTTAGGTAGGTGTTTTGTTCCCTGGCTTCTGTTGTATTCTCTGGTTCTTAGCAGAGTGTGGTGGTTGTATGTTGCCTGGTAAGAAATTTTTCTGGGATCTTGATAGGCATAGTCATTGGGGTTCCAGGTAAAATGTGTTTCTGGGTATTGGGAGCAGACATATAGGTATAGGGATGGGCTGGTAACAGGGGCTGTGTGAATTTACAGGAGGAAGGAATGGAGCATGTTCTACCAGGGTCTACTAGTCCCTTGGGAATGGGAACAGATAATGAGGAGAATTAACAACAGAAAATTTGCTACAGAACTGTGGATGAGACTGGGGGATTGACTATGGTAGAGAGAGAGAAAGGCAAAAAGGAGAGAGAGTCAAGATAGGAAGCTTAGCTTCCTACTTTGCTGGCCTACTTGCTTCTTGCCCTCCAGTCTCTTAATGGAGCATGTGAGCTCCAAAATGTGCTAGTGTTTCCCCTAGATTCCTGACACATTATTCCTTAACCCACTTTTAAGACCACCCCCAGCTCTCCATGGTAACAGGGTTAACTGCCTCTTTTCTATTGTTCTTGCTGTTGCTCTGGAATACATAGGTGTAACCAACAGCATTACAGATAGCTGGGTCTATGGGGATAATGTAGCATGCATTATAATGTGGAACCCATGAAACACTTGCCTTGTCATAAGAACAATTCCCTTTCTGAGGTAATGGTTATAAGGAACTTGTTCACAGATCAGTGCTTTTATAATGCTGGATTTAGAGTCATTCTTTCAGTCTGGTAAGATAGGTATCTAAACTCTAAGCTGTCAGTTCCAGTGACAATAAAATACTGCTTTTTGTAGGACTCAAGAGTCTCAATATAATCTCCCTGCTCCTAAGACGTTGGTTTGAGATGCAAGAGACCTATTCATGTAGGAGACTAAGTGTCTAAGTCTAAACTGCTAGGAAGTGTAGCTATACCTTGTAGTGGATAGCCATCCCAGCATTGGCCTGGAAGTTCCAACCCCCATTGAGGCTTCGGTAATGGTCACGCCCACAAGGCAGGGCGGAGAAGGAAACGGAAGGCAGAGGATCAAGAGGAGAGCGCGCACTTGGTTCCGGGACCCTGGACGCTGCAGGTAGACCGAGGAGAGTTCTCCAGAGAACACTGCCAGACTGCACTATACCTTTGCCAGACCCTGCAACCTACTCCTTCATTGTAAGTTACACCACAAAATAAACCTCCCTTTTAACTACGTGGAGTGGCCTAAATAATTTCACCAATAATACCTAACAATATGTCTGACCAATTCATGATAACCATTTTCTATTTTGGGCTTTCAAGACAGGGTTTCTCTTTGTAACAGCCGTAGCTGTCCTAGAATTCCTTTTGTAGACAAGGCTGACCTTGAATTCACAGAGATCCGCCTACCTCTGCCTCCTGAGTGCTAGGCTTAAAAGCATAGAGTACCATGCTGATTTCTATAATATTCATTTTTTTCCTACTGGTGGAATATTTTTCATGTCTTGAGATTGCTGAGAGGAGACTGGTATATCTTGCCTACCAGTTCTCCCATCCACTGGGCTGTTCATTTCCCAGTATTTTGGATGTTTTCTGCTGGAATTTGTATCAGAATCATTAATCTTCACAATCAATGCCATTCTGCATACTCATCTGGAAATATTTAAGCCAGACTTTCCTATCTTTTCATTATGTTCCTTTCTGACAACTGAGTTACTAACCAACAAAGCAACCAACCCACTCATCACTACCTAAAGTTCCACAAATAGGAAAATATCAGGACACTTCTCCCCCCCAAAAAATCACTGACCAGATGCATATATTCCAGTATTACCAGTGGTAGTATTTAAGGTCATAGGCCAATTATATTTTTGGGTCAGATGGTATCAGTTTTTCCTATTTGAGAGAATCAATGTAAGAAGCATGAAATTAATATTTTTTTAAAGATTTACTTATTTTAATTTTATATATATGATACATATACAAAAAAATAATTTTTCCTTCATGCATATATGTGCACTATGTGAATGCTTAGTGTCCACAGAGGCCAGAAGGGGGGGATTGTGTCTCCTGGAACTGTAGTTACAAATGACTGAGATGCCATGAAGGTACTGGGTAAAAAATCTAGTAGATCACCAAGTCATCTCTTAAGTTTCAAGATTAGGACTTTGTGGTGGTTTGAAAGAAAATGGTTCCCAAAGGGAGTGGCACTATTAAGAGGGGTGATCTTGTTGGAGGAAGTATGTCACTGTGGGGATGGGCTTTGAGGTCCCTTTTGCTCAAGCTTCCCTGATTGTGACAGTCAGTCGACTTCCTGTTGTCTGGACTCTCAGCTACCTCTCCACCATGTATTCCTGCACTCTGCTATGCTCCCCATTATAATGGTAATGGACTGAACCTCTGAAACTGTAAATGAGCCACACCAATTAAATGTTTTCTTTATAAGAAAAAAAGATACGTATCCTTATAAGCTTCTGGAAACAAATATTTTTTACTTGAATAATAAATATATAAATAATTCTTAATTCCATTCCAAATATCAAAAAACAACATGAGTGTTTAGATGATTATAAAATAAATCAAGATAACTAATCTTTCTTCTGATGAATAAAAAACCATGATTCTTGTATTTCTTTGGATTTTTACACATCATAGTTTTTGAAAATTGCAAATATCCAAACAAGAACAAAAGTAGGAATGTGTTTTTTTTTAAATTTATGTACATATATTTACACTCAGGATGTATCCTTAGGTGAGAGTTATTCTCACTTTTGTATTTATCATTCTCATGACTATTTTATACTACATATGTATACACACATCAAAACCATATATTTCTTTATAAATACCTCATTGTTCTTTGAGTTCTAGAATTATCTCATGTAAAATTGTCTCTAATATTGTCTCACATCATACAGGAGTAATATATTTGGGCAAAACTATCACAGAAGGACAATGCTGCCATCATCTCATCTTATAAATATGAATTCCATCAAGTGATTGGTGATCCATTACCATTTTATTTATGAGCCTGATGCTGTCACCAAAGGCTTTAAATCACCACATCATTGTCAGCATTATGTTGTAATTTACACACCTTAGTGAAACAGTCAAGCAAATGAACATGCCCTACATCCTATAGTTCTCTTTATTGTGTGTGCAATAATATCTAAAATCTACTTTGAGCAAATTTACAGAACCCAATACAGCATAATTAATTGGACTTCTCACACTTTGTAAGCATCTCTGTATTTTCTTACCCAATAGAATGGCAACTTATAGCTTCTAGTCACCACTATCTCTGTCCTTCTAACCACTGTTCTCTTTGTTGCTATATATTTTTCTTTTTTATTGTTCTCGGCTTGTTATTGTTGTTGCCATTAAATTACACATGTGCATCCTTTGTTTTCTGTATTTGACTGATTTTTGTTCTTAGTACAGAATATTCCAGGTTCATTGGCGTTTACACAAGAGGTAGAGACTTTTAATGAAAGGAAGAATGATGTGTGTTGGCATGGATATGAGAGCATTCATATATTGTATACATTACTCAATAAGAAGGAAATTTATTTCCTGAAACATTTCACCAAGCCAGTAATCCAAAAAATACAGCCCACAGTCTTTTCACATATGACTTTAAGATTTCAGCACAGTGAGAGAGAAGGATGATGCTACTGTTTTCTTTTGCCATTCCTCACCCTATAAAGCTAGGAGTGGATTATGGTGTGAATCAGAAATTCTTCAGTGCGTTCTACACATAACACTAAAAATATCCTGATACAAGATAGGAGAATGAGAACTGCCTCTTAAGGTAAACTTGTTATGTTCACCAGAGTCTTGGAGAGAAACTTGCTTTTCAGAAAAATGTCAAAACAAAATAACAAACAAAAAACAAATTAAATACTCTCATAAATTTGAACTTTTGTCCTAACTTGTCTGAAATATCAGGACTATTTGCAAAAGTACTCTCATTACCCCATCTCCACTGTCAAGATGAGTAAAATAAAATCTAATAGTTAATGAAACTTCACAACTTGAAAAATCAACAAACAAACAAACAGACAAACAAACAACAACAAAAATCTTCACAACAAAGCCAGACTTTCTTTTAGAGTCATTTGTGTGTCTTCTGATAAGTATGAATTAAATATTTCTTCTTATTGAGTTAGCTAGATGGAAGCCCCATCTTTCATCTTCTGATTACTGATGACAGACACAGAGAATAGAATATGAGATTGGTGAATAGACATTTCCCAGGAAAACTTTAAATGGTATAGTCAAGTAAAGTGACTGAGACATTCTAGAAAAATAGCTCAAGTCAGGAGTCCAATTTTTTAACTTTCTGAGAGACCACTTTCCTCGCTTCCTTGGCCCTTCTCCCAGGAAGAGTCAAAGAAAACGTGGAGTTGTACATTAAGAAGGGAAGATACATCCTTTGTATACTTGCTGAGTTTCTTCAGAAATAGCATGCTCGCCATTAGTCTGGGAGATAATTCAAATTGGCCTCTCATTTCTTTTTTCAGAAATGACAATGTCTTTTCAACATGCCAAAACGTATATCCTTTACTTTAGTTCTACCACTTAACACATCAGTTCAAACTTTTTGTTAAGCAAATGTCAAGGGTTGTACATGAGTGATTTAGAGGCTAATCTTTGTACAGTGTATTTACAGCACACAGCATCTGTCCCTCTTCTTTACAGCTGTTGGTTATCATTATTCACTCTGTCTATGTATAGTTTGGTCTACAACTTCAAATATTTTCCCTTTATATTTTATATTTGATGTCATATCATCCTCATTTGTGTCACTATTGTGCTATATCTCTGCACCAAATCAGACTGCAATCAGAACTATTTGACAGTATTTGCTTGTTCTTTAACCAAGATGTTATCCTCATCCTCCAGGATGTCCAGATGATGTTGCCTGACACACAAAGATCATATCCCTAGGGACTGTTAAGAGTAGTCATTTTGTAAAGCAACAGTCAAGTATCAACACTAGTTGAAAAGCTCTCTATGAATATAGTGCCCCTGGATACAATACTAATCTATGTGATGTAATTCCTTGGTTTCTATCTTGCCCGTTTTCAGATTTTCAAACATACATCAGTCTGGAGTGAAAAATAAAGAAGTTTAGAGGTAAACTTGGGATTTATTATTTTATCAACCTCCTTAGGTAAGAATAGCCTAGTTCTATTCCTGGTATTGTCTAAATTTCATACCATTTAGTTTCTGATGGTTTCACAGTTATCTTTTACTCTAAACCTTATATAGTTAGCATTTCTTTTGTATTTGTTTTCTTTTTTCAGTTTGTTTTGAAACAGGGTGGCTTCAAACTTGCAATCCTCCTTTTTCAATCTCCCAAATTCATGTGTGAACATACTTAACAGAACTGTGGTATGTGAAGAAGTTTAGGATCAATGAATTTTACTATTTATTATTAAGTCCTCAAAAAATTCCCATGAATATTAATGGATTTCACCACTGGAAATTAACACTAAATAGTTCAAGATGCTTGATACTATTTCTAACCCATCTGTTCTTTTATTGTTATAGAAATGTGTGAGTGTTCAGCCTTTCAATTGTTAAGAATAAAACACTTTACTTCACTACTTTCCTGAAGGCTTATAGCCAGCAGTGAGTTCTGTCTTGATTCTGCTAAAGTGGACAACCAAAGTCCCATGCTTGAAATCAGGGTTTGATACTGGAGAAATGAATCAAAATGGACGGGTGCAGCTGGAGATCTTAATGTTAAGTGAAGCAAGTTGGTATCAGAAAGACAAAAATAACATCCCCATTCTTATACACAGAGCAATTTAAATTTACATAGACATGTTTGCTCATGTGTGCGTGCGTGCGTGCGTGCGTGTGTGTGTGTGTGTGTGTGTGTGTGTGTGTGTGTACAGTGGAATACTATACCATGCATGGAAGCAGATAAGTGGAAACAAGGGGGAGGAAAGGGACCTGCAAGATGGGAGACAGGGAGATAGAGAGGACAATGGGGAGGGACACACAGAGGAGGAAAGTGAAATGACATACACATATGCATGAAAATGTCACAGTGAAACCAATTGTCTTATAGTCTCATTTAAAATAATTTTAAAAGAGAAATGTGAACAGTGTATTGAATTTTCATTGTATACTCAGGACACTGGCTATCATCGCAGTACAGAGAGGTGTAATGACAGAATTAACTAGGACTCCGTGCATCTGTCTGGTTGTCAGCTCAGTGTCTGTGCTCCATAATGAGCTCAATATTTGCCTAAATTTAAATGAAGCCATGAAAAAAAGTAAAGTATTTAATATACTTAGAAATTAGCCCTCGCTAAGGACTGATGCCTGGGGACCACAGCTGCATTACTTTTGACAGGCAGCCGTGGTTAGAGTAAAGACAAGGATACTTTTGAGACGTGAGGAATTTGGGTAAATTTGAGTATTACTGCAATGTAGGCTTAGAAAGGTTGAATACAGGACAAGTGGCTGTAGAAAAAAGTGACAGCATATAGGCAAATAGACTTCGAAGAAAACTTACAGGACTCATCATGTCTCCCTTGGTTCTTTGGAAGAGTAAAGCTTTCAACTTTCAAATGTCAGAAAGATATCTGAAAGATAATTCAGACTATAAAAGGTATCACAGAAAAAAAGAATTGAAATAATGAAAATACAATGAGGTATACAGGTAAGAGTGTGTTGTCGGTTTGTTTTCTTCAGAAAGGAGCCCATGCTCAGCCTTCCTCCCTGATGGGTGTGGGTGTGTCTGTATCTCAGGCTCTGAAGAGTGAGGTCCCGGAGTTTACTGTTACTCTCAGCCACTCATCCCTCTGATCCCCCTGACTGCACCTTCCTTCTTCCTACTCTCCTTATGTTAACATTTCTAGTTGACAAAGCAGTTTGTCTTAAGTAAAGGTAGAAGTTTTAGAAATCTTTTTCTTATTTCATTATATAATTAAGTGATGTTTCAGGAAGGTACCATCTAGCATCATCTAAAAGCAAGACAAAGCTAGACATGCAACATTTGATTGTATAAGTATTTTATATCTTTAGACACATATTTAAATGACATGGCTTAATGTTTGTGTTAGGCTTTCTGTTGCTATAACAATATACCTGAGATTATTTGTTTATAGAGAGAAAATATTTATTTTGACTTACTGTATAATGTTTGTGCTTATGAACAATTGACCTCATGACAGCACATCATGGCAGTTTCATGGAGTGGAGGATACCCATCTCCTTAAGTGCCTGGAGAAAGAGAAGTTGGAGACTGAAATTTCATAGTCCCCTCTAAAGACATGCCCCCAATAATTAAAAATTATTCCCTGGGCTCACCTCCTTTTATTTTTTTTTAAAGTTAAAATATAATCATGTGATTTCCTCCTTTCTCTTGTTCCTAAATCTGTTGAGTCTGCATAATACTACTTTCATGTATGGATTTCAGGGCTGACCACTTGACAATGGATAACCAACTGGGGACTCTTCCCTGGGGAAGATATTTCCCTGGATCTCTGCATTCTTTAGTCACTTATAGTTCCTTGCCAAGGGTTTGGGCCTTTGAAATACTCCCCTTCTATGTCAGCATGTCTATTGGTACCATCCTCATTAAGGGCCAGTTAGGCAGCTATGTTGTTAGAAACCTAGCCAACTACCTGGGGATAGTGAGAGCATGAATCTTAGAGGAGAACCTACAATTACCACTTTATTAAACCAGTGCAATTCCTATCTACATTTTAAATATTTATCTTTATACACATATATAAGTCTAGCTCTCATCCCTCAACAAGGGCATTTCTTTTTCCAACCATTATATAGAAAGCTATAACAGATCAAATTGTAGAGAACGAGTGACTGGGTGATATCTAGTACCAGCTAAGTCATGTACAACACAGCTCTAGCACCCAGTGCTCAAGGAACATTGCAGAAGAGAGGCTAGAATGATCGTAAGGGCCAGAGGAACAGTATGTCTGCTGTGAGACTGTGTCTCCTAGAAATGTCAGGGAAGTTATACCCATGAAGTCTGAACAACATAAGGCAACTTCTTAAAAGTGTCTACTGTTTCTAATGGTACTACACTGGGAACTGAGCTCTTGAGATACATGCCTGTGGAGGGTATTTCTATTGCAGACTCCAAATATCTCTGGGTGCTTTTGCTTTACATTGAGTCAAATTTTCTTCTTTAGTTAAATTTTGTTCTGTGACCTAAAATGGAAAAATGGAGGGAAAAATCACATATTTCACCTGCCCTTCCCCCAGTCAGATCAGGGACCGTCTTCCTTTTTTGGTATGTCCCTGTCTGATGTTCTGTTCCTCACCATGCTTTGGTTCTCTGGAGGAATTAGAAGAGCATGTACAGCATGATGTAGGGTGCAGTCTGTCTTTCCAACTCAGGAGAGTCTCCTAAGCTTCCTGTTGACCTTCTTGGTTCCATCTCTGGGTGTGTCAACAGTGGTTTTCCAATGTATGTTAAGTCTTGTGTGCAAGAGTATCAGTGGCTGAATTAGAGAATAATGGGAGATTTGCTTCCTCCCATGCTTTGGACAGCTGTCTGGAAGGATATATTTGATGGTAGATTAATGTTTATGCAGTTATAAGGAGGAGAAAATAGCAATGGGGATGACTAGCTGATGGTGTGCTTCAGAGGCTTTGTAGCTTTTACAACAAATTATGGTCATTACTTCAGCCTGGGGCCCTGCGGAAGGTCTGCATGGTCATTTTTTATTCCTGAAGTAAGAAGAATCACAACCTGTCTGTTTCACATTCAGCTTGTGCAAAGCAGAACTACACATGCTCTGTAATATGGAGGGCCCTGGGAGACATGCAGCAGATGCAAGCATGGAGCCCTGTGAAAATGACCGTTCTGTTAATTTCTCAAAGGTGTTTATGAGGATCCTCACACCTTTCATCTGGCACTTAGGAAAGGTCTGACTTCCTCAGTTCTGGTGATAATTGATTTTCAGTAGCAAATTCTACATTATTAACACCCTGGACTTCTGAAAACTCCTTAAACAAATGTGAAAGGACAGGGTGATTAGGAACATTTGTGGCATGTATTTCCTCTCTAACTCAGGACAACTATTATAGTATTTACATAATTTATAGGTCGGTCAATGAATGTACATGGGCATAAAACCATTACAATCTTATTTATAAATAGCATTTTATCTTTTCTGTTATGAAAGAAAACATAGTTTGATGTAACTATAATTTCAGATATGGACAATAGACCTATCTGGTGGCATGTACCTATAATCCTAGAATTCAGGCCCCTGAAGCAGGAGGACAATGAATTTGAGGAAGCCTGAGCTACATAGTAAGATCCTCTCTTTAAAATTTAAATAACTAAGTAACAAATTAGAATTAGGTAAAGCAAATTGATTAACTGGAATAAAAAGCAGCTAATCATTTGTTGATAAATGATAGAAATGAATATTGTACACTTCAAAAAATATTTAAGTATGTTTTCAAAATAAGAATGCCTGTAGATATTTTGGCATTTTCACCACAAAAACGTTGTAAGTACGCATGGTAGAACATACATCATTTGCTCAATTGTCCAAGTGAAATGTATACATATATTATAATTGCTTTGGTAATTATAAATATATAAATAAGTCCATTAAAATATAAAAAAGAAAAGAACATTATACTATTTCAGTTTGAAGTAGTAGAGGGATATCTTTTTGGCAAATATGATACGCAAAATATTATAGATGCATGAACAAACAAGTAAAGAATAAGTGACCATATCAATCTGTATTTTAAAGCAACATTGAAAGAAATTCAGAATTGATATTATAATTTAAAATGCTGTTTTTTTTTTTTTTGAGCTGAGGATTGAACCTAGGGCCTTGTACTTGCTAGGCAAGTGCTCTACCACTGAGCTAAATCCCCAACCCATAAAATGCTGTTCTTATAAATTCTTTCAGATATTCACTTCCAATTTATGCCTTAGAAAGTGATAAACACCTTTCATTAATTCTGTAGTTTTCATTATGATAAAAAGGAACGTATTTACTACTGTATTCCTTCCTATAATTAATGTAATCTTGGGTTGGGGACTTAGCTCAGTGGTAGAGTGCTTGCCTAGCAAGCACAAGGCCCTGGATTAGATACTCAGCTCAAAAAAATGTAATCTTATCTCATATTAGTATCAAGTGCAATTGTTTCGATCTTTAAAAGAAATGTGTGTAAATTTAATTGCTTTCAGGAAAAATGTTATTTCCTGACACTATCAAATTCTGTTTCTGATCATAAGTTGAACTATGACCTAACCATTTCATATTAATTAATTTATATTAATTTGTTATCATAAGTGTCTAACATTTCAAAGCAGATAATTTCAAAGATCAATCTAACTTATCCTATTGATTTTTAAAGGAGGAAGGTAAGTCACCCAGACACTAAAAGCATTTATCTGCATTTCCTACGACAGAGTTTGTGTGATTCAAGGAGCTTAATTACTTAAGTCAGTAGTGACTATGGTTACAGGAGAAACAGCCTGAGCTACATCTTACTAAAATGTGTTTTACAGAGCTGGTGATGCTTTACAATTTTCCTTTTTATACAATTATGACAGTATTCCAAAACAGAATTCAGGAAGTACGATTTTTATATTGATAGGATTATAGATCACAGGGACACCATTCAAAGATAATCAAGATTAACACAAAACAGCCTTATGTCAACAAAATATGTATTATCACACTAAAATACGTATGTAGACAATCAAAACTTATTCTCTCCTGTATGAAAGGTATTCTGACATTCTCTTCTAGTATTATTCAATATTTAATAGCTAACCAGGAAGTGACTAAATTGGTTTCTTGTCCCATAAATTGGTTGTGACCTATGAAATGAATATTTAAGATTTGAGGAATTTGAATATTATAGTCCCTCTTCCTTGTAATACAATTTGAAGGACATTGTTATTTTCTGAAATAGCAGCTGGAACATAATGCTGCATTTGATGATTAAAGACAAACACTTTCAGAGTTTAGAAAAAGTAGGTGTTCTAAAGAAAAGCTGTTACCTTATGTAGGTTCCAAAAGCTGAGAAGAATCCTGCCATTATGCTCAAATCCCAGTCATGTGAGACAAAGGAACAGTCTGAATCTGAGCTTGGAAATCCTGCTGCCTCACCACAAGGTCAGGGTAAACAGGTTGGCTCCTGCCTCTTAACTCTGAAGACAGCTCTGGCTTTATGTGAGTGTATATAAAAATTATGTTATCATGAAAAGATAACATTTATAGAAGGAAATCTGTATTAACATGGTTTTTTGTCTTTTAAAAAATCTCTATTTGTATGCTTTTCTGATAGTCAAAACATTCATAATTAGTAAGTGCTAAAATTGTTATGTAACTTCATCAAATACAAATAGCCTTAGATAAAATGTTTACAGAAACGAGCAAACAAAATATTCAGCATTGAGTATTTTGTTGAAACCGCCGTCTGTGTTTGTCCTCTTGTGAACTCACTTTTATCTTGAGCTTAGAGAGGTGGGTCAAACCATCGGAGTCAGCAAATTTTGTTCTGAGTAACAAAAAAATTCCATGAATGTTGTCTCCACTATTTCATCTTTCCCCTCCACAAACACCAATAAACACTGTTATGATCTCATTCACTCTGAAAGTGCTAGATGTATATGTTGACAACCAAATCTGGAATTAATATGGCAATGAAGAGATTCACTTTTGCCTAGAAATCAACTTCTAAAACCCCACAGGAGACATTTATATCTTTTCCCCAGGAGTTGTTGGGCGTCCTCTCATAAGTTACTAACCTTCTTCATGTTTATACAGAGAGGAATCTCAGAACAAGATCTGTACACACTTCTCTAAATTGTCTTAGGTCTTGTATTAATTACCTTCTTCATATTCATTTCCTTCATTTGTTCAAATTCACTGTTTTGTTAGGAGAATTGTTTAAATGATGACTGTGATAACTAAATCCATATATTGTCATAGTGGCAAAATGTTTAAAATAGTAAGTTTAATAATTAAAACAGAAGACTAATGATGTCTAAGTGTTTTACCAGAAAATATGTCCTTATACAACAAGATACAACCTTAAAAGAATAGTAAATGTTAGATTTTATAAAATGCCTCTGGCATACAAAAATATTATCATTTTGTGTTTATAGTATATTTAATAGAAATATTAGGATTGTAGATGATGGTACTAAACCCATGGATTTGAATTATTTTCTATCTCCTGCTCCTCATGTCTTCTGGAAGACTCAGCTCTGTTAAATGTCTTCTTCTTTTCTTTTTTTCCTGAGATGAGACCTCATTGTCTGTTCCATGCTGACTTCAAAGGCTGATCTTTCCTCTGCCTCCCACATACTGAACTAAAATTAAAGAAAGCTCTTCACTGCCATACTCAGTTCTGTTTGTTTGATTTTTAATTCTTAAAGCTACAGTGACAGATCGACCTCTCTGTATTGCTGAAAGGACAGAAGTAGCGAACAGAGGCACAGCTGAGAAGGAGATCTGTCTCACACAAACAGCTACAGAGGTGGGAACAATGTTTTCTGAATCCAGCCACAGCCATGGTGCCCTTCATAAAAGCAACTCTGGGAGGCCATTTCTTTTCTCTTTCACAAGCCTCAGCTTCCCTTGTATTTTGATGATTCCACGTTTAGGGAAAACATGGCTACTTGATTAGAAAATTGGCTTTCTTGCTCCTTCATCTTTCTGTGTTTAGAGAAAACCTCAGTGGCACATTCTTGTGTTAGAGCAAAGAGAAAGCCTTAGGTAGAGGAAACAAGGAATATTTCTACATGAGAAGATTATTAAGTTGTTCTGCAAGTTGGGGTGGTACTTCAGCCTAGCTGTTGGCTCATCTTTTACATTTAAAGAAACGTGTCAGACAATAATTTCATTAAAAGATCTATTATTGTTGGTGCTACTTAGCACATGGTCAAACTGTGTGTGCATGCATTTCTCACTGTTTGTAAACACTTTGTGAATATTAGAGCTGTTTTTAATGGAGTAGATGTGATTTATCCTCTAGAAACTTTCTACCTCTCTTTATCATCACCTTTCATTTTATTCCTTCCAATTTTTCTTATTTATTTTTTATATTTAATATCAAGATAATAAATGTAGATTAAGAAGTATAGGTAACAGCTTCTGTGAATGGTAAATCACAAATCTGTAAGGTGGAATTAAGACAGTATTTTTCAAAGATACTAAAGTAAACACATGCACCAGGGTCCATTCTTTAAGGAGGTTCAGAAGACGGGCTCCCTCTCCTTACACAGTGCCTTTTCTGAAAAACAGACCATCTGGGATTCTCTGCCCTGCTCTGGTCTTTAAGAGTTAGCTAAGAAACTAACTTTGTCAAGAAGCCTTCCTGGCAATCTGAGGGCAACCATGATCCCTCGCAGCCCCTGTGCTAGCCTTCACTGGAGCAATGTCACGGTGACACTGTGAGTTCATGATGATCTCTTCCAGTCTTAAAGTTCCTTGAGAACAATTGCTGCTGTTGCATCATCACACGTACAGTCTCAACTGAAGACTTTGCAGTGTAGCCGTGTCACTGAATGGGCTGAATCAATATTATAAATGTGGGCTTCTTTCCATTTTCCTTGAAGGCTGTTAAGTATTGGCCAGTATCAAAAAATAGGTTTTGAGTTTGTGTTCTTCATCTTTCCATTACTGTAGACAAATTCTTGAGATAATTAACTTAAAAAGATAAAAGACTCATTCTGAAACACAGCTTTGAAGATCTGTGTTAATTATAATCTCATTGGTTTGACCAAAATACTTGATGGAAACAATGTCATGCAGGAAAGGTTTAGTCTGACTCATGATCTCAGAGGAGCTCAGTCACTCCCCATGGCAAGCACAGTAAGCAGCTCAGTCTACCATGGTGGGATTGGACAAAGAAAACTGTTCATGTCTCAGTAGAACAGGAAGCAGAGAGCATGACAGGAACTGGGGTACAGGTAGTTTTCAGAGGCCTTTACTTCCTCCAGCTAGGCCCCACCTCCTCAAGATTCTGTAGTCTCTCAAAGTAGTGCCATCACCTGGAAAACAAGTATTCAAAGCATGAAGACTTGGAACTAGGTTCCAGCTCTTCACTTTTCCATAACCTTCCAACATTACGCCAGACCAAGAGTCAGGTCTTTGTGGAACAGTTACATAAGACATAAACTTCATTCGTTTGTTTGTTTTTGTTTCTGTTTGTCAGGGATCTTTCTTACTCCTCATTCATTTATTGGAGCACTGCATCATGGGAAAATAAGAGAATCCTCTAACAATTGGCTATGACACTGTCTGATGTTGTTTATCAGTTCTGTTATTAGATTGTGATCCACTTTTATATGTACTCTGATCTGTCTTATAGCAATGAATTTTAGTATCTGAAAAGCAAAATTGATCCCATAGTATCTCTGGAAAATAAAATATATTTTCATTTGGGCTTAAGGCAAGATTACTGTGTGATGCAGAATCTGATAATCACAAGATATGGCTTTAGATTGCTGCATATTGAAATTTCAGGGATTCTATAAACTTATTAAATAACAGTTCATAGCATCTTCCACAAAAATAGAAACACCAGTGTATGTAACTTACACCTAACAGGTTTACCAAACAAATATCTTAGGTCTGTTCTCAAAAATATCTGTGAGTTTAGATTCAAACCTTGTGAGAACTCCATTCCTTTGTGGCCATCTAATGTAGTGGATAGGCATCCCAGCATTGGCCTGGAAGTTCCAACCCCCACTGAGGCTTCGGTAATGGTCACACCCACAAGGCGGGGCAGAGGAGGAAGAGAAGACGAAGGATCGGGAAGAACTCACTCTCTTGGTTCCGGGACGCCGGACGCGAGAGGTGGACCCAGCAGAGTTCTCCAGAGAACGCCGCCGCCGGACTACCCTCTACCTTGCCAGACTCTGCGACCTACCCCTTCATTTGTAAGTTACCCCACAAAATAAACTTCCCTTTTAACTACGTGGAGTGGCCTTAATAATTCCACCAATAATCTAACATGCTTCTAAGGTTTCCCATTATGTAGATGGAAGGGTTAAGAAATGAGTGCTGGGTCTCCTGGTATAGGCCTGCCCCTGGTGGGAGGGTGAGGCAGGAAGACGGTAAGTTCAAAACTTGTCTGGACTGCATAATGAGTTCAAAGCCACATTTCATCATGGCCATGTCTCAAAATAAAAAGTAAAATAGGTGGGTCGATAGCTCAATGCCGAAGAGAATGCACAACAAAGTAGGTTAAAGTGCTGGTCCTACAAAAACTAAACAAAAGGGAAAGGATGTTTCTGTCTGGGTGTTTTAGAAAACTGGGTGAGGCAGATGATGAATGGGGGTGCACATCCTCTGGTGCATTCACCTGGAGTAAGAGGTAGATTTCAATTTAACCTGAATATCCTTTTTATCTCTGTTCTTTTTATACTCACCTCCATTTCACTTTCTTTCCAAATTATCTCCTTAAGAAGCAACTAATATGCTGATCCCTTCTATGCATCTTATACATCCAGATCTGCTTTTATATATACTTATCCAGATTCCAAGTCTAATGAACAACTTCAGCAGGTAGTTTTTGTTGTACTTGGTTTGCAAAGACAGAGCTCGAGCTTTCCCTAGACTTACTTTAGAAGCTTTCTTATTTTCCTTCCCCAGGAAAAGTTTAAAACAATGCTAACTATTGACTGGGTCAAAGTTCTAGAAGGTGTTTTTCTGGAAACTCTGACACCTGAAGTGTTTCTCTAGTAGAATACATTGAAGACATCTGTTTATTAGTAAACTCATTTAAATTGTGAGCCTCTGGTGGGGACAATTCCTTCTGTGTGTCTGCATTTATTTTGTACTTTGCTTCTATGAGTTTGTGAAATATTTAATATTTAACGAAGAGGCTACACTGAATACAGGATCATTCCCTGCAATGATCTTTATTATTCAATGGTTAGCTACACTAATGAAAGACTGCAGTAATCAGTGAAATAGTGCAAATGCACACAAACTTAACTCATTTCAATTCCATTTATTTTCAATTTCAGTTTCAAGACTTACTGAGTTTTCAATTTTTGTATGTGTGATAGAAAGGAGCTCCTATCACATTCTAAGGAAGGGACTTAGGATGCATGAATATCCTAAAACCTCTAGGCAAAGTGTGTTGTATCGTTATTTTCTAATGGCTCCTTCCTTGAAGGTACAATGTTTGGGAAAGTGTTATATTCTTTCATTCCAATGCTGTCTTTAGCAGTATAATTCATGATCATTGGTCTATCACTGAGAACATGAAAGCCAACCTTGCATATATGTTCTAGTACCCAGGAATTTTAGCATCCAACTGGAAGTAGAAGGAAAGAGACAAGAAAGTACTGTTGTGTATGATATAGTCAATGGTAAATACATGAGAAAGTTAGGACGGAAGAAAGGATTTTCTGAGAAATTGCTAATATATGGCCCCAGTCATAGTGAAGTGTGAGAAGTACAAGGTCAGAAGAGAAGGTAGATTTAGGCAGGAAAATGAATATTGTGTGCCAGTTCCCCAAGAGTAAGGGAAATAGGAACAGATGACAGAGCTGAACAATGAAAAGAGATACTAATTTCCAGTCAAAAACTTGGCCATGAATCTGAATAAAAAGTTCTCAACCATAGAAATACAAATGACCAAGAAATATAGAAAAACAAAAAACAGAACCTGTTCAACATCTCACCCTAGTCAGAATGACTGTTATCAGATAGTGGAAGGCAACACATGCTATTGAGGATGTGGGAAAGGAGAATCCTTACTTATCGTTGGTGAGTATGTAGTCTTGTACAGCCACTACAACAATCAGTATGGAGTACCTCAATAAGCTAATGATTTGGGGGTTGGGGATTTAGCTCAGTGGTAGAGCACTTGCCTAGCAAGCACAAGACCCTGGGTTCGATTCTCAGCTCCCACCCCCCCCCAAAAAAAAAGAAAAAAGAAAAAGAAAAAAAAAGCTAATGATTCAACTACCATATAACCCAAGTTGTGACACTCCTGACTACTTACCCAAGATTCCACACTACATGATCCAAATACCTTCAAATTCATGTTCACTGCTGTCCTTTTTACAGGAGGTAGGTAATGAAACCTTAAGCGATGAAGTGATGATGAAAATATGTACGTGAACACAATGGAATTGCTTTTAGTACTAAAGAAAAATACATTTCTGAAATTTACAGGAAAATGGGTAGAACAGAAAAATATGTGAAGTACCTGAGTCCAAGAATGATAAATACTATCTGTTTTCTCATAGAAAATGCTAAATTTTAAGTCTTTATAATTTTGGATGTGTTTAAGTTGGAAAGAGTAATCATATAGACAAGGCAACAAGAAATGATCCAAGTTTTCTCATCCTCCATCCCCTACCCCCCATTACCCTCAACAAAAAGGAACAGGACAAGCTGGACAGGGATGGAGTGGGAGAATAAGGAAACAGATAATAGGATAGAGGGAGACATCATGGGGATAGGGAGAAACCAGGTGCTAGGGAAGTCCTCAGGAATCCACAAGGATGACCCCACCTTAGACTACTAGCAATAGTGGAAAGGGTGCTTGAACTGGCTTACCCCAGTAATCAGACTAGTGAATATTCTATATTGTTCATCATAGAGCCCTTCTCCAATAACTGGTGGAAGCAGATGCAGAGATCCACAGTCAAACACCAGGCTGAGCTCCAGGAGTCCGATCGAAGAGAGGTAAGAAGGATTCTATGAGCAAGGGCATCAAGATCATGATGGGGAAAACCTACAGAGACAACCAAACCAAATTAGTGGGAACTCATGAAATCAAGATCAACAGCTGTGGAGCCTCCACAGGACAGGACTAGGACCTCTGCATAAGTGAGACAGTTGTGTAGCTTGATCTGCTTAATGGTCCCCATGGCAGTAGTATCAGGATCCACCACTGGTGTATGAGCTGGCTTTTTGGAGCCCAGTGCCTATGGTGGGACAGCTTGCATAGCCTTGAGGCAGGGGGAGGGCCTTGGACCAGGGGCTACTGAATGTGCCAGGCTCTACTGACTCCCCAGAGGAAGCCTTAACCTTCTTGTAGGAGGGGTTGGGGGGTGGTTCCTGGAGGGGGAGGTTGGAGGGGTAGGAGGAGAGAATCTATGATTGGTATGTAAAATGAATAAAAAATTTCTTAATAAAAACAACAAAAATTAGAAATGATCCAAGAGATGTGGAAGGATCATAAGTGTGTGGAGGGGTAAGAAGACAGAAGAGTAAATTGGCAACATTAGGGGTCGTTAGGGGTAGAGAGGTTTGAATGTGGATTGAACAGAGGAGTAGGGGGAAGGTTAATTTTGGGGAGAATCAACCAAATAAGGGAATAGGCAAAAACCACATGGAAATCTACTACTATGCAAACAAACTAATACTAAGCCCTAAAACCAATAGTTTTTATTGAACACAAACTTGGTAATGTAAACTTTGTCAAAGGTCTATGAATAAGGAGGCCACAGGCCCTGGGTGTGTGTGGGAGGAACTGAAACTTTGCTAAATGGATATGTAGACAAACTCTCTCTTAAACATTCATGTTCATATCTATGACTAATGCTGTTCTTAGTGTAGGTAGGCCAGAGAGGTTTTTTAAAATTAATTAATTATTTATTTTTAAAGAGGTTGATATTGCAGGGACTCACACATTGTCAAATTGCAGAGAATAAGTGACTAGTAAGTGCTCAGTCCTAAATGAGTTATCAATATCAACTTCTTTCAGTCCCATGGAATACCACAGAAGCGGTGGAGGAAAAATTATAAGAGCTGGGACATGGAAAGGAGTGTTATAAAACACTGTCTTCAGGATGTGTCATGGACATCAAAGTCTCTACCACACAGTCGATGTGACCATCTGCACACACACACACACACACACACACACACACACACACACACACACACGCACAACAAGAGTTAGGGAGGGGGCTGGGGATTTAGCTCAGTGGTAGAGTGCTTGCCTAGCAAGTGCAAGGCCCTGGGTTCGATCCTCAGCTCAAAAAAAAAAAAAAAAAAAAGCCAGGCGGTGGTGGCTCACACCTTTAATCCCAGCACTTGGGAGGCAGAGGCAGGCAGATCTCTGTGAGTTCGAGGCCAGCCTGGTCTACAAAGCGAGTTCCAGGACAGCGTCCAAAGCTATAGGGAGGGACGAGGGCAGGTAATGGCAAGGATGATGATGATCACAATACTTCCTATATATGGATGGAGTTCTAAAACCAGAAATGTCTGTTTTGTGCTTACTAACAAGGAGGAGAGCACAGGAAAGGACAGGACATTTATGGCTAATCATTTAACGCCTGCGTTTAATCAGAACTGGAGGATTAATGTGTTTCTGAATACTATACAAATACTAAGGCTACCTGAAAAATGCATGGTTCTTTGGCAATGAAGACAGTTCTTATGTGTATTGTAAAAAAATATCTGAATTAGTTCAAAGCATGGGTAAATGGAAGGCTGTGATAGTACGAGGGTCCTTAAACTGTAAATAAAGTGTAAGTTAAAGAACTGGGTGAAAATATTCAAGGGTTTATGATACGTTAAGTGCTGTCCTACTTACTAAGGGGAAATATTAATATATCATCGTTTGTTCCTCAACTTTAGAAATTTGAAGTTTAGAGGAATAAGTGAAAGCAAGAGGGAAACAATAGAAACTGAGGGATTGTGAGTGCAGTGAGGGGTTGGGAAAGGCTAATGCTGACTGAACAGGAACAGCTTGTGAAATGTTTCAGGGTAACTTAGATAAGTTTCTATACACATAAATGTGAAGGAGCAGATTCCAGTCAGAGATCACCATTTCAGAGTTAAGGAGCAGGGCAAACAATGGTTGACTTCAGAGAGACAGATAGGACCTATCAGAATGCAATGGAATAAAACCTTATTCTTAGTCACAGATGGTTCCCAACACAGGAAAGTATGTCTATCAGGACAAGAAGTGTAAGCAAGATTCCTATGCCTGTTGTGATATCTCCCTGGCTGTGATTCAAGGCATAGTTACATGATTCATCTTACCTCTGCATTATTTATTTACGTTTTTATTGTACCTGGTTGACAGTAAATATTCTCTCCTTACACACCTTTGAAAGAAGACATTTACCTAAGGCTCTTTTCTAAAATCAGTTTAGATGAAATAGCCAGATGAAAAAGTACAATGTATCCAAAGGTTTTTATTTGGACATCACTACCAATCGGCTTAATTGTATGCATTTCCCCTTAATGGAAATATATGGATAGCACTGAAGAAAGCGAAACTTCTGAAATTAGTGCAATGCGGTTTTCAAACCAGAACAAATTCATTTTAATTTGTATACCTTATTGTTTGTCAGGGAGAATTTTTCAATGGTTTGGCACCGAGCTACAACATTCTTATTTCAGTGAATTTTAATTTTGATCTCTCCAGGCAAAATCACGTATATGATAAAAGCCTTGTCACAAATGACAAGATGGTGATAAATACAAAATTAAAACTGACTTCTAATTTTGCAGACAGTTTTATATTATGCTTCTTTGGCTTGCAGTACTGTAAGCTCACAGAAAAAGAGGCAGCCTAGTTAATCACAGGCATCATGGGATAATTTGTTCTGACAGAACACCATGTGTGCTCATTAAAAGCAGTGACTCTTTCATCTCTTTAATCTTACTTTCTTCCTTTTAAGTTTCTTGTCTAGTAATTCTGAAGGCTGCACAGCAATAGGGATCAAGAATTAATAGCCATGTCTAACATTGCATAAAGCATCATACAAATTCTTCTTCATTAAATTTGAGGGAAAGAAATAAGCCCAGTCAATGACACTGCAAATGTCTACATTTACAAACCACGAATAGACACATTATACATTTAATTTTCACTTATTACTATGATGGTGATGAACTTGATAGGTCATAGATTACGACTTTTGCTGAAACGATAGATATGATGCTCTTAAATGATGGGAATTTGCAAATTTGTAACTCCACAAATGTGTGAGAAAACCTTAAGCATAGTTCATAAAATATTAACATAAGAACATTTACATTTCTCATCTTCCTCAAGACTCATAATTTACTTTCAGATTTTTGATCTGCTCAGCTCACTGACTGATTTGAATCTGCATCTGGACCCTCCGGGAATAAGATTATGCTAATCTTAAAACTCAGTCCAGAGTAGGAGCTGATATGCACAGAGTGAGCTTCCGACAACTTGATTCAGAACCATGTCTGCATTGCTCACTTGTAAAAGCAAGCAAGTTACCTAGTTTTTATGAATAAATAATCATATTCATTTGAACAATGATATTACAAGAAATTATTTTTAGCAGTTAGTAGGTGTCTACTAAATACAGTCACATTTGAGCAACTTGCTGTTTGTGAATTTTTGTAAATAACATTTTTATCTCAATGATAGAAACAGCTTATAAAATACTTTAGGTTTATAAGTACAGAAAAGCAGAAGGCATGATTAGAGAACCACACAATATGTTTTTGATTTAATTAAAATAAATCCACAATTAGGGATGCCAGTGCTGATTCATCAGAAAATGAAACTAAAAAATCCAAATACTTATTGACATGTAAAAAAAAATATGCTTACATTTTAGAAACTGGAGATAAAGGGTTAATAAGAGGATGTAGTAAACATTATGGCAATGTTTGATATTTAATTGAAACACACAAATTATAAGAAAAGTAAATTATGCAACATGACTCCAGGGAAAAAAGTACAATTTCTAAATAATTTATTCAGTAGCCAAAAATTTTACCATCATGAGAAGTACAAAAAATTTTAGATTTGGTGGTGAATTCTAACAAATATTTTAACTTTAGCAAAAACTGTTATACACAGCAACAAAAAAACTATTTCCTAAAAATAGAAAAATAAATCCCAGTGTCCATATGGAAATATGAGAGACTAAGAATAGTCAAAGCACTGAACATGGTAAGCACAGTGAACATAATGGGATGTACAACAACTGGCATCAAAGTATTCTCCCGAGCTGCAGTGACTTAAACAGCCTGGTACTGGTGCCAAAACGGAACAATGGAAGAGAATACAAGAGTGGCTACAAACTCACAGACTTACGGCCACCCAAGTCTTGACAAGGTGTCAGAAAACATAGTGGAAGAAAGAGTATGCAATAAATGGTTCTGGCAAAAGTGGAGACCCACTTGTGGAAGGATGAAACAGATGCCCATCGTTCACCCTATTCATAAATCAATCCAAAATGATCAAAGACTTCAATACAAACCCCAAATACTGAAATTACTGGAAGAAAACATAGAGAATGCACTTCAGGTTACAGAAAAAGGCAAGAACTTTCTGAATAGAACTCTAATAGCACAGGAAATAGTCCCAAGAATTAACTAATGAGATGATGTAAAATTAAAATTTTTCTGAATTGCAAAGGAAACTGTTATCAGAGTGGAGAGACAGCTTCCAGAATGAGAGATACCTTTCCCAATTATACTTTTAGCATAGGACTAATATCCAGAATATATAAAGAGCTGAAAAAAATTATACACCAACCCCAATACACAGTCAATAAATAAATAAATAAATAAATAAATAAATAAATAAACAAACAAACAAACAAACAAACAAATAGATTAATGGAATGAATAGACAGTTCTCAAAAGATACCAATTAGTATTTCAAGAAGTGTTTATATGCCCAGTGAGACTCCATGGGAGAAAACTAACTTTTCCTTTGCAGGCAGATGTTAATTGGACATTGGAGATAGCTTTTGGTTAGGGATGGGCACTCATGTCATTTCTCCAGCAGATGGCCAGTACAAAGTGAACTCAACAGTATTTTTGCAGACTTTTGTCTCCATGACTTTGGGCACTTTTTGTCTTAGTAGCCTTCTGCTTGTATAGTATGACTTTGATTTTTTTTTCAGGTTGTGTGTGTGTGTGTGTGTGTGTGTGTGTGTGTGTGTGTGTGTATGTGTATGTGTATGTGTATTTCTTGTCCTCTTTCTTTATTTTTCTGGTTTGCTTGGGCTCTCTTTGTCTCTTTGTTTTCTAAGCAGATAGAGAAAGAAAGGGCATGGAGTTGGATGTGTTGTAGGGTCTGGGAGGAGTTAGAGGGGACTGTGAACAGAATATATTGTATAATTTTTTCCAATAATACACACACACACACACACACACACACACACACACACACACACATGTGAAATGTTCAACCACCAGAGCCATCAGGGCAATAAATACAAGTTAAAATGTCTCTGAGTCCAAACTTACCCCAGTCAGAATGGCTATCTTCAAGAAAACCGATCTGTGTAGAACGAGGAACCAGGAGTCTTATTTAATAACGCTGAGAGTGCAAATGTTATAGCCATGTTGGAAACTGCTCCTGCTGCCAATACAAAGCAGAGCAGCCACAATGGAAACAATTTTGGAGATGAAAAAAAAATCATCAATGAGAAGTACCTAGTTGCCCAGCTTTACCACTCTATGGACATTCCTGAAGGACTCCATAGCCTACCACAAAAATTCTTGTCTATCCATATTTATTACTGCTCTATGCATAACAATAAGCAATGGAACAAGCTTAGATGCCAGTCAACAGATGAATGGATAATAAAAATGTGGTACATATACATAATGGAATTTTACTCAGATGTAAAGTAAACAAAATTTTGAAATTCATAGAAAAGTCGATGTATCTGAAGAGTATTTTATTAAGCAAGGTTGCCCAAACTCACAAACAAACAAACAAAAAGCAACAGAGAAGGAAAATTACATTTTCTATCATGTGTGGACCTTAACTTGTAAGGTGAATTTAAATGGAAATAAATGTGGTAAAGCCTAACATACAAGAAAGGACCCTAGGGACAGTTTAAAAGGGTACTTTGGAAAGGAGATTGGGAAGGCAAAGGGACACATGTGACATGAGAATTGAAAGAGACAGGTCAGCAGATAGGTGTAAAGGGGACAGTGGGATGGAGGAGACAGAGAGAGGAAAAGCTACAATATTTTGCTTGAAATACAAAGTACTACCTAATATTTGTATACCAACTTAAAAATACTTAAAGGAGAATGCTTCCTAACATACTTTGTTACGATAAAACATGTGTTAGTATTGAAAAAAATGTTAGGACAGCAGGGTCTGTCTTGACCTGAGATGCCCCCCAATTCCAGCTGTCTCTCATAGTACCCTTCCTCCATGCCACGCTCCCCTGTCCCCATTCTAGGAACCTAGTTCAGCCGAAACTCCCTGGAATTTATGAGACTGACCCTAGCTAAGACTCCTAGTGATGGGGGACATGGAGCTTGAACTGATTATCTTCTGTAACCAGGCAAGTCTTCCAGTGGAGTGACTGGGACACCAACCCAGTCATAAAATCTTCAACCCACCATTTGTCCTACCTGCAAGATGTGCTGGGGTAAAGGTGACGCAGAACTTTTAGGTGTGTCCATCTAATGACTGTTCCAAATGGATACCCATGTTACAAGAGGGAACCCATGCCTGACACTGCCTCTACAGCAAGGAAACAGAGGCTGGATAGCCCAGAGACCTAGGATAGAGCCAAACATGACTGGGGAAAAGTTCAGAGAAATGATTCCTAATGATACTCCTCTACTCTGCTATACTTATAGACTGGAGCTTAGCATAGTCATCATCAGAGAGGCTTCCTCCAGCAACTGACAGGAGCCAATGTAGAGACCCACAGCCAAACATTTGAAAGCTTGGGGAATCCTGCAGAAGAGGGAGAGGAAGAATTGTAGGAGCCAGAGGCTTCAAGGACACCAGGAGAACATGGCCCATAGAATCAACTAACCAGAGCTCAAAGGTACTCACAGAGACTGAACTTAAAATCAGGGAGCCTGTATGGGTCTGAGCTAGGCCCTCTACATATATGTTATGTTCATGTAGCTTGGTGTTCTGGTAAGACTCCTTACAGTGGGAGAAGGGACCATCTCTGACTCTCTCTCTTTTTTTTTCTGCTCTTGGGACCCTTTTCCTCCTCCTGGGTTGCCTTGTCCAGCTTAATATGAGGGGAGGTACCTAGTCTTACTGCAACTTTAGATGCCATGTTTGGTTGATATCCCTGGGAGGCCTACCTTTTTCTGAAGGGAAATAGAGGAGTGGGTCTAAGGTAGAACGGAAGGGGAAGAAGGGGGAAGGACTGGGAGGAGAAGAAGAAGGGGTGTAGTAGGAATCTTAAAAGTTCTTGTTAATGAAATCAAACCCGAGGCCAGTTATTGGGGTGAATGCTGGAAGATCAGAGAAGCAGAACAAGCCACAGCTATCTCACCTTGCTAGTTCCTCAGGTGATCCTGTTTCCTCAGGCTGGAAGCTTCTGAATCCTCATCCCAATTGGCTCGCAGCTGAACTGTGTTGCTCCAAAACCGGAATACTTCTCCAGCCAAATGTTAAACTAACTAAATGCTTAACCCTTAGTTCCTGGCCCTCATGCCTTATATACCTTTCTCTTTCTGCCCCCACTCCCTGGGGTTAAAGGTTGGGTTTCTGGGATTAAAGGCGTGGGTCACCATGCTTAGCTGTTTCTAAAGTGGCCTTGAACACACAGAGATCTACCTGGCTCTGCCTCCCAAGTGCTGGGATTAAAGGCGTGTGCTACCACCGCCCAACTTCTGTTATGGCTTACTCTTCCCATTTTCTAGCCACTATTTCTTGCTCTGTTCTAGTGGCTGTCTGTTCTCTGACCCCAGATATGTTTATTTCGGGGAACACACAAGATTTCAGGGAACACAATACCCACCACAGAGGGGAAACTGCAGTCAGATGTAATATACGACAAAAGAATAAATTTCAAAGGAAAAAGACAGTGAGGTCTGGATAAGGAAATAAAGGAGGGAAATACAAGGGTTGGTAAGATGGGTATGAGATAGGCAGAGGAAGGACAGAGCTCTAGGAAAAGCCAGTGACAGTAGTCCCTGCAGGCTCCCAGTCCATAAAATACTTAAGAAGTACCCAAAGGCTTTAAAATTGTAATGCTCTATGGTATATATATGTAAAAGATAATATTATTATTCACCATCATAACTATACATAATTTTTGTTTCTTCATACATATTTAAATGTAAATAAATTAGATCCACTGATTTATTTATTTATTTGTTGTTGATGATGATGATTTGACAGGGTTTTTCTATGTAGCTCTGGCTGGCTTTGAACTTTTTTATGTAGTCCAACACGGCCTTGAACTCATAGAGATCCAACTGCCTCTGTCATCCAGTGCTGAGATTACAGGTTGGCACCACCACACTTACCACAGTTTGTTAGCTTTTAAAGAAAGAACCCTCCAGGCCTCAGCTTTGTGCATATCTACCTTCTATTTAAAGCACAAATTCTATGTTTTCACCTTGTCTTTGAATATTTTCTTCAGGCTAAAGATAGCGAGGAAATGAAGGAGAAAAAAAATCAAAATACATGGTATGAAAAAGCTTTTTCAATAAGAAATGAATTAAAATTTAAAATAAAAAACAAGTCTTGGGCAAGGGGCAGATAGCAATATTTTAAAGTTACAGGTAAAACACAGTTTTTAAGTATGCAAATATAGCAATCTGCATATTATGGTAGTTTGGGGCACTGTTGAATAAATCTGGTTTTATAACTTTCAGCAATCTATTTCAAAAACAAAACAAGACAAATGAACAAACAGAAAGGAAGTTCAATACTTGAGAAAATTTATTGCTAGCATGCAGAAGTCATTTAACAGTGATTCCATGATATCAATCATGTCATCTTAAATTCTGAAGCATTTGTTATTATGTGTCTGGAGGGGGTATAGGTGCATGTAAAATTGGGGACAATTTTGTGGCATTAGTTTGCTCTATTGTGGGAATCTTTCTGGCATAAGCACTCTGCCACCAATGATAGTGGAAGAAAGGAGATGTCTCCAGAAGGCAGAAGCCAGGACAGTTCCTAAAAGGCCTTGGTCAGAGATGTCACCAGCAGGAAGAACCCAGGACAGTCTCTGAAAGGTTCTGGTCATGAGTCCAGTTTGTATTCTCATTTATACTCTAAAACCAGGAGGTGGGGAGAAGTAAGGGGGATTTCTACAAGGGTGTGCTTGGCACCAGCAGGTTGTTAAAGGCAACAACCCATTGTTTTAGCTATTTCTCTAGGCAGCAAGTAAAGTCATGCTCAGCAAACAGTCTAAGCACTGTCAGAGTAAACCAGCAAACCAGTGTCATTGGATTGGTTTTTTCTGCCTTATTCTGCTTCACCATTTCCACCTTTACATGGGTTTCAGGGCTCAAACTTAGGTTGTAGGCTTTTGTGGCAAGCACCTTTACCTACTGAGCCATCTCGCTGGCCCAATGTCACTTGTTTAAAGGAAGAACTAGAGTACAGAGAAAAAGCTTTAATTTTGTAAGTTGACTTTAGAACACCTGAAAATACACACTCACAAAAATGTCACTGGGGAGGAGTTTAGTTCCTTTGGTATACTACACTTTACAAAAGTTCAAAATCAGATTCAGGTACCAATTGCCTCAATATCATTGTGAACATGAGTGTCAATGGTAGTTTTCAATAGTAAATCTCATTTTTTATATGGAGAAAATTTCAGGAATATTTTTACTACTTTTTAGATTTTATTTCCTCCAATTTTGGAAATAAACTTGCTATTAGAATCATATTTATAATCCTTAATATGGAGAACAAATATTGACTGCTTGAGACATGCTAGCATACCTTTCTAGACAAATAAAAGTCTACTGAACCATTCAAACACCCTGTAAGGTAGTGTATCAGTTACCTCTCACTGCAAAACAAATGAGCACCAAAGTATCTAACTTAAAGCTAGTCATATTTCTGGTTAATAACTTCGTGGTTTTTCTGTTCTCACTTGTCACACAGAGGCAGAAATGCCTATTTGGTGTCAGATGAGAAGAAAATACAGAGATAAGATCTTTGAGAAAGTATTATAGACTAGATGCAGAAAAAGAAAAGACAGTTATGAAACCCTATTTTCGTGAGTTAAAACAATGAAACACTTGAAATACAGAAGTTCAAATACACAATAAAAATAAAGAACATAAAATTAACATAGAAAGTGAACTAGAAGACAGAATTTCAGTCAGCATCTCTTTCCGTCTGGGATGAATGCAGTTTTTCCCTTCACCCAGACAGTCTTTTGTAGCCACAACTGCACATAGAGTCAGTGTTGTTAGCCTCAGGAATCCGCACGCTGCTAATTGAGGTTCTCCCTGCTAAGAAGGGGTTCAATGTGAGACTGTTTGTGCAGGAATTCACCAACCTGAGAATACCCTGCCAGTTATTAATTACTTCCTTTCTGGTGTGTTGGTGATGCTTTCCCCATCAAGCAGGCCTTTTGTGGCAAAGGTCTTAAATGACTATGGAAGACGTGCCTACTTAGGTTTGTCTCTGTGGCATCCTGGTTGCTTCATTTCACCCTTCTATCTGCTTACTTATTTTGCTTTGTGTTTGTTTATTTATCCTTCTTGGTGTTTGATTTCTCCATCTGAGGATTCCTGCATTTGTGGACCAAATTCAGCAGCTCACTTGCACTTGCTGCATTCACTAGGCAGTGACAGGTTGTTCGTGCTTAGGCTGTTTATTGCAGGGTGCTAGCAGAGAATCTGTCTTAGGCCCCTGTATCAAGCTTGTGCTTCCATCTCCACACCCAGAGCAACTCAGCTGTATCCAGCCCCTGCTTACATCTTCCCATTTAGGTCAATTGCACACTTGTTTGTTGTACTTCCAGCACCTATGGCCAGAAGGGGACATAACATCCCTGGCAGCTGCCACTTCCTCCTGCTGCTGCTCACCAGCAAGACAGTGCATCTGCCCCTGGATCCTTCTACAGGGAGTATTTGTAGTTCTCACCTTGCTTCACTTCTTTTTTCCAGCTTTCTATCTGACAGAGATGGGTTCTCCTCCTCCTCCTCCCTCTCCTCCTCCTCCTCCTCCTCCTCCTCCTCCTCCTCCCTCTCCTCCTTCTCTTCTTTTGTTTTTAATCCTAATTTTATCCCTCATTGGTCACACATACAAAGTTTATCCAAGCCACCATCTTGTCCCTAGAAGCCTTCAATTTTTCTTTCTGACACCATTTTAAAGTATCTCACTTAAAAAAATGTTAAATTTTGCTTTGTTCTAATCATTAGTCCTTCTGTCCACTTTTTGAAACCATCCTGATATCTGAATGATTTTAATTGACACTTCAGTGGATTATAATATTCTTTCATTTTAAGTTTCTCCCACATATTTTTCAGTGAATGTATACAGACACACAACATGTTATTTATGCATATTAATCTTAATATTAATATGCACTAATATTTGCGGTAATAGTTGCAATTTTATTTTATTTTGTTTGTTGTTGACTTCATGGACTTGCTGCATAGAGAAGAATATTATTTGCAAAACTATATATTGTCTAAATAAGTCCGTGTCTTATTCTGTTGCATCTATGTTTTCTAGAGTGTTCTTTAATAATGTTCACATTAGGTTATATAATTTCCCAGTTATTAGTGTGAGTCTTACTATTTTAACAACAGATTCATTTTTATTATATATCATGACTGCTATATATTATAATATAGTCAGATGATTGTGGTTTGTTTTTTTGGAGTGAAATGTATATACACACATATATTTATAATATTTTTAATATATGTATTATATAAATATAATGTATATGCAAAAATATAAATATATGCATATATACTTGGATACATATGCACTATGTAATGCATTTTATTCATATATATATAAAACATTGATGTTTGATTGTTGAACTTTATAACAAGACAGTTTGCATTCCATTGAGGTAGTCATAGTCATTTTTTCCTCTTTAAAGTATTAGCATAATGATTTACATAAATAGATTTCCTAATATGAAATCACCCTTGCATGGTAAACTAAACCCAATTTGGTCATGGAATATTAGTCTTTAATAACACACATGGATTCCATTTGCTAATATTTTATTTGGGATTAATGTATTTATAAGTGAAGCTGATCTATAGTGCTGTTTCCAAGGGTGAGTTCTTTGGTATGCTGGTTTTGTCTAGGAGCTATAAAATTTTTAAAGGATGGACTTTACTCTAGTTTAGCTCAATATGTTCTAAGATCATTATATGCAAGATAAATAGTACACTATAGATGACTAGTTGCAGCAAATTAGTGATAAAAAAGAATATGAAGTTTTTCCATGTGTAAACACATCTAACTGTTGAGAAAATAAAACTACAACCTAAAAATATCTGTCAAAAGCTTGAGTATAAGCCTGTCATCTTCAAAATGTTAGGATCTTATAAACTAGGGAAGCATGCTGTGGAGTAGAACAGAAGAACAGGAGAGAGCTGATCAAATCTGAACTTTGCTTTTTTGTGTGAAGGTCTTCAACTGTCTCATAAAAAAATCTGATGGCATCATAAAGAAAGAATAGGGGTTGGGGATTTAGCTCAGTGGTAGAGCGCTCGCCTACAAAGTGCAAAACCCTGGGTTCGATCCTCAGCTCAAAAAAAAAAAAAGAAAGAAAGAAAGAAAGAATAACAACATTTGGTGAAAAGAGAAATTACTTTAAAAAATTGCATGAGGAAGTTCCTGCATCCAGATATGGAAAAATAATTGAGATCTACTTTACATGAATTAAGAGATAATATGTAAAAAACTGAGATAATAGAATAAATAGGAGAAAAAAAAAGTTATCTTTCTTAAACTTTTAATATTTTTTGAACCTGTCTGTGAATATTTTGGTTGTGTGTGTGTACACACATGTGCACGTGTGCCCTGAGGCATATGTGGAGGTCAGAAGTCCACACTCAGGGGCCTGCTCTCTTCTTTCACCAGGTGAGTCCCAGGGTCAAACTCCCATCATCACACTTACTGGCACTTGCCTTTACTTGAGGAACCATCTCTTTGGCCCCTCAAACTAAAATGTTCTAACAGAACTAAAGACAGTAAGAACATTTGGGGGCCGGGCGGTGGTGGCGCACGCCTTTAATCCCAGCACTTGGGAGGCAGAGCCAGGCGGATCTCTGTGAGTTCGAGGCCAGCCTGGTTTACAGAGCAAGATTCAGGAAAGGCGCAAAGCTACACAGAGAAACCCTATCTCAAAAAACAAAAACAAACAAAAGAAATTTTGGGGACATTCAATTGGAAAATGCAACAAACATTCTTATAGTTATTGAAAATCTTTAGCTCAATAACTCATTTATTATAGGAAGAAAATATTTTTTGTTGGTTCACTAAAGTAAGAATTGTTTACATACTGCACATAAAGAACAGAGCTAAGACAACATTACTCAGAAACCTAAAGACAAGTTACAACAAAACACATGCCTGTTAATGGTCCTAATAATGGAGGACACGTGATCCTCATGTGAAACAGGTACATTTGAAACCCAAAGCATTGCATTTTAAAAATTGGGATTTTTTTAATCAAAAATTTCTTCATAGTAAGAACACAAAATTTGTGATGATCTATATCCTAGGGATTAAAGAAACTAATTCTGCAGCCATGAATATGCCAACAGGTGCAAAAAGTAGACTTTAAAAACTAACAGAGATTTGAGGTTCCACACTTCATTAAAGACATATCCAACTGAAAGGTAAAATATAGACATGGAGGATCTATGCAGTAGAATCAGCATCTCTTCATGATAAACTCTGAACACTCTAAATCCAGAGGGATTAAACTTCAATCTAATAAATCTATGCTTTTCAAACCCACTGGTAAAATGAGAGTGAATGGGGAGAAACTGAAAGCATTTCCTCTAAGATCAAAATCAAGACAAGGCTGTCATCTCCTACTGTGTTGACCAATATAGTATTTGAAGTTTAGGTACAACAGCAGGCAAGAAAAGAAATCAAAACCCAAAATGAATGAAAGAGAATGAAAGAAATAAGAGATAATCAGTTCACAGATAACTTTTCTATATTTATAAAAACTGAAAAAAAAAAACCCATGCAATGATTTTAGAACTACTAAACACAGCAAAATATTTGGCTATAGATTAGATACCCAAAAGCAAGCAGGGAGGACTTTGTGGGAGAGTTTATTAAGAGGAAAGAGTGGGGGAATAATATAATTATATTCTTAAAAAAGCAAAAGATAATTTTTAGAAGGTAAGAGCTTTTTATATACCCGAATTAAGCTTGCTGACAAATAAATCATGAAACGAGCCCATTCATAGCTGTTATAAGAAAGAAAAGTTAAATTTCAAAGAGTAAATAAGATAAACCAAAAAAGCAAAAAAGCCTCTAGTATGAAATGGCAAGACACCATCTAAAACATTATTTATGATACATCTTAAAATATAAAAATAAGAGTGAGATTTCTTGAATTAACTAGTGAAAGGGTAGAAAATGGATGTGGTCAATCATATATATTCATTCCTGAAAACATCTGTATGTGTCTGTTATGCATATTTACCTACAAAAATATGCAATTCATTTACACATTGCAAATGATAAATTTAGGTGAATTTATTATATCATTTATTTAGATTTTAGAAGTTTACCTGCATGCAAATACTGGACATGGGTTTTGTTCCTTTCCTTTTGATGCTGAGGCAAAGTCTTTGCAAACAGGCTGGCCTTGAACTTCCTATACAGCCCAGGCTGACCTGGAATTGGAATTGTTCAGTTGTAGGAATACACCACTATATCTATCAAATGTATTTTCTTAAAAATATAAAAAAAATAAATTTGAAGCAATGTTGAAAAACTATCAAATTTAAAGTTTCTAATGTACCATTTCTGTATGTTTGAAAAATTCCATAGTCTAACCAAACAAATTATGTATTATAGTGTTTCCCCCTAAAACCTTATATTGAGGTACATTATAGTTTGAAGAATCTCTGAAAATTAGTTTTTCCTTACGTGCTGTCTGGAGTTAATATCCATTGTAATGTTGCAAACCTACAGTCCATATTGCTCTTCTTTCCTGACTCCTAGGGAACGCATTTTACAAATCTAAAATGCACATTGCTTCTTTTCTGTCTCCTGAGGAACACATTTTACAAAATCTTGACACCAGGTTTGAAAGAATCTTCTTTTGGGCCCATGCCCTGTGAATTCCCACCTGACAGAACTTCCTTACCTCTAATTTGTGATTCAAGGTGTGAGCACAGAGAGGTGGTTTGATGCTTAGAAGTGTCAATATGAGAAAATAAAAACAGTAATTGCACAAATAGGGTACAATACAGAAGTGTCAAATACAACGTAATTTTGGAGAAATATAGACTTTGTAGAACTCGTTTTTTCACTATAGTCTGGACATCTTTTCAAATACTGTTTTTTCCTATATAAATAGTAGATATAAATATATCAATTTTTGACCTTGGCAGACATTTAGTAGTTCTATCTGAAGGTAGGATATTTGTTTTTTAAGGCTTTGTTGAAAAATTCAATGAAAGCAGAGTAGGTATGGAAAATTCTGATTTCAATGAGACTCATTATATAACTGTCAACAAAATAAAATCTACATACTTCTGGCCAATCTTTTCTATTTTTATTAAAGTACAATAGGTGACTCTAAATGTATGTCATTGGAGGTTATGTTTTCCTAAAATTTATTACACTTTTAAATTTTAATAGAGCAGTATAGATGTGTGAGTGTGTGATGCACGTGTATATGTTTGTCCATGTGGAAGAGTACGTCTCTCTCTCTCTCTGTGCATGTGTGTGTATGTGTGTGTGTGCGTGTGTGTGTGTGTGTGTGTGTGTGTGTGTGTGTGTGGATGCATGCGTGTGCATGTGCACATGCATTACTGTTCCAGGACCAGCTCACAGATGACTGGCCTAGCTTATATTGCTGTCAGAGGCAGACACTGGCCCTGCCTTCTTACTGTCTTGATAGAGAGGAAGAAGTGTAACAGCTCTGTCCCCTTGGGATTTACCCAATATAATATAGAAAGTGGGCTTGTTTTCACAGGAGTTTGATCCCTGGTACTCACATTGTGAATGAAGAGGATGCGTTCCTGAGTGTTGTCTTTTGATCTCCACATATGCCTCATGGAATATGTGCTATGTTCTAAAAATGATCTACCATGAGAAAAGGGGTTTGTGCAGTATTATAATTTTTCTGTGCAGGAACAGATGATGTTGAAGATCACATTGTGACCCCGTAAGGGAGTTTGTGATCTGACTTCCCATGACCCTGGGAAGAGGTTGCTTCAGAAACCAGAAAAGATTTTCTTTTCACAAGGCCCTGGGGCACTCTGATTCTCCACAAGAAAGTAGGGAGACCCCAGCAACTGTGGGTTCCCATTGAGAGCTGTGGTACAAGTCTGACAGCATCAGTGAACAAGACTTTTGTCGGAACCCCAAGGCTGACTAGACAAGCACTCTCCCACTGAGCTAATTCCCCAACCCCCAAGGTTGACTTTAACCTCCAAACTGTGAGTGTTCACCTAGATTAGATTTTGTATGTCAAGTAGTAGGGGATTTGTGTCATAGAACTTGGATGATTCATAAATTGGAATAAATATTGATAGAAATTTCACTTTTTATCAAAAAGTAATTTTATACACTATATTTTGATCACAGTTTCCCCTCCCCATTATCCTCCCAGACCCTACCCACATTCTCACCCACCCAACTCCATGCCTTCTTTTTCCTTCTCTTTAGAAAACAAACAGGCAAATACAAAATAAAACATAAGCCAGAATTAAAAACAAAACAACAAAACAAAGAAAAAGCACAGGAAACACACACAGACACAAACACACAAATATAAAACCCATAAAAATACAAAATTAGAAATTATAATATTAAAGCAGAAGACCTTTGAGATAAAAATCAAAACAAACAAACAACAATAACAACAACAAAATACTCAGCAAATCAGTATGAGCCAAAACGTTTTTATAAAATCACCATTGACTTTTTTTTTTTTTTTTGTTGGTCGTCTATTGCAGCTACACATAGGGCCTCGTTCTCAGTGTGGTTTAATATACCCAGGAAGTCTCCATTGAAAAAAGATTAATTTTACCTCTGCAAAGCCATTGTCTATTAGAGAGAGCTTCTTGATTAGGGATGAGAGGTTATGTCCATGTGCCCCCTCTCAGGACCAAGTTTCGCTTGAACCTGTGCAGGTCCTGTGCATGCTGCCACAGTCTTTGTGAGTTAATATGTACATAAGTCCTTTGAGTATGGAGACAAATCCCCTCTGGATCTTACACTCTTTCTGCCTCCTTTTCTGCATAGCTCCCTGAACCCTGAGGGGATGGATTTGGTGAAGACACCTCTTTTAGAATTAACTGTTCCAAATCTTACACTCTCCGCTCATGGTCCAGTTGTGAGTCTCTGTCTTAGTTCCCATCTGATACAAAAGGAAGCTTTGTTGATGATGGCTGAGTAAGATACTGACCTGTCATTGCAGCAGAATTTTGTCAGTTGTTTTATTGCTGTGTTCCTTTAGCAGAACAAGAATATTTGGTTTTCCCCTAGACCTATGGCCTATGCCATCTCAGATTCTTGGCCACCTGAGCAGTGCCATTCATGGAGTGGGCCTTAAATCAAAGCAGACAGTGGTTGGTTACACCTGCATTTGTGCCACCAGGGCACCAGTGTGTTGTTTAGGCAGGTCACCACTGTCAATTACAGGGTTTGTAGCTGGCACACAGCTTTGGTAGAATGCAGAGTAATTTCCAGGACTATGAACACTTGTCAGTAGGAATGGGAAGTCTAGTTAGGCACTGGCTTGACTTCTCTGTGGAAAATGAAACAGTAATAGGAACTTACCACCCATTTGTAGAGAACAACCTTGGCAACAGCCTGATTTGATTGGTGATTTCCAGGGAATGCTGTTGGTCAACAACTCAATTAGGTGTAACATGCTCCTGACTTAGTGATAAGAGAGGACTATTTGAGGCTTTGTCTCCTGCATTATTTGGTAGTTCCATTTAGACTTCTTTCACATATTTTAAGATGTTTCCACTCTAGTAGTGTTTTCTGTGAGCCTAGAATGGTCCTTAGTGTTAGGTGTCTCTCTCAGTTTCCCTTCCCTTACCCCTCTGTTTCTCTTCCTCCCCATTTAATCTTCCTGTTCCAGTCTTCCCCAATCTCTCCATAACTGTATTTCCCTTTTGATGAGAAATAGAGAGTTATAAAGAGTGTGTGGGGCTTCTTGGCCACTGACCCCCCCAAAAAATGATACAAAAACTGTAACAAAAACTTGACCCCTTAAGATATCTGAGATTATAGGACAATAATCTGGGTGTCACTATAATAAAAAAACAGATGAAGCTTCTAGCCACCAAATGACAACATCAGTCCTCTGCCCTATAGGTGAAGGTCAAGGTCCACTTGGTCTTCAGAAACACAGGAGCAGGACCTGTGGGAGAAGGACAGGGTGTCTCAAGGACAAGGTTTTCCTCTCACATGACATGTCAGAGGTGCAAGGCAGAGTATGGCTGTCATAAGAAGAGACAGGTACGCTGAGAAAATCTTATCAGTAAAGCCCAGGTTCACAGGGTATGTCTAAGTCAGGGGCTGTACTAGAAAAGGAAAACATCTATTTTTAAACTGGTGAGATTAAAACAAAAAACTCAGATCAGCCTACAATAGGAATGAACACAAGGTACTTCCAAGCAACTTCCCCTATAGCACAAGCTTGAGGGATGACTGAACACTTATAGTAACAAACTCCAGCACTGCAGGCCCAACCTTTGACACAAGGAATCTTGGCACTGATATTAACACCAAATAATCTAGACGATCCTCTGATGATACTGACTCAGCTCACCAGCAGCACAGGAGGAGAGCAGAGCTCATTTCCAAACACACACATACACACTCCTTGTCATGAATATTATATTTAAAATTCAACTAACATGAGAAAGAAAAACCTGTCGTCAAGGTAAAAATCAAAAAAGCAACTTATAGATGCCTAATATTCTGAAGTTATAAGAAATATATATATATATATATATATACACTTGATATGTCCAAGAGTGTACTTGAAAATGTATAGCTTGCATCCACAAGAGGGGAGATTTAAGTAGAAAGTGTCAAAAAAAGAAATAGCAGAAATAAAATCCAAAGATAAGTAATTCTTTTGTTACAAAGATAAGTAACTCTCAGCACAGGAAACATGATTCAACTTGAAGATAAGAAAGTGGGAAAGATGCAATTTGAAACACCCAGAGAATAGATAGTGCTACAGCAAGAACCCACCTTCCACAAATGTGGGGAAATGCAAAGCCGTCTGACATATGAGTAACTATTTCATCACAGAAACGATGTAGAGAAGGAATGTGGAAAGGGGTATTAATGTTTAATTTTCCAAAAGTAACAAAATACATCAAGCTCCATATGCAGAAGCCATAGGACACTCTCAAAAGACATTTACAATTGAAAATAAATAAGAATATCTTCACTCATTAAACTCAAACCAGTGATAACTAAAGATAAAAATAGTAACAAGTAAGACAGCTTTAAAAATAACCAAAAGAAAGTGACAATCATACATAATTCTATAGTAAGCATAAAATAAGGGGAAATAAAGGCTCCCTCAGATAAAACTGAAAGTTGATTATTAGTAGATATAAGCTATAAGAGATTTTGAAGAAATTCTCCATGCAGAAGAAGTGTTATACAATCACCAAAGAGGTTCAGAGCTGGTAAAATGAAATATTTTTCTTATTTTCGTTTTGATTTCCCTAAGAAATCTCTCCCTGTCTAATACAAAAACAACAAACTGTATTGTAAGATCTCTGGGGGGAAATGAAGCATAAGATTAAAACGTCAAGGCAAGCACTAGGAGAGGACTAGAGTCTGTATTGAGAATTACAAAGTAAGTACACAAGTGTAACTGTGCTCAGAGTTTTGTTTAAAAAGCACCCATAATTACTAAGAGCTATAAATAATAAAACAACGAAATTATTACAGATAATAAATGAAAGAATCATAAGAGGAGAAGAGAACAGATAAGCAGGGTGAAATCAAAATACCCAGCAGGGCTTCAGGTTTGAATCCAATCAGATCAATTCAAAGACAAATTGTCTAAGGATTCCAATTAAAAGTGGTTAAACTGCAAATAAAACAAGGCTTATCTAGCATGCTCCAGGCAGTAGATTCTTTCTGCAGTGTTTTAAAATTTTTAAAAAATAAATCTTTATTTTATTTTATTTTTTAAGGTACATGTTATAAACAGTAAGCTGTTTACACACAAGAAACACTGTATGGCATCACATTGGATTTCATAACAAAAATACATACCAGGAGAGACAGAGTCACACTTTCTAGTGATATACATTTGGATACATGCTCTGGAATCTTACAATTGGATCATATGAAGAGTGGCTTCACCATTCTATACCCCCATCAACAGTGACAAAGGGCTCTGCTTTTCCTTGCCAGCATCTGTTGTTGTCATTTGATAATTTTGTAATAGTCAGTTTAAATCTCAAAGTAGCTTTAATTTTAATTTCTATGATGGCTCATGTTGGGTATTTTTTAAGTGTCCATTAGCTGTCTTATTAAGACCTCTCTAGTGAGTTCCAAAGCCTATCTTTGGATAGTTTTTTTAATGTATATTTTTCCCCTTCACAGTGAGATTTAACCTCCCCTACTTCATTACTTAGTCTCTTTGGGTCTGTGGATTGTAGCATGATTATCCTTTACTTTATAGCTAATTCCACTTATAAGCGAATACACAACATGTTTGCCTTTCTGGGAATCACTCAGGATGATTTTTTCTAGTTATCAATTTGTCAGCAAATTTCATGTAGTCATTATTTTTAACAGCTGAGTAATACTCCATTGTGGAGATGTATCTCATTTTCATTACCCAATTTTCAATTGAGGGTCATCTAGGTTTGTTTCCAGTTTCTGGCTATGACTAATAAAGCTGCTCTGGACACAATTGAGAAAGTATCCTTTTGGAATGGTAGAACATCCTTTGGGTATATGTGCGGGAGTAGTATAGCTGGGTCTTGAAGTAGATTGATTCACAATTGTCTAAGAAACCACCATATTGATTTTCAAAGTGGCTGTACAAGTTTGTACTCTTACCAGTAGTGGAGGAGTGTTCCCTTTGCTCCATATCCTCTCTAGCATGAGCTGTTGCTTGGGTTTCTGTCTTTCTGATAGGTATAAGATGGACTCTCAGCATCATTTTGATTTTCATTTCCCTGATGACTAAGGAAGATGAACATTTTTTAAAAGTGATTCTTGGCCATTTGAGATTCCTCTGTTGGGAACTGTGTTTAGACTTGTACCCATTTTTTAAAGGGATGATTCAGTTTTTAAATTTTTTGAATTCCTTGTATATTCTAGGTACAAATTCTCTGTCCTGTGTATTGCCTTCAAAAGTTTTGCAGCAGTTATTTTAATATCTGTGTGAGGCCTCTCTACTGTGCTATAATAAAGTGTTAGATCTGCTGTTATCAATAGAAGAAGTGAATGGGGACGTGTTTCTTAGCTTGCTGTTATTATACTTAGGACCATTTTGTTTTACCTCTCTGGTGACACTAAAGGAATTATTGCTCCTATGGGACTTTTAATCCTTAGCATAAAGAAAATCCAGAGACAAAATGAGAGAAAGTAGCTGGGCCATTGTGTTGTTGAATGCCATAGCATTGAAATATGCAAAAATGGCCTCTTGCCTCAGAGGTATTGGGAGATCCTCACGTGCAGTTGTGCTCGCCATTCTTGGGTCACATTCTAGTTCTGGACAATCCTAGCAATGAGACAATCTTGATGTGAAATATTTTTTTGTCATTTTTCTCTATTTAAGATGATTTCCGTGTGTTTCAGTCTGGTGTGTTTTAAAATAGACAAACAAGCTAGCTGATAAATCAAGCTTTTTGAGTTCTGCATTGTGTTCTAGTTACAAAATTCAATCCCTTCCCCTGATACAGAGTCACTATTTCATATGCCACTCTTATTTAAATAACTTTTTATTTGATGAATTTTTTCGTTCAAGATTTGAGGGATGGCTCAGCTGATAAGAATGTGTATTGCTCTTGCAGAGACAGGAGTTTGTACCCAACTCCCATGTCAGGCCTCCATCGGCACCTGCACTCACATGTACATAATATAATTTAAAAAGTAAAATAGATCTTCAAGAATGGACTGAGTATGTCCTTTTCTGTTTCAGTTCTCCACGATCGATTTAGGTTCTCAATAATTTCATTGCCCTTGTTGAAAATGAGACTCCTCTCACTGGGCTAAGCTGCATCCCTTTACACTGAGCACCATTCAGTCTGCACATGTGGCATGTACCATCACAGGACAGAGGATCTGACACTGATAGATTCACTAACAATTGCTCATTTTCTCTATTCCCATGATATCTCTCTCCATCATGGTATCTCTCTCACTGTTTTCCCACTCCATCCCTGTTCCAGCTCGACCATCCCATTCTCTTATGCTCTCATTCCCCATCCCCTAACCTCCATTGCCCACCCCTCACCCCCAGTTCACTCAGGAGATCTTATCTATTTCTCCTTCCCAGGGTGATCCATCCATTCCTCTTTGGATTTTCCTTGTTAGCTACCTTTTCTGGAGTTGTGGGAAGTTGCCAGGAATCTACAAGGATGACCCCAGCTTGGACTACTGGAAATAATAGAGAGGGTGCCTGAACTGAACTGGCTTGCCCCAGTTATCAGTTCAGTGAATCCCCTAACTGTCATCACAGAGCTTTTCTCTGGTGACTGATGGAAGCAGATACAGAGATCCACAGCCAAATACCAAGCAGAGCTCCAGGAGTCCAGTAGGAGAGAGGCGGGATTCTATGAGCAAGTTTATCAGAATCATGATGAGGAAACCTGCAGAGACAAATAAACCAATTAGGGTCAATTTATGAAAGTTAGACCAATAGGTGGAGCCTGCATGGGACTGGACTAGTCCCTCTGCATGGCAAGATAATTGTGTAGCTTGATCTGTTTAGGGGGCTCCCTGGCAGTAGAATCTGAATCTATCCCTGGTACATGAGGGGGCTTTTTGGAGCCCACTACCTTTGATGGGCCACCTCATTCAGCCTTGAGACAGGGGGAAGGGCTTGGACTTGACTCTATTGGATGTGCCTCCCCATGAGAGGCCTTGCATTTTTATGGGGAGAGTAGAGGGTGGGATGAGGAGAGGTTGGGGGTGAAAGGAAGGAAGAGGGGGATCTTTGATTGGTTTGTAAAGTGAATGAAAAGATTTTCTTAAAAAACTATATCTGGCCAGGTGGTGGTGGCGCACGCCTTTAATCCTTGCACTTGGGAGGCAGAGGCAGGTGGATCTCTGTGAGTTAGAGGCCAGCCTGGTCTACAAAGCGAGTTCCAGGAAAGGCGCAAAGCTACACAGAGAAACCCTGTCTTGAAAAAAACATATATATGTGTGTGTGTGTGTGTGTGTGTGTGTGTGTGTGTGTGTTCAGTATTGACATGCTTAAAAAACCCACAATTGCACAATTTCTTAGCCATCATATGCTTTGTACATCTTGCACTAGGCATCTGATTTTCTCCAGTCACATGACTGTCTCTGGTTTACATTTGGAAAACTCATTTTAGTTTTCTTTTTCACAGGAACACAGAAAATTTTCATGTTTTCAGGAGCGTCTTCAGAGGTTACTGGGGATCAATGCACATCTCTGGCAAATGGCTATAAATGGAAATGTGATGTGCTAGCTGGAATTTAGAGACTTTGTCTCTTCTGCCATCTTCTACTGTGGAAGAAAACGGATATTCAGCACAGACTGGACAAAATCTTCAGCTTAGGTTCATTTGGGTGAGAAGTGGGCTTTGCCATGTTAAGCCACTGCCGCATTCACTGCAGATCTGACTACATATCTGCAGATCCAGCCTCTGGAGAGCCTTTTCACACACAACTGCCAGCTGCTGAGGTTCTCCCATCTTGCCAACATCATTCTTTTTTCCGTCTCTTCCAAGGCTCAAGGGACTTCATGTTTTTTGAAATGACTTGAGTAAATAAACAAGACTGTGCTGATTGACAGTCTGTTATGAATGTGTCATGTATCAGTTGGACGATACCCCTTCTGGTTTTCCCCATCCTTGGCCATATCTCACAGAGCATAGGAATGTCAATAACTACTCCTTTTCTCTTCTATCTATGGAAAATGGTCAAAGAGGAAAACAAAGCAGTGAAGAGAAAGTGTCAGCTTGGGCGGTCTATGCTGGGGAACGTGATTTTACTCTTCTAAAACTAAGAGGGTTTCATGTTCAATCTTTCAGTTCTGGAATTATACTGCTACCATACCTAATAAAGAATCATTAATATTGATAATAAAAGTTCTGGGTTGGAGGAAGATATAAGCTTTTAAATATACTCAGGTATAAGCTACCGTTTATGGAGGTTGCTAATTCTGTTGCTTATGTGAATTTTTCAAACATAAATGCATGTTAAAGTGTACTGGATGATATAACAAAATTACCATGCAGCTATACTCCTTTCATTACTTAACTCCATAAAGACAAACTTTAGGGACTAATGTGCATATTATTTGCAAGATAGAGGCATAATGATGCAATCTTCTATTTTTATTAGGTAGTAGTCACATAATCTAAATCTGAAGTGGTAAATGGATTTTGCTTACTTTTTTGGAGTGAAAAACAAGTATTTATACCCCACAGAACTAATAAAATCTTTATTTGTGTGGGTTGCTTTGTGATTTGGTTTTTAATCATAAAATGTAACATACAAGTAATGAAATTTCAAAAGAAATTATTTGTGTTCTATGGCAATTTATGGTATTTATTTTCTTTAAAATGTTCCCTATAGTGATGTTTTATTGGAAAACAAAGTAGGGTAGAGAAGAATCTACCAAAAGCAGCAAAGTTATATATGCAATGGGATCATAATATAAAGAGCAATTAATCCTTAAACTGGCTTATTTTATATTTTAAATAGCCAAGTCTCCAATTTAAAGAACACATCTCCAATCCTACTTCTTGGTTTAACGATTTTCCAATGCATGTTACCTTACTTGTCTCCCAAACATGCCCAATATTTACTACCTTTTAATCTCCTTGAGTCAATTGCAATAAACCTCTGAAGTATAAATCAGATTCTACCATCATTTTCCTACCCTCTACATTGCTGTTCTGTTCCCCATGCACCCAATGCTTGGAAAATGAGGCCACATTTCCCAGATGACTTTGACAATGACTTTCCTGAACCACTGGGTTCTACAAGGGACACAACATTATAGACAAGGAATATAGCATACTGATCCCAAGCATGCAAAAGCATTCTCAGTGATTAGGCAGACAGTGCTTACTAGTCCCAAGTCCCTGAGGCAGAAGAATGCTCAGCTCTGAAGCTTTATCAACCCCAACTTTGTGTAGAAACATTGTGAACTCTGCATCTTAGGGATAAAGTAGAAACTAGGCCTTTGAAAACAGGTTTTTCTTGCCACATGGAATATAGGACAACCATCCAAGCATGGATAAAGATCTATTAGTAATAAAATTCTGTTCCTCATTTTTAAAAAAATGAAATCATTGAAAATAAAGATATTCAATCACATGGATTTCAAAGAGTGACAATATCTATTTTTCTTTTGATTACTAAGGAAAATAATGAAGTCAAGTTCACTAAAATCTTAGCAATAAAAATAATCCCTAGCTTTTAAAAATCAATTAAGCCAAATGAAATAATTTTATGAAAATAAATGAATGAACAGTATCTTAAGTTGTCTACATACTCCTGAAGTTTTCCAATAATGCTTTGATTATGCATTTGAGTTTTTCAGTTCAGCAGAGGCCCCAGGTAGACAATGCTGTACTGAACGCTGCTTCTGGCTGTATGTGAAAGGAAAAGGAGGCTTATGGGGGAGTGATCTTTTATTCTGCATAGATGTTGGCAAAAATAGAAAGCGGAGGATAGAAAATTACTAGTTAGGTACTGTACATACACTCTATTTGTGAAAAGTCCTCCTTTCACATGAAGGCCAGCAGGAATTTTCCTTTTTGCTGCACATTCTACCACACAGTCTCAGCATATTTTAGCACGTATGTTAGGAAAGATATGGCAAAGCATAATACATTTTGCACAAAATCTAAATATGGACCGGTCTCTTTAAGTTTTCCTTTTTTTCAAATTACACTTTGGTATGAACTTAAATTATATTTAAATAAATAAATGGGGATATTGAGTCTCCATCCCTGTTTCACATGCACTGTTTTTCTCCTGCTGGGCAGCTTGTCACTGAAGTTGGCCAGAGGCTGTTTTGTCTTTATTTGATACTGATAATTCTTTTTGGTGACTGGTCACATTTTTTTAGGATGTGTGCTGCCAAAGCGAGTGCAACTTGTCACATTTTTTTTTTTACGTGCCAATTTCTTCATAAAATGTTTCTTTGTTTCATTATTTACTATGATATTTAATTATACTAAAAAGATAGTCACATATATTATATACGTGTATGATAATATCTACTAAAATGGCAAGATATTTTTATAATATGACCTACGAAGTAGCCATCTAGTAAATAATTAGCCTTATTGATTTGGGACATTAAAAATGTCATGTCTGTACTCTGTTAATTAAAAGGTTCGTTAAAATGGAAAAAAGTATAGGTGTATAAACTCAGGATGGAATATCTATAGATGATTCATACATTGTACATGAAGGCACATGCTTAATGGAAAGAGAAGATGCATCTCTGTGTCTATATAGAAAGAATATGAGCCACCAACAGTGTGAACTACTGAGGACAAAAAAACCTGTTTTGTTTTATTTTAAATTTTAATTTGTCACATCCAAGATCACTCCCCACCATCGACCATCCGGCCTGCCCATGTATGTGGAGACAAAGCCACCTTCAATGCTGATAAGCACAGAAACTCAAAACTACTCAGGGTGCAGAGAATAAGACTATGGCATGCTCATTCCTATGTGGGACAGCTATATTACACCTCCTGTGCTCTGCTCAGCAATCATTGAGGAAGAGGGATAAGAAAGAGTGTAAGAAACAGATGTAATGGATGACAATTATGAAATAGTATCTTCCATATACTGCAAGGCCACTGCATATGTGAACTCACAGTGGTTATGAAAGTATGCACAAGATCTATGCAAGCTCAAGACAGACCAAATATCAGCATGAAAGAAAACACAAATGGATGCAAAGACCTACCGTAGCTGAGGAACTATTGGCAATTGATAGCTCCTGGGAGAGGGCGAGTCAGTTTTCTTTAAGAATGTAGCACCTAGTAAGTTAGTTGATCATGCTTTATTGGTCTTAGACTATGTGGGCAGCGCAAATTGGACTCTGTGGGTTTTGAAAAAAATGACATATAGTTGTGAGGGTAGGGAAAGGGGTACATCTGAAAGAAGTGGGGAGGGGGCAGATATGATCAAAACACATTGTACAGAATTGCCAAAGAACTAATAGAAGATAAAAACAAAAAATAGTATCAATGATTTTGCTTTTCCCCATTCTGTTGGTATAAAGATTCACAAATGAATGTTGGTTCCAGACTTATCTTCAAATCAAGAAGTAGTTTCATAATAAACATACACAATTTTAAATATAAACACATACACACACAGAATTCCTCCCTGGAAAACTTGCTGCCTGCCTTTGTAAGCACTCAGATGGCTAAGCCACACAAAAATCAGCATGTGTACTTCTGTGCATATTGGCTGTTAGGGAAATTATTTTATTTTAAGATTTGAAAGTGTTCTTTCCTAAGTTCCCTGCCTTAATACATTGAATTAAATCTTTAAGCATGAAATTCAGAGTACAAAAGCTATCACAGTTAGTGGGAAGGAAAACCTCATGAAGCTCAGCAGTTGCACAGAAATAGATAAATCATTTAGAAATACCCAGCCAAGGTTTCAGACTCCCACTTTCAGCTGAGCACAAGCTGAAGAACATGGACATGATGATTACAAGATCCTCTCTCATATTAAAAGAGGTGCCACAAGATAAATAACATGCAGTGGAATTGGGTTTCTAAAACCAAGAGGCACATACGGTTAATTTCTCTTTGGCTATGAGCGTATACTGCACACTGCTTTTTATTATTTTGAATAAAAGCTGAAAAGAGCAGGAGAAGGCCATGGGATGAAGAAAGCAGCATGAAGCTATCATATGCTTGCCTTTGGCCCGCGAAAGGTTGCTAATCCCCCAAGGGTTAAGTGGTAGTGAAAAGTAGCAGAGCATGAGCTGTCTTGCTGGTATCCTGCCCAGGAGCGGCACACAGTGAGAGATGCTGTGGTAGGCTGCCAAGTGCACAAGCTGGGAAAGTGGAGAGAACTCAAGCAAGCATGAATTTCTCACATTAAAGAACTGTGCTATAAATTCCTTGCAGCTTGCTCTGAAAGAACTCATTTGTGACCCTACCAGGGAGCTGACATCTGATACCCACCATACACAGGGTGTTGAGAATCATGTAGGTTAGACAGGAACACACTCAATGTGCTGCAGCTCCTGAACCTCACCTGTCCTTTTTAATGGCCCCTATCTTCCTGCTCTGTGTCAACAATGGCATGAAAAATTTATTTCTTACTCATGTTACAAAGCCATCTTTGGTTTTGAGGATGCCAGATGTGTATTCTTTTAAAAGTATGCTCTTAAATTAAAGAATTCATTTTTTCTAAGATATCGGTTTCAAAAATAGAGTATTACATATAGAAGTCACATTGATGAGTGAGACATATATAAAAATTTAACAATGGATGCAAACACACAGATGTTTGTTTAAAAGGGAGACATGGGGCTAGCCATCTTGTGGCCCCTGTAACACATCTGTGTTCTATGTATATTTATGTATAGACACATAAATATTTATACACAGTATCTATCCAAAATGGATAAATAAATATTGTATTTTTTACTTATTGTTCAGAGAGGGAAGTAAAGAAATAAATCTCAATGCTTTGATTATGTTAGCTGGAAAAACTGCCCGAATTGTAGGAAATGTAGGAATTTTAAAGGCATTTAAAATTTCTGGTGATGAATATACTTTGATCATCTTAGCTGAACCAGAGCTCATTCTATTTACAATTTGCATATTAACTCTATCACTCAGGCATCAATTAGTCTCTGCTTGCCAGCCTGTCTCAAATTCAGTGTTAGCTATCATGAAATATGCATATGTAAATAAAGCAAGATATTATACATTATAGGTATTATAACAGTAACAGATGATTTGAAAAGTACAACTAGGTTAGTTATATAGTAATATACTAATATATACTAATGTAGAACTATGTTTGCCTATTTTAAGCTACATGTTCATAATATTTCTGTGTATGTATGTGCATGTCATGTATGCATATGCTCATGAGGCCAGAAGAGGCACTGTGTCCACTGGAGCTGGAGATATAGTCAGTTCTGAGCCACCAGACATGAGTTCTGGAATCTGAAATCCATCAGAATTGTAGCAAGTGCTTTTAAGTGTTTTGCCAACTCTCCAGCCCCATGCATCTTATAAATAGTTTGATGGTCATAATTAATGACAGACACATATATCTGATAATATTTTAATAGTTTCAGATATTAAAATCTTGCTTCTTTATTTTTTTCTATGTGTATCTAAAAGAAAGATTCCAAAAATTTTTTTGACTGTGTTATACTCATTGTCCTAAAAGATCTGGGGGAACTGAGTCTGGTTTGCAAGTTTCACTGCTGCATTCATTTTTTCTATTAGAGGTTTTAACTTTATTATCACATGTAGCCTATATTTTCCCTTTATGTAGGTGTTGTGTGATACAGAACAGATTGTTGGAAATTTTTATGGATGATTACAAATCCAAGTAAATAATATTAAATTTTCTTTATAGTAAAATACATTACTGAATTTGAAGCTAAATAAATTTCAGCTGCTTAACTAATTATACCTTATTATCTTTAAGTAAGTTTGATATTTTCATAAGTATGCTATTGAGTTGTAAATTTTTGCAATTGAAAAAAAATATAGAAAATATCTTTTTGCCCCAATTTTACATATTCCAACTATAAAAGTGAATAGATAAATATACCATATATGTTCTATAGAAGTAATATATAGATGTTAGTTAATAACATTAGTTAATATGAAGATATTTAGTATAACAATAATACATATAAAATGTAAAGATGGACATATATCCATTTGAACACATATATATGCATATAAAATAGTTTGGAAACATTAACATGACTCAAGTTGTATTTCTGTTATTCAACATTATTTTGAAGAGTATACTCCCAACTTATAACTCAATGAAATATAAATTAAATTGATATACTGGAAGAAAGATGCAGAATAGTGAAAATATATGCATTATCCTTACAAAGTTTGCCATTTCCTATGATAAATTATATACTCAAAGATATACTGGATCTCTATGCATCCGTGAGTTTACTCTGGCTAGCCAGGTAAAGCTCCTCATTGGTGTGATGTGTCAGAGAATGTTAGCATATCAGGAAGTAATTGGTAAAACTCAAATAAGAAATCTGAGAGGTGGTTTATAGTGGAATCTATTAACAAACACACATTAGACTGTCGGCCTTATATTAATGGGAAAATACAATATATATACTGAATTATTACCCATTCTGGGGTGGGCTTTTCTATGATGAAACTTCTCAAGAGTCACTTATACTCCTGGAAGTGACTTCAATAAACTTATATCACCAAGCTGCACATGGGTGGAATGATTTCTTCTTTAGTCTGCCATCAGTCCTATATCTGCAGTAATTAGCATTTTTTATATTTCCTAGGAAAAATCACAAAACTCTGAAATTTTTGTAGATTACAAATACATAAAGATTTATTAAAGGTAGATATGAGACAAGTATTCTTGACTTGATTTTTCTTTCCTTTCTTCAATTTATTGTTTGTTTTAGTAATCTACCTTTCTTTATACCTGGGAAAACTAAAAATATGTTAGCTTGGTTTTCTGAGGAATGCCTGTAATATCACCACTAAAGAGGCAGAGAGACAGAAGCAGAAGCAGAAGCCGAAAGATATCTATTTGAGGCCATCCACTGCCAGAAAATGTCAATTGGTCTTCAGTTTCAGTAGATTCATGAACTTCTCAGAATAACAACAACAACAATAACAACCAAGGTCAGTGTGTCAGGAATAGTTTACTTTTTTTAGATTTGATGTCCTGCAGATCCCAAAACATTACTTTCTATTGCCAATGTTCTCCCTGGAAGCCTCTAGAACTTGACAGTAAGTTCCAGTTGCAGAAGACACTAAACACTTCAGCTATAGAATATGAATAAGTCCAGATGATACTCACCTGGAAGCTTCATCCCTACTATTAGATTTCATAGTGCTGGAAGGTGCTGTGCATGCTACTGGAGGAACAGAAGAATCACTGATCTTATCCATTTATGAACACCATATACTACATCAATGACCAACATGGCCAGAAATATCACCTAGTGGATTAATGCTAAGAATGTGAGAATTACTGCCTATTTACTGATTGCATTTAAGACCCTATCCAGAAGCTGTAACTTCTGTAACTTAATCACAACTGGCACTGATATCAGGAGTAGTTGCACATATGAAATCACAGCAGATGTGACAACATGCATGAGATCTAAATAAGTTATAACCCTAGGGCAGAAACCTGTAGCTGGAGAGTTTCTCTCCAGGTCCTGCCATGCCCCCACAGTCCCGCAGCCCACTTATAAAATAAATGCACAGACGCTTATATTACTTAAACTGTTTGGCCTAACAGCTCAGGCTTCTAGCTGTTTTTATAACTTAAATTAACCCATTTCTATTAATCTATAAGTTACCACATGGCTTGTGGCTTACTAGTATCTTAACATCTTCTCATGGTGGCGGCTGGCAGCGTCTCTCTGTCTCAGCCTTCCACTTCCCAGACTTCTCCTCTCTCTTTGTCCTGCCTATACTTCTTGTCTGGCTACTGGCCAATCAGCATTTTATTTATCAATCAATCAATCATTCAAAGCAGAAACCACTACTCTTTTTCTGCTAACTGGACCTAGTATTATTCCTAATGACTTATTAGTGCATCTCTCAACACTCATCTAAAATGCCTCTTTTCTAGTAGAGAGTGCTTAACATAGATATCCATTGTCAATGTGCAGGGACAAGATTGGGGCATGCTGAGCACTAAATAAGACAACTACATCACAGCTCCTTCACGTGAGACTCCAGGATCATTGTGGAAGAAAGAGCAGAATGACTAAGAGCAGAGGTGGTGGATGACTTCCATACAAAACAGAGCAGTCTCACATGTTAATTCAGGGCAGTTGTGACAGCACACATGAGACCTATGTCAAGAGAGACAACCCCCCAGCATGCAGAGGTAGACACAAAATTTCACTACTAGATGAGTATCTATTGGCAACTAATAACTACTAGGAGAGGGAAAATCAGCCTTTTTATGAATACGGCCATTAGTAGATCAACCACTCTCCATTGGATGGTCAATACTTCCAAGAGTACTTATATAGTAGGTATTGGACTTGGAGGGTTTTCAAAAGAAGGAAACAAAATTGGATGGGTATGGAATAGAGCAATGGTTCAATATAAGTCCTCAGTAGAACAAAAGTATGAAAAATTCAATTAATTATACTCAGAAAATTTTGAAATGTTTTAAAAGGTTTTTTTTTTTTCTGTGTATGTATAGCTATGTGTCTCTTTGTGTATCTATGGGTCTGTCTGTTTCTTTGTGTGTGTGTGTGTGTGTGTGTGTGTGTGTGTGTGTGTGTGTGTGTAGGTGAGAGTGATTCTTGTTGAAGTATTAATGGCTTTTTATTTAATTACAAAATACAGAATCTTTTCTCCCTCAACAGAAGGAAAAATGTTTTTTCTCTTGAAATCAGACATGCTAAACTGCAATGAATCTCCTGTGGTGTTGAGACAAAGCCTCACTAAGAGTTTTTGCAAACTGTCTTTTCAGTACTATATTAGATCAGCCATTTGAGAATACTGTGGTAACTACATTAAGAATCAGATAACCTTCACATGTTGAAAGTGTGATTTCACTTTGTTATTTTTAAGGTAACTTTTCTTTACTGAAGATGCCAACTAAATTAGAAATTGAGAGAATACTTTGTTTTAATGAAAGTAAAAATTTGAGCCATGATTGTTGGTATATCACTGGGTACATATTTCCCAGAGTAGATGCACTGCATTTAGGATAAAAAATGTTTTTTAAATATTTGTGAAAATAATATGTACTCTATATTTTCTTGGATATACATTCCTCTCAGTTTAAAATAATACAGTAAACATTATTTTATGATAGCCAGTTTTAAAAAGGTAAAAATTTCAACCATATAGTGACATATAGAATGATGGATAAATAACTAGAAATTTAAAGGTATTTCTATTTGATTTTGGAATTATTTAGAGAATTTCCTTGACATTGAATGTTCTATATTTTTTAATCCCCAAGTTCATAGAGGAATTTCTTGTTACATAAAATATACCTAGCAAACGAGGCAACCACATAGGAAAAGCAACATTGATTTCCCCAGCAAAACTCTGAGGCTAGAATTTTCATAAGGCAAAGATGAAGTATGGGATTGAGAGAAGCAGTGGGAGAAAATCCAAAGACTGAACACAGTACTATGAAGGCTTATCCTGCTTTCATCTCTGAAACTAGATATGCTCTCAGGTATGCTCTGTATTTAATAAAAGGAGATATAACTGCCCTATATTCCTACCCCTGAACCAAGATGCAGCTGTCCCGCCAGTCTCCAGGAATGTACCCCTAACTGCCACTCCCAGGGTTATCTGCAAGAAGGCCATAAACTTCTTGTCTTAAAGTCATATTCATCTACAATAGTCATGGAGAGTTAAAGATAAATTAGGTTCAGGATCATATCTTTAAAGTGTGTGTCTAACACAGTATTGTGAGTCATTTTTCTTTTTCTGTCTTTCTAGAAATTGTGCTTTTTTGCTTATCATATTTAGTTGTTTGATCCGTTAATAGTTAATATAGTAAGAAATGGAGGTCCTGACTTATTTTTGTCCATGTTGATAAATTATTTGAACATAATGAAGATTTCACTGAATCTGTTTCACTATACTGTGTTCTATGTTGGAAAAAAATGTCAAGTGCATCTAAAATCCATATATTATCATTTTTGTTCAAATAAACAAATGTGAATTGTGACCAGGAAAATGTCATATTGGCAATTGAATAGGAAAAAACATATATGGATGTCCTCAGCAGCTGCTTTCATATCTCTTTTTCTTTTATCTGATTTCATTGGTAATTTTTACTTACCACAAAAATTAAAGTATATTCACTACATTAACACTAAATATGATACAGATGTGAGACTGTAAATTCTACCATTAAAAATAAAAGACAGACAATGTCTCTTAGAGTTCATGAAGTACTATGGCCATATTTATTTCTCACTAGCAGCTGGTCTACAGGCAAAGCCCTTGACAATGCCAACACTCTCCTCTGTTACAATGATCAAAGGTAATATCCATTCTCTTCCTGGACTCTACCTTCTAAGCAGCCTCTGTTGTCCCATTGAGCAGCACATTCTGTGTAGCAGTTTGTTTGTGATGAGCTTCAGGTATATATGCGACTTTAATTAGTGTTTAGTGGAGAGTAGGTAGATTTAAAATTTTATAAGATACATGCATTATTTAAACTCGTTCTTATATTTTCAAATTTCTCAGCTTAGCAATAGAGATAATGGCAATAACAATTTGAAAACTGTGTTCTTTATAATATCTCTGAGTGCAATGGGAAAGCATATATCCAAATTTTTATATTAAACCAATGTTCTGGGAAATCATAACTAAGTTGTAAACTCTTTCCAATGTTTTCATTTTATCATCACCTTCCCTGTAGAACAGTAAGCCCTAAAGGAGAAATGATCGAATAGCTAAGGGTGTATTGAACTAAGGCAATTCATGCTAACAGAATTCTGCCTACACTGTGGATTTGTACTGTAGTCACCCAGATAATAATGATGGCATTAAAGGAAATGAAGAGTGCCATGTTGAATATGAGAGAGACATCTGTTAGCCAGTGTGTGGTACTAATGGGAAAAATTAAAGAAAAACCATCCATCCAAAGGAGAATAAACTTAAGCATTCTAACAAAAGTGCAGTTACAGAAGTGCTTACTGGAGATAAGATGTTCCATAGAAAGAAAACAACCCCTCCTCTTGATTCTTTTTTAAAAAAAGAAAAGAAAAAGAGCTAATAACGAAAAGAAAAGGGCTAATCTCTTATATTTGAAACTTCAACTAGTAATCAGATTGAATAGATTTAATTTCCTGGTTACAAACATGCACACATTCCCGCCACCACATGCACACACAATAAAAGTAGTTTATAAATTTATCATAGGTATGCACCTCTTACATTAGGCTAGACCTTAAGATATCCAAAGTCTATTTATTTATTTATCTTAGTGAAAATAGATTTTTCATACAATAGATTCTGACTACGGCTTCCCCTTCTCTAACTCTTCCCAGACCTTTCTTACCTCTCCAACCGTCTGAATTCACACTGATTCTTTCTCTCTCTCATTAGAAAGAAAACAGGCCTCTAAAAAATAATAAAATAAAATAAGTAAAAATCCCAAAGAAAACGTAATAGAACAAACAGAAAAATATGCCAAATAAAAAGCTTAAGAAACACACGAAGACAAAGAAATACTCACATTTACACTCACAGAAATCCTTTACATTCACAAAACTGGAAAGCATAATATATAGCAAAAGATCTGTAAGGTTAAAAAAAATAAAGCCCAGACAGAACATTATGAGAAAAAAAAAAAAAAACAACAACAACTTTCAAAACTACCATTGGGTTTGCTTTGTGTTAGCTATGTACCAGTGGGCATTGGGCATGACCTGAACTGTGGTTTGTATACTCAATGATACTCTATTGAAGAAAATTAATATTTGCCATCAGAATGATTGTCAATTGGAGATAGCTTCTGAATTAGGTATGTGTCTACTTCCCTATCAGTGCTGGAACCTCATCTTGCTTAAACCTATGCAGTCCCTGTGCATGCTGCTGCAGTCTGTGAGTCCATAAGTTCATCAGTCCTGCTGTGTCTAGAAGGGACTGTTTCCTTGGTGTCTTTCATCCCCACCTGTTCTTACAGTCTTTCTGCCTCCTCTTCTGTAAAGCTCCCTGATCCCTGAAGAGAAAGATTTTATGCTGTTATTCCATTTAGGACTTGGTGTTCCAAGGTCTCGCACTCTTTGCACCTTGTCCAGTTGTGTATCTCTGTACTTGTTTCCATCTACTGCAAGAAGCTTCTCTGGTAATGGCTGAGCAAGACATTAACTTCTAAGTACAACAAAGTGTCATTAGGCATCATTTTTGTTATTAAGTTCCTTTAGCAGACAATAGTATTGGTTTTCATCCAGGCTCATGGTCATTCTATTCTCATGTTCTTGGCCACCCAAGCAGAGTAAGATATGGTTTCTGTCTCATGGAGAGGGCCTTAAATCTAGTCAGATAGTGGTTGACTATTTGCCCAATACTTTTTGAGACAGGCTTATTATTGACTGGCTTCCAAATCTTATTGCTTCCCTTCTAGGCCCTCAAATGCTGATCAGAGTCTTCTTGCTAATTCTTCTTTAGTGTGATTGTAGGTTTGGGCTTTAAGTGTAATTATAACCTGAATGTTCACCTTTGACATTAGTTCTGATTGCATAAAATTATGCTTAGATGTTACTATCTTTCAATAGGTTTAGGCAAAAACTAAAGACAACTGAAAGAAAATTAACAACATATAGGATAAAGAAAGTAGGTTAGCTTGGGGTTGACATCAAGTGACTTAAAGCAGATATAAGTCCCCCAAACTGAAGAAATGGAGAGGGAAAGATTCCAGCTCCAGATGAAGGCAGGGTCTGAAGATGGGTAGATGCAATAGTGGTGACAGAGGAATCAGACAGGGGATACTTATCAGTTTCATTTTAGTTGATTTGAATAGAGAGGATGCATACTAGAGTCATCCCCAGTGGGACAGGTCTTAGCAGAGGATTTGAGAAGTTGGTGTGGTGGTGGTGGTGGTGGTGGTGGTGGTGGTGGTGGTGGTGGTAAGAAAGTGGGCCAGGCCATGATGGTTGGGAGAATCTTGCAGCCTGACTGACTAGCAGCCAGAGTGTTTCTTTATTTATACAGAATTTAGTAAGCAGGGATAGATTCATGGTGTTATAAAACATAGATCATACCATTTTTGTTTGGGGACATGTGTTTCACTTCTTTTTGCTCATCTTTCAGTCATCATTAATGAACTATGACAGAATAGAGTTGTCATTTCCAATCATTTTCTCTCAAATTTTGACATCATTATTAAATAGTTATCATTCTTACTCATTAACCCCATAACCCAATTTTTGAGAATCTAGAGGCATATGACAGCCTGGCTCAGGCTGGTAACTTTGGTTGCTTCAAGGACACTGGACCAAAACAAAAATCTTCAACAACCCTGGGCATTTTGCCATGTCCCAAGCAGTGTATTATTAACTCTTAATGGTCAGAGTGCCCAGTAAAAATCCTCAGGCCAGAGCTGCTGAGGTATTATTCAAATTCTGGTATAATACAATCAATGTTCACATTTATATCTTTATAGAACTTGTCTATATGTCTAATCCGGGCATTCTGTTGGTCCTTGGTCGTATGACATTATAGTGGCTTTGCATAATCTAACTGTTCTAAGAGAGAGAGGTCCTGATGTTTCATACTTTTATCATCTCTCCACTCCATAGTTTACTCATCAATAAGTCTCTATGTAGGGCAGAGTTGTATGCCACACACTTGTCTGAGTGTATAGCAGGAAGACTTGTAATCTGAACTGTGGCCAACTCCTTTAGCCCACTGGATCTTGTTGACCTTTTTGAATTTACTTTGTTTTGCATATCTTGTTCCAGTGTAAGTACCAGGACAGATGTTTCAAGAATGTCTCATAGCCTCATGAAGAGACCTTTGGCTTCTTTATGTGTCACAACCTCCAAGGCTTAAGAAAGACCTTCAAGTAGATAAGGATATCTCCCTAAAGGTGGGGGAAATAGTATGTTCAGGACTTTCCTCAGGAAGCTTAGAAGCAGCATTCCTGAGAAAAGACATAAATGTTTCATAAGAAATTTCCATCAATCCAATATCCCCAAATTGTACAAATATTTAAAGTGCCTCAAGCATGCAACAGGTGGAGATGAAAACCAAAGGTAGCATGGCAGTCATCATGCAGTTCAGCTCTGCTGGATCTTTGTCAAGCAGATGTGCTGGCTTTATGACTTCTGTCATTCCATTCAGATATGACTGTGCCACAAAAAGAATTTTTCTAGAGTAACTAGTAAGTGAGCTGAGAATTCAAAAAGGCCAGTCTATGCGGAAACATGTTATTCACCAAGGCAGAACAACACAATATCATTGGAAGATCTCCCCCCAAATCGGGTAGGCTATGGTGGCACATGCCTTTTTTTTTTTTTTTTTCAAAGCTGAGGACCAAACCCAGGGCCTTGCACTTGCTAGGCAAGTGCTCTACTACTGAGCTAAATCCCCAACCTATCCACCACAGCCTATCCTCATGTTTAATATTGTGGCTGTTCTGTCTTTGACCCCAAATAAGTTTATTAGGGTGCACAATATTTTGGGGAATACCACAATACCACCACATCTGAAAGTAGATATTTTCTTCTCATGTGACTTTGTATTTAGAAATATCAGGTGATTCAATGTAAGGAAAGATTCTGACTAGAATGTGAGGGAGGGTTGGAGAAATTACTTATTATTCTTCCTGTTTTCACCTGCATGAAATGATGCATCAGAATACCTGTGATGAACCAGTAGTAGGGTTCATATGAACATAAACCCAAATGTTTTCATGTGCAGAGAAGGAAGACATGAGACAAGCAACAATCAGCAGATAATGCCTCCTGCTCACTTTTCCTCATACTTAGAACTCAGGCATGATTTTCTTTACTGACCCCTGACCCTCACTGACCTGCACATTAAATGCTTCCACTGAATGCACAACAACCACTTATCTAGACTTTCTCATTCAAATGTCATTGAGGAAATAAACAACATTAATAAATTATTCTTTCTTGTGTTTCAAATAGGAACATTTGAATTTCATATAACTGAAACATTACATGGCCAGTAGAGAGTCATGCACAGCTTGTGGCCAAGTTCACAGTAAAGTATTCAAGATCTGCCAGTTCATTGACTTTTATATGCTTCTGCTTTGTTTCCTGTTATTATAATATATTTTTTATTTTTGGCAAATCTTTTTCTTTTTATATGACAGATGCACAAGGCTTTCTTTGTGGCTGGAAAATAATGGAAAATTGAGGGTATAATAAATCAGGTTTTCTTTTTCCTCATTACAAAAAATTCCGTTACATTTTGGAGGATTTGGGAGATAGTTCATTTGATAAAGAATTTTCTCTACAATCAGGAGGACCTGAAATTGATGTCAAACAAGCATGTCAGGCTCTGAGTGCAATAGCATGAGCCTGTAATCCTAGCCCTGGTGAGGTGGTAACAGCAAGGTCACTGGGACTCACTGGCCTTTTAGACTAGCTGATATGGTGAACTGAATCTCAAAACAACAGTTTGGAGAGGACACATGAAGATGACAACTGATGTTGATCTTAAGTATCCATGTTTGTGCTCACACATGTGCAATCCACCCCATCCCACACTTAGCAAGGGGAAAGGAAACAATACACTTTATTGGGTAAGATGGTGTCCATGTTTGAGGATTAATCATAAAAAAGAAAACCATTTTAACTGTGCATAACTGGTTAATAAATAAAACCTGTGCTTCAGTTTGCTTAGGTTTTGGTATACAAACACAGGTATACACACACACACACACACACACACACACATACACAGAGAGAGAGAGGGAGAGAGAGAGAATTAGTTACAGCATTTGAAGTTAAATAAGAAAGTTTTATAAAAGTCAAATATATTTTACAAGGCAATTTGAATTTTCTTGTCTAGATTATGCATTCTTCAACTTATCTGGTCAGTTATTATTTACATATATGAGCCATGACCTGGAGATTAGGATTAGAATGATTTTACATTGAATTATGAATGTAGTGAAGAATATGGGTTCTGGAGATTTTTTTATACTAGCTTCTAAGGCTCTCTTCAGTATCAGGTAAGCTGTGGTGGTATCACTACAGTAAGCTAATGCTATGTCACAGGGCTCATCATCCATCATTTCTCATTTCCTCATAGACATTATGTTGTTCCCATAATAAGTATAAAATATGGTGCAATACAACAGAATATTTTAAGATATGGATCTGTGGGATGACTCATCCCTAATAGGCTTGAGGGCCAGCCAACCCAAACCAGTAATAAGATACTTACTGAGAGCCAACCTGGGTCTGCCTAAGCACCCTAGCAACAGCAGCTGAGACATAATCTAAGATGATCTGGACCAATGAGAGACACCCATGTCACACCAGCAGATGCATACTCATCAAACCTTCCTGTAGGATAGGGTGGAGGGTATGTAAGGCTTGTCTCTTCCTGAATAAAGTGAGCTTGTTGTTTCAACATTCTCCTGGAGTCTGTGTCATTGACTCTGTGCTTACTTGAACCCTCCCCCAAAGGGAACAACAGCAAGCACAGGACCCTGTCATATGGATCTATCTATCTATCTATCTATCTATCTATCTATCTATCTGTCATCTACCTATCTATTCAGACTTGGTCTCACTATGCACCAATAATAAGATAATGATATGTTTTTAAAGACAAGTAAAATTTTAAAATTTCTAATGAAAATAATCAATCAAAGACAGAATGCTCAAATCAAAGATTGTATGACTTAAAACTGAGATTATCCTAATTACAGAAATTGTATCGATAATAAATACAATTATTAAAATGTATGTTGGCATGAGAATAAATTCCTAGAGAAATATAATTTTAAAGTGATTTTTAAAAAACACAAAAATCATAAATATCCCATAAGGATGAATGGAATGAAAAACATTTTAAAATCTTTACAAGAGAAAACACTGGCCTCAATTATTTTGTGAAGGAAGCCATCACTTAGTTTTAGATGAACCTTTCAGAAACAGAATAGTGCAGGCCGTTTTTCTAAGCTGGTTTCTTTCCTGATTGTTAAAAAGAAAAAGAAAAACACATAATAGTTTCACCAAGAAACACCAAGGACATAGAAGAAAAAAATTACCAAGAAAATTTACTAACCTACAACAAAAATGAAATGAATATTAGGAATCTGAAAGCTTGGTTTAAAATAGAAAATGTTAATACATTAGACTAGCAACTGCTATTTTACCTGCTTATGCAACAGTCCCAACTTGGAAGAGAATTCTATTTCCCCATTACATTTATGTCAGCCTTAGGCAAGTAATTCTCCGAGCAAACCAAATGTAAGTGCAAACAGCAGACAAGCACTTCAACAGGCAGCATGGATTCCCTGTGACTATGTTACTTTCACTCCTGAAATCAGCAGTGTCCCAGATAGAACCTGATTCGCTAGCGCAGACCCTGGGTTGAAGAGCACATGAAACAGTGGCCGCCAGCCTGTGACAGCAAAGAACATTTGCCAGTTTGGGAGCCTACAGTCTAAATGCTTGTGCCCAGAATTCATATATGGAACCCTGACAAGTTGTGTGACAGTGTTTGGAAGTGAGCTCACATGCAAATGCCGAAATGAACACTCACACATGTCTCTTCACACTTTGCCACTATTCTTGAACCTTCCACATAGCCTGTCCGGTTTTCTCCCCTTCCTTTCTGTTACACCTTCTTCTGCTTTCTTCTCAACTAAATTTCATTACGGTTGTACTTCTGACTACCTGTAAGATAGTTCCCTCCTTACCATTTCTTGTAATTATCTAATGCATGTACCCCATTACAAACACACACCTATATGATTTTAAATCTAGGTTCCACAAATGAGAAAATTACGGTATTTACTCAAATCTGACTTATTTCCCTAAGATAATGATATCAGCTGGCAACTGTTTTCCTACGAACACCAGCATTTCATTTTCTTCACAGTTGTGAAAAGAATCAGTCCTGTGATTGCATCACATTTTCTCTGTCCATTCATCTGTTCATGGACACCAAGGCTCATGGTATTTTATGGCTTTTGTACTTAGTGTAAAAATAATTGTAGACCCACAAGTATCACTGTGGTGTGTTGACTTAGATTCCTTTGAGTATGCAGCCAAGAGGTCTAGAGCTGTGTTATCTAGCTGTTCAATCTTCAGTTATAAGAGTTATAAACACCACACTAAATTTCCATAGGTGTGCACAAGTGGAGATCACAGAATTGAATAGAGATGCCTTTAAACCAGCATTTGTTATTGTTTGTTCTAATTGTATACATTCTGCCTAGGGTGAGATGAAATATCAAAGCAATTATAGATTTTATTTCCCTTATAAATAAGGATATCAAACACATTTGCAAATATTTATTAGCCCTTTATGTTTCTCCTTTTGAGAACCATCCTTCCAAATCATCAGCCAATTTATTGACCCGGGGGGTGATTTGATCTAAGGTGCTTAATCCTTCATATGTACTGTAAGATACAATTTGCAATGACACTCTTTCAACTCTGTGAGTTGTCTGTTCACTCTGCTGAGGTTTCCCTTTTCTGTAGAGTAGCTTGGTAATTTCAGGCAATCCCATTTGCCACTTTTTATGAGTATTTTCCATGCTGTTCCAATCCTGTTCAGAACATGCTCATCTATACCTCCAGCTTGAAGTGTTTAATCTATATCTTCTAGTGTCTTTAAAGTTTCAGGTCTTATTTTTTTAAGTCATAAATGTGTGTATGTTTGCATTTTGTATATAAACACAGCACCACAAAGTTTAAGCTCCTATTTTTTGTGTATGCATATCTACATGCGAATAAGGAAAGGGAGATACCAAGAAACTAAAAGGGGGCCCATGACATTGGGAAAAATACTTTGATCAGAAAATAAACCTATAATTCAATTTCAGAAAATGTTAACAATGCTATGTTTAAAATTCTAAAAATTCTTGATCAAGTGCAACATTTCACCATATATGAAATTTTAAATTCCTGATCACATTCTCCTAGCTTAAGGCATATGCCCATATAAGAGAGCACACACAGTGTTTGTCTTTTGGAGTCTGTTACTGAACTTAATATAATATTTTCCAGATCCATGTACTTTCCTGAAAATTTCCTAATTGAATTTTCTTTGGATGAAAAAAAAAAATCTCATTCTCATGTAGCACATTTGCACACATCTAGGATGACGCTACTTTTCACTATTGTAAATAGAACACCAATAAACATAGGTGAGCAAGTAACTCTGTAAGGATACAGTCTTTAGGGTAGATACCTAGGATAGGATAGCTATGAACAAAAGAGTTCCTTTTAGCTTCTTGAGGATCGACACAGGCACTGGTTTCCACTCACATCAACAATAGGTAAGGAAAGGCTCCTCTTTCCCCATACTTTCTCCAGTGTTTGTTGACATTTGTTTCGTTGATGGTAGCAATTCTGATCCAGGTGTCATGGAGCCTCAGAGTGAGTTTTAATTTACACTTCACTGATGGCTGTGGATGTTGAGCATTTTTTGTTTGTTTGTTTTGTTTTTGTTTTTTTGTTTTCGAGACAAGGTTTCTCTGTGTAGCTTTGTGCCTTTCCTGGAACTCACTTTGGAGACCAGGCTGGCCTCGAAGTCACAAAGATCCGCCTGCCTCTGCCTCCCAAGTGCTGGGATTTAAAGGTGTGCACTACCAACGCCTGGCAGAGCATTTTTAAAAAGTATTTATTGGCCATTCGCACCCTCTTTTGAAAAAAATCTCTGTTAAACTCCTGAGATCACATATTTGACTTGGGTGTTTATTTTCTTAGTTTTTTTTTTTTTCTGGTTTGTTGTCATTGTTCAGAGATGTGTTTTACACAGATGCTGTCCATGGACATTAAATATATTATCTGTACAGCATCTAGAGCACAGAGTGGACTGAGCTAGTCTCCTGTCAACTGATCAACTAATCTTCATTACTTCTTTCAGGTCATTGGCTATTCATGAACGAGTGCTAAAGATTACTCTTTTTTTTTGGAGACTGGATTCCTCTGTGTAGCTTTCTGCCTTTCCTGGAACTTACTTGGTAGCCCAGGCTGGCCTAGAACTCACAGAAATCCACCTGTCTCTGCCTCCCGAGTGCTGGTGACAACCAGTGACACTCTTAATTTCGTATAAGAACATGGAAGAACTACCTACAGTCTTATGGAGAAACTGTTCACTGCTATCCATTCATTCACTGCGTATGGAATGTTACAGATGTCCAGAGTCTGTTGAAGTAATATATCAATATCTGCAGGTGCTCACATTTAATTATACCAACCAATTATCAACCTTCTTTTTCAATATTTTAAAAATATGCTTTTTCTCAGCTAATATTTTTTAATAATGAGTATCATTGGGAACAATTTTAGTTATTCTATAAAAATTCCAAGAAGAAACAAAAAATGAGAAACAAGTTAGACTAATGATCTGCTTCACTACAACGAGTGTATTTTACCAGAGTTTGGGAATCACCAGGATTTTCTCAGTTTGAAATCTGCAGATAAAACCTGCAGATATCCTTAAAGTTCTTTCCCAAACCATCTTACAAGGAACAACTGTTTAGCCAATTCCTTCTCAATCCCATCTACAGTCTTTTTTGCCTTTGCCATGAATGCATTTTTTTTTTTTGTCTAAATTATATTTATTTGTAAGGTCTAAGTCACATGTATTTTTGCTTAACATTTATATTTTATTATACACAATCAATTGTTTGTATTTTTGTGTATTATATAGTATATAGCATTTACAATTAAAGTTGATCACAGAAGCTATCTGGTAGAATTAAACAGAACCATGTGGTTTGACGTGGAGGATGCCACATTTAGGCGTTAGGCTTGTTAAATCATACTTTCTGCCAACATATACTACTACAGCTCATCCAAGCCTCTATCATCATATCCAAAAGCCTACAGACTAGAAAGAAACTATTCTGCAAAGTTTTCCCGCATTGGTGTGTTAGATGGATAGATGGTAGTGTTTACATATGAGAAAATTGCAAGTGACACACTGAATAGCCGATAAATGCATTATATATGCAACACCCTTTACCAAAGGTGGTCGCTTAATGCTAATATCTGAGGGGTTCCTGTCCCAGGTTTTATGCAAATTTAATTCAGAGTTACATCTGTCATGAAAATAGGATGATTTTGGACAAGAACTCCTGTCTGCTGTTGATTTGAACAAGAATTTCTGCCAGTAGATTGATTGGTCTTTGCCATTAGGATAACTGTTTCCTTTATTAGAGAAATGCCAACTTGATCTCTAAAGAGCAATGGATTTTGCAAGGTCGTTTTGTTAATCTCTCTGAACAGAATTATCAAATCTATAGAAATAAATAACAGTTGTTGCTCTCATGTGTTGACAACCTCAATAATAATCTGTTCTGGTGACTCAGTGGCCTCAGGTCAATGTATAATGATGCAGAATGATTAAAGAGCTTTCTAAGAAGTGCTGAGGAACTTAAAAGGTCAAAAACATACACAGTAGATTATAATCATAAGTGTTCCTTTGAAATAAGACATGTTGTTTCTGGAAGAATGACAGTATTCATTAAATTGATAAAAGAATTGCAAAGGAGACTCTACCCATGCTCCATAATTATTTAAGGAACTTATGTCACTAATTCTGAGGATGACATAGAAAACAATCCTTTTACACATGTGGGAAATGTGTATTATCTTGATGTTTAGAAAATGCTACTTATATTTAGAACTCCTTATCAAGCAAAATTTAATGTTCTGGCTGTAGGCATTTTTCACATATTTGAGTAAATATATATTAAGATCAGTGTGTGGGTATGGGTTCTGTTTGTTCTCGATGGTAATGTTTTAAAGTTCTAAAATATATCATTGTAAGCTAAAGAACAAAATTCACAATAATTTTAGCTAGGTTAAAAGAAGGTAGCTGTGAACAATAATGATCCAGTTTGAGGGAGGGCAAATGTAAAACAATGTAAAGTTGTGTTACTAATTAGTTAGATGTTGTCCTTTTGTTTGATTGAAATAAAATTTCTGGGTAGATGAAAGGCTCTTTCAGAAATTTGGAACTGGCTAGAAGTGGGGAGAGAATGAAGAAGTGACAGATACACAGAGACACAGACAGAAAGCTGGTGTCTGGTGGACTGAGCACTTTGATGGAGAAATAAGTGTTCAGCAAGCTCAGCATTTATTGTGTAGAGTTGAAGAGCAAGGCAGGGTTATTGTATACAATTGAACAGGTGGTGGGTTTATTACATTCAGATAAACAAGGAGGCAGAGATTATGGTATATAGCTGCATCAAGTAGGCAGATTTACCTTATTTCAATAGGAGCAGTCTCTGTAAGAGAGTAGTAGTCTTCAGGCAGCCATTATCCAGGGGGAGAAAGTTATGGTCACATAGTCAATGCCATACATGGACCAGAAGGGAAAGTTTTCCTATTTACTTTTGATCTTCACTCCTGGGGGGAAGGCTTTGCCATTTTTTCCATATTTTGAGGCTCTATGATCATCATTATTGCTGTCCCCATGTCAACAGCACACATTCACTTAGGACTGTGTCATTCAGGACTTCCTTCACTCCCTACAGAGGGATGTTTTCACCAATCAAACAGACTGTCACATAAAGGGAGACTTCTGTTCAAGTCAATCTTGCTATTCTCCCATTTATACCAATTAACAACAGTTCCTCTGCAAGGTCACCAAGGGAAGTGCTACCTCTCTGAAATTGGAGGAAAGCACCAATGCTTGTGATTGAAAAAAAAATCTACCACAAACTGAAAGAATCATGGTTGTAGTTGTACCTTTAGGAGCCAAAGTTGTGCTTCAATGGCAAGCAGCTGGGGTTGTCATGTAGCTTCCTCAAAGTGTCCACGAGTTGTTCTCAATGGCTGATAATGGGCATAAGGAAAGTCTGGCTTGATTAACTGATAGTCCTTTGCTCCAGTTAATCAGGGTTCCAGCAAAGAGTCTAACATAAATATCAAATGGAGTGCTTACAGCAAGAACCTATTTGTTACCCATTGTTAATAATAATAGTTATTTTAATGGTTTAAACAGGGTTAAATAGTAATTTAACAATACTTGTTGCCTGCTTAGTAATCCAGGGTAAGTTTTTCCTTCTAATTTCTAAAAGTTATAAGGTTTTACAGTGCTGATTTAGATTTTGGACATGAACTATAACATGTACAATTTTATGAGTCTCTGATTTCCTTGACAAGGAAATCTTGCAATGTTCTTTTAATGAAAGAAATAGTAAATTAGTATTTTTGGAGGAAAAGAGGAGCAGGCAAAAGAAGTTTCATTGCTGTTTCAGTGAGTTTTCTTTCACTCACAGGGTTTTTATTTGTGATATATTTCTCATTAACATGTATCATGGTAGATTAGGTGATATTTATAAACGAAACATATTCTGATAAATATAATTAAAGGAAACAAAGATTTGGCTTCAGTGGTCATTTACTCATTTACCAAGTACTTTGCAACCTATAGTCCTTGGCAGCAAGGATTCAAACCTACTTAAAATTAGAGATATATTTGTTAAAAATTTCCATAATTTATTTTTCAAAAGTGATTATTGTAAATAATTATATATGAGAGGAAAACAAATAATTAGAGGTGCAAATGTGTAATTTAACAGTGATGATATTTAAGTTATGCAAATATAAGTACTTAATCTTCCTTTTGCTACCTCTAAGAAACACATCTCAGTATCAATGATAGGTTCCATCATAGGATGAATAAAGAAGCAGGCATAATCATTTTACTGCCTGACAAAATAGACTTCAAACAAACAAACAAACAAAACAGCCAAAGGAAAGGAAGACAGACATTGTATACTCATCAAGGAATGAAAAAAAAAATCCACCAAGATGTCATACTAAACAGAGGAAGACCAAATTTCTTATAAAAAATTCATATAACCATAATACAGTAAAGTGTATAAATTCAATACCTTACTTACATCTTTAGACAGGTTATCCAGAAGTAAAACAAACAAAAATCAAATAAGAAACAGAGAAACATTAGAATTAAATTATATCACAAATAAAATGGACTGAATAGACATTTGTAATACATCTCTTTAACCCAAACAATACAGAATACATATTTCACTCATCAACCCATTGAACTTTCTAAAAAATTAGCCATGTATTAAGACACAAAGCAAGTCTCAACAAATATAAGAGAATTGGAATAACAACCTGCATTCTTTTCGACCACAAAGGAATATAGCTTGAAATTAATAGCAATTTAAACTTAAAAGACACACAACTCATGGAAATTAAACCACACACCAATGAATAACAACTGAGTCTAGGAAGAAAGCAAAAGGAAAATGTAAGTATTCCAAGAACTGAAGGAAAATAAAATCACAACATACCAAAATCTGTGGGATTCAAATGAAGTCAGTTATAAATGCAAATTTTACAGCACTAAGTGCCTACAAAATAAACTCAAAGGTCTCAAATTAACAACCTAATGATTCACCTGAAGGCATTGTAAGAACAAGAACAAACAATTCTCCAAAAACAGTACTAGGGAAATGATAATCAAAATCAGGGCTGAAATTGTTGAAAAAAAATATAATACAAAGAATCAGAGAAAGAAAGAGTTGGATCTTTGAAAAGATTAACAAAACTGACAAAACTATAGACACATTAACCAAAAGAAAGATAGAAAATACTCAACTTAATAAAATTAAAGGAGAAAAGAAAACATCACAACAGATACTGAGATAATTCAGGTAATCATAAGGGTATACATGTGTTTATGCTTATATGCATGTATCTATCTATCTATCTATCTATCTATCTCTATATATGTATATGTGGATGTACATTTAAACTAAACTGAAATTATTTAAAAGAAATGAATGCATTTCTAGGTATATGTGATCCACCAAAGCTAAATGAATATGAGGTCAGTAATCTAAATAGACCAGTAATGACCCATGATATAGTAATAGTAATTAAGCTCTCCTAACTAATAAAACCAGTACATGACAAATTCTATGCAGAATTTTAGCAGTTCTTTAAAGAAAACTTAATACCAATGTTCCTCAAATTATTCAGTAAAATAGAAAACTAAGGAGTATTTTAAAATTAGTTTTACAGAGTCAAAACAATGACCCAATAACAACAGCAAAATAAAAAAATTATAAGCCAATCTCTCTGATGAGCATAGATATAAAAATTATCAATACAATACTTTAGAACTTAATTCAAGAATTATTAAAGATTATCCATTATTATCAAATTGGCTTCTTCACAAAGAGGCATGGAAACATCAGAGATAAATAAATTTAAAGATGTAATACATCTCAAAAATAGACTCAAAGACAGAAAACACATAAGCATATCATTAGATGGAAAACAGCCTTGACAAAAATCCAGTGTCCACTTCTGATGAAAGTCCTCTAGAAAAATAGGGATAATGGGGAAATATCTCAATATAATAAAAGTAATAAACAATAAGCCTACCATAAATATTGTGTACAATAAAGAAATTTCACTAAAATCAGGGACATGACAGGGATGTGCACTCTCCCCACTACAGTTGAATATAGTGCTTGATGTCTTCTCTGGAGCAATGTAGCAAGAGAAGGAGACAAAGGAAATACAAATAAGAAAGAAAAAGTCAATTATGTTTATTTGGGATGATATGAACTAGAGGGAGCAGATAGAGGTGAAACCATAATGAGGACATATTACATAGAAAAAATATTTTTAGTAAATGGAAAAAATATTAAATAACTTTAAATAAATCTGTAAAGAAAGTGAAATACTTGTACAATGAAACTCTAAGACATTTAAATAATAAACTGTGGATGACACCAGGGGATAAAAATACTCATACTTATGGATTGGTAAGGTTCATATTGTAAAAATGTTAATCCTACCAAAAACAATCTATGGATTCAATGCAACCTTCAACAAAATTTCAATGTATTTTCTTAGAAACTCAGCAGATAATCTCCAATCCCATATGGTAAAATGAATGACCCAAGATTGCCAAAAAAATGCTTAGCAATAAAAGAATAGCTTGAGGTACCACCAGTCCAGATTTCAAGTTTACTGAGGAGCTATCTTAATAAAAATGCATGATTCTGACATAAAAAGACAGACACAAAAATCAATAGGATAAAATTGAAAATTAGCATCAAGCATAAAATCACTACATTCAAGAATTATTGACGAAGAGGCAAAAGGTACACATTGGAGAATAGAATCTTCAAAATGAGTTCTCAGATTGGATAGCCACATGCAGCACAATGACACTAGATCCATATCACTCACCCTGCACACAACTCCCAATGGATCAAGAACATTAACACAAGATGTGATACCCTGAATGTAGCAGAAGAGAAAGTAGGAGATACACTTCAACTTTTAGGAAAGGACTTTATGAACAGTACCCTAGTATGGAAGGCATTAAGACCAACAATTAATACATGAGACTTCATGAAAGTAAATTCTTCTTATACCAAAATGCACCACCATTTGAGTTAAAAGGAGCATGAAGAATGGGGAAAAAATCATTACCAACTATACATCTGGCAGAGTGTTAGAACTGAAATTGTATCAAGATCCCTAAACTCTAAATATCAAGTCAACAACCAACTTACTTAAAGGATTAAGCATGGAAGTAGGTAGTGAACTCTCAAAAAAAGAAAAACAAATGTATGAGAAATAATTTTTAAGTTTTCAACACTCTCCACCATCAGAAAAATGCAAATTAAAACTCCTTTGAAATTTCATCTTACCCTGATATGAATTACTAAGATCAAAAACCCAAATGAAAGGAAATGTTGACATGGATACAGGAGAAAACACTCATTCACTATTGATGAAAGTACAAACTGATAAAATCATAATAAAAATCAGTGTAGAAGTTCCCCATGAAGCTAGAAATAAATTTATCATATGATCAAGTTAAATAACATTTGGGGAATATACTCAAATGACTCCATATTCTTTCCATTTTTAAAGTCATTAAATGATGTTCTCCTCTTCTAGGATCAACATAAACTCCTGAGCTAGACAATCATAGAATCGCTGATCAAGAGACAATATTACAGTTATAAGGTGATCCATTCATATTCTTTATTTGTTTAAATTTGTTTAGTGTGTGTGTGTGTGTGTGTGTGTGTGTGTGTGCGTGTGCGTGTGCGTGTGCGTGTGTGTGTGTGTGTGTGTGTGTGTGTGTGTGTCTATGTATGGGCACATACATGCTATGGCTCACTTGTGGAAACTGGAAGGCAACTTAAAGTAGTCAACTTTCTTTTTTGATAATTTTGGTTTTGGAGATCAAAATCAGGTTATCAGTTTTGGCTACAAGTGCCTTTACTCAATAGCCAACTCACAGGCCATTGATATTTTTGTTTGTTGTGTTGTTATGTTATTTAGCAGAACTGGGGAATGAACCTGGGCTGTAGCATGAATCTTAAAAGTACTTGTTAATTAAATCAAACCTGAGCCAGGCATTAGAGTGAATGCTGGAAGATCAGAGAATCAGAACAAGCCACAGCTACCTCACCTTGCCGGTTCCTCAGCTGATTCTGTTTCCACAGGTTGGAAGCCTTTGAGTCCTCTTCCAAATGGATCTCAGCTGAACTGTGCTGGTCAAAGCCTAAAAGCTTAACCAGCCAAATGCTTCTAGTTTCTGGTCTTCATACCTTATATATCTTTCTGTTTCTGCCATCACTCTCTGGGATTAAAGGCTCACTTCTTGGGATTAAAGGTGTGTGTCACCATGTCTGGATGTTTCCAGTGTGGCCTTGAACTTACAGAGATCTAGAGGGATTTCTGCCTCTGGAATGCTAGGATTAAAGGTGTGTGCTACCACTGCCTAACCTCTGTGTTTAATATTGAGGCTGTTCTCTCTCTGACCCCAGATAAGTTTATTAGGGTGCACAATATTTTGGGGAACACGATACCACCTCACTGGGCTGTCACACATACAGGGTAAGAATTTCTACTGCTCAGCTACAATCCTGATCCTGCTAATCTTTCTTTTTTATTATTTTTTATTCTTCTCTCATATATTACATACTGACTGTAGTTTTCCCTCCCTCCTCTCCTTTCTCACCTCTTCTGTTTCTCTTCAGAAAGGCAGAGGCCACCCAGGGATATCAATCAAACATGGCATATCAAGTTGCAATATGACTAGACACATCCCCTCATATTAAGGCTGGATAAGGCCACCCAGGAGGAGGAAAAGGGTCCCAGAAGCAAGCAAAAGAGTCAGGGAAAGCTCCTTATCACACTGTTAGGAGTCCAAACCAGAACACCAAGTTACACGAATATAACATATATGCAGAGGACCTAGGTCAGACTCATACAGGCTCCCAGATTGTTGGTTCAGTGTCTGTGAGCCCCAATGAGCCCTGGTTAGTTGATTACATGGATTTTCTTGTGGTGTCCTTGACCTATCTGGCTTCTATAAGCATTCCTCCCCATCATCTGCAGGATTCCCTGAGAGCTCCATCTAATGTTTGGCTGTGAGTTTCTGCATCTGCTCCCACTGGTTGCTGAATGAAGTCTTTCTGATAATCTTTCTCAACACAGGTCTTTACTCATCACTTTTGCCCTGAGTTGTTTTTTTTTTTCTCAACATCATTCCCTGCTTTGACTAAACTCATCCTGAGAACAGCTGCTGCACCTCCTTGTCCTTTTCCTACCTTTCTGTTGAAATCATCTTTGTTAGACTGGCTCTTCCCTTGGACTGGTAACTAGACTGAATGTAGAAATTGCTCTGAGTTATAGTCTTCTTCTCTCTTAAACTATTTCAATTAGTTAATATTATTAGTTGCTAAATGAATATTTGGTAATTTAGCAGTTAGGATTGTTGTCTTGTAGAAGTACTCTGGAAATAAACTTTGCAGTGGTCTTGAGACAGATATTCTGTCATGTCTACAACCATAGTTCTCCAGATGGGTTGAACATTAGAAATTGAGGTCAATTTTTTAACCATTAGATCCTTAGACGTAAGGGTTTCCAAAGATTCAATGTGCCCCTATTGAAATATCTTTATGAGAGTCTTGGTACTGAATAACATATTTTCATTGTTCAATTTAGAAGAGTTTTTATTTTTTAAATCCTCTAGACCCAAATCTCTCCCCTTGTATGATGTTTTATTAGAGCCTAATGAGTAATAAATATCTAATTGACTGGGCTGGAGATAAACTTCAATGATAGTGTGTTGTCAGCATGTGTGACATTACACATGGTCCTGATTCAACCCTTGTGCTATCAAAAATCATTTGAAGTATTTCAGGTTATTAACCAATTTCCCAATAGTTCCATGTATCTTTACTACCCCCAAATCCTCAGAAGTTACTTTTTGTTTCCATCCTTAACCTAGATGAGCTAAGCACAACTGTGCCTGCAGAGTTTTATTTAGCTACAAAATTAGGTTGTTAGGATGTCAGTCCTTGGATGCCCTGGCTTCCATTTGGGTCATGGTTAAAAACAACCCTGAGTGAATAATGAATTTGAAATTTTATGTAAAATTTTACTTTCCTGAATGTTCTGCTTGCATCAGAAATTCTCAGTTAAAGCTCAGTTGCTGAAGCTTCCTATTGGCATTTCCCATATCCATATTAATGATTTTGAAAATCACCCTAGGATTTTTAAAATTTTAATCTTCATTTGCACAGTCAGTTCAAATGTTACATGTGTTTATAGTTTATCATTTCAATAAAATGAAGACAGTGCAGGGGAAAACATGGTTTCTTACTTCCAGTCTCATGGTCAGTGAGGAATAATGTCATAAATGTCACCAGGCTCTTAATTATGTTTGTAGTAATATTTGACAATATGTAAATATGTTTTGGTGATTTCTGTATGAAAGGGTACCATAAAAAGATACAAGCCAAGTTTGAATGCTGTATTCTTGAAGATTTACCACCTTCAAAGAGACTTCTTCATCTTGAAGAGCAGATTGAAGTTGAACAATCTCAGAACATGCAAAGCCCTAGCTTCTCACCTGCAGTGGGGAGGGCCCATAGGAAAGCATCCTTAGAAATTCTCGGAAGTAACAGAGGTGAATACTTTCTATGTAGTTTATTAATTGATGATCATGACTATTTCCAGTTAATTGAAATTATAACTAAGGTCATGACCACATCAACAGACCTTTATGGCATTTGATAATCAAAAGCCCCAGTAAGCGTTTAAACTATGTAGTTAGATAAAAGGGACATTTGAAATACAGGATGACATTGTCAGCTCATATATGTAATTCACATGAAATGGAATTAATTGATTTCAATCCTCCACTTCAATTGGAATTTTATATAAAATATGTGAGGTAAAATACATGTGCTGTGGATATCTGTATGCTGTGAATGTGTTGCTCTGATTGGTTAATAAAGTGCTGATTGGCCAATAGCCAGTCAGGAAGTATAGGTGGAGAAAAAGAGAGAGGAGAATTCTGGGAAGTGGAAGGCTGAGTAGGAGACGCTGCCAGCCACTGCAGCCATGGGAAGCGAGATGTAAAAGTACTCGTGAGCCACAAGACAAATGGCAACTTATTGATTAATAGAAATGGGTTAATTTAAGATATAAGAACTAGATAGTAAGAAGCCTGCCACAGCCATACTGTTACTTGGGTCCAAGCAGCTGGCCACAGGGGCGGGAGCTGAGCTGAATCAGGAAAACCTCAGCTACATACATGTCCTGAAATTTTCTGATATTTTAACACTAAAACATAGGCATAATACAACATGACAATTGGATTCTACTTTTCCTTAAATGTTATTGGAATTGGTGTGAAAGGTTCTCTACAAAACTGTGATCTGAATCAAACTGACTATACATACTTTGTATCTGAATGTTAAATAACAAACTTCTTTTTAATGTATGCATTTGTTTTTCTTCTTAAAAAATGAAAACTCTATGAAATAGACTTCAAAAGTATCTCTATAATAAATGTTTATTCCCTTTTGAGCATTGTTTCCATGTATTTTCCAAATCAAATGTGTTGGATATGCAGATTCTTTTGTTTTGTGTAAGCTGTTGCATCCTTCTACCCCCTCTATTCTCTGTCTTACTGATATCATATTACTTCTGTATGTAGAAGATTTATCTAGTTGCTAATGATAAAGTGATAATTATTTATTAAGCTGGATTAAAATTAGAAAAGAGTCAAATGAATTTGTTAGATATAAAGGGATATGTTTGGTAAAAGTTTGATTATTGTACCAGGAATCAGCTAGGACATAATATTTATAAAATTGAATCTATAAATCTGACCTTGAGTAACAGTAGAAATGAGAGTGTGCTCGGATGCCAGAATAAAGGATGGTGCACAGGGATTGGTGTTAGGTTATTTTTCTCACCTTTTAAACATATATTCTGACTACCTCACCATCTTCTCAGGAAAAGGCACACATACTACCACAAATAACAATATAAGATTAAGATTACAATATCCTGAAGAACCAGATAATTTTTATTTATACTTTTGAGTAAAGGTCAAAACTCTCATAACAGGCAAGCAACAGGCTGTCTCCACAGTACCACTTCCTAAGGGCTCTATAGTTATTCATTTCTGAATGTGCATTTTCACATTAATTTTGCTAGAAGCAGTGGGTTGATGACTCAAATGACGTGACACAAAGAGACTGGCAAATTAGGGACTGAATCTTGGTCTGTCTCAATAAGCATTGTCATAACCCATTTTCCATAAACAAATACACAATAGCAGTAGCAGTCTTCACAGGCCTATGTGTTCCTAACCCTGGGAGACCAGGAAAATCTTCACAAGTGTTCACTGATTCACCTTCATATTTTGCAAACTGTCCACTTAGCCAGTTGTCTTAAAATTTCCAAGCTTCTAAAAAATTTCAATTTTCTGTGTTTACATTTATTTTTCTCTTCTCTTTTCCTTTTCTGTTATTTTCTGAGGCCAGGTACTGCTATGTAACCCCAAGACTGGTCTCAAACACCATACTCTCCTGCGCTAACTCTTAAAGGTTGGGTTTACAGGCATATTCTTCTGCATTTGGTCTACCTCTAAAATTTTTATTGTATAGATGATGGTTAGATTTTCTATAATCTTGATACAAGCCAAAGTCATCTGGGAAGAGGGAATTTCAATTGGAAAATGCCTCCATTAGATAGGCCCTGTAAGTGAGCCTACAGGGACATCTTCTTGATTAGAGATTGGTATGTAAAGGCCAAACTCACTGTGAGAGGTGCCATTCATGGGAAGGTGGTCTTTGGATATGTAAGAAAGCAAACTGAGCAACTAAGGAGGAGCAAGAGAGTAATCAATACTCCTCTGTTGCTTCTACTCCAGTTCCTGCCTCCCTGTTCCTGTCTGTGGTTCCCATACAGACTTTCCTCAGTAACTGACTGTGATGTGGAACTGTAATCTGAGCTTTCCTCCGCAAGAAGCTATTGATCATGATGTTTTAGTAAAACAATAGAAACCCTAAATAAGATAGTATAAAATAGTAAATATCTATGTATATCACCTTTCATGAGAAATCAGTATGATAATATTTAAAAGATAATAAATAGTTAAAACTATCAAAGATTTTAGCATTTTGTAAGACTTTTTTAATTGAAGGTCATAAAATTATTATTCTGTATTTCAGTAGTATTGATAATTTTCATTTAATTCTCACAATAGTATGCATGGGAAGGAAAACACACTCTTTTATGAAGAAGGACCTGGGTTTTCATTTTAAATGTTATAATTTTTCCAAGATCCTTTGAGCATAATGAAAAGGCCTGGATGGAAAATAACAGATGGCTGATTCCAGTTCTCCATCATGTGCCTCACTAAGGCTTTCAATCCAACATTTGTGCACTATATTTAGAACCTATTCTTGTGTCTGAATTTTAAAGGATAATATATAAAATAATAATTAAGTTTAGTTTTCTCTCTCTTCTTTCCTTTCCTTTCTTCTGTTTTATTTTCCTATTTTTGGTTCTAATTATTGACCCCAAAGTCTTGCACATGCTAAACATATACCTTGTTGTATAGTTATACCTTTAGATCTACTTTTTCCTTTTTGCCCTCAAATTTTTGCATGCATAAAGCATAGGCATGTGTATTTAACTATAGAAAGGGGGCATCTAAATATGCTCTATGAGTGTCATTTCAGTCTCCTGCATCTATAGAAAGAATTGCTACAGTTATGAGGAATGATTCAGATAAGTTTACAGCATAATATTTCTTAGGAAATCAAAATTTTTTTACTAATGAGTATCATTGAAGGCTTTGTTTTAATTTAGCAAATTCATTCTAAATTATGGGTGTTCTTCAAGTATCATGCTTTGAAAAAGCTAGTGATGAGAAGTAGTGGGATCAGAATATTAAAGGTCTTAAGGTTTCCATGTCTATTTTCTAAGCCATTACATTTGGTGAAAATGTTTTTATAAGTATTTATTTACTAAATATTCACTGTCATTTGCTTTGGCAATTACAGGTAGCACCAAGGACTTAGATATATTACAGGAACAATAATGGAACTGTTTTCAATTTTGCCAGTGAACATTTGCACTTAAAGTAATGCTAACATGTAGTAAGATCCACATGCAGTATTTTTAAATGTCTAAGCTCCATGTAAGTGGTTTCTATTACCAAGAGAGTCTAAGATTCACATATCTATCCAGGCAACTCAAAGCAACAAAAAAGCTGATTCATTTGTTCACAGTCCATAGAAATGACAAGAATTCAGTGTGCTGAGGAAAAGCATACATAGAGTAATTTCTCTGTGTACTTTGAGTCCTGTGCTTAGGTTCAGTTCTTTATTTTACTTTGTTACATTTGCATCTTATTTTCCCTTGACAACAACAACAACTCTGGAAGTACAGTGTAGAAGGACTAGTATGGGTGGGCACTGGAACTGACATTATGATTATTTCCAGGTGCCATAAGCAGAAGGTGTTCATCAGGTCTGTCCTTTTTATTACAGTAATCTTTCTGTAACCACAACACCACTTTCTATGGTTTCAGGTACTTCTGTTATGCTTTGAAAATATTAAATGGACGTATTCAGAAGTAAGTAACTCATAACTTTTTGATTGCATGTTTTTCTAGATGGCACAGGGAAAATTTTTTAGCATTCTGCTTCATCCCATGTGGGATGTGGATTTCTCTTTCATCCAACTCTTCCACACTACATATGCCAGCTGTTTGTTGACCAGTCCTCACCTGTCTTGACCATCAGATCAACTTTCATCATATCATAAATCTTGTTTTCAAATATCCTTACATGGTAGTTAGTTGTGGCTATCTTGCAATGCCTATTTGTGAACTTTCCTAATCTCATCCTAATCACTGTAGTATTTGTCTTGTTATTACTACAAGGGTGAGTACCACACAGTAGGATACTACGAGAAAGAATATTGGCATAACTCATATCACAGAATGTTGGAAAGTTGTTCTGTTTTATTAATTACTGTTAGCATCTTGATGTAACTCATCCACAAGCTAAATGTCATCATAGATAGGCATATACTGGAATGATGACACTGAATATGAGTTGGAACTGTTGATGGCCTTGACGTTCTTCAAGACCTCAAAACACCTTTCCCATGGTAAAGCGGGTGACTGTACTTGAGTGGAAACTTCAGCTCTGAACTGTTAAGATCAATCTTTGAAAGGTCATCAGCTCTGACAGCCTGGGCTCTGTTCCTAGCCAGTGAGCTCATGCCTTCGCTGTGGCAGAGGCAGAGGCCAGCTTACAATTCATTGTGTTTTTGATAACAAAGATATTTTATTTCATGATTAACAGAAACTAGAGAATCTTGTTTGTGGTAAATGCTTACTGAATTTTCATTTTTTTGATGATCCTTGTCATTAGTCCCCTTTTAGGGAAAATAGTTAGTGCCTGGATTATCTTATAAAGAATCTGATGTTAGGCTTTATGTAAGTCATATACTTAAGCTTACCTATTTTTAATATTCTTCCTCTCAATTCATCCAGATGTGGATGTTTGAAGGAAATGGAACTGGCCAGAAGCAAACAGACAGAAGGCAGTAGGGCTTCTCAAACCAGTTTACAAATAAACAACAGGAGAAGGAACAGGTGGAATCCCTTACTGATTTCTGCTTTTTTCCTTTCTAATCCCTTTGCAAATGGAAATGGGAGCTAGTTAGAGAAGGACATTCAAACACTACTGGCAGAGAGAGAGCCACAATTGCTTTGTGGAGTTTTTCCTATAGACTATGATCTGTGCTAAGTGATTGAAATTATGACATCATTTGCTACTTTTTAAAAATAGCAGTGATTTTGAGTGAAGTAGAGGCTTTTCAAAACTCATTGTGCAATCATTTGGAGGAAAGAAAATCTAAGATAAATATCCATCACTCTGAAGAAGAGTGGAGTTCTGGATCTCACTCTGTGGGGACTCATCTCATTGGATTACTTAAGGGGATCTATTACGGTGCACCAAACTTCCTATTGGTATTTCTAAGTTCTTGAAACTGGTCCCAAGGAAGGAAGCAGATACCAAAATTGCTCAGTTCCCTTTGTGCTCCACATTCTGTCTCAAGCTTTTCTGCCCTTGGTGCTGCTGTAGTAAATGCCAATGGCCAGCTTGGGTTATTTATTGTTACTCTAAAATATACCTCCAAGGATGTGCATTAGTTATTTTGTGCCAAAATATGAGTGAAAAACTGTCAAAACTTGCTTCAGTTAATTCTTATAAAATATTCATACAGAAATCTGGCCTTTTCAGAAATATGTGGGAACACTAAAACTCTTGGTTCCAGAATCCTAGCAAATCATTAGTCTCCAAGTGGGTCAAATTAGCACATCACACATGCAGAACTTTCTATAATGATATACAATGAGGTTTCATGTCAGTTACTTGCCTCAGTCAAGTTTTTCAGATAAAGAAAAGGTAAATTTAGTTCTTTCAAAAGGTTCAGCTATTAAAAGAAGACAGTTGGGAAGAGAGTTGAATCTCTGGGAAATTCTGACACTGTTTATTTGCATTACAGAAGCTCACTCATTAAGATTATGGAAGTGACACTGGGAATTTAATGGATTTTGACATCTGGTACATTGCAGTGAGAAAATATTACTAAGCAGAATGTCTGAACCATCATTCCAAACTGTGACTTTTATACTGTAAAAATGGCATATGAAAGAGCAGAAAAGAAACTAATTAAATGTTCCCCTTGAAAGAAAACCCAAAGTATACTTTGTCAGGTTTTTGTTGTTGTTGTTGTTGTTTTGTTTTTTTTTAACCCCCAATGTATTTCTTAGAGATTCAAACTAGCCATTAAGTACAGCTGATTAGTGTTCATAACTAATAAAATAAGGGCTCTGACTTTGAGGAAATTATACTCTTAACAGTTTATTTCTGTCATTGGAAAATATAAGGTTTAAGATTAGATAGAAAGTTATTCCCTTGGGTCTGATTAACACTTTCTAAATTGATTATCCAGATGTACTGAATGTTCTGAGGATGTTACTTTGGATATACAGGATTCCATTGTTGGCAATGGCAGCTGATATAATGGCATAAGTCAATGCAAAATTGGTTTCAAAGAGACATAATTAAAGTTGATGGTGATGACAATTATTCCTTCATCACTTAAAAATTTCAAAATTCATTAAGTTTTGGTCAAGTCTGTATTGTTAAGAAATGAGAAGTATCAAAGGCTTGGGGATGGTTCGATGAATGAACTGCTTGCTGCACAAATATGAGGAACCATGTTTCAATTTCCTACATCACAAAAACAAACAAAGAAAAAATGGGCATGGTGGCACACTATCTCAGTGATTTGTGGGTGGAGGGAAACAGCAGACCTGGGAGCTTTAGTGGCCAACCAATCTGGCTAGAACAATGACCTACAAGTTTATCAAAAGATCCTGCCTCAGAGAGTGCAGTGGGAGTATAGAGTAAGACTCCTAAAACAGATTTCTGTCTTCTATACACACACACACACACACACACACACACACACACACACACACACGCAAGCAGAACTGCACACACATTACAAGCACACATGTCTTGGCCATTAGGGTCACTTGCAGAAGATATGTAGAATTTCTTTAAAGTGTACATACAAATTACCCATGTAAAAGTGCCTGAATCCAAAGTGACATATCTTATATGCCTTCTAATACACTTATGGCAACATCTTGTTTGTTTGTTTTTTTAAATCTTGTTGACTAAATACAAAAATACACAACTGTGTTTGTACGGGCACTTTTATACCTTTGCCTATACTGCCTCTCTTTCTTTTCTCCCTCTCTCCCCCTCTCTCTCTTGCATGTTCCATGTATTATACACCTACAAGATGCACTGCCAAATCCACTAAATTGTATACAACATATGAGCAAATATTTTTGAATGAAATGTCCAAATAAAACTGAACAAGTTTATTGAAATGGACAACAAAGATCATTGAATCTGACCATGAGTATAATTATACTTTGTATATTTATTCTCCCACTATGAACAGCTAATTTAAATGGAATATAACCAAGATATAATTTTAAAAGATTAGAGATGGTAGCAAACATAAGCCTATTATAATTGAGAGCACAATACGTATTACGAGATGTTCTCTCTGACAGCATTTTCAAATCATAGAAGAGCGAATATGATCATCTATCTCAAAGTGTTGAAAAAGGATGCTCCAGAGTGTGAGTCACAGAAATCATCTGGTGACTTGGGACATGATGTAGGTGAGAAGTGAGGAAAAAAGAATGGAACTCTGTGCAAAGTTCTGTTTAATTCAATGGCCAACCTCTTCAATGCAATAATTCACAGTGAGATTCTGAGATGCTGGGGGAAATACAATATAATCAGAGAGTTAAAGACAGTTTTGCATTTTGTCAGAAATCTTCTCCTGATGAGCCATGGCTAATGTCCACAAGAAACTTTAGGAAAGCAGAAGCTAAAAGAGACTTATTTTCATATTTTTATGATGCTTTTTATTAATAATTTTTTAATTTATTTTACATACCAATCATTGATCCCCTTCTTTTCCCTCCACCTGCCCCCAGCATTCCCCTCCACAACCCACCCCCTATTCCCTCCCCTGACAAGGTAAAACCTCCCATGGGGAGTCAGTAGAGCCCAGTATATTCAGTTGAGGCAGGTCCAAGCCCCTCCCCCTGCATCATGGCTGTGCAAGGTGTCCCACCATAGGTAGTGGGCTCCAAAAAAGCCAGCTCATGCAGCATGGATGGATCCTGATCCCACTGCCAAGGATCACCTTAAGCAGATCAAGGTACACACAGCCTTGCTAATGCAGAGGGCCTAGTCCAGGCCTATGGAGGCTCCACAGATGTTGGTCTAAAGTTCATGAGTTCTCACTAGTTTGGTTTGGTTGTCTCTGTAGGTATCTCCATCATGATCATGATGCCCCTTGCTCATAGAATCACTCCTCCCTCTCTTCAACTGGACTCCTCAAGCTCGGCCTGGAGCTTGGTTGTAGATTTCTGCATCTACTTCCATCAGTTACTGAATGAAGGCTCTATAATGACAGTTAGGGTATTCAACAGTGTGATTACTGGGGTAAGCCCGCTCAGGCACCCTCTCCACTATTGCTAGTAGTCTAAGCAGAGGTCATCCTTGTGGATTCCTGGGAACTTCCCTAGCACCAGGTTTTTCCCTATCTCCATGATGTCTCCCTCTATTGTGATATCTCTTTCATTGCTGTCCTACTCTGTCCCTGTTCCAGCTCAACCATCCCATTCCCTTATGTTCTCAACACCCATCCCCTACCCTCCATTGTTCTCCCTCACCCCTAGTTTATGCATGAAAACCTCATCTATTTCCCCTTCCCAGGGTGATCTGTGAGACCCTCTTAGGGTCCTCTTTGTTAGCTTCTCTGGAGCTGTGAGTTGTAATCTGATTATCCTTTGCTTTACATCTAGTATCCACTTATGAGTGAGTATATGTCCTGTTTGTCCTTCTGAATCAGGATGATACTTTCTAGTTCCATCCATTTGCCTGTAAATTGTATGATGCCATTGTTTTTTCTCTGCTGAGTAGTACTCCATTGTGCATATGTACCACATTTTCTATATCCATTCTTCAGTTGAGAGGCACCTAGGTTGTTTCTAGGTTCTGGCTGTTACAAATAATGCTGCTGTGAACGTAGTAGAGCATGTGTCTATTGGTGGAAGCATTAAGGCAACTCTATGTAGTTAAAAGGAACATTGATTTTGTGGGGTAACTTACAAATAAAGGGATAGGTTACAGGGTCCAGGAAAGTCCAGTGGTGTTCTCTGGAGAACTCAGCTCAATCTACCTCCAGCGTCAAAGAAGCCAAAATTGTACAATGAAAAAAAGAAAGTATCTTCAACAAATGGTGCTGGCATAACTGGATGTCAACATGTAAAAGATTGCAAATAGATCCGTATTGTCACCATGTACAAAACTCAAGTCCAAGTGGATCTAAGACCTCAACATAAATCCAGTTACACTTGATAGAAGAGAAAGTAGGAAATACTCTTAAACACATTGGCACAGGAGACTACTTCCTAAATACCACATATCTTTCTTGTCTTTCTTCTTTTCTCACTCTGTCCCTTCAGTTTTGATATTTTTTTCTGTTTACCTTTCTACTAGTTCATTAATTCTCAGTTCTAGGTAAGTCCAGTTATCTATGAAACAAATTATATGTGATTTCCAGATGTTTTATGGAGCTCTAAAATGTTGCTGTAATTATTTTTTATAGAATTAGCTTCATGATTTAATGACATTTTGGGTAATCAATTTAGGTCATTTAGAATTCCTTATTGTTATTCAGTGTTTGGTTATTTTTGGATCATCTTCCAGTGATTAATTCCATTCTTTGGTAGCTCTCACCTTTCCCCCATGTTTTATGAACTTTCCCACATTAAACCAACACTGCAGCTCATTGCTACAGAGATGCTGAGTTAAGGTTTCTTCCACAGAGAATGACCAGTTAAATTGCTTAGGCCCCCTGTAGTCTTGGTTTCAGGTTCGTTTTAAAAAGTCTCTTTTAGTACTCACTCATGCATATATATTAGACACAAAACAAAGGATAACCAGGCTACAATACACAACCCCAGCAAAAAGATCAGCAGATTGATTGACCATTTTTCACTCCAGCATTCCAGGTGTCAGGGTATCATTCATTTCCTTCCATTGAAGAGAATAGGCTCATGTGATTGACAATCCTGGTTTCTACAATGCTTATTGTAAGCATTTCTACTATTTTAGAGGAAAAAAGGACATTTGTAATAGAGACAATGGTTTAGTGCATTGCCTCCATTGCTAGTATAATTAATACAGGAGAGCATAAGAGAATTATGAGTATCTAACAGAGGATCAAAAAGGGGAAAGCCATCATAATCAAGATAGCCATCAAAGATCATTTAAGAGATTTTTTTCTATCTCTTTATGAAGATCATTAATTGTAGGAAAAATCTGAAACAATGTGACAGAAAAATACCATTGATAAGAATATCAGGGGAAGGGGCTGGAGAGACAGCTCAGTGGTTAAGAGCACTGACTGCTCTTCCAGAGGACTTGGGTTCAATTCCCAGCACCACATGGCAGCTCACAACTGTCTCTAACTCCAGTTCCAAGGTATCCAACACCCTCATACAGTCAAACCGATGTACATGAAATAAAAATAAATAAGTCATTAAAAAAAGAATATCAGAGGAAACCCTATGAATATAGGTACTGGTCAGTAGTATACTGTCTTTGCTTCCCCAAAGTCTCAGCTGGATGAGTTGAAGTGTTTATGTCTCCCTACATTATCAGCTTACTCTCTCTCTTGAGACGTCTCCTTTTGATGGATTTGTCATCTATGTTCACATGTTTCATTTGTCTGATGGTCTCTGGATGTCTTTGATGAATATATCAAATCAGGAGCCAACAGAGACTTTGTTCATTTTCTGGAAAGATACAAGCATCACCTTGTCCTGATATTAACATTGGAGTTTTTCCAAGGGTGCTGTGCCCCACTACATAGGGTTCCAGATGTTGAGGGGTCCCAGCAGGTATTGTCACTGGCAGGAAAGTGAACCATGAATACATAAGAATGAAAAGACAGGAAAGTGCCATTTTCGTGGGCCTTGAGTCAAAACTTCCAGGTACTCATCTAGATTCTTCTCTTATATTGTTTTTAATTTTTTTCTTGAATGGCTTTATAATTTTACAAAGATGAAAATTTACTTGTCTTCACTAACATATCCTAATGTACTTAGTAAATGTTAATTGATATTTTCATTCAAGCAACAGGAGATCTAGAGTAAATATCAATTATTTTATTTCATGGCATTTAATTATTTAAATTTAATATTTTAATCATGAAACATCACATGATATTTTATAGTTAATATTTATACTTTCTCATATTACATCTTTCAATACTATTTAACCTCTACCCTTATTTATGTTTACATTTTGGACAATTTTTCTTATGATTGATAAAATTATCTTCTCTCCTCTACTATGGTTCTCTACAGTGTGAACTGTGTTTGCTTCTTGTCTGAAAAAATTCTTTAATTTGACCTTAGGCTGAGAAAATATTTCATGACAAAATGGAAGTCTTAAACATTCATTTTCTTTTAGGCAATTGGAAATAACATCACGCTAAAGAATGTCAAATCCTATAGAGCCTGACTGTACTTTCCAGAAACGAAATATTAAATCATCGCTGGCTGCTTTAGATTCTTGTTAATCTACAACATATTTTGTCTGTCTCTGTAAAGATTTCTATTTCTTTATCCTCTCATGATTATGAGCTTGCTTATTTATAGCTTGACAAGCTATCTTAGTTTATTTTGTTTTAAGATTATAACTTTGGTTTCTCTGCCATGGCCTTCCTTTCTTCTGGGAGACATTCTCATAGATTGCCTCCCTACTTTCTTCTAATAATTCATGTTTTATGTATCTTGTTCCCATTTACGAATTTACATAGAATATTCTGACTTGGGTATCTGGTTCATTAGTTAAGTTTTACTAGATTTGTAAATTATCAAAATCATATATAACATTTTATGTATTTCTGCTCTGTTGTTTTTCTGTTTGGTTATTTTGAACCTGAAAGATACATTATATCTTCCATTTCCTTGATGAGAGATAATGGTTAATATCACTCTTATCCATGAATTTTCAGATATTCACAGGCATCCTATTACCTAGAAGTAGTATAGTAAATTGCTGCTGTCCATTATTGCACTGGTACTTTTTCATGTCCGGTGTATCATTACATCTCTAGATGATTTCTTTCTTTCTTTCTTTCTTTTTCTTGAGACAGGGTTTCTCTGTGTATCTTTGTGCCTTTCCTGGAACTTGCGTTGGAGACCAGGCTGGCTTTGAACTCACAGAGATCCGCCTGCTTCTGCCTCCTGAGTGCGCCACCACTGTCCGGCCAATTTTAAATTAATTACTTAAAAACAAAAACAATTGAGGCCTAGGCTGATGTTATCTTCATCTTAATTGATGATTTCCTTTGGTTTACACCAGAGGGTTTTAATAACACACAACACACACACACACACACACACTTGCACACCACTGAATCCCAATCAGTGTACAGGATTTTCTACTGGGGCATGGGTAACTTGTCAGTCAGTGGCTACCCTTCAAGGAAAAGTGACTTTCCCTCCTGTAGCAGGCATCAACTGTCATGCAGCTTATGTTTTAAGACAGATCTCTCACTGAACCTGAAATCAACATTTTAGCTAGGCTAGCTTGCTGCCTGTCTCCAATAATCTCTTTGTCTCTACCCGTCAGAACTGGAGTCACACACTCACCTCACTACACTCAGGGATTGAACTCATGCTTGATTTTATATTTTAATCTCAGGTTTCCAGAGAAAAACATTAGTATTCTCATTGAAGTAATAGAATTTGGATGTTAAGACTCAAAGCAATTTCAATGGGTAATATACATAAACTAAATTGATTGATTAGACATAAGATAAATTGAATAGCAAAGTTTTGAACTCTTTTATTTTTGAATTTTCATTTGGTCCATTTCATTAAACTTTGACAATTTTGTAATAAAAATGGAGTTAAATTAGGCAAAATAAGTATCAACTCAATCATTATTCCAAACAACTAGTAATAATTTAAAACATTATACTAATGAAATATCACATTGAAATATAGAATACTTCTGAAGGGACAGGAAATATTCATAATTAAAGGTGGCTTGAATGGAATTTAAGAGATTAAAATCTGATCTTGCCATATAATATATGAAACATGGGATAATTTTTCATGGTGATACTTTCTTCTCTATAACAATTATCCACTGAGTATTTTGAGCCTGCTGTATGTGCTTCATTATCAATCCAATGAGTATGCCAGTTGTCTCTTCACAGATTGTCTCTTCAATACCTATGCTAAGGAAATCAGCATTCTTTGTTAGAGAGCTCAGTGGTTCACTTTAATATTACAGTTAAATGAATGAACATGAGTGGTAACATCACCTGTATGATAATCAGAAAAAATGCATTTACATATTCACTTTGCATGCTGCGCATTTATAGAGGCTTCTGAAACTGATTGTGATTTGGGATTAGTTAGCTCCTGAGCCTGAGGACGCTCAAGGTCTTAGACAATTCAGTCCCACTCCCTGTACCTTGGAAACTGAGCATGCACATTCCTCATCTGTCTTCCTGTTTCAATTCTCAGCATAGAAGACCAGCATTTAGTAATTAAGGACATGAGACTGGCAATGGGAACTGGCCTGCCTGGACTGTGGACAGTAAGAAAGGAAATGAACTATAAAGAGCTGTAAAGCATAACAAAATCAACAAAAATCAATCTAACAGCATTGGCAAGTCTATAAAAATTGGATTATATAAACTCTCTAGTCCAAGATGTTTTTATCAGGTTAAGTCCTAATCTATTGCTGTGATTGTGTTGTGATTTAATAATGTAAGTTTTAAGACAGTTGATTTTCATGTTTTATTCTTCAGTTGAAATTAAGTACATATTTGTGTTAGAGAACTTTTATGTACATCATTGGTCCCTGACTGACAAGGACATTGACATGTGTGATGCTTAGGAAAAATTGGCTGTGACTCATTATGTAATGAAGTGGGTGTGGATTCCTGAAGGCTTTGAACTGCTGGGGATGTCCAAGCTTACTCCAGGTTCTTGTGAATCCCTTTTTGTTCAGGCTTCTGTTAAAGCCCAGGCTAATGGTGCTGTGAGCCACAGCTAGCTGTGAGGATTTCTCCTAATTCTTCTAGTGATGCTAAATATTTCTCTACCTGCTTTGTCTCCAAATACTTGAAAGCATTCTCCAAATGTTATGTATAACTCTTACGTATTTCTCAAATAGTTACATACAAGTTCAGTCAAATGACTTAATTTTCTCCTAGTTTGTTTATAACTGGAACCAAGAAAAATAAATGCAATTCTCAGAACAGAAGATAAACTCCATATGCAGGATATACTATTTGACGAATTTAAGTTGTTATTTTAAAATTCTTATTGTAAATGGAATCTCTTTTCCGGTTAGCTTTTTGTTTGTGCATTTCTGGGGGAAAAATATACAAAACTTTAAACCATTTTTTTTCCCCTTTTAGCCACTACAAAACATCCTTTCATGGTCTGTTATTCCTCGTTCTCCCTTTCTGTTCTTGATCCAGCTGGGATCTCCTGCTCCCCTAAGCTTTCTTTCCCTCAAATCTTGCCCTTCATTACTCCCACTGTCGTCCAGGTTGTTCATGTAGATCTCATCCACTTCTCTGTCATTGGGTGATCCTTAGGTCTTTCCTAGGCTCCCGTTTTCTAGGTAGCCTCCCTGGAGTTGTGTAGCAGTCTAGTCATCTTTGTTTTACATCTAGTATCCTCCTATGAGTGAGTACATACCGTGTTTGTCCTTCTGAGTCTGGGTTACCTCACTCAGGATGATTTTTTCTAGATCCATCCATTTGCCTGCAAACCTCATGATGTCATTATTTTTCTCTGCTGGTAGTACTCCATTGTGTATATGTACCATATTTTCTTTATCCATTCTTCAGTTGAAGGGCATCTAGGTTGTTTCCAGGTTCTGGATATTACAAACAAAGCTGATATGAACATAGCTGAGCAAATGCCCTTGTGGTATGATTGAGCATAAATGAAGACCACATGAGACCAGGAATAGGCATAGTGCTCGAGAGGTCCCCAGAAATCCACAATGATATATCCTCTGTAGTCTGCTGGCAATGGTCGAGAGAAAGCCTGATCTGACCTAGTCTGGTGATCAGATGGCCAAATACCCTTACAGTTGTCTTGGAACTCTCATCCAATAACTGATGGAAGTGGATGCAGAAATCCTCAGCCAGGCCCCAGGTAGAGCTCCAGGTGTCCAACTGTTGAGAAAGAGGAGGGTCTTCAAGAGCGTGAATTGTTGAATCCAAGATTGCAAAAAGCACAGGGACAAATAGCCAAACGAATGGAAGCACATGAATTATGAACCAAAGGCTATGGAGCCCCCAGCTGGATCAGGCCCTCTGGATAAGTGAGACAATTCAATAGCTTGATCTGCTTGGGAGGCACCCAGTCTGTGGGACCAGGTGCCTTAGTGCATGAGCTGGCTGTTTGAAACCTTGGGCTTACACAGGGAAACTTTGCTCAGTCTGGAAGGAGGTGACAGGACCTGCCTGTACTGAATCTACCAGGTTTAAATGAATCCCCAGGGGTGCCTTGATCCTGGAGGACATGGGAATGGAGGAGAGGGGCTGGGGAGAAGGAGCGGGTGGGAGCGGGAGGGGGGAGGACAGGGGAACCCATGGCTGATGTATAAAATTTAAAACACATAATAATAAAGAAAAAAATTATTTATTAAAAAAATCCTTTCTGTGACTGATCAAATAAAGCTCCTTGGGAAGCTTTATATTCTTATCATTTTAACTTTTAACATAGATTCTTGGTTTTTTGTTTATTAGTTTGTTTTGTTTTTTGAGAGTTTCTCTGTATATCCTTGGCTGTCCTGGAACTCACTCTGTCTGGACGACCTTTATTATTCATTACCCCTGCAAAATCCACTCCTAATTTCAGAAATGAATATTCCAAGAGAATTTACTTTATTGAAGGAATACAGAAGCATTTGCTGTTAACATAAACTTTAGCAAGTCCTTGGTTTGAATCAATGATACCCACTTACTCCCATAAATTATATTGATTTTCAAGTTTATGAGTTGAGCACTAATGAAATTCAATGATAGTTAGCAAACTGGGTAACTAGAGTAAATAGGAGAATAAGGTTCAGTGTTAGAGACACTGAAAATGAAATAATTCCAGTGTCAGGATTTAAAATGTCTGAATACTTTTTATTGAAGAAAAAGCATACTGAGACAAAGAAAGGAAGGGCATTTTCCTACACTTCTAACCTTGCTTAAAGGTGTTAACCTTTATGAGTGAGGGAAGACTCTATAATAGGAACTGTTTAATTGTTTCATTTACATTATCTTCTTCTTCTTTTTTTTTTTTTTTTTTTTTTTTTTTTTTTTTTTTGGTTTTTCGAGACAGGGTTTCTCTATGTAGCTTTGTGCCTTTTCCTGGACTAGCTCTGTAGCCCAGGCTGGCCTCAAACTCTCAAAGATCTGCCTGCCTCTGCCTCCCAAGTGCTGGGATTCAAGGCATGTGCCACTACCGCCCGGCTTGCATTATCTTCTTTAATCCTCATTAAAGTGGGGTAATTCCTATTCTTATCATATGTGACTAAATGAATGTGCTAGATATAAGGTAAAGAACTTTCCCAAAGCAGCACAACTCACTGATTTGTGTTGATGAGAATTCATCAGGGTTTAGCATGTTCCACATTTCTTCAGCAGTAAGTAGGTGTTGAGGATTAACTGTTAGTTTGTTGTCATTTGTATTAGTATTACACATCACGGGGAAACAGTCATTCCAAGCACCTAATTGCAACCAATCTATAATTATATTGCTATACTCCCAACTGTGACACATTACAATAAGAAGGGAAAATATATTGGACTTTGAGGTAGCTGGACAATGGTAGCTGCTGCAGTCCATCTCTCTTAATACTTTCTCTGAAATATGAGACAGATTGAAACAAATAGCAAGTAGTGCATGCAAGGAATGTAGTTATGTTAAAACTGCATGATCCAGAAGGAAGGAAGAAGGGAGGGAGGGAGAGAGGGAAGCATAGACGGAGGAAGGAAGGAAGGGAAGGAGGGAGGGAGGAAGGAAGGAAGGAAGAGACAGCATGCCAAATCCTATTAAGCAACCTCTCAAACTTCCATCTTGTCCTGTGCCGTCTCAGAGAATGAGGGCAAGAACACGACAGAACAGCAGAAGCCAGCAAATGGGACAAAGCTGAAATACTTCAGAACCAAACAGAAGTCAAGTGTACCTATAAAATGGTAGTCCTAATCAACATATTAAAATCCTCTTTGGGTTTGATGAAATTTAACCAAATACTCAAATTATCATAAAACTTGATTAAAAGTAAATGAGAAATCGGGTTGGGGATTTAGCTCAGTGGTAGGCACTTGCCTAGCAAGCGCAAAGCCCTGGGTTCGATCCTCAGCTCAAAAAAAAAAAAAGAGTAAATGAGAAATCGGTGGTGGTACACACCTTTAATCCCAGCACTTGGGAGGCAGAGGCAGAAGGATCTTTGTGAGTTCGAGGCCAGCCTCGTCTACCAAGTGAGATCCAGGAAAGGCGCAAAGCTACACAAAGAAACCCTGTCTCGAAAAAACAAAAACAAAAACAAACAAACAAAAAAACCAAGTAAATGAGAAAGCACTGTGTTAGTTATTTTCTCAGTGGCATCATTGCCATACTGAAACACATGACAAATTCATCTTAAGGAACAATTATTTGTTCATAGTTCAAGGGTATGATCTAGTACGGTATAGAAAGCATGGCAGCAAAAGCCTGAAGCAATTAGTCGATCATGTTGGAACCACAGTTAGAAAGCAGAAATTAATGGAGACTAATGTTCAGATTCTTTTCTCTTGTGTGTTTCTAGGGAATCATACCACCCAGTTATATGTCTTGCCATGTGAATTAACATAATTCAGATATTCTCTCACAGAGGTTAGTCTATTATAGGTAATCCCTCACAAACATTACTAGAGTCTTGTCTTCCAGGTGACCTCAGTTCCTCCCAGTATGAAAATCAGGATTAACTACCATAAAAACAAACACAAAATTGAGAAATGTCAAAAAGAAAACACCCATCGAGTGGGGGGATCTTTTTAAAAAGTCATGAGACAACTTTGCAACACATTGTTCAAATAATTCAAATGGCATATAAAGAAAAACCACAATAGCATTAGCACAGTAATACTTGTTCCAGGTCAGATTCACCAGAGATTCGGTTTTGTGGGTTGAAAAGGAAGAACACAGAATCTTATAAAGCTTCAGACACTTCCCAAGAACTCTATTTAAGTGCAAAGGAAAAGCAAATGTCACAGTGGAGAACCCTATGTCACAAGACTTTCCCGAGAAGATCACAATTAACACCCAAAATGAAAACCTATAAATTTCATCATTGATACAATGTTCTGAGAAATGTGTTCTTGTCAAATGAGTGTTTCATTTCTAGAATATGAATGAAAGAATGAAAGAATCCAAGAGAGAAAATATATGCATCTGTTTAGACAAATAAATTGTATCTGTAATTCAATATTCAATTTTGCTTGGTGAGCTAATATTAAATTAAATCCACTGAAGAAAATGAAGACATTTGATAAAATACATCCTTTAAAAATTTCCCTCTTTTATTAAAAATAGATTCTTTTCTCACACACTATATCCTGATTACAGATTCCTCTCACTGTTCTTTCCCAGTTCATCCCTACCTTCTCTCCCATCTAGATCTGCTCCCTTTTCGTCTCTCATTAGAAACACATAGACTTCTAAAAGGTAACAACAAAACAACAAAAAATACAGGAAGATGAAACAAAAACCATCACATTGGAGTTGGAGACAACAATCCAACAAAAGGAAAAGAGCCCAAGGAAAGGCATAAGGGTCAGAGACCCACTCATTCACACACTCAGGAGTCTCATAAATGTAGTAAACTTAAAGCTATAACATATATGCAGAGGACCTGGTACAGACTCGTGTTGGCCCTGTGCTTGCTGAAGCCTCTATGAGTTCTTAACAGCTTTACTTAGTTGATTTAGAGCGCCTTGTTCTGGTGTCCTCCACTCCCTCTGGCTCTTACACACTTTCTGCCTCCTCTACTGTGCGGTTCCCTGAGTTCTAAGGGGAGGGATTTGATAGAGATGTCTCATTTAGAGCTGTGTTACAAGGTCTCTTTTTGTGTGTGTACTGTCTAGTTGTGGGTCTCTGTATTTGTTCCCAACTGCTGTAGGAGTAAGCTTCTCTAATGATACCTGAATAAGGCACTGATCTCTGAGTATAGCAGAATATCATTAAGAGTCATTTTATGGTTACTTTCTTTTTCTTTTCGACCAGTAGTATTTGGTTTTACCATAGGACTCTGGGCTATCTATTTTCTGATTTTTGGTCACCCAAACAGTGTTGGGTATGGGTTTCATCTCATAGATTGAGCCTTAAGTCTAATAGAACATCGATTGGTTATTTCCACAAGCTTTGACCTACCATTGCCCTAGCATACTTTGTGGGCAAGACTGTTTGTAGATCAAAGATTTTGTGGCTGGGTTAGCATTATGTTTCTCTGTTGGTAACCTGAAGAGTACCTTACCATAACAAAGACACTAGAACATAGGGGTGAAAGTTCTATGTAGGTAACAGCCTGACCTCTCCATGTTCAGTGAGTTGTGTGGGTGTTGTCTTCAGCAATGGAACCTTGTTGACAGTTGGCGGAGAGTAACGTATTCTCTTGACAACACCCTATGTTGTTTGAGGATTTCCATGGAGAGTAACGTATTCTCTTGACAACACCCTATGTTGTTTGAGGATTTCCATGGAACCCATTTGGCCAACAACTCAACTTAATGTAAACCAGTCCCAGTACTGGAAGCTTCATTTGGTGATAAAAGATGGCTAGCTGAGGCGTCCTCTCTCTCTCTCTCATTATTTTGAGACTTCATTAAGATTGCCTTCACATATTTTAGGAAGTTTCCACTGCACTATGTTCCTCTCAAATGCCTCTCAATCTTAGCTGTTTTTCCCTAAATTTTCTTCCTCAACCCCATATTTCCTCCCTCTCCTACCTGATCTTCCTTTTCCCATGCCCCTCCGCATCCAGCCTATTCATACAATCTATCCTATTTACCCCTCCTAGATCTGTGTGGCTTCCTAGTCCCTTATTCTATACCTAACTTCTCTGGGTATTTGGATTGTACTTTGGCTATCATTTACTTAATGGATAATATTTATATATAAACAAATACGTACCATATTTGTCTTCCTGAGTCTGGGTTACCTTATATTCAGGATGATTTTTTTTTCCTAGTTCCATCTATATACCTGCAAATTTCATGACACCATTTTTTTAACAGCTGAGTGATATTCCATTTTTCTTTATCCATCCTTCTGTTGAGAAACATCTAGATTGTTTCTATTTTCTGGCAATTATGAATACATCAGCAATGAACAAGTTTGAGCAACTGTCTTTGTGGTGGAATGAAGTATCTTTTGGATCTTGAGGTAATCAGTTCCCACTAGGGACAAGATGTTTGCCTGGTAATTTAACTAATAAAAACTTAAAGTACCTGTTACTGTATAGATATTTTAGGTTACTATTGAAGAATTTGCTTATTTAAGATTTACATATGTCAATTCATAATAGTTTTGTTGTGAAGTTTAAAGTCTTTAATTTTTACCAAAATATTACATTTTGGGGTGGTGTTTTATAACTTTTTATTTTGCTGATTTGTTCATATAATTTTTGAAGAAATAATTAGTAATTTGGGAGTTCAACAAATGTTTTAATTACTTCCATATAATGAAAACAACACAAATATGAGAAGAACTTTTTATCTGGAACAGTAGTGTCCTATGAATCCTTAATATAAATTTCAGAAAATGATATAGAGTTCCAAATGCCATAGATAACTTGAGTTAATAATTTAGGTAGTAAAAGCCTGTGGCATCTGTCTTACAAACTAATAATAAATGGTTGTCCATAGATGACAAATTGTACGATGCTGGGTTTCAGCAGTTAATTATGCTAGGAAACAGAAATACTTGTCATGTACCTACTGTTAGCCCACCTTTATCTCCTACTGTTTTTCTTGAGACTTAAAGGATTCTGCAGCTGTACAATACGCTGTTATTAAAGTTGATGCAATTCAAGCCCACATGCGAAAAACTCACTCAGGGGATTTACAAGAAAATCACTTGATAAAATTGTGGATTTTAATCAAAATTCTTGTTGATGTTTTAAGAACCAAGATCTTGCAGTAAGATCCAAGATCATAGAACAAACTGTGAGCATATAAAGTTATTCTATGAGGTGAGGCCTTTAAAATTGACAGAATGGCCGGGCAGTGGTGGCACATGCCTTTAATCCCAGCACTCGAGAGGCAGAGGTAGGCAGATCTCTGTAAGTTCGAGGCCAGCCTGGGCTATCAAGTGAGTTCCAGGAAAGGCACAAAGCTACACAGAGAAACCCTTGTCTTGAAAAACCAAATAAATAAATAAATTAATAAATAAATAAATTAATTAATTAAAAAAATAAAATTGACAGAATGTAAATCAATATTTATTGTAGAATTGAAAGATAGCCTCCATTTGTACATCCTCAATCAATAAAAACCCCATGCCGGTCTGTAATACATTAAACATCTTGGGAATGCTGAACACATGAACTAAACACCGTCAAGTTACATATTTGAAAAGCAGTAATGTATGACTGTGCTATTTAGTATTAATTGTCAACTCAGTGATTTTAGAGAGCCTATGACACCAGGCAAGGGGGCCCTGATAGACCATTTTATGAAACTGATTAAGAAGGAAAACCTACGTTGCAATGGAGATCCAAGGATGTTAGATATAGCAGAACCTCATGAAGTCAAGGAAAACTGCATGCATGGAGTGGAGCTAGCCTAAGAGAATGGCAGTGACGATGGAGGGACAAGCCTCTCCAGGTGATTTCATCAGAAGCCAAGAGAGATGAACATGGAGCTGTAAGATTTTATTTTCTATGTTGGGTTTTTACATTGCTTTGGTTCGGCCTTTGCTTGCTGTGTCTCCATTCTTCCTTTTGGGAATGGGAATGTTTAACCCATGTCATTTCATGCGGGAAGTGTGGAACAGGTCTGGGCATTGTATAGAGGCTTCCTGTTAAGAGATTATCTCAGTCTCAGAACAGATTCTCCACTTACATCATTGAAAGATGTTGGAATAGTACTAGAGCAATTTTTGAAGTTAGCCTGGATGCATTCTGAAGTATGCAATGGCCATGAATCCATGGGTGCAAGGAGCAGAAGTTAGAGCTTACAATAATGTCTGGAAGCCATTTTTGACAAGAGTGGGGCTTGTGGTGGTTAATATTGTTAACCTGACAATGTAGAATTACCTAGGAAATCAGTCTTAGGAATTCTGTGAGGATCCTGGATGAGATTACTGAGGTAGGAAGACTCACTCACCCTCACTGTGGTTGGCACCACTCAAGGGGCTAGGTTACTAGAGTGACTAAAAAGGAAAAGTGAGGTGAGCAACAACGTTCATCCCTTTGATTCCTGACTACAGATATGATGCGAACAGCTGTCTCTGCTTCTGCTCCTGGACTTTCATTCCAATGGAGCCTGCCCACAAATCTGTAAACTAAAATAAGCTCCTTCTTCCTAAAGTTGCTTTCTCTCTTTTGTTAGAAATTTCGTTGCTGCAGTGAGGAAAGTGACTAACACAGTTACTATCTCAAGTATTCTCAGGACTGCTGCTGAGCTGCACCTACCAAAGCATGGGGTAAACAGCCATATTTTTCTTCAGTCCCAAACTTAAAGGAAATTATCATTACAATCAAGTATCTTAGAAAAATTGTTAAAATTGCATCCCCCAAATAGCAGCAAAACTTTGACTATGTTAAATTGTTAGCATAAATGAAGAATTTGCTAATGCACGAGGTTGTTTGTTTTAAATTACTTCTAAGGACAATTCTTTTGATTATGAGAAAAAAATAGCAATTTTTAAAAAACATCTAATTATTACAAAGAACAATAGCAAAATGAATATATTATTATTATTTGTGTATTGCATATATGTGGGCTTATGTGCCATGGCATGCATATGAATCAAAGGACAACTTTGTGGAGTTGGTTTTCTCTTTCTATCTTTCCATAGGAACAAGAGATAAAATGGCCTTGAGTTCTAGTACACTCACTAGAACTAATGGCATCACTCAGCAGAGTGGATGTAGCTCCAGGATTACTATCCAAGGGCCTGATTATTGAGCACACATTCTATTCTTAAAATGGTCAGCTTAGTCAACAAATTAGTGATGTGCTGTTGACACTGTACTTGACATACAGCTATTTACAAAAGCTGATGAGCTGCCAACTGGTTAACAACTTGCCCATTACCATTTCCATTAGCTCACCGTCATGTTTTGGGAAATACCATACATTTTATCCGATGTCAATTAATAAAAGAAGGCAATTTACTGGAGAAATAAATAGAAAATAACTTGACACCACTGGGAAGCTTGTCATATGAATAATGATATGCTAAACAGCCATACTGGAAACATTTTGGAAAGGCACATCAAGGTGCCCAAAACACTTGAATCGTGCCTTGTAACAAGATTTGATATTGTGTGTGGAACATGAAAGAGTGGCTATTTGTGATGTGAAAAGGGAAGGGAAATGGTGGACCAAGAAAGAAGAGTAATAGAGGAGGTGCTGTGATCACAACAGACACACACACATACACACACACACACACACACACACACACACACACTCTCATGGCAATGTCACAGTTAAGTTTTCACTTTGTTCAATTCATATGTAGTAATATTAAAAAAGAAAGAAAGGAAGGAAGGAAGGAAGAAGAAAGAGAGAAAAAAAGAAAAAAAGAAAGAAAGAAAGAGAGAAAGAAAGAAAGGAAGAAAGAAAGAAAGGAAGGAAGGAAGAAAGAAAGAAGGAAAGAAAGGAAATTCCTAGTGCCTCCTGTGACTAGTGCAGTTTGAGAGGCCATGGTCCAAAAGCTGCCTAGACAGAAAGGAATTAGTCAAGCTTCCTTCCTCTCTGAGTATATTGGGCTACAAACATCTACTGGCTGCTTTGCAGTGAGTTCCTGAACCACTGTCATTTCCAATCCGGAGACACAGAAGGTATTTCTCAATGTAGAACGTTTTACTGTCTGGGATAGCTGCAGTACTTCTCCTAGCTTCTCTTCAGCTCCTATGATCAAAATGCACAGAACAAGTCTGTTAGCAACCAGGATGAAGAAGGCCGGGGAAACTCCTTGGATTGTTTTCTCAGAAGACCATCATCCTGTGAGTGAGTCACCTTCTAAAGTATACCGGGTCACAACCTTTATTATTTAGGGACACTTATCTTATGAACCCACTTATTCTTTTGAATGAATAGGTTAAGCACAAAGGATGCTTCATCGTTGCTGTTGATTTATTTTGAGGCAGAGCCATGGTTACAGTGTAATGGTAGAATCTTGTTCTATCTCCATCCTCAAGGATAGGTCAGGGAACGGGTTACTGAGATAAAATTCCTATAGACAGAGCAAAAGATTGCAAGTTTGATGGGAGAGTTTACATTAAGAATACTTAAAGTGGATTCAGCTTTTCCCTCTCTAAGTCTTCAAACAAAAATAATTTAAAGAAAGAGCATCCTCTGATAACAGTGAATTTGCAAACTGCCCCTTCCTGCCATTTTAGCCTTTAAACGTGGAGAGATTATATCTACCCTCATGTCTTAAAATGCCTCTCAGGCTTACCACATTCCAAACCATCATTCAAAGAAGTGCAAAGCCCATAGGTCAATAGTAGTTAGAACAAAATACCTGCCCCGAAAAACGTCAGGCAGCAGAAATGCAGACCTAACCTATGTGTAGCCAAGTTTAAAAGAAGCACAATTTTTTGTTTTTTGTTCACTAAAAATTCTCATCACAATACCTCAAGAAAAGTTATATATACAGAGCTGATATAAACTTACAGACCAGAGTTCTGAGCTCATGTTTTTTGCAGATCTTGTTGCACATGAACATTTTTTAATTCAACCTGATTTTCTCTTCGATATTTGTTTTATATTTAAAAGACAGCACCCTTTCCTGCCTTACAGCCATGGCCTAATTTAGAAGTGTGTGTAAACTTGTATTTTATAATCCAATTCTGATGGTTACAAGGTTCTCAATGAGGGACGCTTGTTCCTGTGTTGAACAGTCCAGCATCCCTGATGCCCTTTGCATCTTTCTATATCCAGAAGGAGAAACAGTCATGCTTTGACTTCAGAGATTCCAAAAGAATAAAGCTTACTTCCATTTAATAGCCCTATATGTTGCCTTAAATGGCTGAATGCATTTATTCTACAAGTCAGAAAAGTATCTGTTTCAACCCCCAATTAAAACCATTATTCAAATACCTCTCTTTTGTCATGTTCTTATAGGAATGTGACAAGAGAAACAAATCAAAAGATAAAAACAAGGAGAAGGCATGAAAGACATAAGGATTTTAAGACTAAGAGTGGAGCGATTTGTTAAATCATATAAGCAGCAAGTATGTGAACATCAATCGGTCTAGATGGTGAGCTAAAATAAACCTGATCTGTTTTCAAATTATAGACATCATCCCCACGTTTAGACAGTAGACTATCTACATTATCTCTTTTGATTCTCATGGAACAAATTTGATGATATCTCTGGCAAAATTCTGTAACTTGAACCAGCACTGAATTGGAGCAGCTTAGGATCCCTCTGGGGAGAACAGGAATTCTAGGCCAACTTGGACTGCAATGTAGGTCACTAGAAGTTCTTGTACCAGATCGAGATATAAATAAAATCCCAGTGTAAGAGTCAAGGCCTCAGAGTTCAAACGAATTCCTCTTTCTTTGTTGTAAGTCTTTCCCCATCTATTTTCATTTTGAAATGTCAGATACCTGTGCAGTCTCTGTCTATCTTTACCCTTCTTATGTTCAGTTCACACCCTTGTATTACCCTTCACTTTTACTCACTGCTCTTGTATTTCTTCTCATCTAACTCACACGGGGTGCCAGCCTCATGCTGGTCTGTGTCCCCCATTCCCTTCTCATACGCACTTATAGTAAGAATTATACTTTACCAACAGGGATATGAATGCGTACACACACACACACACACACACACACACACACACACACACACACACACTTGAAAGGCTATGTAAAGAATGAAGTAGTAGTTTTTGCCACAGAGCCTAACCTATTCTTGCTTTATAACTGTAAGATGTGTTCTATGGAGGTCAAAGTAGGAAGGATAACAGGAAATGATCACAAAGATAAATATTTCAATATCAATTAATGAAAGCAAGTTAAACTTAAATTCTGAGAAAATGTAATGAGATCCTGAAGGTATCAAACAACATTAAATAAGTCAACTTACTCTAGACATTGTACCATATCTGCATAAAGTATTATTGAGGACATTCTTTTTTTTTTTTTTTTTTTGAGCTGAGGATCGAACCCAGGGCCTTGTGCTTGCTAGGTGAGTGCTCTGCCACTGAGCTAAATCCCCAACCCAGTATTATTGAACTTGAAAATGAAATTAAATATTTTTTTACCTTCTTTTCCAGAAAATACTTAAAATAGCAATGAATTTTAAGACAGGGTCTTACTGTCCAGCTGTTCTTTAACTCACAATGTAGACTAGTCTGTAATGTGATTAAATCACTAGCAATCCATGGAATAAGCTTAATGATCAAAGGAACTTATTTGGGGGTAAACTTACAACCATGGGAGATTTATCATAGGGTCTGGGAAAGCTGAGCTATGTCCCAGCTGAAACGTTTGGTCCAATTCTCAGTATCCAGAACCATGAGGTAGTCAAGAGAGGGGGCATAGGTGCTTCCCAGGTCTTAAGGGATACCTCAAGGTCATAGACAAATGTCACAGCTACAGCTGCCTCACTAGGGGCAGTGCTTCAGGGCATGACTCAACAGCTTCCCACAACAAGGCTGACCTCCCACTCACAGAGCTTCACTCTGCCTGTTTCTTGAGTGCTAGGATTAAAGCCATGCACCATCATGCTTGGGTTAAAATAACATTCTCAAATTACTATTTTTAATAATATGTATATGAGGGGGGAAGTACATATGTGCAAATGACTGCGGAGGCCAGAAAAGAGAATGAGAGTCCTGGAGCTGTGGTAGTGGCTGTAAGATACCTGATATGAGTTCTCAGAACCACACTGAGGCTTCTGGAAGAACAGTACATGCTCTTAACTGCTACACCATCTCTCTATAACCTAAAATAGATTTGTCTACGTGGTGATTTGTATCAATTCTACTGCACATTTAGTTTGTATTTGATGAATCAAAGCATCTTCCTTTTTTTTTTTTTACAATCTCTGATTCTAAAAGCATCATCCAATGTATCAAAATAGTGAATTCCTTTAAAATGGTAACACTTTGGGAATTTAATGTGATAATTTGAGGCTTGCCTCATGTTCTAAATATTTGAATACATGTGTTTATATTTATTTTAACTCTTAAATTTTTATTCAGGATTTTGTGAAGTTATTTACTACATTATATTCATTTTTTTTTTTTTTTTTTTTTTTTGGTTTTTGAGACAGGGTTTCTCTGTGTACTTTTGGTGCCTATCCTGGAATTCACTCTGTAGACCAGGCTGGCTTTGAACTCACAGAGATCCACCTAGCTCTGCTTCCTGAGTGCTGGGATTAAAGGTGTGTGCCACCATTGCCCAGCTCATATTCATAAATTTTTCAATACAATCTTTGCTCTAATTCTTATTTTTCTTCTTAAACACATTCTTTAGTATAAACATAATATGATTTTCATTGCTATTTGTTGACAGAACAAAATTTCACCAATTAATTTCTGTTTTCTTCAGGAGCTGTGAAGTAGAAAATGCCATAGCATGTAACGTATTATGAGTGATATACACAGAGGAACTGTGGAATAAGCTATGAAAAATAATCACATGAAGCAGCTTGTAGGAGATGGCATTGATCCTTAGTCTTCCCAAATGGGTACAGGTTTGAAAAGTAGAAGGATTTCAGAATGTTTCAGTAAGAGAAACACTGCCAAATATACACAGGTTAAAATGATGCTATCTTTGTAAGGAAAAAGATACTTTGTAGTATTTTTTTGTGTGTGTATATTCAAGAAAGATGTGTTTCAATTTTATTTGAGAATATTACTAAAAATACAATAGTTAATGTCAGTTTATAAGGACTTTTTAAACAGAAAATTAGAAGCCACTAAAAGGAGAAGTGGATGGGGCTTGTTTGTTTTAGATATCCTGAAGGAATGTCACAAATAAATTGTATTTTGTAATGTGAACCTTACAGACATTTATTTACAGCATTCTATCCAATAGCTACTGAATTTATATTATCATTATCAGGGATAGACCATGTTACCTATAAAGTAAGTAGGAAAGACAGATGGAAGGAAGAAAGGAAGGAAGGAAAAAAGGAACAGAGGAACGAAGGATAACCTAAAAAATATTCCAAAGAACTATACAGGCCAAGTAGCAGACTTTGTAATTCGAAGATGGATACAAACTCCCTTGAATGTGTGGGCCTAGGAGACCACCATGGATGCACAAAGACTTGCTTTATGCTTCATGACCATAGGATAAGGGCAAAAGTGATGTATTAAGTCAAAACTACTGAAGGTAACATGCTGACTATGGATTGATTGTGTATATGGAGAGAGGGAGGGAGAGAGAGAGAGGTGAGGTGGGAGAGATGAGGTTGATGGCAAAGGCTAATTACTAAGTGAGCATGCAATTGGAAGAACAAGAGAGGAAAAACACTTGGATGCACTAAACCCCTCCAGCCATCAAGGAAAACTCACAGAATAAATCCATTCTTTTCAAATCATTACCAAGGGAAAGTTTCAACTTCTAGGTCTAAGATGAGATTCCCCCTACTCACTCATCTTTACCAACAAGAGTCTGGGCACTAAAGACCTCCATCCTTCTCACCTCTACACACACACACACACACACACACACACGCACGCACGCACGCACGCACACACGCACGCACACCATGGCTCTACCATCTGCTCTGAGTTCATAGGACAAATTTTGTAATGACCTTAGTGGATCTTTTCATATAAGACCTCAAAAGACCCCTAAGCCCCTGGGTCCTCCTCATCTGTGCTGAGTCTCTTAAGACCTTGGATGTGACCTGTGTGGATCCTTTAAGCAGTAAGTCCAACTATGAGAGAATAACTGGTGCTGTGGAAAGTTCTATTCCTTCACATTTAGAATCCTTTCCCTTCCAACTGTCCTACAAGTGTGACTCACTTTAATTGACTAATAAGAATGCTGTTGTCCCCCTGAAGAAGCTGATGCTTCTGTCATGTTCTTAAGTGCTTATATTTTATCATCCCAGGGCCATTCATTTTCCTGCATCATAAAACACCTCTTTCACCTTCAAGTCTCTTGCCACCCTTTAGACATTGTTTGACTCCTGTATTTGGGCGAATTTTTAGCTTCAGGCTTATTGTTTTTCGCTCCAACATTCTTTGAGGTTTCATTGTCTACAAGGTGATTTTAATAGCCTGCTTAGTTCAGTGGCCTCCTCTACTCCAAAATTCCTGTCATCTGTACTGTATTTTACCTACCATGAATTTCCATGGCACTATCATTTCCAGTGTCTGTACTGCTTCATAATTCAAGTTCGTTAGTGTACTCCACACAGCCCATATTCTCTGGTGTGTTAACAATCTTAATAATGACTTTACCTAGATACATACTAATCAGTTCGCTTGTCTTTATCATTTCCTTTACTTGCATCTTCTTCTCTGTTTACTTAGCTTAAATCCACAACCAGTAATTATAATTTTCTCTTTATTCTCTATGGTCTTGACCTTGTCTTTGTCTACTCATATTTCTTCTTTGGAACCTCAAGCCAAGGCCCCTATTGCTGCCTACTCTCTGATGTACACAAATGTATTGAAAGAATGCTACAGCTGTAGTTGTCTCATTGTGACTTCATGATCATGATATAGCAATGTTTTCTTCCTTTTAAAAAAATCTAATATATTCTTAATTACTAAAAATAAATTCATCTGTTGTTGCCATTCATTGTTCTTAAGTCCTGTCTGAGAATTTCCTGGTGTCTGGGATGATGTATTACTCTTTTCTTAATAATGGGCAGCCATCTTAGTACATTTACATAGTCTAAGCACATTCCCATCTTTTACATATATGTTCCCCCAAACTCTGAAACTTGCCCTCATTCCCTTCCTTAACAAGTAAACAGGAGAGAAAACCAACGGATCCAGAAGAGGACTTCAGCAAATGCCTGGTGTGTGCTTGCTCAGTGTCTAGACTCCTAGTTTTATCTTATTTTACTCAGCTACGCCTGTCCCTTGCGCTCAGTGATTTGTCAACAGTCTCCTGTCACAGTTAGACCAACTGCTGGTCTCCCTGTCCTGACTCATAGTTACAAATGCCATTTTTCCTGTCTTGCCTTTTCTCCCCTCTACTTAACTAACAACAACAAAATCAAGCTAAAAGTTACTTGTAAATTAATCTATACTCTTCTTCACTCAAAGTTCAAGGGTCAAGTTCTCTCAAGTTTAACTTTAGCATCTTATTTTCAATTCCTAAGCCCAACCAGGAATCCAGATACCTTTTGTTCACATAATTGTTTCATTTTAAAAATGCATAGATGCCTTTGTAACTTATTTTAAATGTTAATGCTAGCATTTTCTTTTCATCTGCAGAATGTAAGCCTAAAAGTCAAGAGTTTGGTAGTGTTTCAGAGGTATTTCTAAGGACAAAATCTGCAGTATTTGTCATTTGCTTGTAAGACATGAGTTGAATAAATAAAAAGTCTGATTTTAATCACAAATACCTTGATTTTCTATATAAAATTACATGACAGTTTTTGCTCTTAGAAGCCAGGGTAGTCTTTTCTATTCAAATACAAATCCTAAAATATTCCTATGCATTTTAAGATTATTTGTGTGAATAATAAAGCCAAATCATAAACATTTAATATTTCATTGCTTAGGGAAAATGAAGAAACATATTTGGCTGTGGTATTGAGGTCTAAATAAATGGAAACATGCCAAAGAGAGAGCTCTTTTGTATATCCCTTGTGTTATAATGGTATAATGCATATCATTCAAGAGTGTGGCCATATAGGGGAAACTTAGCAAACTTCACCCTCCTCAAAAACACTCTGCAATCAGTGATAATCAGTTCTTGATTTAGCTAAGGATAGCCCAAAAATATACCATCGCTGTCCTCCGTACCCAGAAACACAAACACCACATGCTCTCTCATCTGGGGTTCCTAGCTCCAAGTCTTAAGATGTCAATATATAATCTGGACTAAATGCAAAGAAGAGAAACCAGGATGATAAAAGATGACCTCAGATGAGAGATAGAGAGGGGAATAGGAGGATACAAGTGATATGAATGAACGAAAAAATGTAAATGCAACAGGAGCTTAATTGGAGGAAGATGAAGTTCAATATAGAAGGAGAAGGAGGGAGGGAGGATAAATAACAGTAACATTGTTCAAAAATCCCTCATGGCATTGAATTGTTTTATATTACCTAAAATACAAGTAAACCATACATAATATATTACTGTATGTGTTATTTTATAATAATTAAATTATCATAAAACTTTTCCAAGGGGTACAAAGTGTGTGTGTGTGTGTGTGTGTGTGTGTGTGTGTGTGTGTGTGTGAGTGTGTGTATAATGAAAGAGGCTATAAATTCAGAAGGGACTAAGGGTATGTGTGGGAAGGGTTGGAGGGAGGAGAGGGAAAGAGGAAATCATATAAGTATATTTTAATTGAATGAAAATAAACGAGAAGCTTCAAAAACATATCTGTAATTTTTCATATATATATATGACCTATGTTATCTATATCTATCTGTATATGTCTATATATGCAAATAATGGTGCAACAAGTTTCCATATTGTCATTTTCAGAGATCATTTTGTTGCTTCTGTCCCAGGTCCCCACTACCTGGTCCTCTTCCCTGTTGTCTCTGCAGTAGGATACAGAGTGACTTGGATGAAACCTGATTATTTTGAAGACTCCAAAAGTGTTTGCCCAGTAGAAATATTGCAATTTTTGTGAATGCCCATTCTTCTGTTAACTACTTCTCTGTAAGTAAAACCATGTCTATGATTTGAAAGAAAACTTGGGGTTTGGGCAATTCTCAAACCTCCAGTCTGTGAACAGAAAGGATAAGGATAATTTGAAGTCAAAGTCCAAGGATGAGAAGCTTTATCCTTAGTCACATCCTTCTTAGTTCTAGCCAGGTCTGATGTTAGCATCAGGGCTCTGTGAAGAAGCCTATCATAAATTTTAGCACACAGTTTTGACCTTTCCTCATCAGTGAATTTGTGTTGTTATTGCTCTTAAATTGTTGTGTATGCCTATTAGTTTAAAAGATTTAGATGACCTTTATAAGACAGTAACTTGTTCCTACTGACTGGATATAATTTGAACTAATTTACATTAAAATCGTTTTTAGACATACAGTTCTGTTCCAACTGTTATGTGCTATGCTGCCATTATTCTGGTCAATATGATTTTTTTCCTAAAACAATTATCTACTAGCACAATATTATTTTTACACTTTGTGTTAACTTGAATTCAAACAGATTTAGAGTAAATAAGTGCTAATGAAATCCTTAATGTACATTTTGAGTAACATAATTATGTATAACTGTAGTATAAACAGAAAGAATAGGTCAGGAAAGTAGCTGGAAAGAAAACAGGAGAACAAAATTTAAAATATTGAATTATTAAAACTTTCTATATTGTGTATATATGTGTGTAAAGTTGTGAGACTTTTCACACAAAACTTTCCAAAACACACACACACACACACACACACACACACACACACACACATATTGGAAGGCATATATCACATTTCTATGATATTCCAAATAAGTACTAAATGCACAATAGTTTTGTAACATCAGTGCATTTTATGTGAGTGCTAGGTATTGGGACTGGAGAAATGACTCAATTGGTATGTGCCTAGCATGGAAGCATGAGTACTCAATTTGGGATCCTCACAGCTCACATAAAACAAAACAAGTAAACAAACAAATAAACAAAACAAACAAACAATTAAAAAAACAGGCATGGTGGCACATGTCTCCAATTAGAGGGATTGGAAGGTAGAGACAGGAGAATCCTGAAGCTCATTGGCTAGCCAGCCTAGTCAAGTCAGTGAACTCAGGCTTAATGGAGATCCTGTCTCAAAAAATGAAGGTTCAGAGTGATTGAGGAAGACCCACAATATCAGGCTCTGGCCTGAATGTTACTTACAACACACACACACACACACACACACACACACACACACACACACACACACAAATCCATGTTTACCCCATTTTATTAATATATTGTAGCTGCCTAACTGATAAAGGGCAGATGAACTGCACAGGTGTTCCGTACTACCTCATAGCTCATGTTCTTTCATTTGTTGCAATTTAGGAAGAAGCTATTACTCAAATTTGTTTTGAAAGTAAGGTGAAAATTGAACAGGAAGAAAGGAAAAGAGAGAGATAATGTTGAGTTCAGGAAGGGCATAGACACATCTCCAGTCTGAAAAATTTAAGGATGACATGCGTAGTGTTGGGTATTTTTCTCTACCTGGATATAAAACATTTGAAGGGAAGTACAGTGATATATCTTGAGAAAGTAATTTGTGTTTGCATCATAAATTTGCTGAGCTGAAGTCTGTACTTTATTGCAGAGGTAGCTGGAAGCTCTTGTAAGAGTCTGATTACATCAAAAGAAGTATGTGAAAAGGGACTTAATAGAGCAGAGGGAATGGAAGTCTTTGGATGTTGGAGGCTCATAATGAAGATGTGACGCTAGGGCAACCAGAATGCAATGATGATGGCAGATGAGGACAAATTTTCAGGACTAGGACTTTCCTGAATGGAGAAAAAGACATGGTATAGTACTTGGGTCAGATGCCAAAGAAAATGAAAGCCGGGGTTCAGAAAATTGATAAAATGTCTGATTCTAGAATAATACAAATAATGAAGAGGGAAGAATATTTATAAGATTCAAAAGCTTTAAGAAATCTGTGAGCAAAAAGTATTGGAAAACTGAGTAATTATAGTTAGAATGAGAAGTTGTAAAGTAGCATCCAAAATATTGTTAATGAACTCCTTACCAAAGGTAAAAGTGAATAAGTTAAAATATATTCTGTTACAAGAAAATTATTACATAAAATAATTGTTTATGCTCAAAAGTAAGCAAAGGGAAAGCTATGGAAAGAAACAGCCTGAAATTGAAAAGGAATGGAATAAAATAAATTTAACAAAAATAAAGTTAACTCAAATATGTTAAGGCATAAAATATATTCAAATACACACACAGACACAAAACATGCACACAAACACACACACAAGCACAAATATGCACACAAACACACACACATATGTACGATATATATATATGAAAATTGTACCATGGAGTATAAACCTCAGCAAAAAATTATTTCAGATCAAATGCAGCTTTGAATCATCATAGACTTGTGTCATGTCTCCAGCAGTAGGATTCCATCCTCAACCCCAGAGAGGCAACAAGGGCTACATCAATAGTCTATATATGATTTTTTAGAATCACTTGGATTGACCAACCATTCAAAAGGAGGTTTCTTCTGCCTGGTCCTGGAGTGTTTGTTAGTCTATAATTCTTGTAGGGAGCATTGTTACCTTGAGTGGTTTAATTTCCATTAACACACATGGTGTGCACACACACACTCACACACACACACACACACACACACACATCCTTACATATACACATGTATGTATGTATATATGTATATTACTTAATGTTAGGTAAATATAAAATAACATGACTCCTTGAGGTTTTATTAAACAACTTTGCTGCCATGAAAGGGAGGCAATTAAGCAATCCCGCTCAGAAATAACACCTATGTACCACAACAATGACCAGCATAGCAAGAGATGTGTGAAGGTACAATAAGTGACACTCATGTGTTGGTGAACCAACAGTTGTCCAAATGGACTTGAGGTTCCCTCAATAACAGGAAAATTCAATCTGCTACTGAAAACCTAGACATCTTCCTTAGGCTAGTGAGGTCATAGATATTAGGAAAGAATCTACTCGCAGAGACTATGGCAGCTCACACATGGCCTGTGCATGCTCAAGATAGATAAGGACCCAACATTGAGAGAGAAAGAAAGAGACACAAAGTCCCACCCCTGATCAAGAAACTATTGGCAACTGATACCTGCTGGCAAAGGAAAAGTCAGTTTTCTACAATGGAGTGTCACTAGGTGTATCAACCACACTGCTGGGCAAGTTCCATACCCAAGAGTAGTTGGCCAACACAAAATGAACTCTAGGATTATTTTTCTATGTGTGGGTTTATTGTTTCATTTTGTTTTGTTTGGGCATTTTATGTCTAGCTGGGATTTTTGTTTGTTTGTTTTGATTTTCAGTTTTTACTTTAAATTTTGTGTTTTTGTTTTGATGGGTGAGAACATGAAGTTGTGTAGGTGGGAAGGAGGGAGCACCTAGAAAAAGTTGGAGGGAGGAGAAACATGATCAAACTATATGAAAAAATTAAATTAACAGAAAGGAAAGAATCTACTACTCCCGCTTTGCTCAACCAGCATCATTCCTAACTCCACTCTAAATTTCATCCTTTTACCACAGAAAAGTGTAGCTACCGCCTCTCATCAAAGAAGTCTCTCCTTAAACCAAATGAAGATCATCACAAACAAACAAACAAACAGCCAGGCGGTGGTGGCCCATGCCTTTAGTCCCAGCACTCGGGAGGCAGAGGCGGGCAGATCTCTGTGAGTTCGAGGCCAGCCTGGTTTCCAAAGCGATTTCCAGGAAAGGAGCAAAGCTACACAGAGAAACCTTGTCTCCAAAAACCAACCAACCAATCAAACAACCAAACAAAAGAACAACAAATAAAATACACACAAGTGGACACAATACAGAGATCAACAGATCATGGGGAGCTTAACCCTAATTGATAAACCATTTCACATTTCCTGCATCTATGAGTCAGGGAACATTGAAGAAGAAGGGGTGGAAAGACTGGAAGTGTCAGAATACCATAATGTCTGTGGTGAAACAAATGATTATAAAAACAAAACCAGAACAATGGCAGTATAAATGGATACATTAATACGGAAGGGGGAAAATGTATGGGTTCCCACCCCTAGATAAAGTCCTACAAGTAAAGGATGACTGCTGGGAGAATAATTCACCTTTCCCAGGGAGGAGTGTCGGTCTCAGTTTGTTTTGGCTGTATGACTATATATTTATATATTTGTGCATCCATCTACATACAAATTTGTATGTAATAACAATAATTAAGGAAAAAGATGCTATCAGCTTGGGAGTTGGGGAACTCAGGGGAGGAGATGGAGAGAGGATAAGTGAGAGGGGCTGGGGGGGAGGATGGGAAGTGATGTAATTATCTTTCAGTTAAAAGATGTGCTGGGGTAACAGTGGCATAGATCTCGTGGGAGTGACCAAGCAATGACTTGTTCAACTTGAGGCCCATTTCACAGATGAAGTCCCCATTTGACACTGCCTGGATGACCAGGAACCAGAAGCTGGATATCCCAGAGACCTAGGATAGAACCAAACTCTACTGTCCAAAAAAAAAAAGTTAATGAAGTAGTTCCTGATAATATTCTCCTATACTTATAGACTGGAGCCTATCCCAGAAAGGCTACATCCAGCAGCTGATGGGAGCAGTTGCAGAGAGTCACAGACACTCCCAAACACTAGGCAGAGCTTGTGAACTCCACAGAAGAGGAGGAGGAGAAGGATTGTAAGAACCAGAGGAGTGGAGGACACCACAAGAATGTGACCTACAAAATCAACTAACCTGGGCTCATGGGGCCAAACAGAAACTTTAGCAACAATCAGGAGCTAGATCCTCTGCACATATGTCATAGTTGTGTAGCTTGCTATTCCTGTGGGACTCTTAACAGTGGACTAGGGGGTTGCCTCCAACTCTTTTGCCTACTCTTGGGACCCTTTTCCTCCTTATTGAGTATCTACTTTAGCTTTGAAAAGATGGTATGTCCCTAGCTTTATTGTAACTTGTTATACCGTATTTAGTTGATATCCCTGGAGGCCTGCTCTTTCCTGAAGGGAAACTGAGGAAGAGTGGATCTGGGGTAGAGGAAAGGTTAGAGAGAAGGACTGAGGGAAATGAAGGGAGGGGAAGCTGTGATTGGGATGGAATATATGAGAGAAGAATGAAACAAATAATGCCTGGCACCTTTTACAAACTGTTTTTCATATTTTACTTGATATTTATAATGTAAATTTTAGTCAATAAGTTGAATACTAATTTCCATTATTGAAGGAGAAATTATCTATTTTGTATCTTGAATGTATTTCAACTATCCAGAAAATGTCTTAGCTGCTGACATTATCCAATAAATAATTTAGAACTAATGCATAAAAAAACATACAAAAGAAAAAATTGTGAGAATGAGATATATTTTAAAACTCAAGTGTTTATTATGTTTTTAATAACATATTATCAGACAAAATGACAAACACATATCCAACATGGATTTATAATAATTACTGTAAACAACCATAATTTAAATGAAATTAACTCATCGAGCAAAGTAAAGAAATCTAAAGAGCTTTAAACCAACAGCATTTTCTCTCAATTAAGTCATTTGTATGAACAGGAGGCTATAAGCAAACTACAATGCCTGGACTCAGGATTACTTAATTTAATCTTAGTCCTGACTTTAATTAGTTACAAGTAGTGAGCATATCAGTGATTTGACCATTTTCATCCTAATGTGGACCATGTGACAGAGTTGGTGTATGATGGGTAAATACCAATAATCTTATTAAAATTAAATTGCAATTTAAATCCTCCAACTAGTTGTTAACCTAAGGAGGGTATTACATATGTGAAGTAAAAGTAAATAAAGACCAAACAAAAATTTATATCTTAATTTGATCATCAAGGGCATGATCCTCCCCTAAAGGATGATTCATTTGAATTGACATGTGTAGTTCATTTCTATGTTTTATGTTTCTACGAGCTCATGGTGCTTGACAATTTTGGTTGTTGGCTATTCAGAGCATCTGCTGCAGTGTCAGGTTAATGAATGTATGATAGTTTACCCACTGTGACATTGGCATGCTTGGTAGACATGTGAGTTGCTTCCAGTTTTGACATTATACATACCACAGCATTTATCATGAAGACATCTGTCTTCTGCACAGTGGCAAGTATCTCTTTGGGTTTATAGCCTACTACTGATTTATAAGATATAAAGCTCCTTCAACTTTACTAGGCAATATCAATAAATTCTCCACAGTATTTCCATAAATCTATCATGCTGGAAAGAAAGTGCAAGCATTTCTTTGAACCAGAACATGAAAACCCGGCAATCAAAATGACTAAATGGTACCCAACTAGAAATGTCATTTTAATTTCCATTTCCTTAATATATACCAAGTTGGAGAACTTTCCTTAGCAATGACATTCCTGTTCAATTCATGTTCCTATTCTCTTTTTATATTTGTCCTTTGACGTGTATAAAATATGAACTAACAAATACTTATATTTTGCTTTTTTAAAGGTTGTCTATAATTACTTATCCATAAAAGTTTGATACTTATTTTGTTAGATTTCATCATCAGTGCTAAACCAATTTGATAGTTTGATGGTGAGTATAAATGTTGATTTTTTTTAAAGTTATATTTTCATTTTTCTTTCTGGATGATATTAATGTAGCTGAAACTGCTGAATGTTTTGGTCCAAATCTTCAAGAAACAATTTAATTGTTCATAATTTGCTCATTAAATGTTTTTACTATAAAACGTGAGTATGATAGTTTATTTATTTTTCAATATTCTAACATGTAATAAGTATACGCCTGCAATTAAATCTAACATGCTTATGACACACTATGAGATTTTTAACTTCCTTCATTTGTTAACTAATTCTCTACTGGAGGATTTACATTTGTGTTTCTGACTGAGCTTCATCTATACTAATTTATCTCTGTACTTTGGGTCTATTTTCACATTCTGGCCAGGCAAGTCTCAAGGGCCAAATGGTACCTTGCTTACTTTTCTCTTTCCTGTTCACAATTTGTATAGTACCATTAAATTTATCCTCTAAAGTGTTTTCAAACTCAATGGTAAATCTGCTTTCCTTTGTGGAAGATTTTTAATCTGCTGATTTCAGACATTTTTATTTAATTAATTTTAATGATGGAGTTGCATAGTCTTTTTCATAATGTTTGACTCTGCAGCATCTCTATGATATACATTTCACATTTCTCATAAACTTTATTTGTACCCTCACTTAGGTTGTTTTGATGAACCCTAACAGAGATAAATTCAAGTTACATTGATTGTGGCTAATGTGCTCTTGATTGTTTCATTTCTATATTTAATTTGTAAATTATTATGGTTTTATAATTTAATTTTCTTCCACTTTACTTTCCTAGCATTTATTCATTAATATTCAGAATCCCTATATGAAACTGCCACATTTCCTTTCTTTTCTTTATTCTTCTCTCATACATTTCCTCCCAACCTCAGTTTCCCCTCCCACCACTCTTACTTCCCCCTACCTCCCTTCTCTCCCAATGCATAATACTTCTATTTCCCTTCACAAAAGAGAAGGTTTCCAGGGATATCACCTGAACATGGCATAACAGGATGCAGTAAGACTAGGTACATACCCTAATATCAAGGCTGGCTGAGGCAACCCAGTAGGAGGAAAAGGGTCTCAAGAGAAAGCAAAAGAGCCAGAGACATCCCCATACCCACTATGAAGAGTCCCATAGAAACTCCAAGCTATACAACCATAACATCTATGCAAAGGACCTAGCAGAAATGAAGGCAGGCTAAGTGATAGCTGCTTCAGCCTCTGTGACCCCTGCTTAGTTGATCTTGTGGGCCATGTTCTCTGGTATCCTTGACCCCTCTGACCCCTATAGTCATTCCTCCCTCCAGGTTCCCTGATCTCCTCCCAATGTTTGGCTGTAGGACTATACATCTACTCTCTTCAGCTGCTGGAGGAAGCTTTTCTGATGTTGATTGGACCAGGCACCAATCTATGCATATAGCAGAATATCATTAGGAATCATTTCATAGACTTTTTTTATTGGCCAGTCATATTTGGTTGTATCCTGGGTCTCTTGGTATCCCACCTCTGGTTCCTGGTCATCCAGGCAGTGTTGTGCATGAGCTTGCTCTAGTTGCAAGGGCCTCAAATTAGAGCAGTCATTGGCTGGCCACTCCCACAAGGTTTGAGCCACCTTTGCCCCAGTACATCTTGCAGGCAGAACAAGCTGTAGGTCAAAGGTTTTGTAGCTGGGTTTGTGTCCCACTACGGGAAGCCTTCCCTTGTTGCAGAAGATGACCAGTTCTGGATCTGGATTACTAGGAATTCTTTCTAGAGTCCTCTAGAGTCCTCATGGACTCTAGGAAGATACCACTGCAGTAGGTTTCGACATCATCCCACAAATGCCCCCCAAATCCATTAATTTCTCCCCATACACTCTCCCTCTATCCCTTCCTCCCCATCCTGACCCACTTGTTTCCATCTCCACTTGCCCCCAGTCTACCCACAAAATTTATTCTATTTCCCCTTCCATGGAGATCCATACATTCACCCCTTCCTTGAGCCCTCCTTGTTACTGAGTCTTTCTGAATCTGTGTATTATAGCATGTTTATTATTGACCTAATAGCTAATATCTACTTGTAAGTGAGTACATATCATGGTTGTCTTTCTGGGTCTGGGTTGCCTCACTCAGGATGATTTATTTTCTAATTCCATCCATTTGCCTGAAAATTTCATTGTGTCATTTTTTTTTCAAACAGCTGAGTAATACTCCATTGTATAAATGTACCAAATTTCCTTTATCCATTCTCTGGTTGAGGGACATCTAGATTGTTCCCACATTGTGGATATTTTAATAAAGCAAAGATGAACATAGTTGAGCAAGTGTCCTTGTGATAGGATAGAGCATCTCTTGGGTATATTCCCAAAAGTGGTACTAGGTTCAGTATATCTAATTTTTAGCTTGAGGTCTTTGATGTACTTGAACTTGAATTTTCTGTAGGGTGATGAATATGGATCTATTTGTATTCTACACACAGATGTAGTTTGATAAGCACCATTTGTTGAGGATGCTTTCTTTTCTCCATTATTTATTTACTTACTTATTTATTTATTTGTGGTGGAATAGTGCCCTTGTACACAGGTTTAATAAAACATTGATTGGTCAGTAGCCAGGCAGGAAGTATAGGCGGAGCAAGCAGACAAGGAGAAGTCTGGGAAGAGGAAGGACTGAGTCAGGAGTCGCTAGACAGACAGAGAAGAAGCAACATGACAGGGCAGAACTGAGAAAAGTTACTAAGCCTAAACCAAGGCTAAACATAAGTAAGAAATATAGGTTAATTTAAGTGTAAGAGCTAGTTAGTAATAAACCTCAGCTAATGGCCATACAGTTTATCAGAAATATAAGGCTCTGCATGTTTACTCAGGTCTGAGTGGCAACAGCACCAGGCAGGACACAGGGAAACTCCAATTTCATTTATTTATATTTTTAAGACATCCAGACTGCAGTTCCCCTTCCTCTACTCCTCCACCCCTCCTTCCCTGGATCTTGGCTCCTCTTCCCTTCAGAAAAGAGCAGACTTCTCAGGGGTATCAACTGAACATGGATAACACCAGTTTTTATTACTACAGCTCTGTAGTACACCTTGAAACCAGGGACTATGACATCTGCAGAGGGTTTTTTTTTTTTTTTTTTTTATTGTTCAGGCTTGTTTAAACTATCCTGGGATTTTTGCTTTTCCATATGAAATTGAGCATTGTCCTTTCAAGATCTGTAAAGAATTGTGTTGGAATTTTGATGAAGGTTGTGTAAATATGTAGACTGCTTTTGGTAGAACAGCCATTATTACTATGCTAATTATCCCATTCAATGAGCATGCGAGATCTTTACATCTTCTGACAGCTTCTTCAATTTCTTTCTTCAAACACTTGGCATTTTTACCACTCAAGTTTTATTTTACTTAGTTAGGGTTACTCCCAAGATTTTTTTTTAATTAAAAATTTTTAATTCATTTTGCATACCAATCACAGTTCCCCCTCTTCCCTCCTCTCACCCCTCCAGCCTCCTCCCCCCATTCCATCCTACATGAAGTTAAAGTCTCCTATGGGGAGTCAGCAGAATCTGGAACATTCAGTAGAGGCAGGTCCAAGCTCCTTCCACTGCCTCAATGCTGTGCAAGGTGTCCAACTATATGTAGTGAGCTCCAAAAAGCCAGCTCATGCACCAGGGAAGGATCCTGATCCTACTGCCAGGGGGCCCCTTACATAGATCAAGCTACATAACTGTCTATGCAGAGGTCCTAGTCCAAGATATTTTATATTATTTGAGAATATTTTAAAAAGTGTTTTTCACCCTTTCCTTTTAATTGTTCCTTACCCTGTGTCCCACATGTGTGCTTTTGAATTGAATAGTCCAAGGAAGAAATGATTGCCATTACAATTTTAACTGCAGTAAAAACAAAACAAAACAAAACAAAAAACAAAAACAAAACAAAACAAAAAACTTTCCCTATTTCACCTTAGTTTTAAAAACAGGTAGACACATTTTGACTTATTTCTTAATCATCTTAATTCTAATGTTTCCATTACACACCATCTGAAAGAGATCTGTCTTAAAACTGGGGAAGACATAACTAATCATGTTATGTCAAGTTTATAATGCTCAAAGTATTTCATAAATTTCTTTTGATATTTATATAAACCCAACAGCTCATTTATAAATGTGTTTTCTAGTCTTTAAATATTTGAAGATTTTAAAATCATCTTTGTTAGCAACAATTAACTTAATGGCAGTCTTAAAAGAGCATAGTCTCTAAATGTTTCAGATCTTTATGACATGTTTTATGAAAAATGAAAATTCTCTGTCTCTTTGACAGTGTTTTTTTCAGTTATGTATGCAAGGTTATACATTCTTTTTTAATATTTTTCATTATTATTATGTGTTTTAAATTTTATACATCAGCCATGGGTTCCCCTGTCCTCCACCATCCCGCCCCCACCCTCTCCTTCCCCCCAGCCCCTCCCCTCCATTCCCATGTCCTCCAGGATCAAGGCACCCCTGGGGATTCATTTAAACCTGGTAGATTCAGTACAGGCAGGTCCTGTCACCTCCTTCCAGACTGAGCAAAGTGTTCCTGTGTAAGCCCAAGGTTTCAAACAGCCAGCTCATGCACTAAGGACAGACCCTGGTCCCACAGACTGGGTGCCTCCCAAACAGATCAAGCTATTCAATTGTCTCACTTATCCAGAGGGCCTGATCCAGCTGGGGGCTCCACAGCCTTTGGTTCATAATTCATGTGCTTCCATTCATTTGGCTATTTGTCCCTGTGCTTTTTGCAATCTTGGATTCAACAATTCACGCTCTTGCAGACCCTCCTCTTTCTTGACAGTTGGACACCTGGAGCTCCACCTGGGGCCTGGGTGAGGATCTGTGCATCCACTTCCATCAGTTATTGGATGAGAGTTCCAAGACGACTGTTAGGGTGTTTGGGCATTTTTTTCCCTTTCAGCCACTACAAAACATCCTTTCATGGTCTGTTATTCCTCGTTCTCCCTTTCTGTTCTTGATCCAGCTGGGATCTCCTGCTCCCCTAAGCTTTCTTTCCCTCAAATCTTGCCCTTCATTGCTCCCACTGTCATCCAGGTTGTTCATGTAGATCTCATCCATTTCTCTGTCATTGGGTGATCCTTGGGTCTTTCCTAGGGTCCCATTTTCTAGGTAGGCTCCCTGGAGTTGTGTAGCAGTCTAGTCATCTTTGTTTTACATCTAGTATCCTCCTATGAGTGAGTACATACCATGTTTTTCCTTCTGAGTCTGGGTTACCTCACTCAGGATGATTTTTTCTAGATCCATCCATTTGCCTGCAAACCTCATGATGTCATTGTTTTTCTCTGCTGAGTAGTACTCCATGGTGTATATGAACCATATTTTCTTTATCCATTTTTCAGTTGAAGGGCATCTAGATTGTTTCCAGGTTCTGGCTATTACAAACAAAGCTGATATGAACATAGCTGAGCAAATGCCCTTGTGGTATGATTGAGCATTCCTTGGGTATATGCCCAAGCTTGCATTCCCACCAGTAGTGGAGGAGAGTTCCCCTTGCTCCACATCCTCTCTAGCATAAGCTGTCTTCTGTGCTTTTGATCTTAGCCATTCTGACAGGTGTAAGGTGGTATCTCAGAGTCGTTTTGATTTGCATTTCCCAGATAATTAGGTATTTTGAGCAATTCCTTAAATGTCTTTCAGCCATTTGAACTTCCTCTGTGGAGAATTCTCTGTTTAGTTCTATAGTCCATTTCTTAATTGGACTGTTGGGCATTTTGATGTCTAATTTCTTGAGTTCTTTATATATTCTGTATATCAGCCCTCTGTCAGATGTGGGGTCGGTGAAGACCTTTTCCCATTCTGTAGGCTTGACAGTGTTTTTTTAATATATATTGCATACCAATATGATTTTCTAAAATTTCTATTAATTTCTGGTGGTGAGTATCTCAAGTTCTCAGATTGTGCCTCCATTTTTTCTTTAAACTCTATAATATTAGCCTCACTTCTTTTGAAACTCATAAATTGCTTACATCTTCAGGGTCATTGTGCCCTTAACAAAATGGCTGTTGCAGAAGTTATCTGATGCTCCATAACAAATTATTCTACAATTTAACAGCTTAAAAAAGCAAAACTATATCATACATGAATAAGTCCAAAAAAAAAATACAAGGGAATCATTTACTTTGGTTACTCTGACTTGCGGTTCTTCATGATTTTGCATTAAAATCTTCATACTCCAGTGATTGTAGCACTATTGAAAGACTTGACTGGCCACAGACCCACTTCCAAAACTAACCCACATGATGTTCCACAGGACTTGGCTCCTCAACAAATCAGTATGTCTCCAACAATGACTGAGGCAAAAGCAACTTTTCTCCTGAGTGATGAGCAAGACAACGCCAAACAGAAACAACCTTTTAAAAACTCTAATCACAAGACACATTATGTCAGTCTGACTTGGTAAGTTTCATGGCATAACTCATCCCATCCTCAGGGGAAGTAATTAGAAAGTGTGAAAACCAGGTGGTAAGAATGAATAGAAGTCACAGTAGGGACTGCAGACTCAATTGATCTTTGACTTGAACCCAGCATTGATGATGCCATTAGGGAAGAAAACAGCTAGTAGACATCTGCTCATCACAGAATTCCTCTTTCCTCATTGAAATTTAAATTCATCTCAGCTTTTGGCTTTCTGGTTTCTCCAGATACATATACATATATATATATGAAATATTGCTTATAATACGGCTATATTTTCTAGTTTGAAATGAAAATGATAATATAACATGGCTTACTGTTTCCTAGATGTACATGCACACAAATTTTAGCTAGTATGCATTTATTTCCTAAAGTCCAGCTTGAACCTTTTTCAAACTCTCTGTATATATTTTATGACTTCTTTTATCCAATAATATTTTCAACTCATCATGTGTCTGTCTTATTTTTTTTTTCAGGAGGAGGTGTAGTTTGTATTGTAGGATTGAACTTAGTGCCTGATTCAGGCAAAGCATAGACTGTAAAACTATGCTGCTTTCCAGCTCTCATTTCCACACATTCTAAAAAATATATATTTGGAAAATTCTGCTGCTGATAGCTTCTAAAAGTGTCGGCTAAAATATATGCATATATCCATGTGTATATAGTATTTCACTGTGCCAAACAAAAGTAAATCCTCTACAATTAAATATGAACTGAAAGCAGGAATCCTTAAGTATGTATAAATAATAGTGCCTTTTCCTTAAAATATATTTTATATTTTAATAAATTCCTCAATTCCATTCATTGTAAGAAAAAATGCATTGATAAAATAATGTATGAAATATAGGCTAAGAGTAAAACTCTTTTTATAAACAACCGTAAGTATATGTACTCAGGAATGGAATTCAGAATGTCCTTCCCACGTCATCCATTTTTAAGATGATTATTATCACCTGTGGAACAAAACACTTTGGTTTGGTTTTGTAGAAGTGACATTATACCATCTTCCTGCCTATCCCACTGTAGTTATGGCTACTGTCTTTTGCCTACTGTCCTGCTATCAATGCTAATATTTCCACATATTCCATGGCATTCTGTGTCAGGGCCTTTGTCTGCTGTTTCTTCATCCTGTTGTCCCCTCCTCCTTATTTCTCATGGACAGTTCATACTGTGTGTGTGAGATTCTTGAATATTCACGGCAATTTCTCCCCACTAAACCTTTCTAGCTGAAAAATCAAATGGGTGAGCACAGAATCCCCTTGCCTCTTATGTAAGTCTAGTTAAAATGTAAGAAATTAGTTCAGAAGGTTATCAGCTGGGAAGAGTAATAGTAGCAGACGAGGAAATACTGACTTCGTCATGGTGTGAAGGAAGCTTTCTGGTGTAAGCAGTCTCTGTACTGCAGCGGTGTGGTGTGGCTGCAGTGAAGGGGTACAATGGTTATAAGGAAAAAAACAAAAAAAACCAAGTCCTTTTGATGAGGGCTGCTGCAGGACACTGTGGGCATCCTAGTCCTACAGTGTAGTGTTAGGGTGGTTTTTTTGTTTGTTTGTTTGTTTGTTTTTGTTTTTGTTTTTGCCAACAGACTAGAATTCTTTGATTAGCAAACTCTATGATTAGGTGACATTTAATTGTCTATTGAAAACCACATTCTTTTTTTTTTTTTTTTTTTGGTTTTTTGAGACAGGGTTTCTCTGTGTAGCTTTGCACCTTTCCTGAATCTAACTCGGTAGACCAGACTGGCCTCGAACTCACAAAGATCTGCCTGCTTCTGCCTCCCGAGTGTTGAGATTAAAGGCGTGTGCCACCACCGCCCGGCCACATTCTTTCTAAACAGTCTAGAAAGTGTCCTTTGTATAAGAAGCTCTGTCAGCATGTTAATATGTTTTACAACATGGTTCAGGTGACAACTCATCTCATTCAATATTTTAACAAATTACTTCAATATCTTTTATGTAGTCTCTACAGAAAGCCATGGCACTGTAACATGGCTTTAATTATTATCACTAACTATACTTATCAGATTGTAGTAAATGGGGTCTTTTAAGTAATTTCTCCCATTGGATGCTAACTTCCATAAAGGTACAGAGCATTTTATGTTTAACCAGGGAAATAGTATAAAGTAAGTATATAGCCATAAAGTAAGAATTTAGCTAATCATGATACAAAGCCTTGGTTATATACTGAATCTAACCCTGGTACAAGATCTTGGTCTACTAATGTCATTCTCATGACGCCTCTTTTTCAAATGTTACAATTTGTCAATTGATTATCAAATATCAATTCCCTCCATTTTCTCTCCTCAAATAAATTATTTTACATTAACAACATTGTGTGACTTTTTTTCTAGGGAGACATAAACAAATATCTATTTTTCATTCTACTTATAACCATTTGTTCTACAATTCTTTGTTATAGCTTCTGTTACTATTACTACAAGATGTACACCAGAGATCACGACGTATTTCTGTATTACCTACTTTACATGAAAGGAAAAAGCAAAGCAGGAAAATCAAAGAAAAGATAAAAAGGGAACAAGAAAAGAAAAAAAAAACTTTTCAGGGGACTAAAGTTTATTCCTCATCACAGGAATATATCAGATATGAATGTATATCCTACAACAGGACAACTAGAATATAAACATTTAGTTGTATAACTTCTTTGGGAGGAAAAATTCAAAGCAGCAGCTATAGGTGCCTTACAAAGATGCAGTAAACATTACTAGTATCCTGTCTCCTTGCAAGTCTGCATAACAAATCATTAGTCCAGAGGATTGAGTTTTGATTGTGATGATTAGCTTGTTATGTTCTAATCCCAAATCAAATTTCTAGAAGAGAAATATGCCAACTGTGTCTTGTCAAATGTCTTATCATGAACTGGATTTCTTCAGCAAGGTATTCACATAGTGGTTGGGCATGTAAAAGTCCCACAGCTGAAGTTGCCATTGGTTAGAGTGACGGGAAACTATCATAAGCCAGGGTAAATATTATGTCTCTAATAATACATATACAGTTGATCATGATTTCAGTTTGATATTTATCAAATTGTCAGAGAATAAGTAAAATATAATATCCCATTTATGTCATAACATTGAGAGATTTGATAAAGAGACATGAAATAGTGCTGATATTATTATTTCTATAGTATAACCAAAGAGTACTTTTCAGAAACAAAGCACTTACATGTGACAAAGTATATCTCTACAAGTTTAACAGAGGTACAAAAATTAGCTCTTAGAAAAGTTACTTACATGTTTCATTGCTACAAAATATTTTACGTTTATAGATGCCTACCTAAACCCCTGTCTTCTCAGCAATGAATGATTTATATTCCTAAAAGAAATATTATTACCCACTAGTAGTACCGGAGAAATGTCATCACCCATCTTAAAAACTAGTGTATTATATAAAAAGAGATTTCTAATTTTATTTTATTAGTTTTATAATTTTCAGAAAATAAACAACCTTTTTATATAGTATGCATCTAATTTTCCTAAGTAGCTAACAGAGCATAATATCTCATTGAGATATTATTTACATTAATGTGTCAGATTAGATACATACATGCATAAATACACACACACACACACACACACACACACACACACACACACACATTTCCTTACTGGCTTGTAGACAGACACAATTCTCTTACAGATATCCATCATCCAAGGTAGCATACTTACTGAAAAAGAGATTCTGATCTATTACCAGAGGATCATGCTTTAGTTGAATCTTGCTGACTAGGCAAGTTCTACAAGAGTCTTGTACTTTCAAGATCTTTTTAATTTAAATTCCTGAATAAATGTTGGAGCTGCTTGTGAGATTATAGAGGAAGCCCTAATCTTACCCATATTCATCATCCACATCTACCACTTACTTGATGGATACTCTAAAGAGGACTTGTACTTTGTTCATGCATCATCATACCTGGTTAAGCTTGTGGCAATTACCTTCTTGCTAAATGTTTTCCTTTGGATGAGAAGAGGTTTGCATCAGAAGCCCAGCAACTCTGGCTCCTTCCTTTGAGTCTGGCAGCTGCCTTGGTGCTTCCAGCCTTGATTCCTAGGGTGTTGTTTGCTGAAACAAAGAGGAACCAAACAAGTAGAGAAAGAAAGTGGATTAAAGACCTAAACCTGAAACCTGAAACACTGAAACCAATAGAGGAAAACACAAGTAACACCAAACATGATATAGTTGTAGGAAAGGAACTCCTGAATAGGACTCTGCTTTCCCGAGAATTAAAGGCAATATATGACAAGTGGGACTTCCTGAAATTAAAAAGCATTCTCCATTGCTAAAGAAACAGTCAACCTGATCAAAAAGAAGCTAGCAGAACTGGAGAAAAGTTTAGTCAGTCATCCATCTAACAGAGATTTAATATCCAAAATATACAAAGAACTCAAAAACACACAAAGTCAGAAAAACGAGTAACCCATTTGAAAAACAAGCCTGGGATTTGAGTTCTCAAAAGAAGAAAAAATAATGACTTAGAAACATCTCAAAAAATGTTCATTATTCCTAACAATCTGGGAAATACAAATTAAAACAACTGGGATTTCATCTTACTTAAGTCAGTATGGCAAAGATCAAGGGAACAACAAATGCTTAAGGGGTGTGGGGATAAGTGAAACTTCATTCACTGGTGCTGAGATTTCAAACTGATGCAGCCACTATGGAAATCACTGTGGAGAATTACTAAAAATCTAAAATAATTCTACCATAGGACCAAGATATACCACTCCTTGGCATATGCCCAAAGTACTCAATGTCTTACTCCATAGATACTCGTTTAGCTGCTCTATTCACAATAGCTGGCAAATAGAAACAACCTAAACGTCCCACACCTAACAAATAGATATTGAAATTGTGATACATACACACACACACACACACACACACACACACACACATATATATATATATATATATATATATATATATATATATATATACATATACTATGGAATACTATTCAGTTGTAAAGAAAAATGAAATCATGAACTTTGCAGGTAAATGAATGGAACTAGAAAAGATCATATTAAGTTAGGTAAGCCGGGTCCAAAAAGACAAACATTGTATGTTCTTTCTTATTAGAGGCTTCTAGCTCTAAATATTCAGATGTGCGTACATAGTCTGAAGTAACTACAGAAAGCAGGAAAGTAAAATAAAGCCAACATGAAGATAGTAGGGTTAAGGAGCCACATTGAGAGAAATAGTGAAGAACAAGAATCTGTTAGGGAAATGGAAAAGAGGGCTCTTTAGGAAAAGGGAAAGAAGTAAACACAGAAGGCATGAGAGATGTGTAAAATAACAATAAGGCATCTGAAAAAACCACAAGGAATAATTCTATTAACTATTTACTTCAAGAAAAAGTCCTATAACATATACCTCTGTGTATAAACATACCTTTATAGTTTTAATGACCTTTTTCATCCAGAGTATCAATGTTTCCTTCCCAGAGCCAAAGACAACCTAACAAAAATCCCCATACCAGACATGAGAAACCCTCTTTCGAGGTGTTGGACAGGGCTGTTCTTGAGACTCCCAAAACACACAGCTTATTTCTATTGCCCTTGATCCACCACCAACTCCCCACCCAAGAGGTGGATAATAAGTTCCTATGGTTGAAGACACCATGCACTTTAGAAACAGTGCCCAGAGGTTCCTGAGCTGGAACTGACCTGAAATTTCCCTAGTTGAGGACTGGTTTTTATGGTACCAGAACATGCCATGCAAGCTTCCAAAGAAGGGAGACAAACAGTAGTTCCATCCAGCTATGATACCTATGAACTACCATCCTGACATGATAACTCTATAGGTACAATAGCGGTACACATGCCTTGTAGGTAACCAATAGCACTCCAATTGGACTTAGGACCCAGTCAACAAGAGGGGGACCATGCCTGGTACTAGAAATATAGCTAACTACTCAGTGCTAGTGAAGTTATTGGAAGATAATCTGCAGCAACCAATTTACTAACAACACAGCATAATCCTTAACAATAACCTGTAGTGGATAGCCATCCCAGCATTGGCCTGGAAGTTCCAACCCCCATTGAGGCTTCAGTAATGATCACGCCCACAAGGCGGGGCAGAGGAGGGAGCGGAAGACCAAGGATCAAGAGGAGGTCGCTCTCTTGGTTCGGGGACGCTGGACGCAGGAGGTAGACCGAGCAGAGTTCTCCAGAGAACACCGCCGGACTGTGCTATACCTTTGCCAGACCCTGCAACCTACCCCTTCATTTGTAAGTTACCCTACAAAATAAACCTCCCTTTTAACTACGTGGAGTGGCCTTAATAATTTCACCAATAATAACCTACAAACATTTGTCTTTATACCTAGAGATAAGTATAGTCTTTAACCCTCATCAAGGAAACTTTTCTTTGCATCAGATGGATATCATCACAGAAAACTACAACCACTTAAAAGGCAAAGTTGTAGAGTCAACTTCCAACAGCTACATATACAAAACACTACTATAACTAAAGCTCAGGGAACATGGAAAAAGGGGCCAGAAAGATTGTGTCTCATGGTAATGTCAGTGGCTACAACCACATAGTCTTACAAACATGACTACCCAAATGTGAGCTGAGCAATAATGACACTGATGAACATGTCAAATTCGATGGAGAGAAGCCCATGAGACCTCAGTTCTACACAAGGTACTATAGACAACTGTAGAAGGCTGGAAATGAGAAAAGAACCCAGGGGAGAACACACCAATGGGTTGTCCAGTGACAAATGTCACCCCTGAAAATATACATATAAATAACATTATATGGACCAAAAAGATTATATTTTGGGAATATATATGTGATACATCATATGCATATATGTATACAATGACAATTAGGTAAAAACAATAAAAAAAAAACAAAGAGGCCATGATTTTGAAGGAAAGTGGAAAGGAGTATATGGTAAGGTTTGGATGAGGGAAGAGGGAAGAAGTATATGGGAGGGAAGGATGAGAAGGGAGAAATGTTGTAATGAAATCATAAAAATTTTAAAAGTAAAATATATAGAAAAGTTACTTTAACTTGTGATAGCAATATAAAACAAAATAGAATTCAGATATCAAAATTAAATATATATCTATTATCTATCTATCTATCTGAATGTACAGGGAAGAAACTTAGAAGTTTATCTATTTTATATTTTTACTATAGGTAAAATTATAACATTATAGTAATGTCTTGGGAATATTTCAATTTAGTAATCATAGAAAGCAGGATTTGTGGTATTTGTATGTTGGTGTATGTGTGTAGGCATGTATGTATGCCAGCCAGGAGAAAGGGACAGACAGAGATGTGCTTTACAATGTAGTATAGTGCTACTATAACTGAAAATGAGGAAAGTAAAAGTTATTTTAAGATGATGACAGAAGACTGAGCAATTATTAATGATATTAACTGTATTACTCGGTTGGAAATTCAAGCAAAAGTACACTTTATAGTAAGTGGTTTTGGATAGTTAGCTTCCTATCACTCAGTCTCTGGCTCACTGAGTAAAGCTCCCTGTCACTTGAGGCTCATCTGTGCTCAGACAGATGGCATGCAGACAACAAAAATTAAAGTTAGGTTATTAAAGAGAAAGCAAAATTATTGAATAAATAATACCTTTGGTTGAAAATTTGAAGTAAAATCATCATAGAAGAATATTAAATAGAATCACTTGATACACCAGTTGCTACTACAAAAAAAAAAAATGAAAAGAAGTATGTAAGGCAGCGGTTCCCAACCTGTAGCTTGTAATCACTTTGGGGGGAGGGGTCATATCTCTGATATCATGCATATCAGATATTTACATTATGATTCATGACAGTAGCAAAATTATAGTTATGAAGTAACCATGAAATAATTTTATGGATGAGGATTGTCACAACACAAAGAACTATATTAAAGGGTCACTGCATTAGGAAGGTTGAGAACCACTGGTACAAGGGCATTCTATTTAAATTGCTGATATTACTACTGATAATCTCAGCCAAGTAGAGTGTTTATTCTGGGCTAGCAGGAAGAGCAGATAGAAGATAGCTAAGGTCAGGCAATGATATTGAAGGTCTAATTCTAAATAAAGATCGGAAGAACAGGGGTATTGATGGAACTCATAATAGTTTTGTTTAGAAAAAGGTGTAGATGTCTTAAGTCTGTCACTTGAGTTGTCTACCAACAACTATGGTCAGAAATAATAGTGATTACTGATAGTAGACTGTGTGATCTAAATATTGCCTACATAATTATCCAAACCAAAAGCATAGATTCTCAACAAAAAGTAATGTCTGAGTTCAGGCTTTGGGAAGAAATTCTATATCCTTGAAATGATTTTTCTTACAAAAAGTCAAACCAGCTGTCAGAGAGTATTGTGTACACTTTAAATAGGATCCAACAGCAACCTGAAGACCTCCTGGAAGCCACAGGGATTTATTATTTAAAAAGTGAATCAACTGGGTGTGGTGAGTGTCAATAATCACAGCTATTCTGGGACTGAAGGGAGAAGATCTCTTGAACATAAATGCTCAAGATTGACCAAGCAACATACCTAACCCTACCTCAAAAAGCTAAAGCAAAAATAAAAATAGTTGAGAAAGGTGTGTGTAGGGCAGTGAAAACAAGCTTCACTGTGCTGTGATGATGGTTGTGTGTAATCTTACATCTATTTATCCACCCCCCACAATATACAGCATTCAAAATGGGTTCTCATGCAAGCTGTGAGCCTTGGGCAGTAATGATGTGCAAATGTTGGGCTTATGGGAGGTGACAAACACAGCATTCTGAGGAGGTGGTTGACCATGGGAGAGGCTACAAATGTAATTTGGTCTAAAGAATGTGGGATATCTCTATACCTTCTCACCTTTGCTGTGAAGCTGGAAAAGCTCTAAAAACATAGTCCTTAAAATTGTGATAAATACAAATTAACAAAATGGTTTAAGCTTATGTCTACAAGCTGCTCACAAAAATAAAAGTCATTTTTTGTTTTCAGGAGCTCCAGAATCTTAGATCAAAAACTAAGGTTTGTGAGTGTTCTAGCTTTCTTTTTCCTCCCTTCCAGAGAGGTGGGGTGAGGAAAGAAAGAAAAGAAAAAGAAAAAAAAAATAAGTACTGTGGTAAGCAGAGAGTGGAGCCAGCCTGCAGATTTGTGTGGTGTGGATAGCAGAGCCAGAGAAATTGGGCAGCCTAAATTCTTTGGACCTCAGAAGATCATCAAGGAGTCACAGAGGTCAGATATTTAGTTATTTAGATGGCTGTATTTAATTTTTACTATGATTTGATTGTAACTATGCCCCTATGCCCTGGTTCTTCCCTCTTGGAATAAGTAATTGTGTGACCACTTTTACCCTTAATTTACAGGACCCCCAAAGTTAAGAAATTTGAACTTTTAAACTGTTAGAAGTTTGAAAGACTGTGGTACTTTTAAAATTGTATTGTATTTTATATTACTATGTTAATACAAGATGTTGAAAAAAAACAAGAAATGAAAAATTATGGAGTATTAGTGATACATTTATGTGTCAAGTCGACAAGGAATAGATTGTGTTTATTAGATTTTATTGTCAACTAGACACAAATCTAGGGTCACTGGGAAAGAGCAAACCTCAGTTGAAGAACTTCCATAATCATAATTGTAGTAGTATTATCTGTGAGATGTTGTCTTGATAGATGATTATCTTGGGAGGACCCAGAACACTGTGGGAAGTATTAAACCTGGGCAGGTTGCTTTGGGCTGTATAAAAAAATATGGCTGAGCATAAGTCAGTAAGTAAGGTACTCTGATTTCTGCTTTAGCTCCTGCTTGACCTCCTGTCCCAACTTCTCTCAATGATGGGACATAGACTTTGAGCTTAAATAAACCCATTCATATCCTAAGTTGTTTTGATTATTATGATTATCACAGTAATTAAACTGAAAGCAAACTAGGATAGAAGATGTGGTAGTTTGAGTTAAAAAAGGTATTCCATGGGCTAAGATGCTTTAATATTTGGCCTTAGTTGGTATTGCTGTTTGGGTAGGTTTAGGAGGTATGGCCTGTGGAGGAAGTATGTCACCTCACTTTGACATTACAAAGCCATGCATCATTGAGAGTCTGCTGTCTCCATTTTGTGCTTGTGGTTTGAGTTGTGAGCTCTCAGCTTCTAGCTCTAGGTTCCATGTCTCTTGCATGCTGCCATCTTGACTCTGTCATTATGGACCTTATCCTTCTAGAACCATACACCCAAACAGGCCCTTTTTTTCTACTAGTTATCTTGATCATGGTGTTTTATCACAGAAGTACAAAAGAGTTGTCTAGGGCCTCTTTCCCACTCCATCAGCAGAGTTGAACAGTTGTGCCAGAAAAATGAAGTAAAAAAGATTCGGTTTTTCCATTTTTACATGTAGGGTTCAGGACATGTTGTCCCTGAATATTTTGCCACCTTCATAGGAGAAAAAAATCCCAGACAACCCCCAAGGAAAGCAATGCCTTCCTTTCTGAAAGGCTAAGAAAAATCTGAACCAAAGCCATGCAACCCTCCACTTGTTACCATTAGATCAACCCTCTTCTATTTTATCACTTAACTCTGTAGCTGTCTACTTCTTCAACAAACCACATAAATAGGCAGGTGTTTTGGTTTCTTTGAATCTTAAACTTGTGTTTTCCCCTTCTCTTATCACATTATCAGTCTATGGTATCGGTATCACAGCTTGATTTTTATGCCAGGAACTGGAGTGAGAGATATAAAGGAAGAACAGACATTTCAAAAAAATTGCCTGATCATTTTTGTTATATTTATTTATTTGTTTTTATTTTGTCAGGGGAGGGAAACATGGGAAATTCTGTAGAGAAATTTTAGGATTCAGATCTATATTCCACCATATAGACTCCAAGAATCACACTCAGGTCATCAGGCTTGGCAATGTCACATTTATCCATTGAGCTATCTCACTGGCCCACGGGTAGCTGTTACTTTTCCAATGTAATTTGTCTTTGTTACATAAACCAAAAACAGTATATATTTTTGGTATACTAAGTGATCTCTCCTATGTACCTCATGTGATTGAATGGATTAAAAATAATTACTTCTATAAATATTTAGTATCTGCTTATAGTGAAAATATCCAGTGCTCCTTATTTTTTATTAGCATTTATTAAATTTTCACTATTTACAGTCACCTTTGTGAGCTAAGCTAATGGAATAGAAGGACTTCTTGCTAGTGTCAAACTCTAGTTTATTACCTATTCACAAACTTACCCCCTATGCTCTCTATCCTCTAGAGTATCCACCACTTTACTCTCCATTTCTATGAGATCAACTTCTTATATTCCACATGCATGTCACTTTTTTGATAACTCACAGGAAGAATCGAGCATTTAACTTACTTTTCCATTATAAACACTACTTCAAATTTACTAAGTGATATGAAATACATTCTAAATAACAAATAAAATGGATTAAATAAGAATACTGAGGGTTTTTTTTACTTTTTATTTTTTACTTTTAATAAAGCATGGATTTAGGGATGCAATAATTATCAGGCAGTAACAGCCTAGCAAAAGAGTCAACTAGAGAATATATGTTTCCTGATATAACTCACACTATCACCCATGGTGTAGCCTTGTACAATATCTCCCTTTATCTCACCAAGACTCTAGACAAAAATAACACGTAAAACCACACCAGGTAGACACAATACATAATGTCCCTGCTGCATTCAAGCTATAAGTAAAGAATTGCTTTTGTATCAGCTTATAATAATAATAACAACCATGACATCTAAACATATTACATAAGAATATGAGACTGCCCGAGTTCAGTTTTGTATTTTGGTGAACCATGTTGAAACATATTTGGATGAAATAAAATCCAGCCTGGAAAGTGAATAAAGATGATTCAGCGGAAGGAAAGGGGGGAGAGAAGGGGGAGAGCGGCATAACAGACTCAGCATCTGATCTGACAATGATGCATTTTTACACCATTATCTCTGAAACTTCCCATGGTTGAAAGTTGAGAGTGGGAAGAAATTAAATCAAGCTGAAAACCCTACAGAAGAACTTATTGAATTCTTAGCTGGAATTCTGTTCTTGAATGTTGAACATAGTAGAACATCAAATTCTGCTTTGGACCAAGGGTTGAGTCAATAGCAAAGGGGAAACTGGCCAACCCACCTGTGAGGGAGTGAGGATACTTACTGTATAGCTGCACCTGAGCCAAATTCAACTCGGTATGTGTTCCAAGTATCTGTTGTTAACCCTACCATCTGTTAATTTCTTACATTCGTGTACTTCACTTCAGAAGAAGAGTTTCTATTCTAAAAAGTTCTTGATGAGTCATGATAAGTGGATGACTTAGTGACCTGAAATATCTGCTTGGATTGGTTAGAATTGCTTTAAACTGATACACAAGAACAAACAGCATTGCTTTAAACAGGGGAAATTTTAATTTTTTTACTTTTATTTTTTATTTCTTACAAGGAATCTAATCATAGTCTGTTGAGACACCTGTTCTACCACTCCCACTGAAGTCCCAAGCTCCTTTTTCATTGTTGAATTTGAAGAAGAAATATTTCCTTGGAGGATTGTTCTTAGCTTCTTGACTCGCAGTTTATGAACTTATTCTGAACCAGTTGTTTCTGTCTGTGTTACTGGCTACCATTACCCTGAACTGAAAAGTAGCTGAATAAACACAGATTTTTGGATATGTCCCTGACCTCCCTCAACAATGTGGAAGCTCGTGTTCTGAGAAAGAAGAAAAGGGCTATTGCAAGGTGATATAAGTCACATCTTAAACTCTGATATAAAATTGTTTTGAACTCTCTGCTGTCAGAAGACTATGTATCAGAAGTACCAAAACATTTTCCTTGCCTGTCTTATTTTTATTTATTTTAGATTAATATCAATTGATACTATGGTATATAGACACAACAGTTTTGCAAATGAATAAATAAGAGACAGTAACCTCAAAAATCTGAGTGACGCTAGAATGGTTTAATTCTAGAAGATAGAATTACAGTTTAGCAATAAAATGTCAGTTGAATGGTTTTGACCACACCACATTGGCATTTTCAGAAAAGGTAACTCAAAACTTGGAAGTATAACTGAAAACAGGGAAGAGGAGTTGGAGGAGGAGAATGGAAAGAAAAAATGAAGGAAAGGCAGGCTGGTTAGCTAAAGGCTCCTTCAGTAGAATGCTGAATGCATCATTGGATATGCTGAGGACCCACTGGTCCTCTAGGTTGGATCTTAGATATTTATTTGTATGGCTGGAATGCTTGATTTTTTTTTCAGAGATGCCATTTAAATGGTTTGAATTGATTGCAGTGTTATTGCTATGGGGCCATTGCATTGTAAATGATTACCACTCCTAATGATGCAATTATATTTGTCTTATAGAGAATGAGGAGTCCTAAATATTGTCATTTGAACCAGTTTTGATGTCTGAGTCCCTTGTTCTCTAAACAAATCTTTTGTCAGGTTGTTAGTTTACATTTAAATGAAGTTTATAATTTTACCCTTTGGAGAATGAGTCATGCAGAGTTTTGGAGCTGTCACTGAGATGCTCAAATGGACTTGCCTGATAAAGTCAGAGCAGGTGTGTTTCTGGTGATGTAATCCCATGGAGTGCGGAAAACTCATCTTAGTTCCCAGTCTGAATCCTGTCTAGCTATGGAATTTCAACTAACTTTATTGGGTTTTGTGTTTCTGTTGTATACCCTTTGTTCTCATTTTCCAAACTAATGGCAAAATATCTTCAAGTTGTTACAGCTCATGCTTGAAAAATTTAAGTACTTTTCAGTGCAGATATTTCTGGCTTTTTCCCCAGAAAGCACATTTAAACACTGCAAAGAGAACTGACATTTAAAATTGATTTAATTTACATAACATTTTCTAAAAACAAGAAACAAACTTCAAAGGAGGAATCACAATTGGTTTTATACAGCATAATATCCCAAATAATAAATAAATGGCTCATTAGCTAATCTCCTCAGTTTATTTTAAGGTATATTATTTTTATTAGTGACTAAATGAACTAATTCTTGTACCAGATGTGAGATGATGTCAGAATAACATGTTAGAGCTTGTTTTAATTCATTTAAGATGTCATTCACTCATTTTCCATGCTATAGATTGAACCTAGGGGTCTCATTTATGACAAAGACAGGTTCTCCACCAGTCTAAGAGATCATTTTGATTTTTTTTCATTTTGAGATAGTTCTTTCTATGTAATGTGGTTTGTTTGAAATTCTGATCCTCCTGACATATGTGGCTGTGAATTTTAATTATTTATGTGTGTGAAAGTAAGGATTGAGAAAGTCAAAGGAAGCTTATGTTTTTCTATTTGCAATTAAAAAGAAAGAAAAGGTTTTGTAAAATTCTTGCAGTGTAACCTTTACCAGTAGCTAACTTCTGAATATTTCATTTGTGCTTGAACATCCAAAGTCACATTATTATCATAAGTAATTCATAGGCCTGTTCTTAAACATAATTGCATTGTAAGAACCAGCTTTACATAGTTTTGGAAGAGAAAAGAACATTAATTTTGCAAGTATGATTTTTTTTAACTATGTACTTATTAGCAGTAAGTAAAATACATGGATTTCAGACCTGTGGTTATTTCCTGACTTTATCTTCCTAAAATAAAAATCATCACTCTTGCTGATAGTTGTGACAGTGTATTTATGTGACATTCCCAGATCCCAGTTCTCAAGACTGGAAACAGTTGGGAAGCTGCTATAATGGGATTGTGAAATGGCCCCCAAACTCTTGTACTCTGACCCAAGGGCAGCAGTCCTCAAGTTGGAGACCTTTGGGGGTTGGTTCCTGACTGTTTCTCTTCATCAGTGGATTATTCTATCTATCTATCTATCTATCTATCTATCTATCTATCTATCATCTATCTATCTGCCATCTATCTATCTTATGAGAGGGAGAGAGAGAGAGAGAGAGAGAGAGAGTGGTAAAACATGGAGGTTATTTCATAAATTTAAAAAAGGAGGGCGTACACATTTGACAGAAATGTTCAGAAGTCATTTGAAAGTGCTGAGAAGATGGTTCAGTGGGTAAAGTTGTTGCTGCCCAAGTATGATGACCTAAGTTCAGTTCCCCAGAACTCATATGAAAAGCTTGGCAGGGACATACCTCTACAACCCTAGTTCTGTAGGTGGGAAGACAGATGGATCCCAGACATTGGACATTAACTAGCTAACAATGGTACTGGACCTTCCTGAGAAGAGAGGCAGGAATAGCATTTCACTTACTGTTTTGGAAATGACTTCACAATCTCCATAAAAACCGAATATAAATGCAACTTTGTTACAGCAGTATTTTTATAGTTACTTGTTTATCTATAGCAGTGTTTTGAAAAATGGCTTACACATAAGTTCTTTTATAATTGCATCATCATTTATAATATCAAAAGCTTCATGTTACTTAAGTAGTGTACTGCATTTCCCTACAATGACATAATCATTCACAATAAAGGAACAAAATCTCTTTATCCCAGTAAAAAAGATGTGAGGATCAGTCATCCCCCACCCCTCCATATTTGTGTAAAAAGTGACAAAAAGCAGAATATGTGATGGGGACTTCTTGTATATAAAGGAACCAAGCATATACATCTATGCACTCAAACATGCATTCATACTCATTTTTACACATGGAACTTACATATATAGAGAAGATTACTGACAGGAGGAAAAATACATAAGAGATAACAATAACAATAGCCAACATCTGGGTGAGTACCAAACTAAGTGGTTTGAGATTCAGGTATCTAGGTTTCTGCTGCTACAACAAAATCCCGCAAACTGCAAATGCTTATTCATTTTGTTTATCATATTTTAGACGTTAGGGTGGTTAGCACAACAGCTGTTCTACTTGCTGAGTGAATCCTCCCAATTTTCCACCCAGTCTTCTTGAAAATCCACATGGCAGAGAAGGCAGAGGGGTAACTTAGTTTTCATAAAACTGGACAGTCTCCAATGACCTCCCCAAAGTCTCACCTCCAGCAACTGCATTGGGGATTAGGGTGTCAGCAGGTAAATGGAGGAGAAATCCAACATTTATCTCACAGCAGAAAGCAGTTTTTCACCACAAATCCTTCATGACATGTTGGATGTTTGTCATTTGTGAATGAGTTTTGCTGACTCAAAATCCTAAAACTAAAAATCCTCTAAGAATGGCAGAGATGGGTGGCAATCCCACTGAGTGTCAAAACCTAAAGGAGAAGATGACATTTTATTAATCCTTCAAAGAAGAAAAAGGAATTTATGAGTGGAGTATCCCAGCCTTTTTTCCTTTCTACTTTCTATGAGATTTTAGCTACAAGTCAGGATCATAGACCCAGCTCTTATGTAAGCTATTTCTCCATCAGCCCTTCATTTTCTTCTCTGAAACCTTTCAATTTTATACTTTTACTAATAATTTAAGTTACCCCAAGTCTTGCATCTAATTTATGCCATAAATTATGAGTCAAATATCTGCAACATTTGAAAGACACAAAAAATGCAAATGTTGAATGAGCCTTCCATTAGAAAGCAGCCTCCTGAAAGCAGCAGGCAGTTAAATTCTCACGGCCAGAGTCCCAGATGGCCTAGCCTTTTGGAGAAAGAGGTGGAAGAGTAGGAGGTGACAGAGTGGTATTATGAGAGTCTGAAGCTGAGAAATGTGAGTCATTAGGCCCCTGGTATTCCTTCCATGTTTGAATGCAGTGGATCTCTGCTCCAAATACAGGGAGAAAAAAAAAACAGACAGAAATATTTGCTCATAGACATTTTAGACATAAACTGGGTATTTCCTTTCCTCTTATAATGGGAGCTATTTGATCAACTACCTCATATGAATTGAGCATCACACAATGGGGAAAAAAGTGTTATTAAACTCAAAGCGACTAGAAGGCATCATTGAGTTAGGAGGCAAGAGATATCCTGCCTGGACCACCTACCAGAGCTAGTGAGGTCATGGACCTCAGAAGGAAACCTATTCCTGCCACTTTGCTAGGCCAGCCTGATTCTTTACTACATTCTACATCATATTCCTATACCCACAGAGAAGTGTAGCTACTACCTTCATCAAATAAGGTCTTTTTAACGGCAAGTGGAGAACATCACAGAAAACTTCAGCTGGATGCAATGCAGAGATCAACAGATTGGGGGGAACCTGGTCCCAATGGATCTATTTACATCATAGCACCTGTATCTATAGCTTGGGGACTATCGAAGACTAGATGTCAAACAGAATGTAAGAGCCAGAATACTGGGAAGTCTGCTCTGAATCCATCTCTTCTTGAAATGATTTCAATAAACAAGACTGGGAAAACGGCAGTATCAATAGACATGTTCACATGGAAAGGGGGAAAGTTCATGGGGTCTCCACACCTAGTCAAAGAACAGCAGACAACTAGTGACTGCTGGGAAGAGGAGAATTAACATCTAGTGGTGTGCCCCTTGTTGGTTGCACAATGGTGAGTGGTTGGCACTGAAACTACATATACACAGAAACAACAGAAATGGACACAGAGGTTGTGTTTATAGACACACATACACACACACATACACACACACATACACACACACACAGATACACACACACACATACACACACACACACACACACACACACACACACACACATACACACACACACAGAGGTAAAAATAATAGAGAAAAAGAGGCTTTCAACTTCAGGGAAAGGACAGACATGGGCACAGTTCAAGGGAGGATAGCAGGAAGGGACTGGAGGAAATAAAGGGAGAGTAAGAGCGATGTCACTGACTTTAAATAAAGACAGGATGGGGGAAGAGGGAGATCTGTGATTGGTATGTAAAATGAATTTTAAAAAAAGTCTTAATAAAAAAAGAGAGAGAACTGTACTGGGTAAATTCTTCCAGAAAAATGTATTGATCTCATTCACCTAATTCTCAGAAAAGAGTGTTGGGTGTATAAACATAAACGTTGGGGAAAATCAACACTCAGTGATCAAAAACAATTCTCTTCATAGTTATAGTTTTGAGGGTCATGAGACTAAGTAAATCACAGGAAGCCTGGGTTCTGTCTATTTCTTTAAGTACATTTAAATATTTAAAATGGGTATTATATATAATAAATATTAAAATGAAGTAATTACCAGGGACACATGCATAATAATACTTCAGAACTCTTGGGAATTACCAGTCAACACTAAAATATGTAGCTTGTATTAAGATTTTCCTTACTGGAACCATCATTTTTTTTTCCATTCCAGAATCAAGAGACCAGCAAGCAACCAAATCTCTAGCTACAGTGACTCAATACAACCCTCCATCTTCATTGGCTATGGACTAGAGAGGAAAAGTCCCCACATTCTGCTGGTTGACCTGATTTTAAACTCATGACTATTCATTCTAGGGGTCCCAGTCATCTTTACTCAATTTGATCATATTCGTCTAATCTTTTGATAACATTCTTCCAAATTCCTCATATTTAATTAGCTAGTTACCATCACTATACAAGCATATTCTATCATTGTCTTGAATATACTCCTGTTTCCATCAAATTCTTCTCCACCCATTGCTTAATTCATTATTTGCTTTACAGCAACTGTCTTGTGACATCTGCTTTTTGTTTACATTTTCCCTCCTATTCTTTACCTAAGTGAAATAAGACTATCTCTTGGGTCTGTTCCAACTATTTTACTGCTGCCCACATCACCCCTCTGTATATCAGCAGGACTTAATACATGCAGTGGGTTACATTTAGCTTCTTGATTATTTTCTTCATGTCTTCAGGAGGACACCCATCTCTTTCCATTATTGACCTTCTCATCCTGTTTCAGTTTGCTTGATTTTTCAGCTCTTCCTTCTTTCTTTCTTTTTTTTTAAATAATTTTTTTCTTTATTATTATGTGTTTTAAATTTTATACATCAGCAATGGGTTCCCCTGTCCTCCTCCCCCATTACCACCTTCCCCCCAGGCCCTCCCCTCCATTCCCATGTCCTCCAGGATCAAGGCACCCCTGGGGATTCATTTAAACCTGGTAGATTCAGTACAGGCAGGTCCTGTCACCTCCTTCCAGACTGAGCAAAGTGTCCCTGTGTAAGCCCAAGGTTTAAAACAGCCAGCTCATGCACTAAGGACAGACCCTGGTCCCACAGGCTGGGTGCCTCCCAAACAGATCAAGCTATTCAAATGGCTCACTTATCTAGAGGGCTCCATAGCCTTTGGTTCATAATTCATGTGCTTCCATTCATTTGGCTATTTGTCCCTGTGCTTTTTGCAATGGCTCAGCACTTAAGAGCACTGGCTGTTCTTCCTTATTTCTTAAATTTTACACATCAGATGAAGCCAGGGCATGGTCTTAGATTTCTCCTTTAGCTTAATTCATTCCAAGCCCTGTCACTTATGCCCCATGACTTTGTATATCATCTATTTCTGAAGAATCAAACTAGATGCACAGTTTAGCACTGAACCTGAAACTCAAGACACCAACTTCTAAAATATAAGGGATATCTAAATTGTATTTAAAATTACAAACATATGAAAATGAGCTTCTAGCTATTGGTACATTCCTAAGCCTATAATCCCAACATTTGAGATGCTGAGGCAAAAGGATTATTAATTTGAGGTTAGCCTAGACTACATAGCAAAGATACTCAAAAACTCCAAACAAAACAGAACAAAAGTCAATCTCTTTGTCTGATCCCCATCCTTCACCACAAAACGTTCATTTCACTTGATCTTCCCAACCTTGTTCAATCTGCCATTTACTTGAACAGAAATTATGGAGATGTCCTAAGTTTGCTTTCTCATATGTGACATCCAACACTATGATATGAAAAAAAAAAAACAAAAAAAACCCACACTATATCTCAGAGCCTCTCATGGCATCATCCATTGACTCTTCGCCTGGTTAATATACAATTTACCTTGACACGTGTAATAAACCTGTGCTCATACATAACAACATCTGTTCATTCTTGAACAATCAGTAGATAACTACTCCTCTGCCATTACTGCCTACTGAGCTAACCGGCCTCCCTTGATCCTTACCCACTCTCCTCCCCTTCCTTTCCAAAACAATACTAGTGTGGTACCACAATGTAAATCCAAGGAACACATGGGTGGTTTCAAGAGGTTTGGCTTTCTCTAGTCATTTGGATGTGGGATTTTGAAGCAATGCTACATCATTTTCAAAGTTTACAGAAGGTTTCTTTAACAATGAATGGCTCTGAAACACAGGCAATGATGTATGCTATTTTTTTTTTTAATTCAGAGTTACTAACTTGTATCCATTTTTATTTTATTTTATTTTTCTTCCTCCAGGTTTGTGTGTTCTACCTCCTGGGGACTTATTCCCCTTTTTTGTTCTTTTCACTAGCTTTTCTATTATTTTTCTTTCCTCCTTGATTTTACTTTTCCCTCTTCATTGATAGTATCCAGTGCAACACTGAAATGATTTTCACTATCTGAGAGTTGGTCTTTAAGAGTGCCTCTTGGGCATATACCCAAGGGATGTTCAATCATACCACAAGGACACTTGCTCAGCTATGTTCATAGCAGCATTATTCATAATACTAGAACCTGGAAATAACCTAGATGCCCCTCAACTGAAGAATGAATAAAGAAAATGTGGTACATATACACAATGGAGTATTACTCAGCTGTAAAAAAACAATGACATCATGAGGGTTGTAGGCAAATGGGTAGAACTGGAAAATATCATCCTGAATGAGGTAACCCAGACTCAGAAAGACAAACATGGTATGTACTCGCTCATAAGTGGGTACTAGATGAAAAGCAACGTATAACCAGACTACAACCCACAGCTCCAGAGAAGCTACAAAACAAAGAGGACCCTAAGAGGGGTGCATGAATCGCCTTGGTAAGGGGAAATAGATGACATCTCCATGAATAAATTGGGAATAAGGGGGACAATAGAGAGGAAGGGATGGAGGATGAGAACATGAGTAAATGGGATGGTTGAGTTGTGGGAGGGATGGAGTGGGAGAACAATGAAAGAGATATCTTGATAGAGGGAGACATTATGGGGTTAAGGAGAAACCTGGTGCTAGTGAAATTCCAAGGAATCCACAAGGAAGACCCCAGATTAAACTATTAGCAATAATGGAGAGGGTGCCTGAACTTGCCTACCCCGGTAATCAGATTGGTGAATACCCTTCATCCAGTAACTAATGGAAGCAGTTTCAGAGATCCACAACCAAACAGGCTGAGCTCTGGTAGTCCAGTTGAAGAGAGGGAAGAGGGATTACATGAGCAAGGGGAGGTGGGGGGGCTCAAGATCATGATGGGGAAATCTACAGAGACAATTGAACCAAGCTTGTAGGAACTCATGAACTTTAGACCAACAGCTGTGGAACCTGCATGTGACTGGACTAGCCCTCTGCATATGGACACAGTTGTGTAGCTGGGTCTGTTTGAGGGGACTCTGGCAGTTAGATCAGGATCTTGTGAATGAACTGGCTTTCTGGAGCCCATTACCTGTGGTGGGACTTGCTCACCCTTGATGCAAGGGGAGGGGCTTAGTCCTACCTCCACTGAATGTACCAGGCTTTGCTGACTTCCCATGGGAGCCCCTGCCCTTTTGGAGGAGGGGATGAGGGCTGAGTCCTGAGGGGGAGGAGGCTGGGAAGGAGCAGGAGGAGGGATGACAGGGGGATCTATGGTTGGTATATAAAATGAAAAAAATCTTAAATTAAAAAAAAAGAAAGAAAGAAAGTAAGTCTGAGGTGTGTGCTGTGGCATGTGATAATCCCAACCACTAGGGAGGCTGAGGAAGGAAAATTGGATGTTAAAGACTAGACTAGTCTGATTTGGTGATTTCTTAGTCTGCTAAGAAAATAAAAAAGTAAAAGAGAAAAAAAGAGTGTCTCAAGAAGATGAGGTTATAGAAAATGTCTGTAGTTATAAAACCTGTCTGAAATATCTTCCCCAGAGACTGCAAACTAGGTATTAACCAGACAAATTGTTTCCAAGCTTCTGATACACTAGCAAGAAATCATTCAGTGTTTCAAAAATAATTATCATTAGAAAGAACCACTATTGTTCTTATAATAACAAGTATAACAGGAACAATTATCCCATTGTCTCATGGTATGTGGTCTATGTAACACAGACAGATCCTACACCTGATATTTACTTTCCTAGATATGCTTCTGCTATTTCAACACTTTTACAAACAGGAAATTGTTTTTATTTGTTGTGAAGATCTTTCTAGAATCCTTCTTTTCTCTTTATTTTATCGTGATGTTTTAGAAGGTTAGAGTTTTTAGAGATGCTATGGGGGATGTCTGTTGATGACTTATAGCGCACAGTGTTTTCAAACTAGCAGCTCCCAACCTCCCATGGCAAGTTCTCAAAGTGCTAATACAAGTATAGGTTTTACTTTGATTAGTGCCTCTTGGTGAGTGAGTCAAAATGTAGCTACAAAATACTTTAATTTTAAAAAATACAGGTGGCATGATCATTTCAAAGAGGACAGAGTGTGGCCATATTTTTTTTTCTTCTGCCAGAGAAACGAAACACTTTGGGAATTTTCACCTCCCACATTTTTCATGTACTGCCAAAGAAAGATACAACTTCCTGGCAAAGATATGTAATTTTTTATGGAAGCAACCTTTCAAAGACTAAAAGAATTATCTTTGTACTCTACATTGTATAATTATACCACCTGTGCCATGAATCATCTTTGAGCCCAAATCAAATACAATTCTGAAATATATCAAACCCTCTCAGCAAAAGGGATGTCTGTGTAATAGGACAGTGCTGCTGTTTTGTCAATCACTAGCTGATCCACAGCAGCACCTGTTAAATATTCCACCTTGAAAACTGCTGTGGCAGGAATGGCAAGGGACATTATCACAAAATCCATCCCATTGACTGGTTAAAAGAAAAATTCAATTTAAGCAAAAGAAAGGATATAAAGGCTTAGGGGATTCAGCTGTAATCTCCTGGTGTGAATGCCCCAAACAAGGTACCAGGAAGACCTATAGCGCCTATGCATAAAAGTCCTGTGACAGGCAATTGATTAAACCAGATGATCACATGTGACTGAAAAAACCAAAGCCTTGTACTTCCAAGCAACACTTGGAATTGCTTACTGGAAAAATCACTTCAAGGAAGTTACATGTAAAGTAAGAAAAAGGTCTCCAGTTAATCAGCTACTTAAAGAATCAAGTGATTTTTAAAATCTCAGACAGCTGCTTTCTTCAGAAGCCTATTGTTCTTTAGAGGTTGTTCCTGATGCCTTGGATAACTGAATTGCTTTTCTAAAATGCATCTTATTGCTTGTTTTCCTAACAGAACTGGAAGTTCCTTGGCCACTTACATACCTTCATGAATTTGTGTGTGTGTGTGTGTGTGTGTGTGTGTGTGTGTGTGTGTGTGTGTGTGTGTTAAGTAATAGTGTCATGCCCATGAGCTTTATGTTTCTCAAAATAAAATCTAAATACTTAATGACAAGGATGTCCCATGGGATCCTCACATGGAAGCTGAACTCTGAGAAGCATTCTATTAGGTAAGAATGTGTCATTTTAGTGTTTTCAGAACATTTGAAAGTCTAATGTACTATTTATTAGTAAAATACAGTATTTAAATAGTATTTTTTCTGATTTATACAGTTCTTTATAAGAATGTCTGTATAAGAATGACTTCGTTGAGATAGATTGAATATTTAGGAATTGTATATGGGTATCAAAACCTAGCTGGACCAGATAAGTAGAGTTATCAGTTAGTAGAATATAATTCAATTGTTCCAAATGTTTAATAAACTGTTAAGTTACTGGAAAAAAAGATTCATAACCTTTCTGGTAGTAACAATTTAAGAGGAACCATTAGCCCATTTCATGGGGTATATAGACTAAAAAGCAAATATTGCATATACATATGAAAGTACCATACCAAAATATATTTGTGGGTCTCTAGTAAAAGTATTAAGCAAACATTTTAAAATATTTAGATTAATAAAAATTGAAGACTAACATAGGAGCTGTGAAGTCAGAATGGGCAGATGGCTCACACACCCACCTCCTCACTTCTTCTCCATCAGACTCCACAGGAGCTCTGCTCACTGTCTCGGCCTGGCCTTTGAGTCCAGGTGGCTGTCTAAGATGCTAATAATTCAGGATTTTCCTCTGTTTCCACCCCAAATTTCATTGCTATCCCCAAACACTTAGTCAAAATCTTGTTTAATCCCCAAAATGTGACTTTCTTAATCATTTTTATAGCCATGCAGAAATTGTACAGAAGAATGCCAGGGTTCTGCTGACCATTTTATTTGCTTCTTTTCTTCCCAGGAACATTCAGAATTTATATACTTTACCTCTATTACAAACAATTTCTTTGCATATGAAATTATGATCTGAAATTGATGTACGCAACGTCTCTGGCTTTCTAAGAAGAGTTTAATAAACCATTCTCACAATGTGAGGAAGAGTTATAGTAAGTGATTAAAATCCTGACACTAAGCACTGTTTAATTCTGGGCTTTGCTAAAGTGTCACTTTGGAGAAGAAATGTAAGCATCTACATTTAGCTCCCTAATGTAATTTGAGCAAAATGACAGAACCACTGATTCAATACCATTACTAAATTGCTTTGTCCTTAACCTCCAGCATAGCACTCCATTAAATTACACACTTATTAGCAATATACTTGAAAGTCTGTTTGCAGAAATAATCTTTGTAGAATTTAATTATAAACCATGTATTTAGCTGTATAGCAAAGTATTCTTCAACATGAAAACTTGGACTTTCATTGGGCTAAGCAATGCATGAGAAGAATTGTCTCCCTGACTTGGCTATGCTCACCATCTGCTGAATGCATTCTTCCCCTGGTCCTTCCTCTAAAAGGTCTTCTAAGTATCTACTCCAATTTCACCCACCATGCAACTTGTTATGATCCTTCTCTTTCTGCCATGAGCTTACCTAGGTTCTCCCTACCTTTTGCTCCACAGAACATGACTCCTCTTCTGGCCCTAACCCTCTAAGGCACCCCTTCCACAGCAACCCCTGGCTGAAGCTCACAACCATGTATTGAAAAGTGGAACAGTCTCTTAGCGGCCAGCTAAAGATTTGGGACCAATGTTCCCATTAACTTTCCATTACTACTTTTCAAGTTCTTTGGATTCTGCTTCTGTCTCCTCTCAGTTCTCATTGAGATCTCAGGTTTGCTGCTTTTATTTTATCCTCAGAAGGGAATACTTTAACCTGCCACCTCCAGCATTTGCATTTCAGTGTTGTATTGTTCAATTCTTCCTCACTGTCTTTTGCATATGTGCTTTCTTTTTCCCTGTTAGTTATGTTGGTATAATATGAAGTCATTATCTACATGCTACAACATTTTCTAGGAAAAAAATTCTTATTTTATTTTTATATAGCTGTGTGTGTGTGTGTGTGTGTGTGTGTGTGTGTGTGTGTGTGTGTGTGTGTAGGTGTATATTTGTTTTTTTGGGAATCAATAATCAAATATGTAATTTTACAATTTAGATATTAGCATAACTACTAGTTCTTTTGTCTGAGAAATGCCTCAGGCTCTTCCTCTCTCTTACCTTTTACCCCTAGGCTCACACTGCTTACATTCATCCTGAGGGGATTATTTTAAATCTGAAGGAAAAGTCTTTAGTTTTAAGGAACAAGAAAATAATTTCTTAGACTTTCTTATTTTAAATAGCAGACATGGTGATTCATACTTACTTTAAAACATTATTAGTTTTCTCTTAAGCCATCTTTATTTTAGTGTTCCCTAACTGCAATACCATCAACTAAATTCTAGTCTCTTCTAATACTTCACACTTAGCAGTGACACTGTTGTTTGATACTTTCCTGGGGAGACATGGCACACTCTATTCTATTTCTCCCCCATAAGGAACCCAGAAGAGATAAGGGTACTGGGTGCACTGAAGTCCAACCTGATAAATGACTCTGATTCTTGGGACAACTCTTAGGATTGTGGGTGAGGGGTTACCTACAGAATCATGGATGACTCAATGACTCAAGCTCTACAGGTCTGACCATCTCTTCCAGGCAGCTCATTTCATTAGAGGCTCCTCTCATCTGATGGGTTATTCAGAGTCTCTGTAGCACCCTCCCCGCAAAACACACACACACACACACACACACACACACACACACACACACACACACTCGCACGCACGCATGCACGCACGCACGCACACACAACTGTGTATTGCTTTAGTAACCTTGGGGAGAGTTCTTGAGAATCTTGTATGTTTGAGCTTTCCCAGTCACGTGAAGTGTATTTACTTTTTGAATCTTATAAAGCTCACCCATGCTTAGAGGAAAGGTTCCAATTCAGGTGACCTAAGTTCCTGGTGGGGCAGGTCCCCACATACAATAGCATTTCTATGTGTCCCCTTCATGCATATTTAGAGACATGTGAATACTAATCTTCATGATGAACGATAAAGAGAATAACATCTTTATGTGGACAGATATGACTAATTCTTTGATAATCCCTATAGAACTAGATGGGAAAATTTAAAGGATGATTTCACTGCAGTTTTGTATTGACAGATAAACTAAACAGAAGGTACAGAGATTTCCATGAAATCCCTACTTTGTTGTTGTTGTTTTGTTTTGTTTTGTTTTGTTTTTTCGAGACAGGGTTTCTCTGTAGCTTTGGAGCCTGTCCTGGACTAGCTCTGTAGACCAGGGTGGTCTCAAACTCACAGAGATCCACCTGCCTCTGCCTCCCAAGTCCCGGGATTACAGGCGTGTGCCACCACCGCCCGGCAGAAATCCCTACCCTTAACATGCATTGCATCTGTCATCATCAAATAACCCTACCAACAATTTTAAATAATGAAATTGCATACAATAAGATGAACTGGATAAATACTGGACAAAGCTTCGTACTGGTGAGCTTTTGAACACTTTACCCACAACCTGCTTTGCTTATTTATCCTTGATCGGCCCCCTGCTTCCAATACCACAGCCTCTGCCATGCTTTCCTCTCAATGGTGGACTGAACCCATAACCTAATATAAAACTTGCCTCCTTCAAGTTGCCCTGCCAGGCACATATATGCAACACTAACTGGACTCCAGAGGATGATGGGTTATGGGTGAGATACAGAGGGAGTTGGGAGGAGAGGAAGAAAATGAATGTGATCATATGTCATTGTATATGTTCATGTATGTGATTGTCGATGACTTCCTAAAAATCTGATACAAAGAGTATATAGCACACCCAGATCACAGTATTTCAAATTTACCAATAGCTCAATGCGTGGCAGTTTCAAATTTTCAGGCATTTAGATGCGAATAGAATAGAATTTCAGGTAAGGTACGGTCTCTGAACCACTCCCTAAACACAGAAAACACAACCTGATTTTGAGGTCCTTTAGACATAGTTCTAGACATTTGATTTCAGTGCCTTGGCTGGTCCAGCCTTGCTGGCTCTGCAAAGCACCGTATGTTCTGGATATCAGCACTCAGGCGGAGCCTGTCACTTTTTGTGAAGGCATGCTTCTTAATGAAAGGTGGCATTTAATCTTTCAAATATGGATATTAGAATTTTCACATTAGATTGAGCCTGCTGCTCACAGTCAGGGTGAAAATCCTTTGCAACACCTTTCTGATGCACAATGTTGCACTAAATTCTGATAACATTCTTGTGAGTTAATCAGGTTTGTATAACTGTGACGGAGTGCCTGAGGTAACTTAAAATGATGACATTTTTACTTTAGCCCATGGTTTCAGAGGTCTAAGTCTCAGGTTACTTAGGTCAAGTGCTGCTGTGGATATCGCTCTGTGTAAATAAAATTCTGATTGGCCAGTGGCCAGGCAGGAAGTATAGGCGGGACAAGAGAGAAGAGAATTCTGGGAAGTAGAAGGCTGCGGGGAGACACCGCCAGCTGCCGCCATGAAAAGCAACATGTAAAGACACTGGTAAGCCACAAGCCATGTGGCAAAGTATAGACTAACAGAAATGGGTTAATTTAAGATTAAAGAAGTAGATAACAAGAAGCCTGCCACAGCCATATAGTTTGTAAACAATGTAAGTTTCTGTGTGCTTTCTTGGTTGGGTCTGAGCGACTGTGGGACTGGTGGGTAAGAGAGATTTGTCCTGACTGGGCCAGGCAGGAAAACTCTAACTACAAAGTGCTTTTGTTCATGTGGCCCTGCAAAGCATTATAGAGAGTAAATCTTCTCACCTTATGGTAAGCATGCATCCAGAAAGCTAAAGGAGCTGGAGAAGAGGGATGTGTCTCAGTATTCCCCTCAAAGTCAGCACTGTAGTGATCTAACTCTTCCAACCAGACTTGGCCTTTTTGGGTTAAGACCCATAACTTTAACCTATGGATTTTTGAAGACATTCAAGAATCCAACCATAGTGATTTGCAAGTTTCTAATGGGATATACTGCTGTGTAGACAGAAAACCCACCTAGAGAGTTTCTCAAATGTTTCAAATTATATGAAAACAGCACTAAGGACTTCCAAATATTGCTAAGAAAAAGACAAACATGAAACCCATCATGACGGTACATGCCTGTAATTCCATCCCTTAAGAAGTTTGTGGGGATAGAGGAATCAGAAGTTCAAGTGTATCCTCGGCTACATACCAAGTTTCAGCCTTCCAAAACTTTATCTAAAACAAACAAACAAACAAACAGGGTTAGCATGAGCTTTTATAATAGATGAGGGGCTAAGATACACATATTTTCATTAATTTCATCAGGTATTCTTTTTATATATTAAACTTAATTATTTGGGGGGATAAATAGGAGAGAAAGAAATGGACTATGCTATGATTTTAAAGAAAAATTACATTTCTCAAATATATATTGACACTTTGTTCCTACATAGTTTTTATAATTACTAGAAACTCCAAATAATTATAATAAATAGAATGAAACAGAACACTGCAACATTTTAAAACATAATCATTTCTGTGATTTATCAAAAATAACTACACTAGTGTATTTACTTCATAATTATTTGTTAATGATGAAATATATTTGAATATTATGATATTATGTATGCTATATCATTTCTGGTGATTGATTGTACTTACACAGGTTGTTTGAAGAAAACATTCCTAAGCCTCAGTTGTTTAAAATACTCATTGTTCAAAGTACAACGTGTGGGACTCTTATCTCATACACTTCACATAGAAATGGTTTCTTTTGTGAAATACTTAGTGGATTCTTTCTTATTCACTTATTTTTGACATTCATACAATCCTACATGTGTATGTGGTCTTATAGAAATGTCCATAAGGAACAAATGCATAACATATCAAATAAAGTCCTGTAAGCCATGCATAATTCATATAATAAAGCAGATCTTTAAACTTCAGAGATTTATCTGAAGGTTTTAAATGGTATTTTCTTGTCAGTGCAATGACCCTAATAATTATTTGCAAACAATTTAGCATTTTCTTATTGCTGACTAATTACAGAGCTCTTTAATATAGATTACAGGGAATTGATATTGAACACATATAAGCTCAGAAGTGTTTGCCTTCTTGTTCATCTAGCATATGCTCCTATAGCAGAATGGAAGGGCGTGTGTACCTTTAAACACAAGAAGGACACATTTACTTATGGCAGCAGCCTACTTCTTATATTTCATTTCATCATATGTCCAAGTATAGTCAATATATTAGGAAACAAACAATAACCAATATCCAGATTCGACTTTTTCAATTCTTTGATTGCTGTCAATTTTATGATTGAAAAGTCCCACCCAATTCCAACTCATGGACACATATTCTTTCTTTCTGCTTTGTATAGAGTCATATAATCATGGAGCATGTGGACAAGCTAATTGAAAGAATGATAGAACAATTTGCCTTAGGATTTAGTTTGTATCAAAAACCTCTTCACTTGGCTCCATTTCTACCCGGCTCTACACTGGATCATTTTCTAATCTCATTTCCTGGATGAGACTCACCTGACCACATCATTTCAAAGTGTCACTTCCATTTCATTTTTGGTAGCTTAGCTCTACTTTGCCTTGTCACTTGGTAATGTACTATAATCCTATCCAGATATAGATCCATACTTGGGAGAGGAAATATATTCTGAACATCTAGGATTTGTTCACATCTTACCATTGCTAGGTGTTTGTTGAATGACTGAATCTTCATTTTCTCTTGAGAAAACAGTCATGGAGATGGTTGCTTTGTTCATCCAGAGTTATATAGCTCAGAAGATATTGCCTGGCTCTGGAACTCAGCCATTCACTCATGCATCTGGGATCGGAGGGGCAATATCATCTGCCTCACAGTATCCCAGCACTGCCCTGAACTCCCAAGGAGACACACTGGAGAAAGTTTTCTTAGGATAATTCTTTTATTAAATTTATTTACTCTGTCCATGTGTGTATGATGCGTTTGAGGATTGTGTGCCAGAGTGTGCCAGTAGAAGTCAGAGGACTACTTGTGTAGTGGGTTCTTTCTTACCATATGGATCTCAGAAATCAAAATCAAGTCTTTAGATTTGGTGGCAAGCACCTTTACCCACTGAGCTATCTTCCTAGTCTAAGAAAATGTAAAGTCCATATTCAGCTTATTTCAGGTCATACATGTATCTTCTGTCCCATCTTATCTTTAATGTGCTGAATTGTATCCCCCTCCTCAAAATTCATCCTCAAAGTTCACATAAAATTTCATAACACCCAATACCTCAAAATATGGCTCTACTCTGAAATAAAGGTTTTAAAGACCCAATTAAGGACAAGTAAGGTGATATGCTCTGGCCACAATCCAGTCCTACTGATGTCTTTATATGAAGAGATTAGGACATGGGTATAGAGAAGGTCCCCTTCTCCAAGGTAAGGTGGGGCTACAGAGGGAAACATGTTGCCTGCACCTCAATACTGGACTTCAGCTTCCAGAACAAGCAGGAAATAAGTGCTATTGTCATAGTCAACTAGACTGTAGTAGGTTTTTATGATAGTTCTACCTAGTATCCATGAGATAAATAATTTACCTAAAGAAGAACAGTAGAGAGAGATGAGACCCTTTGCTTGGCATCAAATTGTTTGTGACAACTTAAAACAAACCAACAATGCAAAAGCAATGCATCAATGCTTTGAACAGGGAGAACAAAACAGAGAGTACCACATGAAGAAATGTTCCCTGATGAGAACTCCACATGGCTCCATGTCACTTGAAGAATCTTGGATAGAGGAAGGACAGACATACAGAGATAAATTCCTCTCTCTCTCTCTCTCTCTCTCTCTCTCTCTCTCTCTCTCTCTCACACACACACACACACACACACACACACACACACACACACACACAACTGAGGTACTTAATTCTCTGCATGAGTAGCATTCAAAAGTTATTGCTTCTTTCAAGCTTTCAAGAATCTGTAATAGCATAAGAGTTAGAGACAAAAGCAACACCCAAATGTAGTTTGTTTGAAAACTAGGGAGAGAGCAGAATGGATGACAATCAAACATATGTGCACTATGGCAATGTCACACTGAAATGCATTACACTTTGCAGTTACTATGCATTAATAACTGTACAATTAAAGAAAGCCATTAGCTTATGCTTGAAGAAAAGTGGTGCAACCTAGTTTACTTCTCTGAACTATTTAAACTGTAGACCAAAAGTGACCTTTGGGGAGGTGGAACATTTGATCACTTTATTGCTTCAATTTTCCAGTGTGTTGCAGTGATTGTAAAACGTCCACTTTTAACTTACTCATTTTGTGGCAATGCAATCCCTTATTGCTAACCTGTCTCCCACCTTGACTAATTCCCAATTTATGAGTTGCCCTATTTTATATTTCTTCTTAACTCTAGGACTTCCTGTTTTCAGTTCTAACTCATGTATAGTGCTGGTTTTACAAACTGCTTTGCTTGGATGCATGATTATTGGCTAGTGCCATCCTCCAATATAACAGTCATTGTTTGAATTAGAACAGCCATAACTACTTGCAAGGGACTCTAAATACTAGACCTGTTAAGTTTTTATACCTTCTCAAAGAAGGACACCCTGACTTGCTACTCCAGCCTGCACCTCTCACTCAGATAGCTGTATGTCCTAATTGCATGTGTCCTCCTGTCTCAAGGAAGGTCTACCGCATGTAGTCTGAAGAAGGTTAACAGAAGAGTCTCCGTTTATGCAACTCAGGGGAAACTGTCATACGTACTTGGGTGAGACAGTTTGTTGATGCATCTGCCTGCATCTATTCTCCTGCAAGTAACCTCTCACTCGTGCTCTGTAACTGTGGTCAATAAACCCATTGCTTCCTTAAGTTTAACTTTGTTGGACTGGTGCCTTGGCCTCTTGTTAGCACCCCAGCTGGTGAAAGAGCATTTGTTTATGTATCTCCAGGAAATAAGCACATACAGAGTGACAGTGAAGTTCCCTTAGTTCTGTAGCAAAGTAACCCAGCTTTTCCTGGAGTTCTTTTTGTCTTCAGTTATTTTGAAGGTTCTAGACAGGTAGTCATGGGCCTGTGACTCAGTCCTGTTCGGACTCAGTCCATGTTGACATGGGAGAAATGTGTGATGTGCCAATGCAGCTTGATGTTCTTCCCCTTGTGGTGGGGCGAGTGGGTGCTTTCTTCCTTTATGTGTGTAGGGGAGATTCCCAGGTGCTGATGCATTCCTCAGAATCCACTGGAAAAAGTCCTTGAGAGTACTTAGAACCAACAGATTAAAGATGCCCTTGCCCTGTGTAATGCTCAGGCAAAAGGCAGAATGGTTGAAATAGTAACAAAGTTCTGGGGATGAGGCAAGAGCATGGATGTAAGAGCCAGAAGCTGGGAAAGGGTGCTGGGAAATACTGTCTTCTGGACATGATATGCTTGCTGTATGCATGAACTCAGAACAGCTGTGGTTATCTGCCTGCACAACATCCAGTCAGTTAAAACCTCCATCACTGCATGTGCACGGAGACACATGCATTCAATTTCGGCAGGCAGAGGCAAGTGGATCACTGTGAATGTAAGGCCAGCCTGGTCTACATAGTGAGTTGCAGGATAGCCAGGTCTATGTAGAGAGGCCCTGTCTTTGAAAAAAAAAAACAAACAAACATCCTAGCATAGAGGTTGGAGGTGTCTCCAGAACCATATCTACCTGAGAAGCTATTGGAAATTCATGATTTCTGGGGAAGGAAGTTCTTTTCTTTGTGGATATGTTCCCTGTAAATTGACAGTATAGCAGTGGATGACACCTCCCTTGTCACATCCTTTCACATATGGGCAACACTAATTGGACTAAATGGATTACTAAAAACAAATGACATGAAATTGGGAGGAACATGTGTTGGGAAAAGATTGGGGAAAGTCAGAGGGACAGGTAGAAGGTGGATACAAAACAAGATATTCCAAATATTCATAAATATTTATGAAATTTTCAAGGAATAAGAATATATAAAACATGAAGCTTTATATGTATGTTTATTTATTGACTTGAATGCATTAATTATAAGGAGTCAGGCAGAGCTATCTTTTAGGAAACATTGCTTCATGTAATTCTTCCCCTATTGTTTTTAAGCAGCATTAGTATTGTTAAAGTCATTAATGCATTAGCCTTTTCTTTTTTCTTTTATTAATAAATAAATAAACTTTAACTTAATATTAATACATATTTAATATCACAGAAGGATGAGACAGATACTATTGCAGTGGCCATTAGACAAATTGGAATTTACATCTATAAAGTAATTTACCCAAGACACAAAACCCACAATGGTTAACCAGAAATTGAAACCTAGACTATAGTCCTTGTGACGGTAAGTGATGGAACCTGTGATAAAGGCATCATCCCCTGACAGCATAGTTGCTCTAGTCAGTAAATTGTGATGTGTTTTGGAATTTTGTAGAGTCTGGCTGCCCTTTCCAACAAATGTCTCAATGCTAGCTCCTGTGCTTTACTCTCAAAGTGTTACAAAATGCCATTGGTTTTAAAGTCAGTCTTCTTCTATTATTTGTCTTCTCTAACCAACTGGTCTCCTCCACTGAGACCACCTATGCCACTCCAGTGTGATACTTGCTTAACTGTGAGTGGATAATGAGAACGATTCCTGTATGGTGTAGATGGGAAATCCTCTGCCACCACCCAGTACTTCCTAGTCCATGATAGAACGATTTAAATTTATGTGCATTGTTTTTCAATATCCTTCATTTGTGGAATAAAAGAAAAATTTTTTTCTCCCTAAGGAAAAAAACTGAAAAAAAAAAGTATTACCAAGAGTTCCTGACATAGCAGTTCACAGTTAGAGAAAAGAAAGCAGAGTGAGAAGGTGTAAAGGAAGCAGGAACAGTGTCAACAGTCAACAGTGTCATGTCCCCGTCCCCCCCCCCCCCCCCCCCCCCCCCGCCGGCTGGCAGTGACAGTCTAACTAAGGAGCTGCTGTGGTGTGAAGCACCTGCAGTGAAAATAATGAAGAAATACACAGCCCACAACTGAGGCAGGATCACAGTGCAGCCCGAAAGCCACCTCAGAGCGAGATTTTAGTGCTGTGGGATGTTCTGTATGTTACATGTGTTGCTCTGATTGGGTAATAAATAAAACACTGATTGGCCAGTAGCCAGGCAGGAAGTATAGGTGGGACAAAGAGAAGAGAATTGGGGGAAGTGGAAGGCTGAGGCAGAGAGACCTGCCAGCTGCCACCATGACAAAGGAGATATAAGGTACGGGTAAGCCACAAGCCACATGGCAAAGCATAGATTAACAGAAATTGGTTAATTTAAGATAGACGAAGTAGACAACAAGAAGCCTGAGCCATTAGGCCAAACAGTTTAAATGATATAAGTGTTGGTGTGTTTATTTTATATGTGGGTTTTGGGACTGTGGGGGCTTGGCGGGAGATGGAGAGAAAATTTGCAGCTACATTTTAGTTACATTTTCCTATTGTGAACCCCTTTTAAAAAAACCATCAATAAAATGTGGATAAATTGAGTAGCTACATGCAATTCAGTTGTGTGAATTCAAAATATTTTATAATTCTCTGAGATAACTGAAAGTATCAAATGGCCCAAGTCAGAGTCAGGGGAAGCCATTGTTTCAACTTTGATGAAATTCTGTTAATAATGCAAATATCTGTATTGATAAGGAATAAGAAAAGTTGGTAGACATCTGAGTTCCTTGAAAAATTTCTCAAAGCCTTTATCCTCACCAAAACAAGGTTTTGTGTGAAACTGAATTTGTGAGGTTGTGATACATGTAGAACCAAAAGACATTTGAGCAAGTTGTGATAGTGGATGTCATGTGTCAACTTAACTGAAAAATGAGTACCTGGCTAGCTGATGACTGTTACTCTGGTGTTTCCATGAGAATGTCTCTCAATGAAGTTAGTGTGTAATTTGTTGAATATGTCTTCAGTAATTTAGGTGGGTCTCATCAAATCAGTTGGAGGTCTAAAGACGACAATGCTGATTTTCCAAGAGGTGAGAGGAAATCCTCTGTCTCACTCCCTCTGAACTGAGATGTTAATTTCTACCTTAGGGTCTCCTTATTTTCTAGCTTATGATTGCAGGTCATAGCCAATTCCTTCTCATAGGTGTGTGCCTTCTCATTATTGGCTCTGTTTCTTGGGAGAAGCCAGCATAAGACATGCATAAAGGAAGTCATATCAAACACCCAAACACAGAACTGGAAAAGTACCACTCTGGGGCCTGTGTACTCGTTGACCTCCATATCAGGAAATGCAGCATGGTAAAGTGACAGTTCTGTCATCTCTTAATTGTGACTATTTGCATTTAAAGATGGAAGAGTCCAAAATCTAGATTAGATTCCTACCAGCAAGGAGATTTGGATTATTTGAAGGAAATACACATCATGGGTAATGGTTCACCAGTTCCTTACAGAAGCATGTAATAACAAAAGAAAGAAAATCTCAGAGAAGGAACCAGAACAATAGAACTTCCAAAATGAGTTAGCATGGAATGGAGTCTCAATAGAACAGCCCTCATGCTTTGATTCACATCTATGGACAAGAACATTGTGTGAGCATGTATGAACACATAAATAGATGTCTTTAGAACAGAGTTTCTGAGTTGGCTTTTTAGCTATTGAATCAGATGAATTAATGCACACAGCATTTACCTACACGTGCACACACACAATCACATTCAACATAACCTCTCTCTCACATACACACATACTACCCAACTTCCAGGTGCAAATTCCAGGTGCAACATCTAGTTGATGAAGCTATTATCATTCTCATAAAACGGGCAAAGGACATATTTTCCAATTTCCAGCATACAATTTAATTAAACACCCAATAAATATCAGCTTTAAAAAATCTCTTGGCATCACACATTAAAAAGAATTCACACACTGCTTTTAAAAGACTATCAGAGAAGAAATGTATGTGAAAGAAGATTTCTTCCTTTTAAGGATAATTTCATAACTTCAGTGAACCATTTTCTAACTGCAAATTCTTGTTCTTTGGAAGAGAGAGCTAATCAGCTTTTATGGCTCATGGGATACCTTTTATAATAGTGGTGTGTGCATCAAAATGATGGAAATCTGTGGAGATAAAAAGGTTGTGGTAGACAGTAAACCATTTTAAATGCTGCATATTTTAGTTTTGTTTTTGCAAAGAATTGATTTAAGCAGACTCTTTCCACTACAAAATACCAAGGCACAGAAATATTTTGATAACAAGTAGTGTTTGGCTTAGAACTCTACACAGTTGTGTATATAAGAACTTAAAGCATCCAAATTTGTGCATCTTTACATTTCTAAAGCTTCTTCCAATTAATGTTAAGAGATATTTGCCTTGAAAAACTTATTTTTCCCTAGTCCCTGTAAGAGCAACTAATTGTCATTAAAGTAAGGTTACAAGCAGCTTTTTAAATATTTTACTAACTATTGGATATTAGCTTATTTTTGTGACAAAAACAAAATTCTGAATTCTGCTTATCAAAGGAACATGATTGGAGAGAGCACAGACTTTGTAAATAATTTGTTTATCAATTCTGAATTGTTTTCTCTAAGTGCAAAATATCTGCCTAATAATTTACTCTTACTAGGTAAATAAAATGCTAAATAAAATAAATTTGAAGAACAGAAGCATGCCTATAACACAGCCACTTTTAAGGGCAATCCAAGGGAAGTGGAAGTTTGAGACCCACCTATGCAACATTGCCAAGTATTGAAAAGGGGCAGGGAGGCTAAAAATTAACCATGCATTTCCAACATATCTGGACTCTGCTGAAGCCCATTAAGGGGAAACTATCTTCTCTTGGTCAAAAGTATGAAATGTACTTCTAGCCTTAGGCAGACACCTAACATTTCAGGCACTAAACACTAAACAGAAGAGTTTAATTAACTAGTTAACTTTTATTTTATGTGTGTGCAGGTTTTCACCGCATGTGTATTTCCATAACATGAGCCTGCCTGGTGCCTGCAGAGGAGGCATTAGATCCCTGGAGTTGCCAAAGGTTATGGACCTCCATCATTCCTCCCTTCCCAGATCCAGGCCTTCTGTGCCGTTCCCCCTATAAGGCTTTTTCAGATCTGCTGATTTCTTTGATTCCTAACAAAACTGTGTAAGTTTCCCTTTGCTAATTCTCTCCTGCCTCTTCCTTTTGGATGCTGCCCAGAGCCTAAGTATGCTTTCTCTGGTACTTTGGACTTTCCACTCCTTCTCTGAAGCTACGTCCCTTTTCTCATGTGTCTGCTAAATTTCCATGCCTAACTCAAAATGATGCGGCTTACTCCCTCCCTCCTATTCATCTCTCTCCCCTGGACAGTTTGCAAGATTTAAAATTTACCTGATATTCTTTCACTCTCTCTCTCTCTCTCTCTCTCTCTCTCTCTCTCTCTCTCTCTCTCCTCTTCTCTCCTCTCTCCTCTCTCTCCCTCCCCTCTCTCATTTTGGGAATTTCACACATGTGTATAATGTTTTGATCAAATCAACCCCCATTCCTTCCTTTCCAATATCCCCCTTTCTTTTCCTCAACACTTTCTCTTTCCAATTCCACATGTTCTTTGACTGAAACTCAACTCACTGAGTACCTTCTGTGCTGTAAGTATATACCTGAGTGTGAGTCCATCTACCCCGATTATGGGTATCCTCTGTCTTTGAAGGAAACGGACACTCCCATAACTAAGCTTCCATAAACTGCCAATAGCATCTCATCTAGGAGTGGAGCTTTATGGGGCCCTCAACCATCAAAGATGAGATGTCTGGTTTGATCTTGTGCAGATCTTTTGTACTGTGTTACAGCCACCATGAGTCCTTGTGTACAACTGTGCTGTCATGTCTAGCAAATACGGCTTTTCTACAGACATATTCTCTCTCTAGTTCTCACAGTCTCTCTTCCCCCTCTTCTGTGCTAATTAATACCAGAGTCTTGTGGTAACAGTGTGAAATAGAGATACCAATGTCCCATTGAGGGTGAAGTACTCCAATTGCTTATTTTCTGCACATTCATCAGTTGTAGGTCTTTGTACTAATCTTTACCTACTGCAAAAATAAACTTCTCTAATGAAGGCAAAGGGATGCACTAATCAATGGGTATAATGATATTAACTTAGGGGTAAGCTTATTACTATGTTCATTTAGCAGAATAATAATATTAGTGTTCCCTGAGGGCCTCTCCAAGAACATAACTAGCCACAGGTTCTTAGTCCAGTGAATGAGTTCCATATTCTAGAGTGGGACTTATATCTAAGCAGAAAAGGATTGGATATTCCATTATATTCATAACAATATTGTATCAGTGGGCATAACTTTGCCAGCCAGTTTTTGTTGTTATTTATAGAAATCGTATCTGAGTTAGATTCATGATTACATTTATCCTCAAGTGTCATGCAGAGAACTGTCAAGCACAATTAAAGCTAGCCAGCAGGGATGAGGTTTCCATATGGATACCATCTTAATTTCTCACCATCCTATGACTTAAGTGTGTGATGTCTTCAGTAATAGGGTCTGACCATTAAATTATCAACAGTAACCAAGAGCAATGCAGTGGCAATAGCCTATATAATCAGTCTATGGGAATCCAGTGTCCAACAACTTGAAAAGTAGTAACCCACACTGTGGTGATTTGAATGAAGATGGCCCCCCTGTAGGCTCACATTGGAGTGATACTGTTGGGAGGTTTGGTCTTAGAGTATATATGGTCTTGTTAGAGGAAGTATGTCACTAAGGGGTGGGCTTTGAGGATTCAGAAGCTCAAGCCAGGCCTAATAGCTCATCGTCTCTTCCTGCTGCCTATGATCCAGATAAAGAACTCTCAGCTACCCCTATAGCACTATGGGCACCTGTACGCTGCCATGTTTCCAACCATGTTGATAATGGACTAAACCCCTGAACTGCATGCCATCACCAATTAAATGTTTTTCTTTATAAGAGTTGCCATGATCACAATGTCTCTTTACAGCAATAAAAACCCTAACTAAGACACACATGTTGCACTGGTCTTTCTAATTTGATAGTCTATGGTACCAAGGAAAAGCATTGTCATTCTGTTATAGAATAACTCTACTTAAAGTGTTTATATATGTACATGTATAAATTCTGGGGAGCTCTTTAGCTATGCTTCCTTGTGATATTTTTAAAGGTCTCTAGTATTAGTCATCCCCCTACATACTCTTCTATCCTGCCCTCCCATCTCCTATTCCACTTAATCCTTCCACTCTTCTTCTATAAATTGTGAACATCATGTTTAAGCTTAAAAAAAAAAATCTGCGTATTTCAAATAGATGAGTTTGCATTGTAATAGGTATTTTAGCACTATATTTAAGTCCTGCACTGTCATTTTTTACCTTTCTTTTTTATCTATTCTTTGTGTCTTTCACATCATGCTTCTCCATCCCGTTCATTTCCCCATCCTTTGGTATCTGCCTTCTGCCCTTGCAAACTCCTCCCCAAAATAAAACAAAATTTAAGAGAGAAAAAAAAAAGAAAAAGAAAAACCAGTCTTGTCATGAAAACTGTAGTATGACACAGTGAGTCATGCAGTAAACCCTGTTATCCATGTAAATACTTGCAAGTGTTCATTGCAAAGAATCATTGGCCTGGTTTGAGGCCTCTGGTTTCTGCTACATCATCGATTCTGGGCCCTCACTGGAACTCCGCTTGGTTATCCTGCTATTGCTCTGTGTCCTGGAGATCCTGCAGCTTTGGGTTTCACGCACTCTAGCAGATCACAGATGGGTGAATGTTGCGGTGGAATAATTCATATCCCTGGTTTTTAGCCTGAGTACTGGCAGGATTGGTTAGCCTGCCAGCTTTTCCTAGTCCTCATGAGCTCTCCTGCATTGCCCTGGCTAATTCACCTTGTGCAGCTATGATCAAGGGACAGGGACAGTGCTCCTGCTTTCACATCCTGGTTGGGGGCGAGGGGGCAGCCTCAGGGTAAGATCTACTGTGCTACACAGGCGATGAAGGGACCACTCTCCAGAGTGCTGCAGCTGAGGAAAGGCAGGGCCAGCTCTCCCACCTGTCTTAGGATGGGGTAGGGTGGGGCAGAGGAGTGCATCTTTCCCTTGTCCATACCATCACATGACAGAGGAGTAATGCTCACCATGTCAGGGCTCACACACCCATACCTCCACCAACAAGATTGGCTTTATTGTGCTGCCTGCTCTCCGGAGTGTTGAGCTGGTTCGGGACAGGGACAGCTCTCCACTCTTAAGGCCTAGAGAGGCCTGCTCTCTCTCCTGCCTCGGGCATTGATGTATGGAGCAGGGGCGTTTCTCCCCCACCCATGCTGCCAAAGGACAGAAGAGTCAGGGGGAAAGATCTCCCATGCTCAGAATTCTGGGGCTGGCTCAGCCACACCTCTGCTCAAGGGATTGGATTTTATTTCCCAGTTTAGCTGTCAGCTCACCTTCACAAGGCCTTCACTTAGTCTGGCTTGGCATTTATTCTTGGCCAGTTGAATTGGATCCATATAAAATTAAATTCTATTTTAGAAATTATAATTCTGGTACTTCCTGAGAGAGTAGCTTGCCAAACCCTAAATATAGATAAAATTATTAAACACACTGGTCATTGATACTTCTAGCTTCATTTAATGACTTTTAACTCTGAGACATCAAAGGAAGAACCATATTTTCAAAAGACAGTATTTTAAAAATCATCCTTTCTTGGGTGAAAAGCTTTTAAATGATTTTATGGAATTTGACAAGTTGTATCTTCTTAGCTGTCATTTTAATTATCTCTATTATCACTTGAAGTGTGCCTGTTAACATACTGTCTGTGTAGATCCACAGTATTCAGTTCAAATGATTTTGTGAGTAAAATATACGCATACTTGTTTTTTCTTTCCTATGTGACATGGTCTAGATAGCAAGAAAATTTCATCCAATGTGTCCGCAATCACTGACTTGTGAATAATTTTGAAGTCAGTTTTTGAACCATGTATATATATTTAATGTTTCACTTTCTGAAGTACCCAGGAAGAATAAGGCGGATTTCCAGTTCTGTCAAACAATCTTAGATTCTTGTTTTACAGGAAATACTGAGCATGTAAATCCATTTTGTTCAACATCAGGAACAGCACACAAATACCCTGTCAATCCTAACTTTTTCAAAAGAACGGTTAAGTAAAAATATTGGAGCAAATATTTAAACATTTTTTGAAAATAGTTCATCCTTTTTACTAGTGTAATTCTTAGCATCATATATACCTGTCCCTATGTGTTTTAACATCATATGTTAGACATTTTTCTTGTAGATGTGCTACAGCACTTCAATGTTCAAGGAATGGAGTGCTTTGGCTCACAGTTTGATGTCATGGTCCATTACAGCAGGGAAGCCCTGCAAGCAACAGCTGGTGGCACCTGCTCACATTGCATCTTCATCCATCAAGCAGGGTGTTGAATGCTAGTACTTGGATTGATTTCTCCTTTTTTTCTTTTCAGGACTCTGTTTCATAAAATGGACCCTGCTAAAATCTAGGATGGGCTGTTCTACTTCAGTTAATCCTGTTAATCTTTCTTTAGCATGTCCAGAGGGTAGCTGAATCTAAACAGTCCCTTACCCATGTGCTGAAGTCTGTCTCCTAGGTGGTTCTAGATCCTGTCAAGTTGACAACCAATATTAACCATCACAATTGACCTATCTCATGAACTGAAGTAAACAATACTTGGGAAAAGAACATTTTGCATCCATGTTATTCTGATATTAAATGCTATTTGATTTTATTAAATTTAATGACAATTTTGCTTAAAACTGAGAAGTACTTTATGTATAAAATATTTTATGAATTAATTTAAGAATCCCGAAAGAGTTTTGCTGGGATCCTTTGCCTGATAATATAAGACCTGTGCAATGATCTCTATAAATAAGGTCACGTGTCCCATAAAGAGCAAGTATGAATAGGTGAATAGCACTAGCACTAAGATCTCTGACTCACACAGCCAGAGCTCCTTTGTTAAGCCCCGATTGCTTAATGCATCACCAAAATTAACATCAGTAAATGTTTATCATGAATGTAGGCAACAATATCACCTATACTTCTCAGTGTGCTGAGATACATCCACAATTTTAACACTTATTTTTAACAAATATTGTCAACATCTTATATCTTAAGAACTGGAGTCATTTAACCTTCTATCAAGTCCAAAGGCATCTGGTAGACCTTCTGCTTCCTTAGGAAGTTATAGCTCTAGGATGACAAAAAGTCAGAGAGGAGACCAGATGATTCTGTTTTCCAAAGTAAAATGCTGCACTTACTTCTTCTTCTTCTTCTTCTTCTTCTTCTTATTATTATTATTATTATTATTACTATTTTTTTTCGAGACAGGGTTTCTCTGTGTAGCTTTGCGCCTTTCCTGGAACGCACTTGGTAGCCCAGGCTGGCCTTTAACTCACAGAGATCCGCCTGGCTCTGCCTCCCAAGTGCTTGGATTAAAGGCGTGCGCCACCGCCCAGCAAGGAGGGCACACTTACCTATTATAACCCAAAAGCTCCCACTTATTCTGTGTAGTAGCTTTATTTTACTCTGTATGATAGCCATGCTATGTTCAATCTGACAAGCTGAAAGATTTTATTTTTTTTATCTACTTTAGCTCAGTTAACAGTTTTTTATTAACATAATTAATCCATTAATAACTCATTTCAGAAATGGGAAGTGGTTGGTTGGTAAAGTAGAATAGAAGCTGTATTAAAAACATACAACTTCTGGTTTTGATTGCTACATATTTTTTCAGATGTACTTTCATAAAGCAGACCTCCTTGAGGATGGTCTGGAATCTCCTGCATTGTAAAGGTCACAGGAGCAAGTTTTAGAAATCTTCCAATGTTTGAGCCTTTATGTAGTTAAGATATCAATCCAAAAAAGAGTCTAAAGTATGAGAGAAATTCTGACATGGTAATGAATTCAATTCCAGGCATCACAAGTTACACTCAGAAAGCAGAGGTATTGTGGGTACTTCTGTGCTTCACCAGTAATTTTGAAAATAAATACATACACTGAAGCTTCTATAGATGAAAATTTTTGATCATTGTGGAAAGCAGGAAATGAATAGATAATTAAGATAAAGACTCAAAGGAACATAAAAGATTCCTTCACTTTCATTCTACATTTACATTATCCACATGATCCTATTTATTTATTTTAGCATTGTTATCTTGGGTTGTTACAGAATTATATTTCTCAAAGAATGTATAATAATAGCTATTAAAACATTTTTATCTTAAGATAAAATTAAAGTGGCTCTGTGTTTTGTCTCTCTTTTTGGAGGAAAAGTATAGTTTTAACAAATGAGACATACTGAAAATGATTTCAGGTAAATGTAAGTTATTACTTTTTTTTTTTTTTACTTACTGTGCTCTGAGTACAGGCAATGTGTTAGTAACCTAAAGTGGGGACTTTCTTATTAAAGCAGGGAATATCTACAATTAGCTTTAAGTACACAGATGAGATGAAATAGCACTTTAATATTTTTGTGAGAGCTGAGAATACAAAGAAAAAGCTTCATCCAACAGATACCTTGTACAATTTAAAAGTTCTTTTGAAGTCAGGATACAGCACACTGACACAAAAAGATGAAATGCTGCAATGTCTTGTTATCTCTAGTGCTAAACAACAGAAAGCTGCTGGGCAGGCCACTCCAAGGGCTGCATTGAGCTTATGGTCACAGCCAGTTGGCTGCATGGCTTAGCTTCTGTTGAAGAGGCAAAGCAGGATGAGACAGCTTTGTACTTTCCCAGGCTCCCTTTAAGCTTCTAGAAAAATTCTGTTGGCTTTGAAGCAACGAGACTCTGTCTGGAACCTGGCCACAGAGAAGGGGACCCCAACAAATAACAGGAGTAGGTGAAGTGTATACATTCAGACCCTTAAAAGTGCGAGCCTAGTTGGGAAGCAACTGAAGTCAGGGTTAAGCAAACTGTCAGACAGAATTGACTATTTTTAGCTGAAACCTCTAATCTGGGTCAAAATAGCCATTGTGAAATATTGTATTGACTTTGACCTCTTGATGTTTTTACATCAGTTTTGAACTCAGTTATTTGGAGCATAAGTGTGGCCTGAATAGTACAGAAAACTTTCAGGGAGTTAAGCATGAGGTGCCCCAAAAACATAGAAAAAAAAGACAGTAAAGGGGACAAACTAAGTAGAAATGTGAGGGGTTGCAGCAGGCCATCCTGTTATAAGTTCACACACATTTGATATTAACTAGGAGGATGCGTCAATCGCAGCAGGGACCTCCAGTAATATTTGGCCTAATTATGAAGTAGCCTAACTGTGTGGACTGCATTTGTGGTTATTTTAGAAACAATTTGTCTGTGTGTAATAAAAAATAAAATATTTTATATGTTTTCTGGTCTTAATTAGGTAGACCTGATGTATTTTTTTGTCCTTAGAAATATGAAACACTAGAGTTGGGACATTTGTATCATCAATGTTAGCATCAGGCATTCTGGATTACTGAGCTTTAGAAATGGGACCTGTGGCAGATGCAGCAATTCCAAGATGGTAGGGAGTCCCAATATTGTATATATTCATATTAGTGCAGATTTCTGTGTCAGTTGTCTTAGGCTGGCAAAGCATAGTTAACATTTGTAAGCATGAAAAGGTCCAGCATGTCTTGTGACTTGGGAGTAGCAAAGGGCAATGTAGTAAGATGAGCACCTTTGCTTGTTGGGCCCGACCTATCCCTGCTGGGTCCTTTCCAGTGGCAAGCTGTACCCCCTTGCTGCACTGTGTATAAAGGAGAAATACTATCATACTGGACTAGGAGAGAACAATGGCTCTTGGGTACAGTCAGAATATATGGAGTTATACATCAATGGTTATATACTGAGGAAATATAAATGTGACACATGGTACTTGCTGATGGAAAGTTCAATAGTAACCCATAGCTGATGATTGAGAGACTAAATGAAAGTATGTGTGTGTTGAATACCTATATAAGTATCTGAAGGACTGGTGATGACATTATCTTTTAAGTCACAGGCACTGTCCAATGAAAGAATTGGGAATGATTCTAACATCCATCCTATAGAGTGGTGGAGGAAAAAAATTAGACAGCTGCCTTATCTCTCACCACAAGTCTTCCTAACCAACCTGTAAAGGGATGAGAATCACATTTAGTGCAATTATCACTACCACCTAGGACAAGATGGTTGGTCCCTTATCATGAAGAATTGACTCTTTACTTTTTCGTATTAATTAGGGCCTGTGTGCAGTGGGTTGTGGTATTAAACTGTGAGTAATAGATCATCTAGGTTGGTGTTTGGTGGAATTCAGAAGGGCATTTATTCCCTACTTCTTTGATTTAAAGCAGTGGTACCGTGGTCACTATGGGGTGATCCACAATAACTCTGGGGATCCAGGACTGCAAAGCTGAATGTCAAGAACAACAAGGTATCAGCAAAGGAACATACAAGGCTTCTACCTTATCTAAATATAATTGGGAAGACATGAGGTTGTTTTTCTACCTTGTTAGTATCTAACCAGCATCCTCAAGAAATCTGACCAGGGAAATGGGAAACGAGGGTTTCTTAGGAGGAAGGAGGGATAAATACAGAGGGAGGTAGAAGAAGGATAAAATGGAAATCAGGATAAAATTGATCCAATAGTGGTAACAGAAAAAGGGGGGACTCCTTAGGGAACAAGGAGGAAGGTAAGTGCAGGAAGAGGGAGAAGAAATAACACTATGGATGGCCAAAAGGCCATAAGAAATCATACTATTAACTATTTATCAAAACAAAAAATATCAACAAAAACACCTATAGTGCATGTAATTCAGTATATAAACATGCATATGTAGTTTTGATGAACTTTTCTCATCTGGACTAACAGAACATTCTTCAACAGCCAAATACCAACTAATACAAATCCCAAAACTAGCCATGAGAAACAATCTTTTGATGTATTGTTCTGGCTGTCTAAGAGACTTCCCAAACATGCAGCCAATTGCTGTTGCTCTCGGTTATCACCCCCAGAGGTGAAAGGTAAGTTTCTGTTGCTGAACATACCATGCCTTTCAGAAGTAGTACTCAGAGGCACCTGAACTGGAACGGACCTGAAAGTCTCCTTCCTGAAGATTAGCTTGCATGGTACTAAAAGGTGGCATGCAAATGTCCAAAGAGGAAGGTGACCAACAATGCCACCCAACTATGACAACTACTGACCACATCAATGACTAGCATGTCTTGAGTGGAGTAGTGGCATGCACACCTTAGCAATAACCAACTGCTCTCTCACTGGACTTAAGACTCTATGCTGGTTTGAGTAAGAATGGCCCCCATGGACTCATACATTTAAATGCTTGGTCTGCACATAGTAGAGCCATTTGGGAAGGATTGGGAGATATGGCCTTGCTTGAGTAGGTGTGGCTTTGTTGGAGAAGTTGTGTCTCTGAGGGTGGCCTTTGGAATTTCAAAAGCCCATGAAAAGCCCAGTATTTCTCTCTTTCTCTGTCTCCTGCCTGCACATCAGGATGTAAAGCTTTCAGTTACTACTGTAGCACCATGCCTGTCTGCTGCCTGCCATGCTCATCATGAACTAACCCTCTGCAACTGTAAGTAATCCCCCAATTAAATACATTCTTTTAAGAGTTGTATTGGTCATGGTGTCTCTTCATAGCAATAGAACAGTAATTAAGACAAACCAACTCAATAAAAGGGGTACCATGCCTAATACTGGAACTATTAACTATTCATTGCTAGTGAAATCATGGGTTATTGGAGGTGAATCTACAACCACTAATTTACTAAACCAGCATAATCCTTAACAACAGTCTGCAAACGTTGGTCCTGAAACACACAGGGGAGTGCCATCTTTACCCCTCATAGAGGAACCTTACCTTTGCAACAAATGAAAAGCACTGTAGAAAACCACAACTGGTCAAAATACAGAGTAATGGAGCCCAGTTTCCATCTACAAAACACTGCCTCACCTGGCCTCAGAGAGCAATGCATAAAGGGAGCAGAAAGATTATGATAGCCAGAAGATCATGGACTTTACTATGCGATTATGTCTCCTAGCAACATCTGAAGCTCTATCTGAAAAGTCTCACCAGCATGATTACCCAAATATGAGATGAAAAAGGATAGAACCAGCAAACATGCCAAACTGGAAGGGGAAAAGCCCATGAGGCCTCAACTCTACACAAAGAACTACAGGTAACTGAGTAAAGCTGGGGAAAGGAGAAGTAGCCCTCCCCTGAGAAGAACACACCAATTGGCTGTCCAGTACCAAAAGGTCAGCCCTGAAAACACACATACAAGTAGCATTATATGGACTCAACAATAGTTGGTAGGAATGTATAGGAGGGTTTGGAAGCAGGAATGGGAAGGGAGAAAAGTTATAATTAAAATATAACCACAAGAGTAGCAACTATGACTTCAAGTGTGGGCCAAAGAGAGCTAGTACAATTTTACATTGCAATAGCCATTCTTGGTCCCACTATTTATTCAGTTCCAAGTCTTCATGAAGGCTCCCTTAATGCCACATACTTAGAAAACTGCTAATATATTTTATTAACTATTGTTTTTAAAAATGGTTGTGCAGTGAATAGCTATTCTGTCTATGACCTTGTAACACTGCCCCTAGAGATATAGCAGGGAACTGTCTTACCAACCCATAACCTTGAAATACCATCCCCTGGTGTGTGGCTCAGGGCTACCCTCAAGACTTGTGATTCAAGTAGGCTCCTCTCTTCTCTTGCTCGTGGGCTGGATGGCACAGATCATCTGATCGACAGAACAGTGTTCGACTGTACCTCAGCTTCCCAAGACCCTACAATAAATCTCCTGTGCTGTGCTGTAGTGAGTTTCCCCCCTTATAAATTCCTTCACCCTTTAAGCAGACTCCGTGGATTATGGTTGTTCACATAAGATGCAGGCTAGACTAAGAGGTATTTTACCAAGTCAATAGGAACTGCCAATCTTCCCTTGAACTGCCATGTTGATATGACTCTCTGGTCTTACTCTTCCTGTTTTGCTTGTTGACCTTGACATGAGCAGATCTGCTCTGCTAGATGCTTGCTTCACTGTATACTCATCATCCTGGGCATGAAAAGTAAAATGAAAATAAATCACCGAATCTTTTAAACAAAGCCAAAGCAAATCCTTTCTACCTACAAGGCCATTTTCTCATTGCTTCCAGAAAGCTAATGAGTGTATCATATTGCTGCTTATCTAATTGATTTTTTTCAACTTTTCCATTTTCAGTCAGTCTTTTTCAATACACCCAACTGTCCACATGGATTTGACTTATATGTTCTTATCAGAAGCATAGCTTTTAGGGAGTAAATTAGGTCCTTATCATGCATTTTCCTCGCGATATTTCATATTTTGCATTTCTTAGGTTGGTGCTTAGCTTTACAACTGTCAATTTATAGTTCTATTGACTTCACTCTTTTTTGAACAGCTTATGTCATATTCTGACTTTGCTCTCAATATTTAGCACGGCATGATTTGCTAGATGTTATATGTTGGTTTCTTCAATGGAATCACTCCTCTGTCCTTCCTAGTTTGGAAGGGTAGAATGCAAAATTAAAATAAATGCAAAAGCCATATTGTTCATCTCAACTACAAACAAAGTTCAAGTAATTGGACACTTATGTGTTGATCTGACAGTCTCATCTAATGTCAGACTTCCCAATGGCTCAGATGTGCTGATCAATCACAGGAAACACCAGATTACACAGATCACTGCAAACATGTAATGAGAAGGAGCTGAACAACACTGGCACTGCACACTGCACTAATTGAACATCATTCACAGAGTGAAAAGGCCAGGAGTGGAAATAAGCACACTCATTAACAAGGCTGGACCACTGCATGACGTGAACCAAAACAGTGACTCTAGAGACAAGAGCAAAAACATAACACAGAAGAGGAGGAAAGGCATTAAAACATTATAGAAAGATATCATCAGCTTCCCATTGTGAGAGGGTCTACTTATTTAAAATGATTATTGATATATCAAATATTAATTTCCTAAAATGAGTTTCACTTTCCACACAAACTAAATTTCCTCAACAGTCACTCATATATAGCAAATGTAACCTTCCAGGAGGCTTAGGTTGACAGCGATTATTTAATTTTAGGCTTCACTGTTTTATTTAGTACTTTCCATTTAACAATAGCCTTTGCTTCCTATAGTTCAATAGGAAATTCAGTGAACAATAAATTAGTTATAAAACCCTAAAATTTTAAACGTAGCGACCCACAGGTTGCTTAGCAACAGTCTTGGATACTAAAGCTTAATCTCAGATCAGTTAACCCTGAAGAAAATTAATATTTTACATTGCAATACCTTAGAAAGCTACTAGTTCATGTCAGATATGTTTCTTGCCATCCCAGTTTTTAAATTTTTCATACTTTCTCCAAGCATCAAGTAAAATGTGCTTTTTATGGCTGCCTCTATTTCTATTAAAACATAGAAAACTCACGTTTGATTATAGATAAATAGAATACCTGGATATAATAAACTAGGTGTAAACCAATACTTAAATATTTAATTTTATTATTTTTAATTATGTGTACTTGTGTGGTATGTGCACATCAGTAGAATTTCTCACAGAAGCCAAAAGTTTCAGATCTCCCTGGGGCTGGAGTTTCAGGTTGTTGTGAGTTGCTAGATGTTGGTTCTGAGAACTAAACTTGAGTTCTCTGCAAGTACACTCCTCACCTCTAAGCCTCCTCTCCAGCCCCATGCAAGTAAATTTTAAATGTGACAATTGATGTTATATTGGTGTATCTCACAGTTGGAAAGGATGTTAAGAACTGATTAAATGAAAACGATTTGTGGTGGTTTAAATGTTAATGTGCCTCAGAGAGGCTCATGTGTGTAAGTACTTGTTCCTCAGTTGGTGATGCTATTTGGGTATGTTTAGGAAGTGTAGCCTTTGTGGAGGAAATAGGTTACTGAGGACAGACAGGCTTTGAGGTTTCAAAGCAACACTTTCCAGTTCATGCCCTCTGCTTTGTGATTGTGGTACAACATGTGATTGCTGCTCCAGGCACCATATCTACTTGCTGCCAAGCTTGCTTTCCTGCAATGATGGTGATGGAATTTTTTCCCAAGCCCAAATAAACTCTTCATTTTACATGTTGTCTTGGCTATGTTCTTTTATCACAGCAATATAAAAGTAACTAACACACTATTCTTATATCATTTTCAAAACAGGAAAATCGAAATCACATTATTTATTCTATCCATCCACCTTGGGTTAAAGAGGATATCAATAACAAAAGAAAAGAGAGAAAACACACAAATTCATGGAAGCTAAACAACACACTACTGAACCAACACTAGGTAAAGAAGATATAAGAAAGAAGAAAACAAAAACCCAAAGAGTTATTTCTAGCTCTATCCATTTACCTGTACATCTGATAGCTTCACTTTCTTAAAAGTTGGATAAAATTCCATTGAGAATATTAACACATTTCCATCATCTGTCACCAGGTGATGAACATTAATCTAGTTCTATTTTCTCCCTATTGTTAACAGATCAGCAGTGAACATGTATGTGCAAGCATGTCTGTAACATGCACACATAGCCCTTTAGAAACATGCTTTGTGGTAGTATAGTTGTATCATATCCTAGATCTATCTTTTCCTTCATTATTACCTTCATGGAAATATAAAAATGAGGTACAATAATTACAAGCTAAAATTTTACTGACTTAACATTTGTAAAAGTCATAATGCATAAACATGTTTAGTATGATTCTAAAATGAAAGCATGAAAAGACAAAAGGAAAATCATAGATGAGGGTCCTCTCTGAAAAACTGATGTGTACATACATATTAACAAATAATTATAAAGTAGTATTTCAAAAGTACTAAAAATGTTATTGGAAAGCCTCTGTACAGTGCTTATTGTAGTATAGGACTGTGTGTGAAGATAATTTCAAGTATTACAATTTAAAAAAAAATGGTGAATTTCTTAACACATACAAGGAAAGTTTTATGTAATTTCTAAGAAAGCAAAAGCAACGTGAAATCAAGAGATTAAAACAGAACTCCCATCTGGACCAGAGGTGAGTGCATGGGTTATAGTCAGAGAGGCAACTGCACCTGGGTCCCACCGCTGGACACAGGCCACTCCAGGAGGACCTGACCAACTTGGCTACAGTTGCCTGCCAATCAGCAGGCCCTGCTGGAAGGCTCCCCTTTTCCAAGACTGCAGGCAGACACTGCAGTCTCCACACCCTGCCCCCACACCCATCTGCTGGAAACCCCTGCCACTTCCTGAGACTCAGAGACCAGCCCCAAGCTTCCATCCTGCCCTGGAACTCCCATCTGGACCAGAGTCCAGAGGAACTCCCATCTGGACAAGAGGAGCTCCCATCTGGACAAAATAAGGAGACATCAGGGACTTCCCAAGACTCAGAGTCCAGCCCCCCAGCTCCTATCCAGCCAGCACTCTCATCTGGACCAGCACTCCCATCTGGTCCAGAGCTTCCATCTAGACAAGAGGGAGGCTCCCTAAAACTGTCAACTCTCTCTGGACCAAGTACACTGATAAGACCAAGAATGAACCCAAGAGGAGATGGGCAGATGTCAAGGCAGAAGTACATACAACAAAATAAAGAGCAATACAGCATCACCAGAACCTAGCCCTTCTCCAACAGCTAGACGTGAACATCACAGAATGGAAGAAGAAGAAGAAGAAGAAGAAGAAGAAGAAGAAGAAGAAGAAGAAGAAGAAGAAGAAGGATAAGAAGAAGAAGAAGAAGAAGAAGAAGAAGAAGAAGAAGAAGAAGAAGAAGGAGAAGAAGAAGAAGAAAACAACCTTATAAGTAACATCATGAAGAGACTAGAGCCTTATATAGAAGAAATAAAAAATAAAGTAGAGGAACAGACAAACAAAAAATGGGAAGAACGCTATAAAAAAACTACAGGAAAGGACAATTAAAGCAGAAGAAAACAATAAATCCTTGAATGAAAATCATGAAAAAGCAAGGGAGACAATCCAAGACCTGAAGAGGGAAATAGAAAAAATGAAGAAGACACTAGCAGAAGGAATGTGGGAAATAGAAAATCTGAGTAAACAAACAGGAACTTCAGAGGCAAGTATAACCAACAGAATGCAAGAAAGGGAAGAGAGGATCTCTGATGTTGAAGATATGGTAGAAGAAATAGATTCATCAGTCAAAGAAAACACTAAAACCAACAAAGTCATGACCCAAAATGTCCAAGAAATTTGGGACACCATGAAAAGACCAAAACTACAAATAATAGGGATAGAGGAAGGAGAAGAATACCAACTCAAAGGCACAGAAAATATATTTAACATGATCATACAAGAAAACTTTCCCAACGTAAAGAAGGAAATGCCTATGAAGATACAAGAAGCCTATAGAACACCAAACAGACTAGACCCACCAAAAAAGTCTTCTCGCCACATAATCATTAAACAACTAAATGTACAGAATAAAGAAAGAATATTAAGGGCAGCAAAGGAAAAAGGCCAAGTGACTTATAAAGGGAAAACCATCAGAATAACACCCGATTTCTCGATGGAGACTTTGAAAGCCAGAAGGACCTGGACAGATATAATGCAGACACTAAGAGACCATGGATGCCAGCCTAGACTAATATACCCAGCAAAACTTTCAATCATCATAGATGGAGTGAACAAGACCTTCCAAGACAAAACCAGATTTAAACAATACTTATCCACAAACCCAGCCCTACAGAAAGCACTAGAAGGAAAAGTCCAACCTAAGGACTTTTAGAGCTGAAATCAATAAAATAGAAATAAAGAGAACTATACAAAGGATTAATGAAACAAAGAGTTGGTTCTTTGAGAAGATCAACAAGATAGACAAGCCCTTATCCAAACTAACCAAAAGACAGAGGGAGAGCATCCAAATTAACAAAATCAGAAATGAAAAGGGGGACATAACAACAGATAATGAGGAAATCCAGAGAATCAAAAACCTCTACTCTACAAAACTGGAAAATTGAAAAGAAATGGATACTTTTCTGGATAGGTACCACATACCTAAGTTAAATCAAGACCACATAAACAATTTAAATAGTCCAATAACCCCTAAGGAAATAGAATCGGTCGTTAAAAGTCTCCCAACAAAAATAAAAGCCCAGGACCAGATGGTTTCAGCACAGAATTCTACCAGATCTTCAAAGAAGACTTAATACCAATACTCTTTAAATTGTTCCACACAATAGAAACAGAAGGTATATTACGAAACTCCTTCTATGAGGCTATAATTACCCTGATTCCTAAACCAAACAAAGAAAGAGAACTACAGACCGATCTCCCTCATGAACATTGATGCAAAAATACTCAATAAAATTCTGGCAAACAGACTCCAAGAACACATCCAAACAATTGTCCACCATGATCAAGTAGGCTTCATCCCAGGGATGCAAGGGTGGTTCAACATACGAAAGTCCATCAATGTAATACACCATATAAACAAACTCAAGGAAAAAAACCACATGATCTCTCACTAGATGCAGAAAAAGCATTTGAGAAAATCCAACACCCCTTTATGATAAAGGTCTTGGAGCGATCAGGTATACAGCGAACATACCTAAACATAATAAAGGCAATCTACAGCAAGCCAACAGCCAACATCAAATTAAATGGAGAGAAACTCAAAGCAATACCACTAAAATCAGGAACAAGGCATGGCTGTCCCCTCTCCCCCTACTTATTCAATATAGTACTTGAAGTTCTAGCCAGAGCTATAAGACAACATACAGAGATTAAGGGGATACAAATTGGAAAGGAAGAAGTCAAACTCTCCCTATTTGCAGATGGCATGTTAGTATACATGAGTGACCCCAAAAATTCAACTAAGGAACTGATACAGCTAATAAAAACCTTCAGCAACATTGCAGGATACAAGATCAACTCAAAAAATATCAGTAGCCCTTCTATATACAGTAGACAAACAGGCTGAGGAAATCAGAGATACATCACACTTTCCAATAGCCACAAATGATATAAAATACCTTGGGGTTACTCTAACTAAGCATGTGAAGGAACTATATGACAAGAACTTTAAGTCCCTGAAAAAAGAAATTGAAGAAGATGTCAGAAAATGGAAAGATCTCCCATGCTCATGGATAGGCAGGATTAACATAGTAAAAATGGCTATCTTACCAAAAGCAATCTACAGATTCAACTCAATTCCCATCAAATTACCAACACAATTCTTCACAGATCTGGAAAGAATAATACTGAACTTCATATGGAAAAACAAAAAACCTAGGATAGCCAAAAGAATCCTGTATAATAAAACAACCTCTCGAGGCATCACAATCCCCGACCTCAAGCTCCACTATAGAGCTCCTGTAATAAAAACAGCTTGGTACTGTCATAAAAACCGACATGTGGACCAATGGAATTGAATTGAAGACCCTGACATTAACCCTGACACCTATGAACATACAATTTTTGACAAAGAAGCCAAAAATGTACAATGGAAAAAAGAAAGCATCTTTAACAAATGGTGCTGGCATAACTGGATGTCAGTGTGTAGAAGGCTGCAAATAGATCCATATCTGTCACCATGAACAAAACTTAAATCCAAGTGGATCAAAGACCTCAACATAAATCCAGCTACTCTGAACCTGATAGTAGAGAAAGTAGGAAGTACTCTTGAACGCATTAGCACTGGAGATCACTTCCTAAATATAACACCAGTAGCACAGACACTGATAGAAACAATCAATCAATGGGACCTGTTGAAATGGAGAAGCTTTTTTTGAGCAAAGGACACGGTCAACAAGACAAAGCGACAGCCTACCGAATGGGAAAAGGTCTTCACCAACCCCACAACATACAGAGGGCTGATATCCAGAATATATAAGGAACTCAAGAAATTAGACATCAAAATGCCCAACAGTCCAATTAAGAAATGGGCTATAGAACTAAACAGAGAATTCTCCACAGAAGAAATTCAAATGGCTGAAAGACATTTAAGGAATTGCAGACATTTAAGGAATTGCTCAACATTCCTAATTATCTGGGAAATGCAAATCAAAACGACTCTGATATACCACCTTACACATGTCAGAATGGCTAAGATCAAAAGCACAGAAGACAGCTTATGCTGGAGAGGGTGTAGAGCAAGGGGAACTCTCCTCCACTGCTGGTGGGAATGCAAGCTTGTACAGCCACTTTGGAAATCAATATGGCGCTTCCTTAGAAAATTGGAATCCATCTCCCCCAAGACCCAGCTATAGCACTCTTGGGCATATACCCAAGGTATGCTCAATCATACCAGAAGGGCATTTGCTCAGCTATGTTCGTATCAGCTTTGTTTGTAATAGCCAGAACCTGGAAACAACCTAGATGCCCTTCAACTGAAGAATGGATAAAGAAAATATGGTACATATACACAATGGAGTACTACTCAGCAGAGAACAACAATGACATCATGAGGTTTGCAGGCAAATGGATGGATCTAGAAAAAATCATCCTGAGTGAGGTAACCCAGACTCAGAAGGAGAAACATGGTATGTACTCACTCATAGGAGGATACTAGATGTAAAACAAAGATGACTAGACTGCTACACAACTCCAGGGAGGCTACCTAGAAAACGGGAGCCTAGGAAAGACACAAGGATCACCCAATGACAGAAAAATGGATGAGATCTACATGAACAACCTGGATGACAGTGGGAGTAATGAAGAGCAAGATTTGAGGGAAAGAAAGCTTAGGGGAGCAGGAGATCCCAGCTGGATCAAGAACAGAAAGGGAGAACAAGGAATAACAGACCATGATAAATGAAGACCACATGAGACCAGGACTAGGCAGAGTGCTGGAGAGGTCCCCAGAAATCCACAATGATATATCCTCTGTAGTCTGCTGGCAATGGTTGAGAGAAAGCCTGATCTGACCTAGTCTGGTGATCAGATGGCCAAACACCATAACAGTCGTCTTGGAACTCTCATCCAATAACTGATGGAAGTGGATACAGAGATCCTCACCCAGGCCCCAGGTGGAGCTCCAGGTGTCCAAGTGTTGAGAAAGAGGAGGGTCTACAAGAGCGTGAATTGTTGAATCCAAGATTGCAAAAAGCACAGGGACAAATAGCCAAACGAATGGAAGCACATGAATTATGAACCAAAGGCTGTGGAGCCCCCAGCTGGATCAGGCCCTCTGGATAAGTGAGACAATTGAATAGCTTGATCTGTTTGGGAGGCACCCAGTCTGTGGGACCAGGGTCTGTCCTTAGTGCATGAGCTGGCTGTTTTAAACCTTGGGCTTACACAGGGACACTTTGCTCAGTCTGGAAGGAGGTGACAGGACCTGCCTGTACTGAATCTACCAGGTTTAAATGAATCCCCAGGGGTGCCTTGATCCTGGAGGACATGGGAATGGAGGGGATAGGCTGGGGGGAAGGTGGGGTTGGGGCGGGATGGGGGAGAACAGGCGAACACATGACTGATATATAAAATTTAAAACACATAATAATAAAGAAAAAAATTATTTATTAAAAAAAGATTAAAATATCACCAAAAAAATATTTGGGGATTTTACCATAGAAAGCAGAATTTTTTGGAAGCACAAAAGTCTCTCTTTAAAGGAGTTTCCTAATCAAAGCTGCCAGTTAGAAAACCTATGCTCTTGAAAATGCTAAAAATTGTATACAAGCATACCCCTCTTTGTGTCTTTGGGAGTGGCTTTCCTCTGTTTCCTAGGAACAGAGTCTGGTGTAAACCATTTGGGAAGGATACTCATCTAAACATGGATCAACGTGTTCCTCTTACATTGTCATATTATTAATTTGCCATAGTCTGAAGACAGTCAGAGTTATTTTTCCCTCGTATTACTTTGCTTTGGTAGCATTTTTATCCCTTTTCCACAATATTTAGATCAATGGATTTAATTTCTAAATCTTCAGCCATAAAGGTTTTTATTAGCCTTGGTTCTGTATTAATGTAATGCAACCTCAGAATGGGAGTACACATCACTAATTTCAGCACTCAGAAGACGAAGGCAAGTGGATGTCTGAATTGAAGACAAATATAATCTATATAATGAGTTCCAGACCAGCTAAGGATACACTGAGAGACCATGTCTTAAAGAAAAATGTTTCCCAACACTTGGGAGGCAGAGCCAGGCAGATCTCTGTGAGTTTGAGGCCAGCCTGGTCTACAAAGTGAGAGCCAGGACAGGCACCGAAACTACACAGAGAAACTCTGTCTCAAGAAAGAAAGAAAGAAAGAAAGAAAGAAAGAAAGAAAGAAAGAAAGAAAGAAAGAAAGAAAGAAAGAAAGAAAGAAAGAAAGAAAGAAGGGAGGCAGGGAGGGAGGGAGGGAGGGAGGGAGGAGGGAGGGAAGGAGGGAGGGAAGGAAGGAAGGAAGGAAGGAAGGAAGGAAGGAAGGAAGGAAGAAAGAAAATGTAATGCATGCTTTGTTTAGAAAATCATAAATGAACAAGCAAAAAGATAAATAGAAGAAACTGATAATTATATTACAATAGCGTTTTGTTAAACACATAGAAAGACGCACTTAATTCATCAGTAACCTTCCAGTTGTTTACACAGGTACAGATATTTACATTTTTTAAAGTAATTCTATAAAAATTCTTGGGAGTGTTTGTCTTTCCACAAATCATACACATTAACACTAGAATTTAAATAAACTGAGGCCTGCATCTTTCTAAAGGGAAATGCGGGAGGAGTGGATCAGGAGGGGGAGGTGTGTGTGGGGACTTGGAAAAGAGGAGTGAGGGGAAACAGAGATCTGCTGGAATATATAACAGAAAACATTAAACTGATTTCTCTCAAAATTTCCTATTACACACTTATTCTCTGTTATTAAATATAAATGTTTTCAAACATATTACATCTAAAATGTGGTTCCAATAAACTTTTAAATTACAATTTTTAGTTTTCAACAATTTTCATGCAATCTGTTTTGGTCATCTTCTCCCAGCCCCTCTCAGGCCCTCCCCACCCCCCACTCACCTAATGAACGTTTTAATGGACTCTTTACTACTGCCTGTGTTTTGTAATCTGACTCATAATTTTCTTTTTTAAAAAATAACCTTATTTTTAGGAAGAATTTCAGACTTATCTAAAATCAAAAGTAGTTCTGTTTTTCCATATCCCCATTGCCCAGATTGTTTTTATCTTAAACACTGAATAACCACACAAGACTATGAAAAAATCATAGTCTTATACTGACAAAACATTATTTTCCTTGTTGAATCTTTCCCATCTGACCACTTCCGGCATTTCTATGGTGAGGATTTGATCCAGAGTTCCACCTTCATTTATTGGTCATGGCTCCTGACTGTCTCAGCTCAGGCCATTTCTTTAATCTCCCTTTGCCTTTTATGAGTCTGATTCTTCTAAAGAGGCTGGGTAGTTACTTGAGGATGGCGCCTTGATTTCTATTGGTTTTGGTTTCTTGGTATTAGATTGAATTTATGGATTTGGAAGAAGAATGTTGAATATTGTCGGCTGCTCTGTGCTGTGCTCAGCGAATGTCAGGGAAGCAAATCAAAGTGTCTTTATTCTGGCGGTAATTAGATGACTTCTAGAAGAAAGCGTCTGCCAAACCCTCCATTGTACAGTTACTGCTTCCCCGTATTACACATGAATGTCTTAGGTAGAAACATTTTGACAGTGTGCATAAATGCTATTTTCCTCATGCTTTCACTAAATAATTTTGGAGTCATTAATTCTTTTTGTCGGTAAAGTATTGCCATGTTCTTTTTATAACAGTGCTTTTCCATTTCTACCATTCAGCTCACCTTGATTAACTGGAATTCTTCTGCAGGGACAAGTTTTTTTCCACTCCTTTACTCATCAATTCAATTATCTCATTGCAACAACAGCTTATACTTATGAATAATTTATCTTGTTTTGATGATTATAATCCAATACTGAAACTATTTACTTTTCTCCAAAAATTATCCCAGTTTATGATGATATGGGTTTCTATATGTGTCCTTTGAGTAAGTTTCCATCATCTTCAGAAGACTTTCTTACACTATTATGAGAATATTTCAGGGCTATGATGCCTGTTCCATGGTCCAGTCCTAGATTCAGAGTCTGGGGTTAGAAATGAGCATCATTACTGCTATGTTTTTGTTTTCCCTCTGTGTCGCTGAGCTGGGAAGTAATGCTGCATTCACTAAACCTGCTCATGACTCTGTATGTACGTATCAGCCACTCTGTATTCATAAACGTAACTAAACCAAGAATTCATATGAATGATTTCTCTTGCAGTCAAATACCAGGGCTTCATTGTATTTTTAGCTTTTTCCTCATTTTAAAAAATATTTTTCACTTTTGCAAGCCTGGCCTTCAGACACAATAAATAAAGATATTGCATATTTGACCTTTAACCATATTTTCTAAGATACTAGCCAAATCCCTATTTGGAACATTGAGAACCTAGAATACAGTATCTAAATGCAGGCTTTATCAATCATTACAGTTACAAAACTCAGTCAAATATCTCTTTATGAGATTACTGAAGTTAGTTCCATTTTTTAACCAACCATTACAAGTGGATTATATTGTTCATTCATATTTGAGTTAAATGGGTACTTCTTAGATACTTTAAAATTTCTCTCATAAGCCAGTTTTTTTTTCAATTACCTGTTTAGTTTTTGTAAATGTGAAGCATTTCATTAAGTCTCATTGTCAGACTGGGTGAAAAGTTGCATGAAAGTAATCTTTCTGGTGTCTATAATCTTTCCTCATTGCTGTTTGCAACATTTCATTCTCTTAAAGTGTTGTGAATAGTGGATCTCATTAATGGCCAATTTATCTTTTTTGAATTTATTTTGACTAGATAGGTAGGAACATCACAAAAGTAATGAGTCGTTTTATTTTTTACCTACTGGTATATACTGGAGTTGATGCAAGCAAAGGTCGCAGATTTATTTCTTCATTCTTTAATACAGTTATTATGGGAAAGCTCTATGAAATAAATACATTACTGGAGATTTAGTCACATATGGGCAGTTTGTTTCCTCCAGCACTTCATGATCACATATGGGTGAACAGACTTGTGAACACACAACTTCACAATTTGCACGTTTATCTTCAGCATAATTGCTTAGAAGTCATATTTCTGAAGAGAATGATTTTCTAAATATAAGTGTCAGGAATGCTCCATCACTCCATTTCTTGGCCAAGAATATCATTTTAAGACCTTTCACACTCATAAACAAACAAGCCTTTGTAGAAGTACTAGTTCTCAAAGCCCAGTGTTAGCTAAATTAGTTATAAGAATGCAAACCCAGGGAAGTAATACAAAAACTCCAAAGTTATTAATAATTCTCACTTCTAAATTGGTAGAAACGGAAACATAAGAGACTAAAATGAGTAATAAAATCAAATAGACTTCCCAGTACACACACATATTTTAAAGGTCATTGACAAATGTTTCCTATAAATGGCTTTTACATTTTTTGAGCTCATTGTGAATTATTATGAATAAGAGCGGTGAAGGAGGGGTAGAAAAAAAGAGAAGTTTTCTCTGGTATTTTATTCATTTTAATGGTTTGCAAGTTCACGGTACAGAGGCAGTGTACAAAGTTTACTTTAAAACAAATGTTCAATATATAATTTAAAAAGACTTTCAAAATATTAGGATGTCTGATTGTGAGGATTGTAAAATTCATATTTGTTTAAACTGCTGCCATTTTTTTTGCAAGAAAAGTTGGATTCAAAATCACAGTTATAACCAAAATATTGTGAATTGATGAACATCTCTAATTAAAAGAAAATGTTTCTCTAAGTTAACCAGCAAGTTTAATGATCCTCACACAGATTTACAAAATTATTTTTTTGCATCAGCAATTACAATCCATTATTGCAAAGCTGAAGGCTGGATCTAACATTAGAATTTGATTAAATAAAATTATTTACCCATACAATGTCTTCCTTAATAGAATACATGTGTATTCTTATTCTTCCATAGTATACCAGTCTTTCTCCCAAGAGAAGGACTTATGATAATTGTTTCTATTTTCATTGCAGGCTGAACCTTTTATTTCTATGAGGAAGCTAGAGAGGGAGAAGCTGATTCTTACATAGGACAGTGGTTCTCAACCTTTCTAATGCTGCAGCCCTTTAATACAGTTCTGCATATTCCCCAACTATAGACTTATTTTCACTGATACTTCATAACTGTAAGTTTGCTACTGAGTGATGTCTCAGTTCCTAAGACCATCAGAAATACGTGTTTTCCAATGGTTGCTGCCCACAGGTTGAGAATAGCTGACAGAGGCTAACAGTGACCCATGGATCTTATTAAGTCACTCGAATAACTATTCTTGTTCATTTGTTTTCTGTGCTGCTTTAAACTTATTTATGGTAGTAGACAGCTCTAGTTTTTTTTTTTTTTTTAATTGGTATTTGTGGGGACCACACACGTGGAAGTCTAAGGACAACTTTGCAGAGATGGTTCTTTTGTTCCACATTTATGTGAGTTCTGGCATCGAACTATGATGAGGCTCACATCATTCTTTTCCTTTATGCAAAGACAACCCACCAGACCTGGTAGTTGCATATATTGGTTTCTTATGTTACCGGGAAACAATGCTTTGTGCACACTTAACATCATATCATTTATAGGTATGTTGATTCAGCTTGTTTAAAATGCTGTTGGACCTTTAGCTTTTCAGAAAGTTAGTTTAGGACACTGAAGAGATAGCCCAATGGATAAAAAGATGTGCTGTTTTTAAATTTTAAGGATGCCAGAAGAAAGACCACTGACCTAAATAATGTCCAAATTATTAAAGCAAGCTTTTTAAAAAAAAATTGTGTACACTGGCTATCTCTCCCTAAAGGCAGGGTTCGAAAGATCAGCACTGAACATGCAGAAGATAAGGGTTTTTATAGTTTAGGAGAAAGGGGTTTCCAAATGGGTAATTTGCAGGCAAATAGGCAGGGTTACAAAAGCATAACAAGTCAGTCATAACAATCTTCTAAAATAAAGACATGGTCATAACAAGGTAGTCATAACAATATAGTACTAACAACATGGTCATAACATTGTGGTCATTACAATGTAGTCATAATAACTTTGTGAAACAAAGGCATGGTTTCTGTTTCTGGAACAGGCAGTACAGAATTATTTGTAGTTAAGGTTCCAGGTGGGGCATAGCCTGACCTTATTTGTCTTTACCATAAGATGGTTTTAAAGCTGAAGATGGGGGGCATTCTGGTTTAATCAGCTCTTGCAGATGACACAATTTCAGTTCTCAGGACCCATGTCAGGAAGCTTATAACTACCTGTAACTCCAGCTCCATGGGATCTGAAACTATCTTGAGTCTTCTGTGGGCACTGCATTAATATGCACACACAAACCCCACATATGTGTTTATATATATGTGTATGTGTGTTTGTGTGTGTGTGTGTGTGTGTGTGTGTGTGTGTGCATAAAAGTAAAAAATAAAAGGAAAAAGTTAGTTTAGGTAATTTTATTTCTTTTCTGTGAAAAGAAAGATATGAGGGCCAGGATGTGAGGAAGGACATTTCTATTGACCAGATGGCACACCAGGGTATGGCTTCTTTTCTTGGACTTTGCACACAGGACAAGTTTTGCTTTTGTGTATGTTAACATATACCACAAATAATTTTAATGAATAATTCCATGTCATTTCATTTTATTACCCAAAGTGAATTTAAATTTGCATAGTGAATTTTGTAATCTTATATAGACCATCTATATGGAATTTTTAAACACACTACTTTGTTTTTATATAGAGTTCTTTGGAATATTGTTTTCACAGTGTTCTTAAGAGATGTCTGGTGGAAATCAGGATTTTCTTGAAAGGTTTGTGAATTTAAGGCTGTTTTATTTTATTTTATTTATTCTTTGAAAAATTGTATATGTGCATACAGCCTATGTTGTTCATACCCATTCCTTCTCATTTCCCTCCCAAATTCATGTCTTTTTAAGATAGTTTATTTGCTGATGGTTTAACTTTCTAAGTCCAAATATGTTACAAATATGCTCATGGATGTGAGATCATCTATAGGACATGGAGAACTCAGTGGCCATACTCATAAAGAAAAAAAAAATTACTCTTTTCCCCAGCAGCCATCTTTGACCAATGGCTTGAGAGGTGGGTCTCCAAAGCCTCTCCCCCATCCAGTTCAATCTTGGACAAATCTTTTACAGGTAAACATAGCTGTTATGATTTCATACACAGCTGCTATGATTTCATGTAACACGAATCTTAAAAGGTCTTATAAATTAAAAAACAATCCAGAGCCAGGTATTGGGGTGAATGCTGAAAGATCAGAGAAATAGAACAAGCTACAGCTTCCTCACCTATCCAACTCCTCAGCTGATCCTGTTTCCTCAGACTGAAAGCCTCTGAGTCCTCAGCCAAATGGATCTCAACTGAACTGCTTAGAAGCCTCTAGTTCCTGGTCCTCATGACTAATACACCTTTTTGCTTCCTGCTGTCACTTCCTGGGCTTAAAGGCATGTGTCCTTCCCAAGCAAAGACATGAGATCTCAAGTGATGGGGTTAAAGGTGTGTGTGCTGCCGTTGTCTGGCCTTTATGTCTAATGTAGTGGCTGTTCTGTTCTCCGATCCCCAGATAAGTTTATTAGGGCACACAATATATTGGGGGACACAATATATCACAATTTCATGTGCACAACAACAGTTTCATGTCCAGAGTATAGCATTCCCTATTATATCTCCCCATATTCCAGCTCTTACATTCTTCCCACTCCTTTCTTACAAGATATTCTTAAGGCATAGAGGAGGGGTTGCTATGGGTGCTCTATAGTCTCCAATTCTAAGACCTTTGAACAGTAATGCATTTCTTCATTAACCACTACCCACTGCAATACGAAGTATCTCTGACTAAGGTTGGGAGCAGCACAAATCTGTAAATCTAAACATAAATATTTAGAAAACAACTTGACAACATAAACATTTAGAAAATTAATATCAGTAGTTTTCCTCAGGGTCCCATGACTTCCCCATCCATGTGTTTTTATCTTGGTTATAGCACCACGTAAGAAATATCTCCTGTGGTTTAGAACTCAAGTCCAACCAAGAAAGCAATTAGCTATCTCCATAAACAGTCTTGCCATTGTTGAATGAGTGGGTACCTCTTACCTGGCAGATCAGTATTATAAACACTCAGGGTCCAACACTGAATAAAACCATTGATTTCTTTCTCTCTTGGTAACCTAAATGGAAAGCATTGATTTCTTTCTCTCTTGGCAGCCAGCATTATGAAAAGTAGCCATCAGGGAGAGTTTCTCACTCATTTCAATACTAATGTTTCGGTATCATGGATCCAAAATATGTGGTGTCTTCAGCAACAGAGTGTTATCATGTAGTTATGATCAGAGACCAAGAACAATCAAAATAGACTGTATTGTTTTCAGTGCTTCTGAGATCTCTGACCAATAACTTGTAGGGAGATAAGACCTACCTGGCACTCAGACTTTCATTTAGCAACGCAACTTTTGGGGACAGCATTGTTCGCTAGTATGGGATAATTCTATTTAAATTCTAATTTTAAAATATATATTTTAGTTAATTTATAAACTAATGAGATTGCCATTAAAGTTTCATGTATACTTTAGATGAATTTGTCTTCTTTCTCACATCTTTTTTGTCTTATCTTATGCAATTAATACATAGAAATGAAAATACTTTAGTTTTACATGAAAACATAATAAGTTAATATTTTAGTATTAGAAAGCACAGGATATCCCAGGACAACTGGAATAGTCCACAAAGAAGCATACTTAGACGTTGAGGAAACATGAGATGATTACAGACAAAATAATTAGCATACCCCCTCTCTGTAATATTAACTATTTGTCCTTAAATCAAGATGCTGGGTAGAACACTCAACTGAACTGTGGGAGAGCTTTTAACATTTTAGATAAAATTTTATTGTGAATAAATATGTTTTCAACTGACTTAATTTAACTTGACCAATGAAACTATATTTTAAACATATTATGTCTATGTTCTTTTGGATGAGAGAATTGTAAATTATTGCAAATCAGTTTTCCTATTACTCATAAATAGAATTAAGTACCATGTAAATTGCTTATTGATAAAATATTTAAGTAGGTTCCACTGGGTTCTTTTTGACTGGGGATGTTGAAACATAATGCTGAAAGCAGAACAGTTTAATGACAGTGAGAATTCTGTCAAGCTCCACTCATCAGAAAAGTAAGTTTAAATGGAGAAAACTTCAAGGATCTCATCATTCCTTTATTATTGGTGTATAATATGTTCAAGTATGTTCATGACAAGTTTTGAACATAACCACCTCCATTACCATGTCTTATCTCCTGCTTTCATCCTCTTCCTTGGTATTCTTACTACCACTTTCAAGTTTATTTTTATCTAAATTCTACATGTGAAAGCAAGCAACACATCATTCCTATCTGTTTTAGGGTTACCATTGCTGAGATTAAAACATAAACAAAAACAAAAACAAGAAAAGAATAAAAAAAAAAAAAAACAAGTGAGGAGGAAAGCTTTTATTTGACTTACACTTCCATATCACTGTTCAGCATCAACAGAAGTCAGGACAGGAACTCAAACAGGGCCTGAACCTGGAGACAGGAGCTGATGCACAGGCCATGGAAAGGTGCTACTTACTTGCTTAGTCCACACGGTTTTCCCAGGCTGCTTTCTTATAGAACAAAGGACCACCATCCCAGGTATGGTACTACCAACAATGGGCTGGGCCTTCTCCCATCAGTAACTAATTAAGAAACTGCCCCACAGCCAAATTTTATGGAGGCATTTTCTCAATTAAGATCCCCTCCTTCCAAATAACTCTCCTTTGTGTGTCAAGATGATATAAGACAAGCCAGCACGCTGTCTTAGACTGATTTGCTTCAGTTAAAACATCAGGATCTGCAAATCCACATATTATCTTGGGAAATGATATTATGATTTCATTTTTTGTAGCTAAACAACTACATTCTGTTGTATACATATATTATTGTGATTTGAATGAGAAATGGTTCCCCATAGGATCTGGGGAGGTTATGGGACTATAAGGACATGGAGCTTTGCTTGAGGAAGCATGTGATTTGGGGAGGGCTTTGGGAGTTCACATCCTTGCCTGAGGTGCAGATTTCCCTGTTTCCTCTTTGTGGGTAAAATGTGATGAGCCAGCCTTGTGCGCCAGACATCTGCTACCATGTATTCCTTACCATTATGAACTCCCTGCTTAGAACTATGAGCCAAAATAAACCCTGCCTTCTACAATTTTATGTTTGTCCGGATGTTTTATTACAGCAACAGAAAGTAATGAACACATGCCTCATATTTTACTTACTACTCATCCAGGGAGGGGTTGATCCCATGTTTGGCTGTGGTGAATACCATTGTGAAAACCATGGGTGTGACCATGTCTCCCTCAGATGCCAATTTTTATTCCTTTTTCAGAATTTATTCCAATATAGAATTTTTTAAAGGAAAATGTTAGGGGAGTAGGAGAATGAGGAGGAGAAGAAAAATTAGTTTTAATTACTGGCTTCTACCATGTAAAAGGCATGAATGTCATAAACTACTTGAAAATGGTGTGTTGGCCTGAGTTTCATTTAGTTTTGCCATGATCTCACAATTTCACATATCAAATGCAGTTATAGAACAGGCTGATAACATAATAAAAATAACAAAAAAGTATTTCAATGACCAGTTTGGTGGCAGCAGGGGCAAAGGAAGGAGTCTTGCTTTCATTGTGGAATAAATTTTTCATGCATTAAGGATGAAAAAAAATACCAGGATGCATAAAAGACTACTTTGTCAAACTATTGTAATAAAGCAAATACACATCTTAATGATAACATCTACAATGGATTTCCTAAACAAATACTGATGTCCCCAAATCAGAGATTTACTGGATGACACCATTAATTGTGTTGATGCACAAGATAGGATTTTTACTTTAAGTGATAAGAAGCTAAAACTAATGCTATATATATTTTTGGCAGTGGGGGCAGGGGATATTGTCTCAGCAGTTTATTAGTAGAAATTGAGACTAAACTTCAATGTTTTAAAGGAAACAGTGGTTTTTTTTTTTTTTTTTTTTTTTTTTTTTTTTTTTTTTTTAGCTAGTTCCTCTTTGATGCAGGCCAGGGCATTCCCAGGCTGACCAAGGTATAGGACTCAAGCTGCCTCTGCCTTGGATCTTCAGCTTCTTACACACAGCAGAAAGAACGAGCTTGAAGAGATGTTGCTTTGATTCTTAGTGGGGCTTGAAGGACAGTGATGCATCATTTCTGCTCATATTTTATAGAGATAACTTATCAGGGAGCATAAATGGAGGCAAACATAACTAAGAAGGAGAATAAGCATCTGCAGATTATATCTGTGAACATTTCCCTCATTCACTGACATCTTGCTGCTTGCCAAACACGCTCTCTGCCTTTTTATGGACTTCAATCTGTAGCACAAATTCTAATTGGTCTTAATAAAAACATGGAGTCAGATATTGGGGTAAATGCTGGAAGATCAGAGAAGTAAAGGAGCCAGCCAGTAGAGAGACTTCTTAACCTTACTGAATCCTCAGACCTAAAGGTGTTGAGCTCCTTTCTCCTCCCGTCTTATATTCCTTTCTAGGCCCAGCCATATCGTTTCGTGTCTGCACCTCCCTAGTGCTAGAATTAAAGGCGTGAGCCTCCACCACCTAGCTCTGTTTCTCTTTCAGGCTGGATCAATTTCATGTAGCCCAGGGGGGCCTTGAACTCCTGATCTTCCTGCTTCCTCCTCCCAAGTGCTGTGATTAAAGGTATGTACCACCACTGCCTGGCTACTATGGCTAACTAGTGGCTAGCTCTGCACTCTGTTCTCCAGGCAAGCTTTATTTGTTAGAACAGAAACAAAATATCACCACTCACATCTACTTCACCAAACAGAAACTCTTTAAAATGACACAAAACTACAGCTAATTCCTAGTAAGGAAAGCAGGGGCCAAACCTGATCATCTACATGATGTCATCTTTCAGGAATCATAGGGGTAAAAATAGATATGCTTTAAAATCAAATCCCTTAAATTAGCAGGTGACTCAAGGAAGCTCATTTCCTTCCTTTTATTAGTTTCTCTCTGGTTCATTGTGATCTCTCAGCCAATGCAGTTCCCTGATACTTAAGAGTTTGTTCCTTTTTGCTTGGTCATGCATCTGCTGGCTTCCACTGAAATTCAAATGAAAGACAAAAGTAGCATCAACCTCTGGTCTTTTTCTGTTTAGATTTTGTTAAAGCTAGATACCACAATAGTGTATTTGTGTTCAACAATGTGATTTAATAATTTGTTATTTTGTTGCACAAGAAGAAGTTGAAGTTAGTAAGAGAAATGCTTTTGTAAATATATATAAAATGTAAGGAGTGTTTTTTTTTTTTTTTGTGGTACAATCTCACATTTGTCCCCATACTCTGCTAAGAAATACCTCACAAGAATAACCTTGCTTTGTGTTCAGATATTGTGACTATGCAATTACACTTGAAGTTGCAATCATACTTTCAACCTCAGGGGAGAACATGTCCCTTTGCTTTTTTGCTGTTAGTTTCTGTTGTTCTTAGTCCTGTCTCCATCTCCACTTTTTCTTTCTTTGACACCATGGAGCTCCAGTGACGTGTATAGCCGTGTCTCCATGTCAGGCCACTAAATATGCACTTTTATGAAAGTGTTTGACCCACTTCTTCATCATCTACAAACCATCATTATCCCCCCTCATTCTTGCTTGAAAGAGCTTTCTGTCCTGCCTCCTGAAAATCAGCAGCAAGAACAAGCTGTACTCTTTGGGGCCATAACACTTTCTAATTGCCTACATGGTAATAGAGTAATATGAAGGCACATTCTTTAAATGTCAGAACTACAACTTATTACCTTTTTTTTCCTTTTTGCTTATATATTCCCATTCTCATGTAAGAGTTTGAAACTCTGAATACAAAATTTCATATTAAATTTCCATTGAGTGAATTCCCTTGGGTTTATAGTTAATTATTCTATTCATAGCTACTCTATTAATAATCCTTATAAGTGTTGGAAACTGTGTGGCTTAGTTTCAGATCAGCATATGAATGCTTGTCCAATGGGTCTCTACGCAGCAAAACCTGTGGAGATGGCCTCTCACATGGCAAGAACCAGTGTGCCTCTGCACAGTGCGGAATACTACTGGGACAGTGTGGCCTGCATACTCTCTTCTCTGTCATAATGTTGGTGATTCTCTTGGTGATTTATAGTTTCAATTTGTGTGTCACAGATCAGAAAGATGTGTTCATGCCCAGAAACCCCATTGTTTTCTCAAATATTTTCCCCTAAAATTCTTTGGGAACTGATGCTTCTCAGGTTTCTTATCTGGAAATACTAGTTGTTACCACAGACATTGGAACTTTTCTGACTCAGTGTGGGAAAGATCAGAGGCAATAAAAGTTAATGGGCAAATACATGGAAGCAACATGGGGGATGTTAACTACATCTCCTAATTCTAAGGGGAAAAAATTAAGATGGAAAAAGGACATCTTATCAATGTTTGCCCTTTATAGAGAGTCTCGTGCATGCAGGATTTTTTTTTGTGTGTGTGTGTGTGTGTGTGTGTGTGTGTGTGTGTGTGTGTGTAACAAGGGAACCATTAGAGAAATATAAGCTAACTGTATGCAAGCAGTTCATGGCAAATGATCCCTAATTCTGTAAATAGACTTTGTTAAGTTTTGAATCATATTGTTGTTCTTGAGAATGTGTGCCTATGTTTATCACCTTTGTAAGGACAGGATGTACCTGGCTTGATATTTACCCAAGCTAACAAATTGCTGAACATTCTTTTTGGTTTAAAAGTTGTTTTGATGTAAGAATTGGGAAAAAAAAATGTTTGTTTTTTTTTCAGAGGTTAATTCTGGAAGGTGGGGACAGCATGCTTGTTTGTTAACTATAAATAAAGATGGCACAAGCTATGTGAGCCAGCCACTTACGTGAAACTTATCTGGTGGTTGGAACACTTCTTTGCATCAATATCCTTTCCCCATCTCAGGACCTGAAGCTGGCTGCTGCTGTGGATGATTCATTGGTAAATAAAACACTGATTGGTCAGTAGCCAGGCAGGAAGTATAGGCGGGACTAAGAGAGAGGAGAATAGAGAGAACAGGAAAGCAGGAGACACACTGCAGCAGCTGCCAGGACAAGGAAGATGTATGTAAGGTACCAGTAAGCCATGAGCCACATGGCAAAGTATAGATTAATAGAAATGGGCTGAATATAAGAGTAAGAGCTAGACAATGGTAGGCCTGAGCTAAAGGCCAAGCAGTTTAAATAATATAAATGTCTGTGTGTTTATTTTATAAGTGGGCTGTCAGAATAACAGGGCTTGGTGGGGGGCGGGGCTGGAGAGAAGGTCTCCAGCTTCAGACTGCAGTGGGATCATGGCATATAAGAATATCCCTAAAATACTGAAAAGAGAGCAGTCTTCATTCTCCACATAACCCGAGAGTTTTTTCTTTTTCTGATACACACACAAACACACACACACACACACACACACACACACACACACACATTCACACATATACACACACACATATATTCAACATTCAATCCTTATAATAGAGTGTTCTTATAAATGCAGTCCCTAGCCAAATAACTTTATTATCAATATGTATACATGCAAATAAATGTATATACATTGCTTAATAATGTAGTTAACAAATTATATGCACATATACACACTCATATAAAATTGAATGTTTTATAAATTTAACTTTTTAGTTAGAACCTCAGTATTCGAACTCATTTGGTAAATGATAGATTGTGCTGGCTAGTTTTATGTCAACTTGATGTAAGCTATAGTCATCAGAGAGAAAGGGATGTCACTTGATAAATTGCCTCCACAAGATTTGGCTGTAGGCAGGTCTGAAAGACATTTTCTTACAGTGATTAATGAGGAGGGGCACTTCATGTAGGTGATTGTAGGTGATGTCACTCCAGGGCTGCTGGTCCTGAGTTCTGTAAGAAAGCCATCTGAGCAAGCCAATAAACAGCAATTCCTCCATGGCTTTCCCATGAGCTCCTGCCTCCAGGTTCCTGCCCTGCTTGAGCTTCTTTCCTGAGTTTCTTCAAAGACAAACAGTGTTTTGGAAGTATAAGCCAAATAAATCTATTCCTTCCCAAGGTGCTTTTGGTTATGGTATTTCATCACAGCAATTGATAACATAACTAAGATGCAAATTGGTACCAAGATCATGGGGTATTGTTTTTGTGATAGACCTGACCATGTTGTCTTTGGGAAGACTGTGCAAAAGATTTTTGGAACTTTGGACTGGAAAAGGCATTGAGTATTCAAATATTTGGTGAGTTATTCTATTTGAGCTTCAAAGTTGAGTGTTGAGAGAAATGTAGGTAATGGATGTCAGATTTGTAAAGTTCCAGAGGGAAGTTTGAGGGTCACTTAAAGATTCAGAATATCAGAACCACTAAAGTGAAACATTTGCTTAAGTTGGATAATGGATGATTGTTTGCTAGGGCTGAGAAATTGGTGGTGACTCAGAAGAGATCAGCATCATTGAAGAGAAATCCTCTGGGAAGTGTTGCCTTAGAGTTAGTACACGGAAACTGTGTTCCAGAGGTGGATGAGGTTGTACTTCTCCTAGCAGCTGAACTTGAGAGTGTTTAAGTGTCATCCAGGTGATACCGATTTGGAAGGCATGCAAAGGCCATGTAAAGCAGCTGAAGCTTGGCACTGTGTGACAAGGCTGAAGTGTCTGAATAAAGCTCCAGAGAGGCTATTGGTGAAAGTGCTGCCAATTACAACAGAGTTCCCCAGTATTTTGGCGATGTCAGTACCATGGGACAGCAACAGCAGTGGTGTGGAGCCAAATTGAGCTTAGAAGATAAAGCTGTGTGTGGTCAGAGGACAGAGCCAGAGTAGTGACACCAGCCCTTTGGTGGAGCCTTGAAGATCATGAGAAAATATTGGAAATTGAGTTATTTACAGTGTTGCAGTTTGATTTGGTTTTGTTCAGATAGTTCTTCATTCTTGAAATAAGAAAGTATTTCATTTCATTTATTTTATTTTACAGGAACCACCAGTTGAACATTTTGAAAAGAGGTTTTAGAGTTTTACAGAGACTTTAGATTTTAAAAAAGACAGGATTTTTTTTTTTCAGAGCTGAGGACCAAACCCAGGGCCTTGTGCTTGCTAGGCAAGTGCTCTACCACTGAGCTAAATCTCCAGCCCCGAGACAGGATATTTTTAAAGACACATTTTAAGTGTTTGTATTTGTAAGGCTGCAGGATTTTTAAATTTGTAAAAATGTTTAATATTGTGTTGTTGATATTAATGTGTGTTCTTGGGGATGAACAAGAAAGGAAAGGTTATGGCTTAACAGTGATGCATTTATGTGCCAAGTTGACAAGGTGTTGATTATGCTGGCTACTTTTGTATCAATTTGACACAGTTATAGTCATCTGAAAGGTAGAACCTCAGTTGAGAAAATTCCTCCATAAAAGATCAGGGTGTAGATAGTCCTGTAGGCTGTTTTATTAATTAGTGATTGATTGGGGAACACCCAGCCCTTTGTGAGTGTTCTCACTCTGGACCATGTTCTAGGGGCAAGCCAGTGATCAGCACCCCTGTACTCTGTATCAGCTTTTGCCTCTAGGTTTCTGTCTTGTTGTCTTGCTTGAGTTTCTGTTCTGAGATATGGAAGCATAACCAAGTAAATCCTTTCCTCCCCAGGGGCTTTTGTCATGATATTTCATAACAACAGCTGAAGTAAAACTGGGACTGATAATATAATTTAATATTGATATTTAATAATATTGACTGAGCAGAGAAAAAGAACATGTGAGAATCAGAGATCATAAATGGACTAAGAACAATAAGTGCTGCGTGTGTTGGTGTTTTCTCAGTTACTCATATATAAAGGCCAGTATATATCTGTTCCTTTTCTTTATCAGTGATGTTTGTTTTGTACACCATCTGTATTTGATATACCACATTTTAATACATCTCTATAATAGCTGGTATAGTTGGGTGCTTCTCAGTTTGACCTACATAGAAATGATGGAAATGCAGCACACACAACTATAAAGCAAACTGGAATGGAATACTATGCAAATAGAAACCTGTATAGTAAGATTTGGAAAAAATAGGATTTTATCTTTTTTAACATTATTTTTAATTGATTCTTTGGGAATTTCACATCATGTACCCCAGTCCCACTCATATCCCAGTCCCTCCATATCTGTCTTTCACCCCTGTAGCATCCTCCAAAAAAGGAAAATAAAAAATAAAAATATTAATTAAAAAACATCACTTCACTCCTCTATCTTTTCTGCCTGTCCATCACCTCTTCATTTGTCCTAGTGACACTGGGAGCTACTTTGTGGTATTGTGAGCAATACATCCTTTTGCCCAAATAGCTATACTTGCAAATGTTCATTACAATGAGTTGTTGGTCTGTTTTAAGGCCTCTGTTTCCTGAGACACCATCAGTACGGGACTTTCACTGAATCTCCTCTCAGATATCCTGCTGCCATGGTTCCACAAGATCAGTCCCTTCAGGTGCTCCAGTAGGTCATAGATGGAGTAGATTAAGGTGGGCCAGCTCAAAGCACTGAATATGGGCCTCAGTGGTAGCTGAGTTGGTCAGTCGGGGCCTCCACTAGGACCACACCCCTTAGGCAAGGGGTAGAGACAGCTCTCCTGTGCCTATAGTGGGTATTGTGGACTGCTCTCCCATGAGGGTGGGACCAGTTCTCCCATGTTGTACAGGGCCAGCTCTCCCACTGCAGTGGCCAGTAAGGGATAGGGCCAGATCTTCCAGGGCCAGTGAAGGGCAAGCAGCTCCACATAGCTGGCAGATTTCAACAGGCATGGTTCACTTGGCCTCTGATGGTAACATGGGTCACAGACATCAACATAGAACCAGCTGCAGCAGGACCACATAACCCAGACATGGTCTTCAGCAGCAACTCAGGCCCAGACTTCATCATGGTCCCAGGTAACAGCACACACCACTCAGAACAATGTTGCCTGGTGGCAGCATGGCCCCTGGACACCAATATGGCCTCAGGTGGCAGTCCAGACCCTGGGCGTCCACATGACCTTTTGTGGTAACAGGATCCATAGACATCAACAAAGTCCCTAGTTGCTATAGGAACACTAACTCAAACATAGCCCTTGGCAACAGCTGGGCTCCAATGTCATCATGGCCCTGGGCTGGCAGCACCAGCTATGCCTCACTGTCTTCACTTCTTCAGTTCTGTCTCTCTCCACAGCCATATGAACTGCTCTTCTTCTCTTTCTCTCCCATTCATCCACCATATATTTGCTCATTGTAATGACACCTGGGCCTAGCAGTACTTGGTGAACCTGTGGGTGTCTTCAGCCATCCTGGGCTGAGCCTAGGATTTTGTCTTAAAGACAAATGAAGCCTCATACAGTTGTATAGTCAGAATCTTGAAATCTTTTTAAAAATAAGTTTGTATGCAGAAGAGTTATCCATGTTATTTTGAACCTACCCAGTCCTGTTTCCCTACTTTATTGCTTATAATTTGTGAAGACAACTAGAGAATATACTGAGACTTCTATGTTTTGAGTGAATGGGTAATTGGCTAGAACCACCTGGGTGATGCTGAGTTCAGGAGCTGAACCCAGAATGCTTCAATGTTCTGGCCAGTCTTCCTTTAACTAGAGTGAGTATAAAATTGGCACTGTACTGGTTTCCTGTCTCTGAACATTGGTACAAGTACATTTACTGAGAAGCTTTAAATATAAGCAGGCAATTGGCAAAGAATCTTGGACGTCTGTGTTTTCTTACTACTTTTTTTTTCTTTTTATAAAAAATTATATTTGTGTTTTAATTTTACATATCAGCCATGGGTTCTCCTGTCCTCCCCCCTCGCATCCCTGTGCCCGCCTTCTCCCCAGCCCCTCCCCTCCATTCCCATCTCCTCCAGGGCTAAGACTCCCCTGGGGATTCAGCTAAATCTGGTGGATTCAGTACAGGCAGGTCCAGTCCCCTCCTTCCAGGTTGAGCAAAGTGTCCCTGTGTAAGCACCAGGTTCCAAACAGCCAGCTCATGCACTAAGGACAGGTCCCGGTCACACAGACTGGATGCCTCCCAAGCAATTCAAGCTATTCAATTGTCTCACTTATCCAGAGGGCCTGATCCAGTTGGGGACTCCACAGCTTTTGGTTCATAATTCATGTGTTTCCATTCGTTTGGCTATTTGTCCCTGTGCTTTTTCCAGTCTTGTTTTCAACAATTCACACTCTTACAATCCCTCCTCTTTCTCGACAATTGGACTCCTGGAGCTCCACCTGGGGCCTTGCCGAGGATCTCTGCATCCACTTCCATCAGTCATTGGATGAGAGTTCTAGGACAACAGTTAGAGTGTTTGGCCATCTGCTCAACAGACTAGGTCAGTTTGGTCTTTCTCTCAACCATTGCCAGTAGTCTACAGTGGAGGTATCATTGTGAATTTCTGGGGACCTCTCGAGCACTTTAACAAAGATGACTAGACTGCTACTCACAACTCCAGGGAGGCTACCTAGAAAATGGGACCCTAGGAAAGACACAGGGATCATCCAATGACAGAGAAATGGATGAGATCTACATGAGCAAACTGGACGAGAGTGGTGGGTAATGAAGGGCAAGGTTCAAGGGAAAGAGAGCTTAGGGGAGCGGGAGATCCCAGATGGATCAAGAACAGAAAGGGAGGCTGGGTGGTGGTGGTGGTGGCCCCGCATGCCTTTAATCCCAGTACTTGAGAGGCAGGGCAGGCGGATCTCTGTGAGTTCGAGGCCAGCCTGGCCTCCAAAGCGAGTTCCAGGAAAGGCGCAAAGCTACACAGAGAAACCCTGTCTTGAAAAACAAAGAAACAAGCACAAAGAACAGAAAGGGAGAACAAGGAATAACAGACCGTAATAAATGAAGACCACGTGAGAACAGGAAGAAGCAAAGTGCTAGAGAGGTTTTTTTTACTACTTTGTTGTATCCAATAAACCTACTTCACGTAGCTTATTGCATAAATATGATCTATCTCCTAAGACTCACAGAAGTTTTACCAGTGCACGTTCATCTTGCTTCACACTGGCTTGTCAATCACTGTAAGAGAATAAGGAAATGGTTGGTAAGAAAGACAACAGCTCTCTAAACCTTCACAAATAACATGTTCTTCAGTAAAAACTCAACATTTGATCACAGATAAAACTCAATCACACATGTACCTAGAAAGTATAAATAGAGTTTTAAATAAAAGCCAAACCTTAAAAAAGGCAACAAAGCAGTTGAGCAACACTATGGGACATGTTTCCCTTGGAAGAAACTATGTGCCATAGTTAAGGGAATGAAGAGCCTGGGGTAGCTGAGCGGCTGGAGCACAGCCATTCTTCAGGCAAGAAATGAGTTTGTGAGAAAACAAAAGACTGATAAAAGAAAAGTGGAGTCCTGATCTGTCATTGTATGCTAATGTGTAAAGGGTCCAATTTTCTATACTAAACAAAATAATTCATGACAAACAAACCTAGAACCAAATGATTGCAAATGACTACATTTTCTATTATGAGTCCATTTTTTTATTATTCTGATTGAGGAATTTTAATGTTCACACTTTTCAATAAAAAGGACTAATCATTCAATGAACCCATGGCTCATTATATCTTATATACATACCTGAAAGCAAATTTACAGAATTAGATTCCATGAAATCTATAAGCTCCAGCATTGAGAAGTTACTTAGTGGTAGATGCCATGTCATTTATGCCATGCAGTCTCATTTCAGAACTTATCACAATGAATTCAAAATGAATTATGTGCAATAATAACCAAAAATGTGATATAGCTTGTGATTAGAATTTTTTAGAAAATGCATGTGGGTGGATGGTACCATTTAGGAATTGGTGGTAAGACAGCATTCTTTCCACAGCCAGGTGTGTCCCTGTAGGACTCAGCCATGTCTCGCATACCTTTTCATTATGTACATTTTATAGATCAGAAAATTAGAGAGCTTAAATTAACTCTCTAATGACAACTAGTCGAGATGGGGCAGGGCTGTGGCAAAACTTACATCAACTTGATGATGGACTGATGTCTTTGGCATTGATGTACTTCAAAAAGCAGCCAAAAAATAAACTCTTGAGGATTTTTTTAGAAGAAAGTTAAGCATGAACTATAAGTTGGAAATTCAACTTGATTTCAACTGGGAAATCAATGCTTTTATAATCTTTGAGATTTAGTAACAATGCTTACCCAAATGAACAATTCAAACGTGTTTTAAGTTATACCTCATTTATATTTATATCACTGTTTCCTTGGGTTAAACATCTTGATTCCTACATGGCTTAGCATATTATTTGCTTCCTTTATCCAATTTCTTCCAGCTAAAAATTAGTATAATATCAAAAGTATATTCCCATCATTACTAATCTTTAATTTTTTTAGATGTATTCACTTTATGTAGATGAGTGTCTTTTCTTACATATGTCTGTGTGCCATGCATGTTTCTAGTGCCTGCGGAGGTCAGAAGGGGATGTCAGTACCTGTGGAACTGGAGTTACAGATGGTTGTGCATTGCCATGTGGGTGGTAGGAATCAAACCCAGACTCTGCAAGCACAAGTGCTTTTTTAAATGTAACAGCTGGGTACATTGTTTGTTTGTTTGTTTGTTGTTTGTTTTTGCTGTTCCACTCTCTGGTCGCATGTTCATTTTCATGCACCATTAGGTTTGTTTCTGTTTATTGTTAATTATGTGCTGTACACTTTTTCATTTAAAGTGATGGGTATATGAAGTGCTTGCGCTTGCAATGCAAATAAAGTGTTAGCAGAATTAAAATAGCGTGTGCCCTTGGTAAGAGTATTGAACATATTTACCGTTTACAAGTGTATTAATCATTTGCCCTAGTAATCTCACTTTGGAGAGCCCACTCCCAGGATAGGCTGCAAAGCAACCTACAATCTCTACATACCTTGCAACATTATTTAAAGGAGAAAGACCTAATTGAAAATAACAGATTTAAAGGAAAGTCTTATAAAACTGTATCATCATATCACTTCCACTTCCCAAAGCTCTATATAAGATGTTTTCAAACTTTTGGAGTTTTTTTCAGTTTTACAGATGAAGAACAGTGGGAACATATAATTTAAAATGAAAAAAAAAAAAAAAGGCCACTGAACTTCCTGTTCTGCGAGCAAATCCACTTGCATCCCGCATTCATTTTCATTCGGAAGTTGATTTTCAGTTGACAAATTTAATGACTCTTTATACGTTTGAGTAATAGCGCTTTGGGATGTTTGTCAACACTTTTGTAGTTTTCCATTTCTCATTGATGTTGCTTATGACAGTAATATATATTTAACAACTGCCCTGTTGTTTCCAGATTGAATCATGATTATGTCATTTTTCCATGCTCCACCACACAAGTGACCAAGGTCATTTTTTACCATGTTCCTCAGATGGCCCTAGTAACTTCTAACATCCCAGGAGAGTTTACCTGACTATTGGAAGCTCCACTGTGAAATTGGACTGTGAGCAAAAATAGATTTTGAATTAACACAGGAAGTACATTTTGTGTTGGTTTGTTAGAAATATCTAATTAATACACTCTCCAATGTACTTAATATTTATTTTAAATCCCATTTTTAAAACCCAGTAATTTTTTTCACTTCACATATTTCATATATAACTGTTCTGCAAAATCTAGACTCTGTTTGGGGTCTTCTATTCCATTGATCAAGCTAGACATATGTGCTTGACAAAATATTGTTTTTCATATTTAATATGAATAACTGCCATTTGTAATTACATGTCTTCTCAAATAGTAGTAATAAGCTTAAATGATACTTATATCTATGCTGAAAACATTTATATTATATGTTGAAGTCAGAATCAATAATCAGTAATATTTAATTTAGCAAATATGTTCTACTCTTAAGGCTTCATGTAATTTAGCATATTTGGGGATAATATTTTGCCATGATTTTCATTTTAAATACAGAAAAAAGAAGAAACTCTGACCTAAGTATATACTCATTATTTTAATAATTATGTATATTTGGTCATCTGCTACTATAATCAAGACATTCAATTTCACACCCTCCAAATGTAGACCTTGCTCTTTCACAGGCAGATTTCTCTGTCAACACCAGGCTGCCTCTGATATTTTATGAAGAAGATTATTAGTAAGCATCAGATAGCTGGAAGAATGCAATGCACATATTGTGGGGCTGGAATCTTTCATTCAACAAGTGGCTTTAAATCCATCTATGTTTTCAAATGAGCAACAGTGCCTTTAATTACAAAATAATATTTCAAACCAAGTAAGTATTTCAAACCTGTATGCCATTGGTATTTTGTGATTTCTGGACTGATGAATAAATACTCTATAGACAGAGTGAGCCCTTGCAGTTGTAGGTGTCTGTATTTTTTTCTATCTACTGCAGGAGGAAACTTCTCTGACGTTGGCTGAATGAGAAACTGATCTATGGGTATAATGTCACTAACAGTCATTTTATTGCTATGTTCCTTTAACAGAACACTAGTATTCAGTTTTTCCCTAGGTCCACATACTATCTAGTTTCAGGTTCTTGTCCACACAAGCAGTGTAATCCATAGGTTTCTCAAGATCCAGTTATACCACACTATGGCATACAACTCAAGGAATCTACATTCTACTCCAGAGACACATGCTCAACTATGTTCCCTGAAACTCTGTTAATAAGAGCCAGAAATTACAAACAAACTAGATGTTCACCAACAGATGAATGGATAATGAAAGTGTGGCGTGCTTACACAATGGAGTATTATGGATTGAGATAGAAAGAAAATCATCCTGAATCAGGTACACCAGATCCCAAAAGACAAATATTAGGTATGTGTTCTCTTATAGGTACATTTCACCTTTTAAGCCTTTGGTAGGCACATTACTACCCAAATAAACATAGAGGTTAAGAGTAGAGATCCTCAGCCAGGCCCCAGGTGGAGCTCCAGGAGTCCAATTGTCAAGAAAGAGGAGGGACTGTAAGAGTGTGAATTGTTGGAAAAGCACAGGGACAAATAGTCAAACAAATGGAAGCACATGAATTATGAACCAAAGGCTGTGGAGCTCCCAACTGGATCAGGCCCTCTGGATAAGTGAGACAATTGAATAGCTTGAACTGTTTGGGAGGCACCCAGGCTGTGGGACCCGGACCTGTCCTTAGTGCATGAGCTGGCTGTTTGGAACCTGGGGCTTACACGGGGACACTTTGCTCAGCCTGGGAGGAGGGGACTGGACCTGCCTGTACTGAATCCACCAGGTTTAAATGAATCCCCAGGGGAGTCTTGGCCCTGGAGGAGATGGAAATGGAGGGGAGGGACTGAGGGGAATGTTGGGGCGGGGGCAGGAGTGGGGAGGACAGGGAAACCCATGGCTGATGTGTAAAATTAAAACACAAATAAAATAAATAAAAAGGGAGAACAAAAAAAGAAAAGAATAGAACACAACTAGGGGGAAATAAAGATTAGTCCATTTTATCTTTACAATAAAAAATAAACAAACTGCTTCCATCATTTTAAAGTTGTGTATCAAGAGTCTAATTTATTTACTTCTGCTCTTATTTTCTTTTTTGCTAATACTGAGCTCATTCTCCCTTGCTTTCTAGTTCTTAGATGTGTAATGTCAGGTTACTCTGGGTCTTCCTTTCTGATGTTTGTTTACTTGCATAAACTTTTCCCTTTGAATTAAGTTTGCTGATTTCCATAGGCTTTGATAATTTGAACCACCAGGTTTATCTAGATATTTTTCTCATTTCCTTTGAAGTAAAATTTTTGCCCATTTTTATAATACCCTATAGAGCTAAGACAGACACGAACAATAATAGTATGGTATAGACTTCACTGTGTTTGACTTCAAAATAAATCACCACAACATAGTAACCTATGTACTGTGATTCTAGCACAAAACAGACATATTGATTAATGCTGCAGGATGAAGAGCCCAGGAATAAATCCACGTAATTGCAGTCAATTGATTTTCTTTCTTTTTCTTTTTGATTTTTATTAGACTAGTAGTGTTTGATTTTACCCCAGGTCTCCTGGTTATCTAGTCTCTTGTACTTGGTTACCCAAGCAGTGTCAGGTATAGATTCCTTCTTGTAGAGTGGGCCTTAAGTCAAATGAGACATTGATTGTCTGCTCCCACAAGTTCTGTACCGTTACTGTCCTATTATATTTTGCAGGCAGGACAGAGAGTAGTAGGTCAAAGGTTTTGTCCCCATTTCTCTTTCAGTAGCCTGCAGAGTGCCTTTCCACACCAAATCCACTAGACCATATAAGTGAAGGCTCTCTGGAACCAGCTGGACTTCTCCATGTTCAATTAGTTGTATGGATATTTTTCCTTGGTATGGGTGGGACCTCTGATATCACTTTGCAGAGAACAATCCTTTGTCTCAGCATCATCCTGGGTTGTTTGGGGGATTTCCATGAGACCATTTTGGCCAATAATTCAAATGAATTCAACCCAGTCTCTGCACTGGATGTCTTGTCTGGCTACAAGAGATGGCCAGTTGAGACTCCTTATCCCCCATTACTAAGATTCCTTATTAAGATCACCTTCATATATTTCAGGAGGTTTCCACTGCACTAGGTTTCCACACCAGCCTCCACATGCTCCTCCCCTCCAATCCAGCCATATTACCCAGCATTCTCTCTACCTATCCCATCCCCTACTTAATACCCACCAGTTTCTACCATCACTCATGCCCAGTCCATCCACAAAATCTATTCTATTCCCCACTTGTACAGGGATCTATGCTTCCCCCACCCCCAAACCCCTCCTCTCTACCTAACCTCTCTGAATCTATGGAATGTAGCTTGGTTCTCATTTACTTAATGGTTAATATCCATTTGTAAGGGAATACATACCATGTTTATCTTTCTGGGCTTAGGGGACTCACTCAGCATGATTTTTTTCTAGTTATATCTATTTCCTGCAAATATCATGTGTCATTTCTTTTGAACAACTGAACAATACTCCATTGTGTATTGTCCCACATTTTCTTTATTCATTCTTCTATAGAGGGATATCTATGCTGTTTCCAGTTTCTGGGTATCATGAATAGAGCAACAATGAACATCGTTGAACAAGTGTCCTTGTAGTACAAATGGAGCGTCCTGTGAGTATATGCGCAAGAGTGATATAGTTGGGTCTTGAGGTAAATCAATTCCTAATTTTCTAAGGAACTGACATAATGATTTCCATAGTGGCTGTACAAGTTTACATTCCCATCAACGATGCAAGAGGGAGTACTCCCCTTGCTCTACATCTTTGCAAGCATGAGCTGTCATTCTTATTATTGATTTTAGTCATTTTGACAGGTGTAGAATGGAATCTCAAAATCATTTTGGTTTGCATTTCCCTGATGGTTAAGGATATTGGGCATTTCTTTAAGTGTTCCTTGGGCATTTGAGATTAATCTATTAAGAATTTTCTGTTTACATCTGTACCCCACTTTTAAACTAGATTATTTTATTTCTTGATACCTAGTTCCTTGAGTTATTTATATATTTTGGACATTAGTCTTCTATCATATTGGAGTTGCTAAAAATCTTTTCCCATTCTGTAGGCTACCACTTTGTCCAAATAACAATGTCCTTTACCTTACAGAAGCTCTTCAATTTTATAAGGTCCTTTTTATTAATTGCTGAACATAGCAATTGAACTATATGTGTTCTGTTCAGAAAATCATCTCCTTCAAGGCTCTTTCCTGCTTTCTCTTTTATCAGGTTTTGTGTATCTGGTTTTATTTTGAAGTCTTTTATCCACTTGTAATTGAATTTTGTGCAAGGTGATAAATGTGAATCTATTTGCATTCTTCCACATGCAGACATCCAGTTTGACCAGCACCACTTGTTGAAGATGCTATCTTTTCCAGTGTGTATATTTGGCTTCTTTATAAAAAAAATCAGGTGTTCATATGTGTTTAAATTTTTGTCTGGGTCTTCAAATCAATTCCAATGATCAATGTGTCTTTTTATGACAATCCCATGTGGTTTTTATTGCTATAGCTCCATAGTACAACTTGAAAACAGGGACGATGATACCCCTAGCATCACTTTTATTGTTCAGGATAATTTTAGCTATCCTGAGATTTTTATTTGTTTGTTTATTTTTCCATATGAAGTTGAGAATTGTCCTTTAAAGGTCTACAAAGAATTATGTTGGGAGTTTAATGGGTATTTCATTGAATCTGTAGATTATTTTTGGTAGAATGGCCATTTTGACTACCTTAATCTTACCGACCTATGAGCATGAGAATTTTTTTTTTTTGCCTTCTGATATTTTTTGTCAATTTCTTTCTTCAATTTCTTTCTTTCTTGTTTTATCATACAAGTTTTTACCTTAATATATTTCATATTTGAGGCTGTTGTGAAAAGTGTTGTTTCCCTGATTTCTTTCTCAGTCCACTTGTCATTTGTATATAGGAGGGCTCAAAATTTTTTTGAGTTAATCTTGTACTCAGCCACTTTGCTGAAAGTGTTTATCACATGTAGGAGTTTCCTGATAGAATTTTAAGGGTCACTTATTTATCCTAGCATATCATCTGGAAATAATAATACTTTGAGATTTTTCTTTCAAATTTTTATTCCCTTTATTTCCTTCAGTTGTCACATTGCTCTAGCTAAAACTTTAAGTATTATGCTGAATAGATATGGAGAAAGCAGACAACCTTGTTTTGTTCCTGATATTAGTGGAATTGCTTTGAATTTTACAATGCAAATCCAAGAACACATCAAAATGATCATCCACCATGATGAAGTAGGCTTCATCCCAGTAATGCAAGATGGTTCAATATATGAAAATCAGTAAATAATCCACCATATAAACAAACTGAAAGAAAAAAAAAAACATGATCATCTCATTAGGTACAGAAAAGGCCTTTGGAAAAAAATCCAACATCCTGGAGAGAGTAGGGATACAAGGGACATACCTAAACATAACAAAGGCAATTCACAATAAGCAAATTATATGGACTCAATGCAGCCAATTGATTTTTCAAAAACAGTGCCAAGGACACAAAATGAGTATAATACATTTTCACCAAAGAATGATGTTTGAAAAATTAATTTTGTACAAACAGAGGGATGAAATTTTGCCCTTATTTTATATCATATATGAGTATGAAACGATTATGTATTAAAGATGTAAATACAAGACCTGCAACCTACAAAGTATAAAAGCATAGAGAGAATGTTCTATTGCATCAATTTTCAGATAGTACTTCAAAGGCACTCTATCAGACTATATCAAACTAAAATTTTTCTATGAAGCCATTAAAGTGAAAAACTGACCTTCAGAATGGGAAAAGTATTTATAATCATGTATCTAATGGGGTTTAAAATAAAAGTATTTAGAAGATTCAACCAAATAATCATAAAAACATTTCATTATTAAAAGGTTAATTTAATATAGAAAGATCTTCTTTATTATTTTGTAGCTACATATCACTGTCATGTGGACATACTGCAATGTATTAAACAACCTATACTAGTGCATTGAAGTTGTTTTCAATATTTCAATCATTACCTGTTGTTAAGACAAATTATAATCATGAATTTCTTCAACATGAATTTTTGTCTTGCTTTTTAAAAACTACTCATTGTTTTAATTGTTTAATACTAGGAATATTTCAAGTAAATATTCCTAGTATCAATAAATAGGTAGGTCATGTAACATAATCTCATTTATATTTTACTGGAATCATGTGGAAAAAATATTACATGAACATTTATAAAGCAAATGTAAAATGTAAACCGAATAACAGGAACTTCAATCATCAGTTGACTCTACAAGCCTGAAAATAGAACACTGTCAGAAAGAAAAACAGAGTGGACATCTGCTTTAATAATGTACTTTATTATTTTGCCATTATATCTTGAATGATGATGACATTGATGCTCATTAAAGTGTCAAAGAATGAACAAGTGATAGTTCATATACTGATTGACACATCCATGACTTGATCATTTTTAGAGTATACCTGTTGATACAGGGGAAAAAACTATTTTGGTGTTTATTAAAAGAACAAGAGAGAGTTTATTCAGAACTAGTGTGATGGGATAGGATAACACCAGGTGCAAAGGTTGGGTTCAAGTCTGAAGCTAGTGATGAGAGTTTGGGGACTGTCACCAATGAGCACAGGAGGAGGTCAGTGGATGTAAGATCATTGAGAAGTGAGGTCAAGGCTGGGCAGAGATGTTCTAAGCTAACCTAATAGATTTCCTGCTAAATGCAGGCAAGAATGCTCAGACAAGGTGAGAGAAACATGGAGAATATTCTCAGATATTAAAAGTGATCACATTTCAAGAGTAACTAATTCTCTCTAGCCTAAGGAGATTCTTGCTAAAATTGGATTAGGCTTTTCGAGAAAATATGAGGATCAAAGCTGAGGCCTCTTGGAGAGAGAAGTAATGTTTGGTCAAGTAGGGTTCATCATTGTAGTAACTGTAAACCAACCCATAACATAAGTGAGGAAATAAAGAGAAAAATCGTTGGGGGAGAGAGAGAGAGAGAGAGAGAGAGAGAGAGAGAGAGAGAGAGAGAGAGAGAGAGAGTGAAGTTGTGTGCATTCATGTTTGTGAATGCCTGCATGCAAGTAACAGAGGGCATACGTGTGGACATGGGAGGACAACCCACCCTCATGTGTCAGTCCTCACTTTCCACCTTGCATGGTTAAGGGTGTTACTGTTGTTTGTCTGTGGCATACACTAGGCAAACTTCCAGGGATTCTCCTGTCTCTGTCTCTCTCTTCCTACAGGAAACCTGGGATTATGGACACCTGTGGTGTCCAGCTCTTCCATGTATTTGAGGGATTCAAACTCAGGTCCTCCTGCTTTTTCAATAATCACTTTTACTCAGAGGCCCATCTCTCAAGTCCAGGAAATTATTCTTTAATAATCCAAATCATTACACATAGGTTATGTCTTTTTCTACAGGATTTACATAAATGATATGTACAAAATAGATGAAAATATTTTGAAAGCTATAGAAATAAATGCATTTATTGGAAAAATAGAAGATATACCTTGATGGACATCATTTGTTCTGCAATGAATCATTACTAATAGCTACAAGCACTGTAGAGTTCTTCAAACGGTTGAGAGCAATTAGCTTATCCACTATTTCTTTTTTGAGGGAGGACACAAATTTCAGGTTGAAATAGGATGTGGGAAAAATTCATTTTAATTCAGTGATAGCTATTTGTGGGACATCCAAGAGAGCATGGGGAGACATTTTTCCTCTAAATAAAAATGAATAGATTTAAAACTGCTAATAATTTAATAGTGAACAATGAAATATTATAAAATGCTTGCTTTTATAACTAACCTAAGAAGAAAAAGGTAATCATGTTTTTTGTGCTTGTTGCATTTCTAACAGAAAAGATAGGGTTTGGAAGGGTTTAGCAAGCAATTATTTTCCAGTTGTACACACAAAAGCAATTAAATTAATCAGCTTCAATTTGGGTAGTAGCATTTTGCACATTGCCATTAGTGGGATAGTTGCATGAATATTTAAATAAAATTTCACTTCATTTCCTAGGGAAAAAAAATCTATACAAAATCAGGGGTTATAGCAACTTATCTCAGCAGAGTATCAACTCCTGTTAATTCTTAATTTAAGAAAATAGATCAATTATTATGTCATTATCATGTCATGATATTGTATCATCAATATTTGCCCATATCTTACCCTGCACAGCAAATAAACAGCTGAATACAAGAGAACTCTGGGAAGTTTGTCAGGGCTCCGTGAATGAAGAAGAAACATTTAAAGACGTTTTGGTAACTAAAGGGTGTAATGTCAAAACATTTTTATAGAACCCCACGCAGATTTTGTCTTGAAGGCTGATGATAGCTGTTGCCACTGTCAGCCTCACTGCCATCTCAGAGACTTGGAAGGTTACAGAAACTTCTCAATGCCTTCTCAGAGACTCGGAAGGTTACAGAAACTTCTAGCAATGCAGCAAGCTCCCAGCCTCCTGCTTGCTGACTGCAGGCTGCCACTTTCCAGGGAAAGAATAAGATACAATTTGTAAAATAGCCTATTTAGAACACTGGGTTGTTGGAGCCCACCAAAAGAATACTTAGGATTTCACTTTCTTCGAAGGTCCTGTGGACATCCCTCCTGGTGGGGTCCATTCTGCATCACAGCTCCACAATAGAAGAGAAAGTCAGATGAAGGAGTGTGATAGTGGCATATAAAAGGAACCTAGTGATAGAAAAATATCACATTATAGGGTCAGAGACTTAGATGAACATAGTCAAAATGTAAGAAAATAGGTTTTTATTATAAATGGAAACAATCATAAAGAATTTCAACAAATCTGGTTCTACATTTTAGCTATTGAGTGTATTTAGCTGCTGCATGTGAACCATATCAGTACATGTGATTGTGTGGTTGACCTTGACAATGCTTAGATTGTGCTGCCTTGTCAAATGCATGTTGATATCATATGTGCATTTATTATAGTCCCCTAGACTATTTATTAAGAATGGATATCTAGCCAGGTGGTGGTGGCGCATGCCTTTAATCCCAGCACTCAGGAGACAGTGCCAGGGAGATCTCTGTGAGTTCAAGGCCAGCCTTGTGTGCAGGGCAAAATCACAAAAGGACAGTCACAAATACTACACAGAGAAACCTTGTCTCAAAGAATCAAAAACAAAACAAAGCAAAACAAAACTAAAATGAATGGATATTTAATATATTCATATGTATGTATATATACATATATATTTTTCCAAACTATCACCTTTTTCAGCCAAAGAATTTATGGTAAAATATGCCAGCCATATACTCTTCTTCTTCCTTTCTCCTGTTAGTTGTCTTTATGTTGCTCAGAACTAATTTCTGTTGAGTTGAAAAACAATACACATATTTTAGGATCCTTCATAAGACAATAAATGGGAAATTGATGAAATATCTAAAAGAATAATTTATTCAAGAAATGGGGGAAAAGTTTACAGAATCAGTATGCTAAAGTCCAAATAAAATATAGTCAAGGTTATATGCTATGCTGCATATTTAAAAGGGCAGTATCTGAATTATTTTAATAGGGATACTATTAATGCATAAAAATTCCTCTTCTTTTTTTATTATTTAAACAGATAAAACACAAGAAGAAAGTTATAAGTTCCCTCCAAATTCAACTTGTAAAAAGTAGCCATGACTTCTGTTGACTTCATTTTAAGAAAAACAATACTTTCAGATCAACTGTTTGGCCAAAAATGATATAGTTATCAGAAAAGCATCTGTGGTCTACAATGGAGACTACAGAAGTTGGAGAAGGTCAGTTCATTGTCAAAGCATAGAAAACAGGGGCATTTGGATGCTAAATCTTATTAGATGATATTTCAACTGTGACATCATGAACAAGATTTAGATTCTTCATTTAATTTTCTAAGACTCAGTTGTTTCTTTACAAATCAAATAATAATAACTATTTGAATTTTAAAATCCTGCTTTCTACTAGGATTTCTGAGAGTATCCCTCTGGCCATATTGGTGACAATGATCTGCATTGCCTTACTGTTGATGTTCTCACAGGAAGGTATTGCTATTAAGTCTTTCAGAAAGAACTATATGTTACATACCAGTGGTTCTCAATCTGTGGGTCATGACTCTCTTGGGAGTCATATGACCCTATCACAGGGGTTGCATATCAGATATCCTGCATATCAGATATTTATATAACAACTCATAATAGTAGCAAAACTATAAAGTAGCAATGAAATAATTTTATGGTTGGAGGTTACCACAGCATTAGGAATTGTATTAAAGGGTCACAACATTAGGAAGGTTGAGAATCACTGTTATATATGATATATATGTATATATCATATAAAAATGTCTAGTCACATAACACACACACACACATACACAAACACACACATATAGTTGTTTTGTTAGCTTTTACATGAGATATGTGAATAAATGTGTATGTTTTCTCACCCCAGATAAGGAACAAGCAACAGATGAAATGAATGGGTCTACCACAATTCATATTGGTCAATGAACGAATTGATTGGTTTTGCTTAGGAGTGTGGTGGAGGGGTTACATACAAGAGCATGAATAACACCTGTATCATAAAAGCAGCCTACCCCATCATAGTGATTGACTCACTAAAGCTGCCGTCCAAAGGCTCTTTACTTGATTTGCGGGCAATTGCTAGGGCAGAGAGTCTCCTGAGCCAAGGCATCTGCTGTGGATATCTCTCTATATGTTGTGAAGGTATTGCTCTGATTTGATTGATAAACTGTATGGCCAGGCAGGAAGTATAGCATAGATGGGATAAGCAGAGAGGCGAACTCTGATGGGAGGAAGGCTGAGTCAGGGTCGCCAGCCAGACACAGAGGGAGCAAGATGTAAAAGTACCAGTAAGCCACAAGCCATGTGGCAACTTTTAGATTAATAGAAATGGGTTAAATTAAGATATAAGAGCCAGATAACAAAAAGCCTGCCATGGCCATACAGTTTATAAGTAATATAAGTCTCTGTGTGTTTACTTGGCAGGAGCTGGGTGGACAGAGGAAAACTCCAGCTACAGGCATCCTTACTCCTTATGTATTTAGGAGTGGCTCTGTGAATTCTTCAAAGTTCAGGAGTCTCATGAGACTTAAGAGCTGTTCCCTCTTATGAAACCAGCCTTAAGTGCTATCAGAAATCAGTTGATTGCTTTTATCTACTGTCTTCCAAATCACAGGTTAGTTTTGTTGTTGTTGTGTTTTTGACACAGGGTCTCTTATGAAACCTTTGTCCTGGAAGTCACTGTGTAGACTAGGCTGGCCTTGAACTCATGAAGAATCATCTGCCTCTGCCTCCCAAATGATGTGACTAAAGGTGTTAAAGATGTGTTCACCATGCCTGACCCAAATCACAGGTTAATTTTTGGCCAAGCAACTTCGTGTCCTTCCCCCATTGTAATGCTTCTCCTGTTTGAGTACATTCATTCTGGAAAGACAGACAAACCTTAGTTATGCCTTATCACTCGCAACAATGGCCATCCAAATGATACCATAATCTGCTTTTGGATATGTCTCTCACATGTTACCTTTAAAAATTGTAATACATTATTTAATCTACCAGGTTTTGCGAAGCATCACCATATTGATGAGTCAGACCAACTCATAAGGGAAGCAGACTACTGCTTAGCACATAAAAAGAGGGATTTACCCCAAAGATTCTCAGCTCAACCTTGATTTTACCCATTTGGGGGAAGATGAAATCATTGTTATTCAGGAAGTCACACAAGCCCATAAAACAAGGGAAGAGACAAACATTTCGAGATTGCTCTTGCAGATGCTCCACACACATGTGCATCAGCTTCAGCTGCATGCCTCAGTACACACTGCAGGGGTCAATGTCTCTTTCAACTCATCTTTGGAATGATCAGTTCCTATTTGGGCACCAATTGTGGTAACCTTTTTTTGTGGGGAAACCATGTACAAATCCCTATTCACCTCAGATAACCAACAACAGACAAAAGTAGCCAGTGAGTTTATTGGGGTTAGGTATAATAGTATGGGTGGAGGGTTATAAGGACATGAATTATTCTAAGATAGCTGCACCACCAAAATGCTTACCTCTGCATATGTGAAACTCATGAAGCTTACAACCCTGGAACTGCCTAGAAAGCTGCAATTCTGGATCTTCCTGCACAATTGCAGGCATCTCTGTAGGTCAGAAGCCCCTCCAGGAAGCCCAGCCTATGGAAAGCCTTCTTCTGACAGTTGTCCTCACTATTTGTAGACTCTTGGGAAGGAGCCTTGTCAACCTGTAAATTTCAACAATTTCATAAGATGTATTTACTTCCTGCATCTTAATAAACCTCACTAGAGTGTGGAACATTCCAATTTAGAACTTCCTGAAGGTTTCAATTAACAGGGAATTGCTAAGCAACAGGTGTTTCAATATAGTCTCTTTGAACTGAAATATTTTGCCAGGGTAATGATCTTATAAAGAAAGTATTAGATGAAAATATTTTTTTTGGCTTGGCCAACAACAATTTCATCAGCTAGTAACTAACCTGATAGAGTTAATATGAACACAAGCTTTGCTCTAGTTTGATTTCCGCAGCTGTATTAAATACCATGACTAAAAGTGACTTTGGGAGGAATGGGTTCATTTCATTTACAGTTACAATCAATTCCACCACTGCGTGAACATATGCCAGGAACTCAAGGTGGGAGCTTAAATGAGAAGCTACAGAGGGGACACTACTTAATGACTTACTCACAGTCTCATCACCCACCTCTCTTATTCAGACTAGGCATAACTGCTTAGAGATGGCAACAGCTACAGTGGTCTGGGTTCACCTACATCAATTGGCAACCAACAAAACACCCCATAGACATTCCCACAGGCTGCATCTAGTAGAGGTCATTCCTAAACTGATATTCCATCTTCCCAAGATCATCGAGTTGACAACCAAGATTAGCCACTATACATATGTGTTTTGAGATAGAACAAATAATATTATTGAGATTTACCATAAAACACAAGAAAAATGGCCTTCTCTTGCAAATGCACAAATCCAGCTTTCATGCACAGCATACTTGGGAAACAGAGAAATAACTATGTATGTCAATACAGAAAACAAAAAGAAAAACTGTCATCAATAGGATGACAATTGTAAGATGGCTGAGAAGATATGCTTCCATCTTCATTGCTTAGATCTCATCCAAATTTAATAAATGCAGCAAAAAATAAAATAAAATAAAAAAGTAAAAGACATATGCAACCACAATTCAGAGACAAATGTATCAGGATGAATGAAGACCATGTCAAAATTCCAAAAGGGAAGGTCACTGAACTTTGTCAGACAAAGGAGGTGATGTTAAAACTCTCCATAGGACAGTCTCTAATGAGAAGAGAAGTAGATGGCAATAACATTAATAACGATTATCCTGGGTTGGTTTAGGTAGCAGGAAAAAGGAACAGAGTTAATTGTGAAACACGGACCTTAACATGTTGAATGTTCATTCTTGGACAAGTGGAGTGTGGAGGAGGAGAAGGAGAGGTGGGGTGTGCCCTCTTCTGCCGTCTGGGAAGACACTCATCATAGCACATAAGCACACACTTCTGTGCTGTTCTCTGGCAATGCTCAGGACTTCATATTAACACTCAGCCCTCCTTCTGTTCTGCTTTTATATGAAAAAATTAAAAATACTGATTTCCAGAAGAATGTATTTCACTCCAACATGAATATATTTTAACAGAGGCCAACATAGAATGTATATTTTTAAAAGTAGAACAGAAAAGTGAAAGTGTGAACACATGAGAAAGAATAATATTGACTTAGAAATGTTGTCATGAAGCAGGATGAAAAAATTATGAACAAATATAGTTTTCCGGATAAAAACAAAATGCAATGATTCAGTAACTATTTTTTCAAGAGGAACTCAAAGCAGTAATCAGGAAAGATCATAAAAGAACAGATGGTATGGAATTTTAAGTTGCAGGGCTAAGGAAATGAATGAGAAATAAAATCACAGAATTAAACAATACTGAAAACTATACAAAGAGAGAAGATGTACTACTGCAGATATCAGAGCATAAAGTACAAATGAAAATATAAATAAATAAAGAAAAATGATTTAAAAGAAGATAGATGCGGAAGAGCGACAAAAATAAATCAACTTATAGAAAAATCATTGTTCTTGGAACAGCAAGTCTAAAAAACTAATAAAATAAATGCTTAGAATTATGTAAGCCACATTTTCAGATCTATTTAACTGGAAAACCTGAAAGTATAAGGAAGGGATAGTTTTCTGTGCACAATTTTTTTTATATGGGTAACCCAAAATAATTCTCAGTGAGTTCCTGGAATTTATTTTTTAATGAAAACTCCAGAGCTTTGGGTGTAGCTCAGAGACAGAATGTTGACTCATCAGGCCCAGGGGCCTGTGTTTAGTTTCCACACTGGGAAGGAATGGAGGGAAGACGGTTAAGAGGGGAACATACAGAAGAACAAGGAAGCAGGGGTTAATCCAGATACCCTAGGAAACCACTTAGAAAAGGGGAGAACAAAGCAGTCTGACCTTTGAGTTCATGATACTAAGAGAGCAAATGGATCTCTACAAGGTAGGTGGAGAAATTACTTATGACAAACACCTTTATATTCAGTTAACTTTCATTTTTGTAATACATAAAGAGAACATTCTTACAGTGAGGAGCAGTCAGAACTTGGGGAAGACAAGGAATCAACTAGTCATTGAGGCATCACAAAAGAGCACAAACATTTACTGTGGCTTAAGCCACAGCGAACAATGAACATTTGCAACTATTGCAACTAAAATGTTAAAAAAAAAAAGTGTAACGAAAAGCACATCTTTTCATAATCAAGTGTACAGAGAATGCAATTAAATAAGATTATTAAAATTCTTTTATTTGCATTTGAGGAAATCAGCTGATGGTGTAGATATTGCCCTTCTGTATTGAGCATAACTAACTCAAAATTCACAGACCTAGTAGAGTGTTTTCAGCAAATAACTCAGTATGGAAGGGTAATAATATACCTCTTTTTTATACTACATGAGACTTCTGTCTCAAAATGTGCTCATCAGTCTGGCTCCAATCTTGCTAGATAATTCTGGTGAAATAAGGCATGTCTGAGAAGCCATCTTACCCCTTTTCTCCAGATGCCTCCTACTTGTCCCTTGAGAGCACTTCACACATGTATCTTGCTACCTCCCTGTTCCATTTTAACATCTTCTCCCAGAGAATCTGTACTAATAAGCAAAGTGAACATTGAAAGAACTGCCAAATACCAATTCTACTCAAATTCTGTGACGGAGGAGGAAGGGAAAATGAGTTTTGAACAAATAGCCATGTCCTAGTACCCAGATAGGATTTAACACATAATCTAAGAAGGTAGCCTTAAAGTCTTTGCAACTAGTAAGACTATATTTGTCAACTGTTGTTTTTTTTTTTTAAAGTTCACTGTTGACCTGACCACACACACATGTAATACACTAAACTACAACGTAATAGATTCAACAAAGAACAAAGGACTGAGGATGCATTTTTCAGTCAGAACTAAAACAAAGATGCTTAAATTAATAAATATAAATAAAACATTTTAGCCAAAATCCCCACATAATATAAGAAAAACAGATGGAAACAAAAAAAAATGGGGGTAGTTGGATTTTCTTCATACCATAATCAGAAACATTTATCATTATTTTCTCTAATTACATAATTGTGTATCTATTGCATTGGCTATATTAAGCAAAGATCCTTTCTGCATGCCTTTAAACTTTGTCAAAAGTCCTCATAACTTCCTTAGTAGTATCTGAGAATGTTTCTAATTCCATGAGTAAAATGTAGAGTTAGCTAGTTTATCATCTTTTCTGATTTTACAGCAATATATTTAAGGCTATGCATTTTCCTCTGAGCACTGCTATAGTGGCATCTTACACATTTACATGCAATATTCAGTATCCTAAGAATTTTATGGTTTTACTCAGCTTACTTATGGATTTTACAATTACCCTGAAAGAGTATGTTATGTATTAAATATTTCTGTCACCCTCTCAAAATATATTTGCTGAAATTCTAACTCCTAATGAGATGATATTAGTAAATATAGTCTTTGGGAAGCAATGGAAGAGGTTAACTTAAAAATGGGATCTGAGCCTTGATAAGAACATGTGACACTCCCCTTCCCCATTTTGCTTGCTACCTTGTGAAGAAACAGTGAAAGCTCAGGCTGTCAGCAAACCAGGAAGCACACCTCATGAGGTATCAGATCTGCCAGCACATGGTTGATTTATCTGTTGTGAGTCACGGTCTTAACATATACAGCCCTGACTGCCCTCAGACTTGGTATTCTTCTACCATAGCCTCTTGAGTGTTGCAATTAAAGGTGTGCATTGAGTTTCTGCAAGTGCTTTGATGTTGTTCCAAAAAATGTCAGGCTGAACAGTGAAAGACTGCCATTTTGCTGTAACAGTTCATACTGACTAAAGTATATATGGTGGATTTTTTTTTTAATCTCATCTTACTATGAAATTTTATTCTACTGTGATGGTTTTTGTGGGAGAGAAATCAGTTTTCTTGAAGGATGTGGCTCCTAATACTTTTACTGCACTGCAGTAGATAGTACACACCAAGAAGTAAGCAGACAGCACAGATTGAGGTCAACTGGTTATGAATGGGGTCGGGGGGAGAAGGAGGATAAGGAAAAATAAAGTGAAATTGAGAAGCCAGAAAAGTAGGGATATTTTTGAGAGGAATTAACTGTCGTAGTTGAGGGATCGATTTGATTCAAATACAGTGTACAAAATTCTCACAGAATTAGTAAAATGTAATTTAAAAATTGTGATAAGAGGATGCTATGTAGACTGTTTTTGTACTTAATATCAATGTGTCAACATAGGCACACTTTACCTTATTCATGAATTCTGGAAGAAGTTTCTGTTTCAACTATCCCCAACATTTTAATCATAATTTTAGAAGTATTTTATATATTTTTCATTTTTGTGCTTAATTTTTTCTAGAATAGAAGGGAAATATAGCATTCTCAGGATGAGAAAACAACTCGCCATCATAAGAAGTCATCCCCAGGGGTCTCACACAACATTACCATCAAGGAGGAGATACTTTGTCTCTCCCCAAATTGTGAAATCCAGTATCTCAATGCACAGTATGTGTGTGTTTAGGAGATAAAACTTAGTTTTTAGATCACACTCGGCAATTTTTCTACCAATGTGAAAACATGTAGTTAATAAATGTGCCTTATGTTAAAAATTGTGAAAAAGATGTGAAAAATTTGAAGATGCAAATTATAGACTATATAAAATAACGATTGATGTAGCAATGGATAAACGTGATACACTGATGTCAGATCAAGGAGAAGAAATGAGCAACCAGTGTTGCTCCTGTTATGCAAGATGTTGTTGTCATGTTAGTTTCTTCCTTTCTCCACAACCCTCAAGTTCCACTGCCCAAAATACATTAACTGACCCCAAATGTCATCCCCGTTAAGACCAAGCAATAATAATAAATATAACTGATAGTTGTGTTATGTAACCCAAGCATATATACTTCTAGTCATGTATTTTCAGCGAAAAAACTGATTCTCTCTTATATCAATCATATTTCAATCCAGTAGAAGCTACACTTCTGATTGTCCCACAACATACTTATTTTTTAATGTGAACTTTTATTTTTATTATTTCACATGAGTATAATGACAACTCATATTTGAATGAAATGGTTTTTGTGGATTTTTTTTAGAATTTTAATCATTATTTGTGTGTGTGTGTGTGTGTGTGTGTGTGTGTGTGTGTGTGTATACAATATGCGCCTGTGAGTGCATGTATGCCATAATTGGCATCTCCATGTCAGAGGACCACTCTGTAGAGTTCATTCTCTCCTTCTGCTCTTACATGGGTTACTGGAAGCAGGTCTCTGAGCATCCAGGCTTTTATAGTAAGAACTTTGACCCATGAGTCATCTCAGAGTCCCCTTAGTGATTCATTTGTTACTTAGCCCATCTGTTTCTTCTGAATGTGTAGCTTACCTATTTCCCACCCTGGGCATCTAATCTTAGTGAATTTCAGAAGATCCTGCACATATGAGCTGAAGAAAAAAAAAGTGGCCATGTGCTGTTTCTTTACTGTAATGTATAAGTAACTCTGCTGGGATAAAACTACTTCTAGGAAATACAGTTATGCTATTTCCACTTGTTTTTCTTAAAGTTAATAAAGTGTCCCTTTTCCAGTCTGAAGAAAACTACTTATTTATTCATTTCCTGGATTATTCTATCTTCCTGCAAAAATACCTTAAGACCTTAGACAAATACCTTTCACAGGCAAACAAAATGATTAGAATTAAATTATCTCATCTGTTTTGCAAAGCATGAATTACTTTTGCAAATCCAGTATTTCTTGTCAATTAATAAAATAAGTTTCTGTAATTAAAACTATTGGATTTTACAACATGATATTGTGTGCCAACATGTGTTGGAGATGAGTCTGAAGTAGCCAAATGCTTCCTTCTGATTATTTCCTCAAAGGTATTGGAGTGTCAGAATGACTGCATACAGAATCAGAAACTTTTTCAATGAAAAAACTAAACAAGACAATCTCTCCCATAATTAAATACAACCACACAGGAATTAGTACGGGAGTGATACAGTGATAAAGCTGTTTATTATTTTTCTATTGGATTAAGACTTAGTAATGTGTATGTCCACCAACAGCAATAATTTATTGATTTAAGATGCTAACACAAAAATATGACACATCTATATACATGAATCTATTGTTGAAATGACTCAGATGTTGAACTTTAAAAAGATAAAATACTCAATAAAATTCAAGCTAGTACACATCCAATTAGAGAATTGTAAAAATAAACAAGCTTTGGTAAAGATAATGGTGGCATCAAACAGTGTAAATACGTGGACATTATATTCTACCTTTCTTATGGACATTAAACAAAATGACCTTATGTAGAAGTTAGGGGATGATTTTTAATGATAATGATGAGCTCATCCAATGATAATTAATGACACTTGCATATGCCAAGAAATAACTCACTCTTACCAACACCAATTCTTGAAATTATATCGTAAGAAAGTACTTTTAACATGGGTTTCTCATTAAGATTCAATATCTTAATAAACCTGAATAAAAGAAAGCAATATTATGGCCTTTGGAACATAGCATGAAAAATTCATAACCACGCAAAAAAATCCAAAAAAAGAAGATTGTAAGGGTAAGGGGAGCTTTTTCCATTTAGTGAATACTGAAAAGTGTCTTGTAAATATCCTAATTCCTTTCTTAATAAGCAAATCTCCCATATAAAAAAAGCTTGCTGTCTCTGTAGGCTGGCTGCAATCGAGCTTTTCTTTGGTAGCAGCATCTGCATGCAAGTGCACACTAACACTCTTTCACCTTTTTCAATGTCCTCTGGTGCTAATTGGAGATGTCTGTGATGAGCTTTGAATGTGCAGGAAATACTTAGCTGGAGTCCAGACATTTGCAAATGGAATTTCTGGCTAGCTTGTTATTCACTATCTGTAGTAAGATTTGAGTTGGATTTTTTTTTTATTAAACTTTAGTTTTCTCTGCAATGTTTAAATCATTATCCTGTTTTAGAATTTAATGTATATTATTGTAATCTAAAAATGTGATTTTAATGTATTTTGTTGTATGAATCAATGGTGATATTTAAAAGTAGAAACCAGCGAAATGTTTGTTTCAGGCTTCAAGGTCATGACATTTATTTATGTCATAACTTTTCATTGCATTTATTAATATTTTGCATTTTCAATGATGTACTCTCCACTGTAAAAATAAGCATTTCCATTATTATTGAAACCATAAAATGCCCATACTGAAAGGATTATATTTTTAGAGCTAATTAGCTTTATTTTCATGCTGTCATGCAATGTACCCTTTCATAATAGGCTCCATTGGGTTGCTAGTAAAAGAAAGAGCTCCTACATCATCTAAAACAGAGAAGAATGTGCTTCTCTGTAGGAGACAGGCTAAGAACAAGGGGTTGACTATTATCAAAGGCACAGGGAGAGAAGGGACTGAGATGGGCCAAAGAGGGCAGGGGTGAGAAACAGTGAATACAGAATAATGGGGTAGGTGGTCTAACTTCAGCTCTTTCTTGCTTTCCTTCTCATGAGCCAGAGTTACCAGACTATAAAATATTTTGAGTAACAAGAGACTTTTGTTAACTTCATGTGAAGAATAGCCTATCAACAAAATGTCAGGAAATAAATTAACAAATTGACAAACTATCAGGCCAATAAGCACTGTGTAAGGCTTTTACAAAAGCCTGGACACGGACATGGATGGAAATGAGCAAAGAGGAGTATTAACAGTATTGTCATAAGCAAAACTCCCTGGGAGCATCATTTTCAAAGAAAGTCCCTATTTTTTCATCATCACGTTTACCATGAGATCTTTCTCAAGAAGCACACAGTTTCATAGTGATAATTCTAGACACAACACTGTACATCAGAACACTAGAACCTTCTTGTGACTCTGAACCTTTATACTTGTTAGTCAGCAAAGTAGGGTTTTATTGTTTTGTTATTAATAACAATCTACAGACAGCGTTTAAGACTACACACATGAGGTCTGTCTACACATCCCCCAGCTTTTTTTTCAGAATACTCCAATGTTTCCCGCTTTTCACGTATCATAATCTAGTGCCTTGGGTTTTTTTCTTAGATTTGCTTCAAACTCTTGCCTCCTGCTGATTTGTATTACTGTGTTTATAGTTCACGAATTTACCACTCAGCAACCTGAGACAAAAGCCTCTGCCTTGAGCTTCCTGTTTAGGTAAGTTCTATAATTCTACACCATCATTACAGACTGAACATTCTTTTTTTAATTCAACGACAACCAAGTAACTCTCTTCCTTACTAATTAAGCTGTTGTTTTCATTTTTATAACACTACCTGATAAGAAGCAATTTACAGGCAGTGTTTCTTTTGCTCACAGTCCCTCATGGTGCAGAAGATGGTGTGAAAGGCATGGGAGCAGGACCAGCTCTAATCCACGCAGTGGCAGGGAGTTCAACCACATCCTGGTGAATCTGGAAGCACAGAAGGCAACACCTGGAATCAAAGGATTTCTCTTTTTCCCTTTTATTTGATCTAGGGCCCCATCTCATGAATGATGCTGCTCTCATCCATGGCACTTTCATGCTTTGCTTTACTCGAAATGACTAAGTATTAATTACTCCAAATGAGTTGACTGTGGTGATTAGCCACCTTTCTTTTGTTTTCTTTATTTTTTCCAAACAATTGTTTTTGAATTTACTTAAATTTCAAGGGAAGTAGAAGTGGTAGAAATTTTATGTTATTTACATCCAATCATTCTATGAAATCCATACCCATTTTTTCTTGAACTTTTTCTAATTTAGAAACATTTTAATTGGTTTATTTGTATATTGAGTATGTGCATATTTTGTTGTAATGCTAAGACTCCAACTGTGGAAGCTGAAACAATGTCTATTAAAGTAAATATTACAGCTATCAGTAACCCAGTGAATTTTTTTATTAAAAAAAGTTTTTTTTTTCATTTTACATACTACTCCCAGTTCTCCTTCCCTCTCCTTTGCCCATGCCCCACCTCTCCCCATCCCATCCCCCATAAACTCCTCAGAGAGGGTAAGGCCTCCCTTGAGGAGTCAACAAAGTTGGCATACTAAATTGAGGCAGGACCAAGCCCCTTCCCCTGTGTCAAGGCTCAGCAAGGTATCTCACCCCGGGGAATGTGTTCCATAAAGCCATTTCATGCACCAGGGATTAGTCCTGGTCCCACTACTAGGTTTTCCCCAAACAGATCTTGCCACCTAACTGTCACCCACATTCAGAGGGCCTAGTTCAGTTCCATGCATGTTCCCCAGCTGACAAACCAGAGTCCCTGAGCTCCCACCAGCTTGGGTCAGCCATCTCTGTGGTTTTCTCCATCCGGATCTTGACCTCACTTACTCCCATGACCCTTCGTTATTCTCTTCAGCTGAAGTCTAGGAGCTCAGGCCAATGCTTGGTTGTGGATCACTGCATCTACAGACTCTGTGTTTTTCTTTTAAAGAAAATCTTCAGAAAGTACTGAACTCACATATCCAGGAGGAGATCCTGGTATCCTTGAAAAGAACAGACCATAAGCAAAGATGTGGAGGAAAAAAGTTACCATTGAAGACTTCGCTTTCTTGGACAATTTCTTGTTACTTGAGGTTCTGAATAATGCCTTAGGGGATCCAGGCCTAATGCAGTATCTGATGAGTCCTAGATTCATGTGACATGACAACCTGTCTATGTGTCTTAGTTGTGACTAGTTTCCAATGAACTTTAATGTAGTTTACTAAAAAATATCTAAAGCTCCAATACTAGAAAATGATCACCCTACCCACCCTGTTTTTATCATCATCAATTATAGAATATATGTATGAACATGCTGTATTTCTTAAGTACATATGATTTTTTCAATCAATTAAAATGAAAATAGAAAATAAGGAATTAAAGTGTCATTTTCTGTTTTATTCAAAAAAGACCATCCACTGACTCATATAAAAGCTGCTAATATGAAGTATCATGAAAAGTGTCTGAGGAGAGAACAAATCTGTAAGGAGAGAAGAAAGAGTACACTCCACCAAATCCTGCATGCATGGAGGAGATAAAATGTCACTTCCAGCAACTCATTACACTTACATTCACAATGTCTTTAATGATAGACTTCTTCTTTCGTTATTTTAAAAGTTTTCTGGATGGAATCATGTAGTCAGAAGGTTTCTCTGGTTGCTCCAGGCTCCAGCAGTACCTTGGCCTGCTTATAAAATAATCACTCAGAAGCTTATATTATTTATAACTGCTTGGCCATTAGCTCAGGCTTATTACCAACTAGTTCTTACACTTAAATTAACCCATAATTCTTATCTATGTTTAGCCATGTGGCTTGGTACCTTTTCTCAGTTCTGCCTTGACATCTTGCTTCCTCTGTGTCTGTCTGGTGACTCCTGACTCAGGCCTCCCTCTTCCTGAAATTCTTGTTGTCTTTTCGCCCTTCCTATACTTCCTGCCTGGCTACTAGCCAATCAGCATTTGACTTATCAACCAATAAGAGCGACACATAAGGACAGCATACAGAATGACATCCCATAGCACAATCATGTTAAAAAGGACAGAAACTCAAAGAGTATAAATGCAAAAAGGGTGAAAGCTAGGACAATCTGAACAACCCAGTGAGCAAATAGCACTAGATTAACCAATGAAAATATCATCAAGCAAGTAACCAACATAGTATTGTGTAAATAAAACAAATATCTATGAGTGCATACAAGTATAAAAACCAAGAAAATATTTCAGATAGAAATATTTATCTGAATAATTACATCATTTTCTAAGTTTAATGGCTGTTTACAAACTGACAAAAATATTAAAAATGTTTTCATCAAAAAAAAAAATCCAAGAAAATAAATTTGCAAATAGATTGAAAGAGACAAATCTCACATAAATTAACTCATATACAGAAAAAACGTATCTTTATGAAGATACTGTCGTGGAAGGGGATGGAACTTAACTTATGAGTATGGTTTGTGTTTCAAAATTAGTTCAAAGACTAAAGTCTGGAAATAGCTTAGCTATAGGGTGGCAAAGAAAGCTGGCACCTGCTACTTGTGTCAGGTTCAATGGCCTCATGGATGTGAGGCCAACATGATAACCACTGCACCACAGAAATGGCTCTTGCTGTCCTCAGAGGCATGTAATGTTGACAGCTTGCACCACATGATGGAGCGTTGGTGTTGGTCCCTTATTCTGTATTTTCTCCTCTAAGTCTGTGGTTATAGTCTAAATGTGAGACAAAATTCTTACAAGCACATCTTGAGGAACATTTCATATAACTCAGGACCAATAAACAGTCAATAGCCAATAAATCACTCTTGACAAACAGGAAAGTCTAAGGGACTGGCACAGATCTGAGAAAGCTAAAGACATCTGACAGCTGAATGCAATGACATGGCCTGTGTGGAGTCTGGAAAGAGTAAAGCAGACAATATATATACATTGGCAACAGAGTTTACTTGGTGCTGATTTCCCAGTGATGTTTGGTTCCAATGCTGACAGTGCTACACTATAGGAATGTGAATGTAAGTAAGAAATAAGGGAACTGCGTGCAGTCTATACAGGAATACTGCACTGCTTTTGTAACTGTTGTCAAAAGTCAAAACTATTTTTAATTAAATTGTTAAAAGGTATTAGCATATATATTTACAAACATACACTCATACACTCATTAGATCTGGCATGCGGAGCCCCAAGTGACAATTTTAGTTAAGACATTCTTGGTGTATATGAGAAATTCTCCGCAACGAAACTCCCTCAGAGTAAACTTCAATGCCAAGCATGAGTTTTCTGTATGCTCTGCACTCTAATTGTGCACCATTAAGTTCTATGAATGACCTGCTCCCACTCTCAAAGGGAGAGCTACCTGTTAGTATGTATTCTCCTAGTATGTGTACCCTGAAAGAAGCAAAATGAAGACTAGTTGAATAAATAAGCCAAGAGAAATGACTTCTTGTGTTGGTATGGACACATTAGTAATGAACTCTGTCTCACCAATAATACATCAATGTCACATTAAGGGGAAAAAATTAAATCACTTACCTTTGTGGTAATATTTTTTTTTTTTTTTTTTTTTTTTTTTTTTTTTTTTTTTTTTTTTTTGCCAAGAACAAGCCCAGAATTGAATCCTCTGCTTCTTTCTCCCTATGTCTTCATTCATTATCTGTCTGCTGTGTGAATCTGAATCTCTATCTAGCTGTACTGTCCTGTCTCTCTCTCCCTGCCATCTCTCTGTCTCTCTGTCTCTGTCTCTGTGTGTGTGTTTCCCTAACACAAGAGGCTTTTGCTTTATATTTATTTAACAACACAGAAAGTATCACATGGGGAAGGAATGAGAAATACTTTTGAGAAATCTTTAACAGATTATACAAAGGATCAATTTATTGACTTTAACTGACCCAGACAATTAAAAAAAATGCTATCAAGTGGTATCTGTATGTTGGTTGCAATATCTTTGGTGGATATTCATTTTATAAGGCCAATTTTATCCTATTTGCTGTTTCCAGCCAATGACTATCATAACATATACAAAAACACATATATTTCTCTGGGCCAGGGTCATGAGAGTATACATAATTTAAGAATAAAGTCATGTAAAAACTTATTCTGTAAAAGCTGATTACATGGGAAATCCAAGGCAAGTAAGAGTGGTTCTTACGTTGTTCTATTACAGGTAGGTTAAACAAACAGGTTGAGTGCACAGTAGGAGAACAATCTGAAGTTTTATGTGCTTGAATTTGATATGTATGATTAACTTGGCTCTGAGGGCAAAAAAAAAAAAAAAAAGTCCAAACTCTTTTTATTCAAGAGTTATTTTCATAATATTGTATCAAGAGTTATTTTCATGATAGTGTTTCACAATTGCTAAATATTAAAATGTTTTACTACCATCCACTATGCATTGAGTTAATATCATCAAAGAATAGAATCTAATCCTGACACTATAAAAGTATATTTAATACTCAAATTTATGAGCTCAGGATTCTTTAAATAAGCCCCAACACAGAGCACTTTCTTTATTTTACTGTCTCATACAGAAAACTATATTTTCAGCTTTTATAACATTTTTATTAATATATTAATTTCTCATAAAGATTACAATTTTCTATAATTCCACAAATACTATCATTGGCACAACTCAACAAAGCCATATTTGATGCAGATGATGAAAGATCTTTCGAGTTTAAATCTCAGCTAACATTCTGCCTCAATAAAGTATACTCACAGGAGTGTTGATTTAAAAATTTGCTTCATAAAATCAAAAGCATTTTTCAGAATATATTCTTTCAGTGTTTTTAAGTATTTGTTGAAGTTAGAGGAGCAATCTGAAGAAAATGGCTTTGATGTCTTGTATTTAGAGTGCTGTTCTTGTGTTTATTGATTTCATTTTCTTGAGGCAATATCTTCCTGTGTAGTCCAGGCTCGTCTTACACTGACTCTCTTACCTCAGCCACCAGAAGCCCATGGTTGCAGACACGCACAAGTCTACCTGACATTATTGTTTCTGAATAGCTAGTAACAATGAAGAAATAAAGACCAAAATATGAATGTATTTTAAACAGTACTAGTTTCCTTTCTCCCAACTTTATTATTCTTGGATAAACTAATTTATAAATAAAATTAATGCATTCTTATGTTTCCTTTCCATTTATCTTAGAACAGAATCTCTTACCTGTGTTTGTGACAAGATATAGAAGTCCTCCGGTTAATAGCATGTTGAGTTGTGTTCTTTTTCCACATGGTGCATATTCATAACTGTGACACTATGGTTCTGGTATGTGTTTTCATTTCTGCTTAGCATACTCACTCAAAAGGATGATATCAGCAGAAGGATATCTAAACATATTTCAGAGGATGATTGTGATGCCATTTCAGTGGATAGCTAATTTGTTGACTAAAACTTAAGAGCACACATCTACATTACCTGTGGAATATTCTTAGTTCTGGTCTTAACTGGACTATCAGTAATGTACACTGGACTGAACTCCCTTTTCTGCAGGTTGCTCACTCTTCCCTGTGTATACACAAATATTTGTGTATCACTAAGGGTCAATTCTGCCACCTTCTTTCTGCTCCTTGTGTGTGCATCTGTGGTTTTCTACAATCTTTATTTCTAAAGGAATGTTCTTACCCACTTTTTTCACCTGATCAAGTAATATAGCATTTGTTTGGAAAGGCTCTCTATCTGCAACTAATACAGGAGGGTAAGTACACTACTGAATGTTTGCTGAATAAGCTCCCATTCATTTGCAACATAGTTCTGACTCATTCAGACAGAAACATATAATATGAAATTAATCAAAGAACAAAATTATTAAGAATACTCCATGACATAGTAATTGTCTTTTTATAACATATTTCTCATCTATTTATTCATACTTGCTTATAAAGGACATGATATACTGTAGTACCAGTACAAAAAGAGGCACATAGATCAATGGGACAGAGCAGTAGATTCAGGTAGAAATTTACACATAGAAAGTAAAAATGTATAAAATAAAAATAATAACATTGACAAGGGAAAGTCCCTGAGGCCTCAATCCTACACAAAGAACTACTGGTAACCAAAGAATGCTTAGGGTGAGAGAAATAGTCTTCCTTGGAGAAGAGCACACTAATTAGTTGTCCAATACCAAGTGGTCATCCCTGAAAATATACACACAAACAACATTATATAAACTAAGCAGGCCTCTTTCTCCTCTCCCCCCACAATATATGCAACAATAATTAAAGAAACAAAAGAGACCATGAATTTGAAAGAATGAAAGTAGGGGTGTATGGAAGGATTTGGAAGGTATGAAGGGAAGGGGGAATTGTGTAATTATATTAAATGCACAAAAAGGGGAATAATTTTTAAAATGTACATTGAGAAAGAACAGCCTCTTTAATAAACTATGATGAGGAGACTAATGGATCAAATATCTGAATGTAGGGCCTGAAACTATGAAATCTTTTCAGAAAAAGTATAGAGAACAGGTAGACATGGACCAGGACTTTCTGAAGTATAGAACACTAGTTGCATAGGAAATAAAGCCAACTGTCAACAATTGGGACCTCTTGAATTTAAAAATCTTCTGTACAATAAGAACAAAAAGTTAAATGAAAGACAGATTACAGAATGGGAGAAAAGCTTTGCCCCTTTGTATATCTGATTGAAGATTAATACCAATAATATGCAAGAATACAAAAAAATACTAAACAGCTCAGTCAAAAGTGGGACAGACAGTTCTCAAAAGGAGAAATATAAATGTTTAATAAATGTGAACATGTTTAACACCTTTAGCCATCAGGAAAATGCAAGATCCTATGTCAATATAGTCAGAATGGCTAGCATCAAAAAAAAATGACAACATAGGTTTTATTTCTCTTATACATCTAGTTGACTAAGGGGAACATTTCTGTTAAATTTATTTACTTATTTATTTAGGAACCATTTTCCTAAATATGGTTTCTCTGTGTAGCTTTCGTTGTCCTGGAACTCACTCTGTTGACCAGGCTGGGCTTGAACTCATGGAAATCAGTGGGCCTCTTCCTCCAGAGTTTTGGGATTAAAAGCTTGTGTGGTCTCTGTACTAGTCTCCATAGGACTAGCCTTACTGTATGTGTGCGACCCTTGTGTATCCTGGTCTCTTTGTAAGGCTCCTAGCAGTGAGATCAGGACCTGTGCCTGGCACTTAGCTGGCTTTTGGGAACGTGTTCCCCATACTGGACCTTGCCCAGCCTTGATGTGATAGGAGAAGCTCAATCCTGGCTCAACTCGATGTGCCATGCTTTGTTCAAGCCCTTGGGAGGCCTCCTCCTTTCTCAATGGAGATGGAGGGGGAGTGGGAAACAGGGACCGGGAGGAGAGGAGGGAGGGGAAACTGAGAGCAGCAGTATGTAAAATGAATAAAAACAAAATGTTATTTAAATAAAATAAAATAAAAATGAAACAATGACAACAAATAATGGTGAGGCTGTCCAAAGAGACTTATTGACTGCTGGGAAGAGTGTAAATAAGCCTATCCATGATAGGAAATTAAGGTGCACACTTTGAAAAGAGTAAGAAGCAGAGCTGATTTACCAAACATGACTACTCCTCCTGGACAAAGGGGTAAGTATTCTGTCACACGGAAATTTACATACCATGTTTATTGTGTTCTACTCACAGAAAGAACACATATTTAATAGCATAATGGATAATGCAATTGTGGTTCATATACACAATGGAATTTTATTTAGCCATGAAGAAAAATGAAATTTTCAAGAAAATGTATGAAAATGGAGAATACTGTATTAACCAAAGTAACAAAGACTCAGAAAGAAAAAATTCTATACAAACAAAAGATATATAATGTCATGCATAAGAAAATTACACAGTGCCCAAGCATTTTACAATCATAAATTTTAAGTTATAGTGTATCATAAATTAAAATAAACTAAGGACAATGTAACTTTTTCCTCTTTGAAAATGTAATACATTCAGACAGCATACTATTCAGTTAGGTTTTGTATTTCTTTGCAGCAAAGTTTTTTCTTTTTTTCAGAGCTGAGGACCCAAACCCAGGGCCTTGTGCTTGCTAGGCAAATGCTCTACCACTGAGCTAAATCCCCAACCCCTGCAGCATAGTTTTTATTTTCATTTTAAAATCTTTCTTTCTGGCATACATCTACAATCATAATTATCAATATTCGTTTAGTCCAATCATGATTTATCACTTTGAACAACAGTTTCAGAAAAAAAAAAAGAAAACATAAAGAAGTGTGTGCTTACTGGATAAGTGACAGGTATGTCAGCTACAACAACTAGGTACATAAAAACTACTCACATTGTTTCTTATTTCAGTTAGATATGAAATGGGGGACTTCTGTTTCTAGGACATGATGTACACTAGTACTCTTAGATTTATTTAATGCTTATAATTGACTTACAGATCTGCTGATTTAAGATAATGGGGACAAAAAACAACACATAGCATGTATTAATTAAAAAATTTGCCGAAGGTTACACTGAAGAAGTGCTTTACATAACCCATATTTTATGGGTTAATATATTCATGTGTCTCATTTGCTCTAATATCACCAACTGACATTCATTAAATGCGAATTCCTGGCTTCTAGCTACAGTTGCTGCTCTGTGAAGCCATCTGTCTATGACTTCTGCTATGAGAACAATACCACCACCCCACCACCACCACTATCATCATCAACAAACTGGAAAAACAGAAACCCAGGGACAGAGCGGGTGTGTGGGGGAAACCAATCCAGCTGGGCAAAACAGTCAAATTACGGAGAAATGTGGAGGACGGAGATGAGTTTCCTAGTCCTCTTCTTCTTCTCACTTATGTTCCCACAGTAGAGTGAGAGAGGATAGAATGGCTGCAGACCAGCAGAAAACCAGGAGGGAAAAACCGCAAGAGAAACTCAGATTTGGTTGTGAGCCAAAGCTGAAATACAGTCTCCTGTGTGATGCAGAACATTCCTTGATTCTTTTAGAGGAAAGAGAGAGCAGGCATTTCTTCAAATTCTGCTACACATTTACCAAAGTCTGTTTGTCTTACATTATTCAAGCTTATGATAAATCCACAGCAGTACAGTGAATGCTGAGAGAGCAATACAGAGATTTCAATCACAAGACACAAAAATGGAGCTGGATTTATGATCTCAACAGAATCATTGTGCTTCTTTGTTAATGTAAATCTATCAGCATTAGCCTACCAATTCAAAAGGATGCTGAGCACACAGAACATGCTATTAACTACATTGGAGAACTATTAAAAAAGAACTAATATACCAATCACTAATGAAATGTAACATTCTAGGAAAATATCACCAATAGGTATCAATGCAAACGTAACTGTGATATTAGAATTTTCATAAAAACAATTAAAATCCTGATTCTCCCAAAGACTCCCAGGTCTACAATGAAAATGAGGGCTGGTAACTAGACAAGTACTAAGTTCTAGTTGGGTGATTATTGTCCATAGCTCTTGGGTCAAATCCTGAAATAAAATCATGTTTATCTTGGTAGTTGAAATGCCAATGTGATATTGCAAGGGATGTAACAACATAGACTGTGGTTTTCCTTGGAACACTACAGTAAAAGGGACTAGAAGACTGGGAGGTAAGTGCTATAAGCTGTCAGGGCCCTTCCTGCAGATGGAAGTTTTGCTGAAATTTACAAAGGAAAAGGTTGAAGAAAAACCAGTAACACAGTAGGCAGTATTCATATTGTCCTCTGTACCCTGAGTATGTCCCTGTTGTCTGCCCCCTATGGGAAAATGGTGATATGTCATGAATATACTGTAACAATCTATTCAGCAAAGAATGCTTCTTAGTATTTTTTTTTTCACAGAACTCTGTTAATACATGTTCAGCTACTAAGATGGAACTGTATACAAGTATCTAGAAGGAGCTTTTGGTTTGTCTTTTACAAAAAGAAAAGAAATAAAAACCTTTACTCTTTAGCCTTGGCTGACCTAGAGCAAGGTAATGCCATTGACCAAATTAGAGGTTGAACAGACAACTTCCTACTTGTTAAGAAAAGAGCTCAGTTTTGGGCAAATGGAAGGAATTTTGTTACATCTAGGCAAAAAGCTCCTTAGTGGGTTAAACGGAAAGCAAGAACTATAGCTTGATCCATGTATGAATCACATTTCTATGTGACCAAACCTGGGGGACAGTGGTACTGGTGACCTTTGTCTTTTTCTATTTACTATATTCCTAATTATAAGCTTCAAAATGAGAAGGGCAGATTACAAATACCAATTAGATATATTCCAACTAACTTCACTGAAAACAAAGCACTACACTGCAGGAAAGCTCTGGGTGCACTGAATCACAGTTTCTTTCTGAATTGAATATCAGAATCTAAATTCAGATCCATTTCTTGTTGCAGCAGTGGAGGAATTGCCACGTTAAATATGTCACTAACCACTGCAGATACTACTAGATTAGTATTGATAATGACAACAAAAAAACTAAAGGATATTAATGAAAGCAATAATCCTTCCATTTCATTCTCAAAATTATCAGCAAAAATAAAATAATTTTTTCTATGGAAATATCTGTAAGAAAATAAAAATGCATATCCATTACTCAGTAATGTCTATGTCATTCCAAATTAAATGCAGGAAAAGAAAGCACCTTTAAGTACTTTATCTGATCCCACACAGAAATGAGGCTACCCTCAAAGGGGTAATTCCATTAGTATGAAACCCTTCAGTGTAACACAGAGAATGATGACATAAAGTATATTTACTGAGCTAAGCTGCTATACATACACACAGTTCCTTACTCAATACAGACTCTCTGAAAAACAAAGTGATAGATGTGTCCTTTTATATATGCTACTGTCTTTGAAAGTGTGCTTTTGATTGCATTTATATCAGAGAGATGGAGAAAGCTGAACATTTAAAAATATTGTTCATCATTCTAGACTAGCATGCCTTCCTTGTCCATTTCCCACATAGGTACATCTAATTTTTCCAGGAAGAAGTGATGGAAAGAAAATGATAAGAAGATGGCCTAGATGGATTTAGCTTAAACAACAAAATTACCTTAGCATTTTTAGAATCATTACATTTCCATTAAGGTCTCTAGAGAATAGCAGAGATGATAATTCTAGCCATCTGCAACTGGCAGTCCATAGCTCAGCCTCCAAGGACTGGAAAACACTTACTGTTTTTAATGCTGAAATTTAATCTTCACTAACATGGACATTGTCACTATTCAAGGGGAGTTCTAAACTTCAAAATAATTTTTGAACTTATGAAATGGATGTGATTATAAAAAGACTGATTCAAGTTATTTTAGAAGTCATATTACCACTTCCAAGAATCTCAAAATGAAATATACACTGAAATGACAATACTTCAAATTTTAATAAATAGACACATATTGTGCCAAAGTATAAAACAATATGTTCTTTTAATAGTCTTCAATGTAGACATAGTTAAGATGATGAATTGGAAATCTGCTTATATAATAATTTTGACACTAAGAAAGCATTAAAAGTGAAGTAACAATACCTCTATGCCATTTGCTTATGGGTGGCACTAACTGGATTAAAAATGAACAAATGAGTGAATGAACAAATGGATGAATGAATACAGAGGACAAGAAGTTGGGAGGGTTAATATATGTGGCATCTTGGTGAAAGATAGATGAGAGTGACGGATAGATATGATTAAGACACATTCTACACATGTACATTGTGTTTATCTAAGTTGTTTTTATTACCAATAAAGACTCAGTAGTCAGATATTGGGGTAAAAACCTGATAGTTCAAATAAGTGGCAGAGGAGAGACAAGCTGACCTTTTCTCCACATTTGCCCTATCAAAAAGACCATGAAATATCCAAGTGCCTCCCTACTGTTTCCTGTGCATCTTCTCTATCCATATTCCTGGCTTCTCCATGGCTATTCCAGTCATCTAGTCTTTGACTCCATCCCCTGATTCATGGTTAATTCTATTAACACAGTTTGTGGTGTCACCATGAGATTAAATATTCAGCAACATTCCCCCAATTCGTCTAAATATAAAGAAAATATTTTAACTCTAACACAGTAAAATTATATGCAATAAAACCAGTTTTAAAAATTACATTCACAATTTTCAGTCCATTTGTATTTGGCAAATTCAGGGAAAATACTGTATTATCTATCCTATCTTTCTGATTCCAAAGTTTTATACCTAAACCACTTTCTATCATAACTTGTATTACAACCCTAAAATACCTTTTTAGACCTTAAAACATTTTCTTAGATAAACAACTTAAGCTTTGATGTCTCTCAACCTTTATAAACTTTATGTCTCTTTTGTAACTTTCTTTTCTGAAATTGATAACAAAGAAGACAGTATAACTATCTAGTCTTCAACCCCCATAAGAGACTTGAGAAGGATAAACTATTACCAAAGTAAATAGGAAGTGCAGAGCAAATAACTTCTAAAATTATAGAAATGGCAGAGACTACTATCTGCCTGGACAGTCACCCAAGTTTCCTCCTCAACATAGGGGCATCCATCTTTGGCCCTCAGGTCTAGAATGTCTGATAGACTTTTCTGTGAAGCAGGAATTTTAAAGGAGCATCTTACCTTGTCTTGGCAAAGGTCACTTATTTTTGTGTCTTGCTTGTCCAATTTGGACAGAAAATTGCTCATCCAATTTGGATGCTTCCTTTTGTATCATGTTTGTCCAATTTAGACAGCATGCTATCAGCAGAAGAGGTAAGGGAAGTTTCTAGCCCAGTGGATAACTTTGCCACAATGAAAGCAAACTCCATATGGAGAGTCTTCAATGCCCATTGTTTTTACTGAAGTAGATTGGTGCTGCCAGGAACAGACATATCTCACTAACATGAAAACCTTAAGTTATTAGAACATCTTTAATGTCATATTCTATAGATCTCTGACTTGCTTGAAGACCATCTATCTATATATAGTATATCTTTGCTTTACCTTGAAAACATATCTAACATGACTACAAGTTTGATCATTATAGATAACTAACTACTAACCTAAATTTCTTAATTATCCCAAATAGTTTGTAATAATAGCTTTCAAGGACTAGAACTTTACATTACCATTTTAATGAGCTTCATAAGTCATTAAATAAGAGCAGAAACATAATGCAATATGTAATAACAAAAATAACCTTAAATTTGTATCAATGAACAAAAGCACCTTAAATAAGAGTAGAAATACATACATAATAAGTTACAACAAAAATAACCATAAATTTGTATCAATATACAAAATTCCATATCAATATAAAATATTTGAGACTAGTAGTTGCTTTTTAGTTTAATAGATTCAACAAGCTATGATCTTATCCTATCATCCTTTATAACCACTGTTTTCTTTTCAGAAAGAGATCCCTGAATGTAACCTCTTTTGCTTAGGTTTTTTTTCCCTGACCATGTCTAATAACACCTTGTAAACATCCCCTTAAACCATGATAAACATTCATAAGCCACCTAATGACAAAAAACAAAGAAAAACAAACAAAAACCTACCTCACCCCCACCTCTTGGGAATGTGGGCTTTTATGTTCTTAAAACTACTTCCTGCTACCTGGGGGCAACAACATCTTTAGGGGACCCTGAGAAAATTGCTATATGCAGCGGAACTCTTAGAGGTTAAAGGACCACAATCTGTTAAATACACCCAGTATATACAGACTCAATTCTTAGTTACCTGATTCAGACTCAAACCTGAAAACATGTACAAGAAGCTTATTTCAATAATTAATTAGTCCTCTATATGATTATCAATAGCATGGCAGAAAAAAATATATATATTCTTATAGATTTTGAGAAACATTTATACCTTAAGAAAAGTTTTAAAAAAACAAATGGAAACCAAAGGGTTATGAGATTAGTGGCAATAAACTAGTCCCTTAATTTTGTTTTTACTTCTGTCCCATACCTGGTGGCTCTTCTGAATCGAGACAGAGGTTTTTATTCTCCCTTAACAATCATGCTTGGGTCTAGAAAAAGATAGAGCCACACTCCAACTCCAAAGCCAACTTTATTTTTTTATTAAATTGGGACCACAAAAAACCATTTGCTTTTATGTTAGTATAGAACAGCAAAAACAAGCATTTGGGAAGATTCATAAAATTCCACCCTGTGGGAGGTGTTGTTATACCATTAGGCCAATTTACTCTTTTTCTTGGGACATTTTCTTTTGATGATTTGTTCTTCCATTTCCAATGTCAAATTGGTCCAGTGGTCTTCAAATTCCTTAGTTGGATGCTTTTGTTCTCTGAGAAAAACAAAACCCTGCCCAACCCTAAATTTGAGGGGTTCTTTTTTTGAAAGGTAATATCTTTGTTAAGGCCAAAGGTTTTCTGGCAACAGAAAAAGTATTATCTTTTAATTTTTTTCTTGCCTGATCAAATGAAAGGCATTTGTTAGTCTTATAAGTTAGTTTAGATTGAATGGCCACACTGTTTGAACTATTACCTCTCATAGTCAAATGTTTTCTCCTGTTCAAATCCAGTCTTTTTCAATCTTGATGTTATCCATAGCTTCTCTTCTTCTGTTGAAAAAAAGCAAAAGCTCTTCTCAATGTAACTCATATTCCAGTTTCCATTCTGAGGCCAACACGTCTTTAAAGTACAAAAGCTGATACAATTCAGCAGTTTTTTCTATTACCCAATATTTTCCACAGCTGTTGTTCTTTTCTCATTAGAATTAAAAAAAATTAAAGTTATTAAAACACTGTGAAATCTAGCTCTGGGGGTCTTTGTTATCCCATTATCCCTTTATTGTTATTAATAATATCTTTTAAAGTATGATTAGACCTTTCTTTAACTTCTTGTCCTGTAGGACTGTATGGTATACCTGTAAAAGCTTTATGTTGTAATATGCAAAAAATATTTCATTTTATTAGAGACATATACTGAAACATTGTCAGTCTTAATTTGTACCGGTACTCCCATAATTGCCATAACTTCTAATAAATGTGTAATTATAGAATCAGCCTTTTAAGAACTTAAAACAATTACCCATTAAATTCCTGAATATGTAGCTATGGTACATACTTTAATGGCACATTGTAGCTGTAAGTTTTTCCTATTTCCCGGCCAGCTGGTGGTCAGGAAAAATCTTTCCCACTTGCATCCCCCAAGTAAACACACAAAGGTTTATATTAAGTATAACTGCTCAACCATTAGTTCAGACTTATTGCTGACAAGCTCTTACACTTAAATTAACCCATAATTCTTATCTATGTTTAGCCACATGACTTGGTATCTTTTCTTAGTTCTGCCTTGACATCTTGTTTCCTCTGTGTCTGGCTGGTGACTCCTGGTTCAGCCTTCCTCTTCCCAGAATTCTTCCCATCTGCTTACTCCACCTATACTTCCTGCCTGGCTACTGGCCAATCGGTGTTTTATTCATCAACCAGTCAGAGCAACACACATTCACAATTTACAGAACGACATTCCACAGGAGCATATACTTTAATTTTCTAAACTCCACAAAATGAAACACATCCATTTGCCAAATTTCATTTCTTTGAGTACCCTTTGGGTTACTTCCTGCAGGTAATGGAGTTTGATTATACAGAGAACAAGTAGGACATTTCCTTCACTTGTTGCCAAGTGATAGAAAAATCTTTCTTCAAACCTTTGCTATTATTAATATGCTGTTTCTTATGAAATTCTGAAGCTTCTAGCATATATCATACCAATAGCAGATCAATTTCATCATTGCCTTGTGCTAAAGCACCTAGTAGACCCATATAGGACCTGATATATGTTATATACAAGGAATAATTACTATTTCTGAATATTTGTTGTAATTGAATAAATAAAAGAATTAATTCTGAATCATATGTAATACATTCGTGGGTTTCAACATGTAAAAAAATTCTTTCTGGATATTCAGAGTCAGTAACAATATTAAGAGTTTGTGGAAAATCTCTTTTTAATAATGATATCATATAATTCCAATTTTGAACTCAATCATAAGGGTTTTCAGCCTATTTGCTTATTTTTCCTGATTTATAATTTCCTCTCCTGAATTATTTGCACTAGTATAGAATGTAAAGGGTCCAGAATTTGGTGTTCCTCATACAATGTGAGGGAGGATACAATTAGCTCTTTGAATAAACTGAAGTCTCTTGCTTTTGGGATATTTGTTGCCAGTCTCTACAGAGAAATTAATGCAAGCTCTTTGCCAATGTTCATTTTCTGCCCATAATGAGACAAATTTCATCATTAGTAAAAAGTACCACAATTTCAAGTGGGTCTATTCTTACTAAGTGGTGAAGTATCATTTTTCCTTTTAGAATCAATTCAGAAATCTTTTCTACATAGGTCTTTAATTTTTCCTCTGACTGTGTGGTAAAAATATCCATTCTAAGATATTATCTTCTCTTTGCATAACAATTACTATAGGAGAATGAGTAGAAGGTAGTATGACTAGGATACAATCAAGCTCTGGATCCAACCGATCCACATGTGCTTTCTTTTTGTTTGTTTGTTTTTGTTGTTGTTGTTTCGTTTTTGTTTTTCGAGGCAGGGTTTCTCTGTGTAGTTTTGGTGCCTATCCTGGATCTCGCTCTGTAGACCAGGCTGGCCTTGAACTCACAAAGATCTGCCTGGCTCTGCCTCCTGAGTGCTGGGATAAAAGGCGTGCGCCACCACTGCCCAGCTATCACATGTGCTTCTTATAATTTCTTTTCTACCAAAGCCAATTCTTTTTCTCAGCCTCAGTTGTTAATTTTCTTGGACTATTACAGTTCCTATCATCTTGTATGGTTTGAAATAAGTTATTTAGTTCTTAAATTTTTAATCCAATTGTGGGCCATAGCAGTTAATCTCTCCCTGCAATTTTAGAAAATCATTTAGAGTTTGTAATTAATCTTTCCTGATTTCTACTTTCTGTGGTTGAATTTTCTGTAAACATATCTTTAGCCTATGTAATTAGTAGAATATCCTCCTTTTTCTTTTTCAGGAACAATTTATAATTCCCAACAAGTCAAAATTTTCTTTATTTCATCAAACATTTTTTTCCAAGATATCTGCATCTGAAACAGATAGTAAGATCTTATCTGTATAATGTTAAATTATAGATTGAGGAAATTGTTTATGAATTATTTCTAATGGCTATTGTACAAAATATGGACACAAAGTAAGACTAATTAACATCCCTTGGGAAGAACTTTCCACTGGAATCTTCTAATAGTCTGAGAATTATTAAAAGTAGGCACTGTGAAAACAAATTTTCTCTATCATGTTCTTGTAAAGGTATAGTAAAAAAGCAGTCTTTAAATTTGATCACTGTAATAGACCACCCTTTAGATAATAAAGAAGATAAGGGAATCCCAGGTTTTTAAGAGCCTATTGGTTGGATTACTTTAGTAATAGTGCTCAGATTTTTTACAATTCTCCATTTTCCTGATTTGTTTTTAAATAACAAATATAGGAGAATCCCAAGGACTGGTTGTTTCTTCAATATGTTGAATATTTAGCTGTTTTTGTATGAGCAGTTCCAGTGCTTATAATTTTTCTGATGGCAAAGACCATTGTTTCACCAAAACAGGTTTTTCAGTTAACCATTTTAAAGATAGGGCTGCTGGTACCTTTGAAAGACAACTAGCTGTTGTGCCCTGCTTATGTACAACCTGAATGGCCAGGGACTTTTCTTGATAATGCCTTTTAATATTTTTCTTAAAAGGATTATTTATTTTATGGTTTCTGAGATTGGAAAAATGTTAATCTGTGTTTTCCATTGTTGTAGCAAATCATGTCCCCATAAACTTGTTGCTATGTTAGCTATATATGGCTTTAAATTTCCTATCTGTCCTTCTGTACCTATACATTCAACCCATTTTATACTTTGTTTTATATGAGATAATGTTCTAATTCCTAGAAGCACCAGTCAAAGAAAATGTCAAATACAAAAAACACCTGATACAAAACATCCAGGAAATCTAGGATACTTTGAAAAGACTAAACTCTAGAATAACAGGAATAGAAGAAGGAAAAGAATCCCACTCAAAGGCCCATAGAATATTTCCACAAAACCACAGAAGAATATTTCCCTAGCCTAAAGAAGGAGATACATATAAAGATACAACAAACATACAAAACACCAAATAAATTGAACAGAAAATAAAGTCCCTTTACCCTATAATAATCAAAACACTAAACCTACAGAACAAAAAAAAAGAATATTAAAATCTGCAAGGGAAAAGTGCCAAGGTACATATAAAGGCAGACCTATTAGAATTACAGCTGACTTTTCAATAAAGACTATAAAGGTAGAAGGGCCTGAAGGACTGTACTGCACACTCTAGAGACCACAGATGACAGCCCAGACTACTATACCCAGCCAAACTTTCAATCACTATAGGTGGAAAAGATAAGATGTTCTACAATAAAGTCAAATTTAAATAATATCTCTCTACAGAAGATACTAAAAAGAAAACTCAAACCAAAGGAAGACACCCACAGAAACACAGAGAATAATCTCACATTAGCCAAACCAAAAGATACACACACACACACAAACACACACACACACACACACACACACACACACACACACACACACACCATGACCACCACCACCACAAGAACACAGCAAATAATGTATGAAATTTCCCCAGTAAAGAGACACAAACTATCAGAATGGATGAGAAAACAGGATCCATCCTTCTGCTGCATATATAAAAAACATGTGTCAACATCAAAGATAGACATTATATCAGAATGAAAGGTTGGAAAAAGATTTTCCAAGCAAATGGACCAAGAAGCAAACTAGTATACTCGTTCTAATATCTAACCAAATAGACTTCAAAACAAAATTAATCAAAAGAAAGTGTGAAGGACACTTGATGCTTATCAAGGGAACAATTTACCAAAATGAACTATCAATTCTTAATACCTATGCCGTGAATGTAAAGGCACCCACATTTTTAAAAGAAACATTATAAATCTTAAATCATACATTGATGGTGGTGGACTTCAATGTCCTTCTCTCACCAATGGAAAGGTCATCCAGCCTAAAACTAAACAGGGGAATAATGTAGCTAGCAGATGTTATGAACCAAATGGACCTAACAGATATTTATATAACATTTCACCCAAACCCAAAAGCATATACCTTCTTCTCAGCACCTCAGGGAACTTTCTTCAAAATTGACAATGTATTGGGTCACAAAAAAAGTCTCAATAAATACAAGAAAATTGAAATAACTCCCTGTACCTTATCAGAGCACCATGGATTAAAGCTAGATTTCAATGACAGAAACAACAGAAAACTTGTAAAAACTTATAAAAACTGAATGACTCTTTACTAAATGAAAATTGATCAAATCGGAAATAAAGAAAGAAATGAAGGACTTCCTAGAATTTATCAAAAATGTTTGAACAGTATACCCATCTTTTGAGACCCAATGAAGTGGTGCTAAGAGGAAAGAAAGTTCATAGCACTAACTGCCTACATTAAAAAAAAAAAAGAGAGAGAAATCTTATATTAACTACTTAACAGCACACCTGAAAGCTCTCTAGGACAAAAAGAAGCAAGCATACCTAAGAGGGGTAGATAGCACGAAATTTCTGTGGAATGTCATTCTGTATGCTGTGAATGTATGTTGCTTTGATTGGTTGGTAAATAAAACACTGATTGGGCAGTTGTCAGGCAGTAAGTATAGGTGGGATAAGCAGGCAAAGATAATTCTGTGAAGAGGAAGGCTGAGTCAGGAGTCACCAGCCAGACACAGTGGAAGCAAGATGTCAACACAGAACTGAGAAAAGGAACCAAGCCACGTGGCTAAACATAGATAAGAATTATGGGCCAATGTAAGTGTAAGAGTAAGTCAATAATAACATTGAGCTAATGGCCAAGTAGTTATAATTAATATAAGCTTCTGAGTGAATATTTTCTAAGCATGCTATGGGACTGTGGGAGCCTGGCAGGACTGGAGAAACTAGCTGACTACAGGAAATAATCAAACTGAGGGTTGAAATCAATAAAATAGAAACAAAGAAACAATGAAGCAAAGAATTGATTCTTTGAGAAAATCAACAAGACAGGCAAACCCTTATCTAAATTAACTAAAGACTGAGAGAGAACATACAATTAACAAAATCAGAAACAAAAAGTCAGACATAACAACAGACTCAGAGGAAATCCAAAGAATCATAAATCATACTTTAAAAGCCTGTACTCCACAAAATTGGAAACACTAAAAGAAGTGGATAATTGTCACAATAGATAACATGTACCAAAGTTAAATCAAGATCAGATAAACAACTTAAATAGATCTATAAACCCTAAGGAAAAAGAATTAGTTATTAAAAGTCTCCTATCAATAACAATATCAAAAAGCCCAGGACCAGACAGTTTTAGTGCAGAATTTTCTACCAATATTCCTCAAAATATTCCGCAAAATAGAAACAGAAGGAACATTGCCAAATTCATTTTACAAAGCCACACTTACCCTGATACCAAACCACAGAAAGATTCAAGACAGAGAATTACAGAACAATGTCTTTATGAACATGGATGCAAAAATACTAAACAAAATACTTACAAACTGATTCCAAGAACACATAAAAAAGATTATCCACCATGATCAAATAGGCTTCGTCACAGAAATGCAAGGATGATTCAACATACAAAAATGTAATCCACTGTATAAAACAAACTGGAAAAAAATTATGATCACTTCATTAGAAGTAAAAAAAAAAACAAAACAAAAAAAAACAAAAACCAGCCTTTGACAAAATCCAATATCCCATCATGATAAAAATGTTGGAGAGATTAAGGATACAAGGACCATACCTAAAGATAATAAAGGTAATTTACAGCAAGCCTATAGCCAACATCAAATTAAATAGAGAGAAACTCAAAGCAATCCCACTGAAATCAGGAATGAGAAAAGGCTGTCTACTCTCCTCATATCTACTCAATGTAGTACTTTTAGTTCTAGCTGAAGAAATAAGACAACTGAAGGAGATAAAGTAGATAAAGATGGAAAGGAAGAAATCAAAATATTATTGTTTACAGATGACATGACAGTATATATAAGCAACCCATAAAATTCTACCAGGGAATTCAGGGAATTCCTAATGCTGATAAACACTATTAGTGATATGGCAAGATACACAATTCAAAAAACAAAAAACAAACAAACAAAAACCCTCAGTAGCCCTCCTATATCTAAATGACAATTGGACTAAGAAATAAATCAGGGAAACAACATCCTTCATAATAGCCATGAAAAACATAAAGTATCTTGGGGTCATCCTAACCAAGCAAGTGAAAGACTTGTATGGTAAAAACTTCATCTTTAAAGAAAGAAAGAAATTGAAGATTTCAGAAAATAGAAAAATTTCTCATGCTCATGGATTGGTAGAATTAACATAGTAAAAATGGACATCCTATCAAAAGCAATTTACAAATCAATGCAATCCTCATCAAATATTTCAATGTAATTCTCACAGAACTTGAAAATACTCAATTTCATATTGAAAAATAAAAACAGAGGTTAGCTGAAACAATCCCAAAAAATAAAAGACCTTCTGGAGTATCACCATCTCTGATATCAAGCTGTACTACAGAGCTACAGTAATAAAAACCACACAGTCTTTGCATAAAAAGAGACAGGTCTATCAATAGACTCAATTCAAAGACCTGGGCATAAATCCACACACCTACAGACATCTGATTTTTGATAAAGAAGCCAGAATTACAAAATGGAAAAAAGAAAGCATCTTCAACCAATGGTGCTCGTCAAAGTGGATGTCTGCATATAGAAGAATGCAGTAGATCCATATATATCACCTTGAACTAAACTCAAGTTCAGGTGGACTAAATGCTCAACACAAATAAAAGAAAACAATGCGTAGGGAAATGTCTCTTATGATTAATAGGCAAGGCACACAGAGACCAATTCAAACCACTGAGCATGTCTGTGAGGGAATTTCTATATGGGCTAATTGAAGTGGGAGGAGGTCCTATCCTAATGTGGGCAGCACAAACTGGGGTCCTGGACTGAGCATAGGAGAAAGCAAGCCTAGCGTCAGCATTGGCCTGTAGTTGATTCCAAACTGTGGATCCAAATGCCCAGCTGCCTCAATCTCCAGCTGTCATTACTTCTCTGGTGGTCTGTACCTTCACAATGGGTGCTAAAATAAGCATTCACTTAGAAAAAAAAGTCTTAGTGTATAGTCACAACAAAGAGAAAACCAATTAAAACTTTTCATGTCTAGTGTCACATTCTAGTGTAGCTGAAAGTTTTCCTGGTTTTGCCTGGCACCAAGGTCCCCCAGCCATTTATAAAATTCCTGTGTCCCACCTGGTCCTGAAACTGCTCAGACCCACATAAACACACAGGCTTACATTATTTTTAAACTATGACCATGGCAGGCTTCTTGCTAGCTAGTTCTTAGATCTTAAATTATTCATCTATGTACTGCCATATGTTCCATGGCTTTACCTCCATCCATTACATGTTACTGCTTGGGTGGCTCACTGGCATCTCCTGACTCAGCCTTCTTCTTCTCAGAATTCTCCTTGTCTGCTTATCCTGCCTTTATTTCCAGCCTGGCTACTGGCCAATCAGTGTTTTATTAAACCAGTGTACAAAAGCATTATCCCACAGCATCAGGGTAATGTGTATATGAGCAAATAAATGAATTTGAAACCAAATAGTCTTCCACGATGGCAGAATGGCAATGATGAGGATGGAATCAGTTTATGCATCTGAATTACTTATAAAGTAGAAGTCTCAGTTACTTCACAAAAATAGTTCATAATACAATATGTATGGTCTTAATTTTGTCTTTATTTATAGTCTGGGTGAGGTGGAAAATATATGTCAGAAATGTACAATGTTAGAATAATTTATAACTTATTAACCAAAACTGATATTCCTAGACTGAGATGAAAAGAACTTAGAGGAGATCTAAGCTGCAATGGCTGTAGGTGGAATGGAATCGACCTTTTCTTTGGGCCACCAACTCACACACACACACACACACACACACACACACACACACACACACACACAAATAATGACACAGAGACTTATTATTTTGTGAAAGTTCAGCCTATAGCTTAGCCTTGTCTCACTAGCTCTTATAACTTAAATTAACCCAATTCTATTAAGATACATATTGCCACATGACTTGTGTCTTTTACCTCTACACCTGCATGACTTGCATTCCCTGTGTCCAGCTGGCAACTTTGCCTCTCTTCTTCCCAGAGCTCTTTCTGTCTAAAAGTCCCTGCATTACCTCTGGCCTAGCTACTGGCTGTTTAGCTGTTCATTAAATCAACTACAGTGGCATATCTTCACACCATGTAAAGGAATATGCCACAACAGTAGAAGGACGACAGTACAGTGAAATAGTAGTTCATGCAGCAGTACAGGGGCCAAGTTTGGGGGGGTGAGGAGTCAGGTATTGTGGATGAATCTACAAAGAAAGTTGCTCCAATTCATGACCAAATTTTGATTTCGAGTCCTCAGTGCATGATTAATGCTATGCTTGAGAACAGATCATATACAAAATAGATGTTGGCACTGATTATTAGTGGTACAAATAAGATGTTTCAATAGAATCATCCTGTGTTCAATTATGCTAAATTATATCCACTTGAAGAATTCAAGTATCATTTAGTGTGATAATCATGCAATATCCTATGGAACTTAAAATATTTACTGTTGCCTATATTTATGTAGGGCTAATATTAATCCACTATGCAAGCATAATATAGATCAAGCAAGAAAATCACAGGCAAGTGAGAGACTGTCTGAAGGAACAAGGTGATGGTGTGTGAGTAAGAAAAAGAACACACAAGATTTTCCTTTCCACAAACACATCATGTACCAGCACAGAAATAATACACACACACACACACACACACACACACACACACACACACACACACACACATCTATGGAGAAAAATTAAGATAAAATGAAGAGAGGGTAATAAGGAAAAAAAATCTTTCATCATAACCTAAAACAAAAAAGATTTTTTTCTCACAAAATGTATCATCTCCTCCTCTCAGTTCCTCCCACCTTCCCTCCCATCAAGATCTACCCCCTTTATGTCTCTGATTAGAGAATAGCAGGCTTCTAAGGGACAACAATAAAGTATAACAAAATAAAATGTAAGATAAAACAAAAACTATCACATCAGAGTTAGACAAGACAAACAGAAGGAAAAGAGCCCAAGGGAAGGCACAAAAATCAGAGAACAACTTGTTTGCACACTCAGGAAAACATAAAACACTAAACTGGAAGCCATATCATACACATAAAGGATCTAGTGCAGACTAGGGCAGACACTGCGTGATGTCTCAGCCTCTGCAAGTTTACAAGGGCTTCAATCATGTTGATTTAGAGGGTCTGGTTTGTTTGTTTGTTTGTTTGTTTGTTGTGTCCGCTGTCTCCTCTTTCTGCCTCCTTTTCCATGGGGTTTCCTAAGCCCTGAGAGGAGAGATTTGATGGAGACATTCCATTCAGGGTGGAGCATTCCAAGGTGTCTCACTGCTTAATGTCTGGCTGTGGGTCTCTGTATTTGTTTACATATACAGCAGGAAGAACCTTTTCTGCTGATGACAACAAGGCCCTGATCTCTGAGTATAGCAGAATGAGAGAATGACAGTCAGGGTCATGGTCAATTCATCTCTATCTTTTATTTTGTTTGCTTTCTTTCTTTGCTTTTTTTTTTTTTTAAATCCTGTATCCCTGGGCTTTCTATTCTCTGGTTCTTGGTCACCCAAGCAGTGTCAGGTATAGGTTGCATCTTGTGGGGTAGGCATTAAGTCAAATCAGGTATTGGTTGGTTACTTCCAAAAGATTTGTGCTACCAATACTCTAGTACATCTTGTAGGCAGTTCATCATTGTAGGTCAAATTGTTTGTGCCTGGCTTGGTGTTTACATTTCTCTTTTGGTAGCATGAAGAATGCATTCCTCTACCTAAGATACTAGCATGTAGAGGTAAAGGCTCTATGAAGGCATTAGCTCGTCTGCTCTATGTTCAATGAGTTATGCCGGTGCTGTCTTTAGCAATGGGGCTGTCAGTTTGTGGAGAGCAAAGTATTGCCTTGTCAACAGCCTGGTTTGTTTGGGGATTCCTGTTGGACCACTTTGGCCAATAACTCAATGGTATGTAACCCAGTCCTAGTATCTGAGCTTCATTTTGTAACAAGAGATGGCAAATTGAGAATCTCCCCCATTATTAGGTGGTTTCATTTCAGTCACCATATATGTTTATATGTGGCAGGCTTTATTTTGGGCCACCTACAAGCTCCCAAATCATGACACGGAGACTTCTTATTAGTTATGAATGCTTGACCTTTTCTTACACTTGTCCCAATAGTTCTTATAATTTAACCTGTTTCTCTTCACCTACGTTTTGCTTCAGGGCTTTTTACCTTTCATTTCTTCAGTATATCTTACTTTGACTGCTTCTCATATCTGGCTGGCTGGTGGCTACCTGGCTTCTGGCCCTGGGTGTGCCCCTCTCTTCGTGCCTCATTCTCTCCTCCTTTTTCTCTCTGGAGCCTAAATTTCTTCTACTTGTTCTCTCTGCCTGTCAGCCCTGTCTGTCCCTCTACTGCCTGGCTATTGCCATTCAGCTTTTCATGAGACCCATCAGATGCCTCAGGCAGACAAGCTGAAACAAATGCAACACATCTTTACAAAACTAAACAAATGCAGCACAAATAAATGTTACACATCTTTACATTATTAACAAAGGCAGTAGAAACAAATGTAACACACCTTTACACAGTTAAAGTAACATTCCACAACCTAAACAAATGTAGTACATCTTTACATAAGTAAACATATCACATCATATATATTTTAGGAAGCTTCTATTTTATTAGTTGTTTATACTATCTCTTAAATAGTCCTTAATTTTAGCTGTCTCTCTGTTTCCCACCCCTTACCGTCCACCCCTTTTTCCTCTCTTCATCCTCTTGTTCCAGCTACCCCCCTATCCATCAATAACTATCTACTCTATTTTCCTTTCCTGATGTGCTCTATCTGTATTCTTTATAATCCCTTATTCTACTCTCCATGGCTCTACAAATTATAGCTTGATTATCATTGAATTAACAGCTAACATCAACAAAGATTTCTAGTGTTCATGAAATGGCATAGTTAATATTATAATTATGATTATAATTATGAGTTAAGTTTTTGCTTCTTTATACCAAACTATAAGAAGTTAAGACTAGATTTTATTCATTATTGATCTTGCATCTGCAGTTCTAGTGTCTGTATTTACACTAAGTAGCATTGATTATTGTTTGTGGTCATTACTATGAATGACTGAATTGTATTTAGGAAAAAACCTTTTACTGTGCAGAGAGAGCAAAAGGTAAAATCAAAAATGTACATTTAGTTATAATTTGCCTTATATCCAATAATACCTGTTTTCAATATGAGCAATAATTTTGACTAATCATGCAGGTAATAGTGTAACATTTCATTCAGAGTAGCTAAAATTTTATTTGCTCGATTAAATGATATGCTTAGCTGATGTTGTAGTACTTGATAACATTGGAGGTAAAACAGTCACTCAAAGACAATAATCAGCATTATAGCTGTCAAAAGTAAACAAGTAGTTGCTGACATATTTAGTGGGAGTTCCAGTACCTTGTGATGGCCCCATCTGGTCAGTCATATTTTCAGCCACTAGGCTTCTCAAAGGAGAATCTGATCTCTGCATCTCAAAACTCAATTTACCCAAGGTGAAGTATGGACTAAAAACCACTGATGATACCATTAAGACCGATGCTTATTTTAATTAAATTTAGAAACCATAGAGAAAAACTATAAGGTAACCTGATATCTAATAAGCTAATACACATTGCTAGGCATTTAAAAAGAGTTTACATGAAGGTACACTGTGTAGGTAGACAAAGCAGCTCCAAAAAGTCAAAGACAAAAATCTCAAAGTCATGGATTAGGCTATTGCACTATTCATTGTTAGTCAAAGGTATCCCTGAAATCCCCAAAACAATACAGGTGACCACTGCTTATTGGTTGTCCACCATAACTAGATGGTAGGACTGTATTGCTGAGGATGCCAAATGGATTGTACATGGATCCTAGAGAAACCTTGCTGGAAGTGGGCTGTAGAAGAGAACTGCCATCCACTCCGCTATGTTGTTGTGTACAATGATGCCAATAAGCTAGGAAAGATGAACTCATAGGTACCATAATGACAACTCTTTTATAGAAATGACAAACTGCTCTCTAATTTGATTTGTGTCTACACCAAAGGAAAATATTCAAGCCTCGTCTTTAAACACAGTTTATCAAAAGCCTATAACAGGAGACATCATAGGCCCTTGTGGGGAAGGGGGTTATCATTCTTTTGCTAAAGTACACATGATGTGACTGTCTGATTTCCTTGTAAATAAATGTGCTTATGTCTATCAAATACTGTTGGTCTCAGCTCTGGCCAGAGAAGTTTCTGTTTGCAGTTGTTAGTGCACCTGTAGAGATGCTTTGTAGCTGAAAGTTTTTCTGTGTTCCTGCCTGGTGGCTCTGCAGTCCTCTTATAGGCTGCAAGAATATGTCATAGAGATTAAGCTGTATAGTAAAGCTGAACTTTGACTGGCCAATGGTCTGTCAAAAGGCAAAGTCATTTATTATGAATATTTGGTGTTACCTAGCCTTTAATATTCCAGCTGTCTTCTGCTATGAAATCTGTGCATAGCCAGACCTATTGGTAAACAGTTCAGCTCCCCAGACGTGCTGATCCTATTAAGTTACTAACTGCCCTGCTGAGTTTAGGAGACAAGTTGGCAGGAGACACCCAGCTTTGTTTCCTGAGCTAAAGAAGCTCAGACCATCCCCTAGCCTTGAGGAGGCCTTAGTGGTTCTCCAGAGCGCTTTGACTGAGAACAAAAGAGGTTTTTACATATCAAGGTGAGAGGTCAAACAACATTCCTGAGGAGGCAGGGTTCAAGGTGCCCAGGGAAAGAAAAGGCAGGTATTTTTCTGTAGACAGAGACAGAACAGCATGGGAGAGAGAAGAGATGATGACAGAGGTTCCATAGAGGATAAGCAGATCTCCAGTAGAGTTTTCTAAGTGCCAGGAGTAGAGAGCAGCAGAAATAGAGAAAGAGGATACAGAGGACGAAGATCAGGCTGAAAGTATAGGAGTTAGTTGTTAGCAGGACTATGAGCTGGGAAGCTGGACAGAACTGCAGTTATGGAGACAGGATTTCATCCCAGAGAAATAAAGTAGATGGATATAGAGCTTGTTATGTCTAAAGTTATCCCTGCCTTGAATGGCTGGTGGAACTATAGCTGAACTGATGTAATTTTGTCTTAGAGGAATAAAGTTAACAGACATTAAGAACATAGTGTACATAGAGTTTTTTCCTTAATATCCCACACCAAACATAGCAATGCCCCCTTGGGCCCTGGGGAATCAATGCAGCTGTTTAGACCCAAATAAACACACAGAGGCTTATATTAATTACAACTGCTCAGCCATTTGCTCAGGCCTGCCACTGACTAGCTCTTACATTTAAATTCAGCCCATTTCTGTTCATCTGTATGTTGCCACATCTTCAATGGCTTTACCTGTGTGTCATTGCATGCTGCTCCCTGAATGGAGGGATGGCGTCTCTGACTCAGACTTCCTCTACCCAGAATTCTCCTTGTCTGTTTATCCAGCCTGTACTTCCTGCCTGGCTACTGGCCAATCAGCATTTTACTTATCAACCAACCAGAGCAACACATTGACAGTATACAGAGTGATATCCACAGCAATGCATAACTTATGAAAGTACTGAGGAAAAAAAATGACTGTCCATCTAGAAATCAGGGCAAACATTATGTCCTTACAAAATCAGGGAATATCACAAAAAAGGGGGCAGGAAGAATGTAAGAGCCAGAGGAAAGAGGAGGAATTATGATTCTCATACCACAATTTTGCATTTTGCATTCTTCAACTCACAGCGGTGTTGATCATCTGCACAGGATCTGTACAACACTGGGTACAAAGACATTCTGCCATGATGGATGGAATTATGGGATTTCACTACATTCTGAGGGTTTACATATAGTTAATGGTTCATGGGGAAGAACGAGGTATTTTCTTCAATGATATAGCTACTGGTAAGGTACTCATGCTATGATATATAACCTTAATAAAACTTATTGCTGCACATACATATGGACATGAAAGCAAAAGAGGGTCTACTTAGCAAGAGAAAGAAGGAACAGAAAGAATACAGAGGATAACAGGAGGCAGGTGAACATGATCCAAATACAGTATGTAAATGTATAAAAGTGGCATAATGAATTCCATTATTTATAATTTATAATTAGTGTACTCTAACAAATATCATTTACAATTAATTAAATCATGGAATCAAATCTTTTTTTGAGCTGGCTCTTGAATGAAAGCTACAAAAGTATGTATTTAATCCAAGACATGTACAGTGTAGAATCCTCCATTACAAAGTCGACTGAACATTTACAAATGTGTATAAGCTGCAACAGGAGGGACATGCAGCAGAGAAATGGTGCTGGAGGGGGTCCTGGCAGAGCTACCAGGCTGGGTGGAAGATTATTGCAACCTAAGCCACCTAATGTATTAGGAGACCAATTTGAAGGGTGTTAAAAACTCTACCTTTAAGTTCAGACTGCTATATGAGGCTTGTAGAGAAAGATGTTCAGGTCTTCTACTCAACTGCAGCTCTTTGCAGTGAGTAGAAGAAAGATTATTTCCCCTATTGATTATTCTGTTGAAAAATATAAGTTCTCTTTAGACAAACTTTAATCATCTTGTCTAATATTGAAAAACTCTTGAGCCTTCATGAGAAGGATTAGAAAAGGCTAGAGAATTTCTTCAGCTTGATAAAGGTTATACTGTCTTGAAAAGGGTGAAAGAACTTAGGTAGAACTCAGGAGGCATGTGGAAGGTACTGGATTTTTGTAACAAGTATGACTTGAAGGTTTCCCTAAAGACAATATCTACATTTAATTCCCCAAATAATTGAAACATACAAAGGTATCTATAATGGTATTTCAGTGATTAATTTACATTGAGGAAAGATTCTATAGGCAATTAGAATTGAACTGTGAAATGATTTATCTTTCATTTTATTGAAAAAAGATTTTTTTCATGTAATGTATTCTAATTATGGTTTACTCTCCCCCCAGCTCCTCTCAGTTCCTCTTGACCTTCTCTCATTTGGATCCACAGCCATTCTGTCTCTCATTAGAAAACAAACAAACATCTAAGGAATAATAATGAAATAAAATAAGTTAAAACAAAAATAAACAAGTCAGAATAGAACAAAACAAACAAACAAGCAAAGAACCAAAGAAAAAGTATGAGAAACTATAGATGCAGAGACACACATATTTGCTGACATAAGAATTCCATAAAAACACAAAAATGGAAGTCATGATATATTTGCAAGGGACCTGTACAGGTTTATATCTATATTTACATCATATATATGTATATGTGCATACATATATGCATGTATGTATATAGGTATGTAGGCATATGGGTATATGATTATATTGGGGTATATAGGTATGTAGATATATAGGTATATAGGTGTCTTAGTTAGGGTTTCTACTGCTGTGATGAAACACCATGACCAAAAAACAAGTTGGGGAAGAAAGGGTTTATTAGGGTTAGACTTCCACATTGCTGTTCATCATTGAAAAAAGTCAGGATAGGAACTCAATCAAGGCAGATTCCCAGATGCAGGAGCTGATACAGGGGTCATGGAGGGGTGCTACTTACTGGCTTGCCTCCCATGGCTTTTTCAACCTACCTTCCTATGGAAGCCAGAACCAACAGCCAAGTGATGGTACTACTCACCATTGGCTGTGCCCTCCCCCATTGATCACTAAATGAGAAAATGCCTTACAGCTAGATCTCATGAAGGTATTTCTTCAGCTGAGGTGCCTTCCTCTGATGCCTCTAGCTTGAGTCAAGGTAATAAGCAAAACCACCCAGTATAGCAGGTATATAGGGGTATATAGGTATTCTAGGTATGAATGGACACACACATATGTGAATACACACACACACACACACACACACACACACACACATACACACATGTAATTTTTCATTTTGTATTGGTCATCTACTCTGGGACATGGGGCCTAACCTTAAGAAAATTAAAATATTATTGATATCAATAAAGTAATTTTCTATGACAAGTGTTGTATTAGTTGATAACTCACTTTATGTTCATGTATACAGTTATGGGTGTACATTGCAGAAAGTTAAATAGAAAAAGGTAGGAAAAGTCCAGTGGCTACAGATGGACTATGATTCAAATGAGGTAACTGGACAGCTATGGAGGGTGATTGCAGGAAAAGCTTCAAGTTACTGATCTGAGTTTGTCCAGCTTACACAGCAGATGAGCAAAGGCCACCCCAGGGACGTTGGTGGAAGGCCTTCACACACTCTACTATGAGGTGAGGTGAGGTAATGTGATGGTGATGTGAAGTGATATGATGGTGATGTGAGGTGATGTGATGGTGCTTTTCCCAACACAGCGGCAGTGGAAGCCATAGTTTTCCTCAGCTTGACACATCCCAGGACTTTTAACTGTTTGCCATTAAGTATACTTAATATAGGAAATAGGAATACAGGTAAAAGGATCTGACATTGCTCTTTCAAAGCCAGAGTGATATTTATTATTTTCCTCTATTCATTATCAAATCATTCCCAAACAACTTCATTTTACAGATGCAAAAACAAAACAAAACAGAATCAGAGATCACTGTACAGGTATTAGTGAAACCCACCGGGCCGGTTCTCTAAGCACAAGTGTTGTGTTGTCAAAAGAATGTGCCTTGAAAGACAGAATCGTTTTCTTTTGACAGATGAGGCATGAAGTCCATGTTCTCTGATTCTCACATTTCCTTGGAGGGATGCCGTTGAACAATCACATGAAAGTGAACGGCCTGTCTTGTTTGCACAGTTCAAGCCCTTGTGATTTGTCTTCTCACTTTGTCTTTCCTTTACGTTTACTTGAATTAACATCTGGGCGTAAGTTAACGAAACGGTTGACTTTTATGCTTTGTTGGAGAGAGCTGCCTCAGCCTCTCTTCACCTTGTACTGCTCTTTGCTATGGTGACGATTTGTAGTTCGCCAGTAGTTTGAGATGATTTTGAGGTCTAAAATGCCACGCTTGTGTTGTTAATTTTTTAAATATAATTTTTAGACCTTATCTATTGGTTGCCTCTTTAAAGGTTAGGGATTGCTGCACATTCCCTCTACAGCCCAGATTTCTGAATTTCAACCAGCCATCCTTTTAACAGCGTTCTGAATTGTAACTGTAGCTGAATTAGCACCGTATGCTTCCATTACTGCTGCTCTGCTACAAACTGTCCGTGTCGGCATGCAGGTCTTTTCTCATCTTTTGCACTCTTGGAGCTTGTAAGTGAAACGACTTTTCCCAGCTATTGTCCCCCCCTTTCAGTATGTTCCATCACAAATTCCATTCATATTATATTACTGACAAAAACCACCCTGAAATAGTCTTTCTAGTCAGATGTTGCTTGGTACAGCACAACTTTCTTTAGGCCTCCCATCACTGTGGCCAAGATAGTCTCTTCTTTCTCTCTGTTGAGTCTTTCCTTTTCCAGAACCTCTGGCCCCTTCTCTTTGGCTCCCTAAGAAAGTATAAGTAAGGTCAGTTGCCTTAATCTGTGCATATCTCAAGCACATAATGTCTTTTAAATAAGTGATATTTCAACACCATATAAAATCTTTGCTGGAAATTTTTGGATTTGGAGCTTTAAATTACCTTTCAGAAAAATATCATGTGCCTTCTCTTACATAGAACATAGATTACACACACACAAACACACACACACACACACACACACACACACACACACACATACACTTACTTAAGAGCATGAAACTAAGGGACTGTTTGGGAAGCAGAAAAAGCAAGAATTGCTACAGAAGAATAAAATGGGGAATTAATATATTCAAAATAAATGATATTCTTGAACGAAAGTGTCATGAAACACATAGTTTTATCCAGTGACCATGTAGTGGTATTTTAAAAATAAAAATAAACTGCATTTCAACCGATTTCATCAGGATGTTATTTATCATTCACAGATTGTCATTTGGCATATGATTTTATATGCAATTATCCAAGCCATGTGTTTCTTTTTATGAGTATGATTCTTTTTCAGACACTATTAAACTTCATCAACAGAGATTTCTGTCCTCCATCACAGTTCTACATGAAATCACTGAAGCTTTGTCATTCATATAATATGGATTATCTAGCAAGGTCATCCCATTACAATCATCTGAAACTGAAACTTTTGAAAAATTGCCTTTAGCATTATTAGAAATTCATACTGACCCATATTGTGTATTTAACAAAACACAATCTAATTCTTGCTAATTAATTTCTGATGGATAACACCCTTGGATCTTCTGTTTACTGATTAAAAATGAACAAACAAACAAACAAACAAAAAACAGAGTTGGAGAGAAGGATGTCCTTGATGCTCCAATTTTAGAAACTTACAAGCTCACAAGGTTGACAAGAGACCATTCTAAATGATTAGTAACTTAGAAATTAGAGGAGCCATATGTCTATGAATCAAAACCTTAACAATGGGAAAATAAATTGTTACTGCATGAACCAAAGACAAAACAGAAGCAGAAAGACAGATAATTATTTCTAGCCAGAAGCAAGCCATACCAAAGCCACAATAGTGACATCTTGGGCACAATATTTTTTTCCATTCACTAAAATACAAAATTTATTCAAATATATTGTTACACATAAAACCCAGAATTTCCAAATGTGTGTGCTTTAAATTGTATGATCTCAGGTCAAAGATAACTGTTAATAGATTTAAGAGAATTCATTCCAAATAGAGCCACCACTTTTGGATAAATCAAGTGTCTAGTACTTATTTTATATAAATGGATTGCACTTAGGAGCTAGGTGAGTTTAATGGCTGGAGCATCTCTAAGTCAGTGTCAGCCTGGATATCATATTGAGATCTCCAAAACCAACCAAACAAAAACCTTTAGTGGCAGAGCCCCTGCCTTTTCTACTGGTTCTAGCACCACAAAGCAAAACAATATTTTTATATAGAATTCTTTAACACAACATCAAATGAAGGACTCCATTATTTATGAACCTGAAGCAAGTGTAGTTTTCAATCAACACAAAACTGTTGTTCCCAATTTCAAGTAATGCATTTCCTAGTTGTTACACAAAGCAATGCTGTTGATAGCCAAATCCTTCGTTTCCAGCTCTTGTCAAAGTCACTAATCTTATTCTCAGTACCATGGAATTTGTAAACTGCCATAATGCAACAGAATCATCGGTTATTTGCCAAATATAAAATCAGAATCTATTCTTATTAAGAAGAAAAGTGAAAACTCTGAAAGGATCCCCAGGAGAGAAAAGAGAAATTAGCAAGTTTCTTCATTTCAACTGTGTGTTCTATCATCAAGATGTTTTCCTTCAAAAAAGTTTCAAGATTATAACTCACTATTTCTTCAGAAACTTTGTAAATCTAATTTATTGAATTGACAATATTGACATGTATGCCCAAACTATCTTGTTTTAAATTTCATACTCTTAAATGTTTGGTAGGAAAAATAATTCCTCAATCCATGATTGGTTGTAGAAATTATCCATATTTTCTACCCAGAGTCTTGGCCATGCTTATTTTCAGTAATTTTACTTCATCTCTGCTGTGGGACATGCTGACTGCAGTCCCTGGATACGATGCAGTTTCTTTACCCTCTTAGATATATTTCCAAAATGATGAGAAGATGCTTTCCTGTTGGTCTCATGGAATACAGAGCTTCATAATTCCATAGGCCTCAGAAAGAAGATTGGGAAATTTCTTTTCCTGTGAAAGAGGCATGAAGCCACTCTGAAGCTTCTGAGGGTGCTTGTTATTGCTTTTTAATTGAAAATAATTTTTCACATTGCAAAATCTGATCTCAGTTTGCCCTCTTTCCTCTCCTTGCAAATCCTCCCAGCCTACCCACTTGTCCACCTCCACACTTTCTTTCTCTACTTCTAGAAAACAAACAGGTAAAACAAAAAACAAACAAATAAAAAACCCCAGTTAAATAGAAAAGAAAACAAAAACCTATGAGAAACAGATAAGTATGAAGACACACACAAATACATATACACATACACACACACACACACACACACACACATACACACACACACACACACACACACCCTAAAAACACTAAATTGAGAACCATAATAGATAATCAAAAGACTAGAAAAGTAAAAAAGTATTCACACAAAACATCATGAGGGGAAAAAAAACCCAAAGATACCACTGAGTTAGTTCTGTGTAGGTCATCTTCATCCATGGGATGCCCTTAACTTTGATTTGCATACACAATGAGTCTCCTTTGAAGAACACTAATTATTCCTTTTTCAGCTGTTGTCAGCTGAAGATAACTAATGGGTTAGGGATGGGGACACCTGTCCACTTCTCTACTCAGCACTAGGACCCCATCGAGCTTAGACCTATACAGTCTCCATGCCAGCTGCCATAGTCTCTGTGAACTCATATGTCTGTGAGTCCAGTTGTGTCAGGAAGACATTGTTTCCTTTCTGTTTTCCCTCCCCACAAGCTCTTAAATTCTTTCTACCTCCTCTTCCATATTGTTCGCTGAGCCCTGCAGGGCAGGGGAGGGGTTGATGAAGATATCACAATTTGGACTGAGTCTTCCAAGGTTTCTCACTCTCTCTATATTGCCCAGTTTGGGGTCTCTGCATTTGTTCCCATATTCTTCAGGAGGAGGCTTCTCTGATGCTGGTTGAGTAAGAGACTGAACTATAGGTATAGCAGAATGTCATTAGAAGTCATTCGATTGCAATGTTCCTTTAGCAGGAAAATAGTATTTTGTGTTCTCCTTGGTCCGTAGTCTGTCTGGTCTCAGAATATCGGCTACCTGTACAGTGTCAGGCACGGGTTCCAGCTCATGAAGTGAGGCTTCAATCCAATCCGACTCCCACAGCTTTTGTGCCGCTACTGCACCAGCATTTCACACAGACTGGTTACTGTTATAAGCGAAGGCTTTGTAGCTGGCTGGGTGTTTAGCTTCTCTCTTCTCCACTGGTATCAATTCTGCTTCCTATACCGTAAACACTAATCAGTAGAAATTAAGGCTCTATTTAGACACCAGCTCAAAATCTCTGGGCTCAGTGAGGTATGTAGGTGTTGTCTTTGCAATAGGGTTTTACCATTCGTTTATGGAGAACTAACAACAGCATTGGAGAAAGCCTGAATTATTTGTGGGTTTTCATTGGGCACTCATGGCCAATAACTCAAGTGTATGCAATTCATTTTCAGCCCTGGAGTTTTCATTTGGTGGTGTCTAGCTGGGTTTTGTCTCACCCATAATTGGATGATTCCATTTAGACTTCTTTCATATATGCTAATATTTTAAGCTTATACTGTAGTAGGTTTCCATATGACACTTCAAAACTCTAAATGTTAGCTGTCTATTCCCATGTTCCTTACTCATGTCTTTCCTCCTCCTCTGTTTAAAACTCCTGTCTATGTCTCTACCACCCCTGTCTCTTCATAACTATGTATTCTATTTCTTTTTCCTTAGGAGTTCTTCTCTCCCTGTAGTACCTTATGCTATACCTAACCTCTGTGGTTCTATGGATAACAACATGCCTATCAAAGGTTTATTAGTTAAGCGAATATATACTATATTTGTCCTTTAGGTCTGTTTTAGCTCACTCAGGATGACCTTTTTTCAAGTTATTCCAATTTCCCTGTTAATACCATGATTTCATTTCCTTTAGCAGTTGTATGATATTCCATTTATACAGATGCACCATATTTTCATTAACAGTTCATCTATTGATGAAGATCTAGGCTGTTTGTAATTTCTGGATATTATGAATAAATAAGCAATGAACATGAAGGAGCAAGCATCTTTGTAGTAGAATGTATGTCCTTTAGGTATATTTGGATCTTGAGACAAATCTATTCCCAGCTACCTAGGGAATTGCCACACTGATTTTCATATTTCCTATATAAGTTTGTACTCCCATCAACAATGTATGAGTGTTTACCTTACTTTACATCCTTACCAACATGAGTTATCATTTGTTTTATTGATCTTTGCCATTCTGAATGGTATAATATAAAATTTTAAAGTATTTTAATATGTATTTCCCTGATAACTAAGTGTGTTGGATATTTCTCTAAGTGTTATAATATCAGACATTTGTGTTTTATCTTTTGAGAACCCCTTGTTTATATCTGTACCCCATTTTTAATTGTGTTGTTTTCTTGATGTGCAGTTCTTTGAGTTATTTACATATTTTAGACATTAGCTCTCTATCAGATATGTAATCGGTAAAGATATTCTCCCATTCTGGACAATTTGTATGATGGATGGTGTCCTTTGCCATACCAAAAATTTTAGTTTGATGTTTTATTAATTGTTTAATAAATATAAATATTAATCAGTCCTATTTACTAATTGTTATTAATGCCTGTGTTAACAGTGTTCTGTTCAGAACATCTTTTCCTATGTCAATGAGTTCAAAACTTTCCCCATTTTGTCATCTATAAGATTCAGTGGATCTGGCCTTAACATGAGGTTCTTGATCCTCCTGGAGTTGAAGTTTGTGCACACTGAGACATCTGGATCTGTTTGCTTTCTTCTATATGCAGATGGATGCCCAATTTGATCAGCACATTTAAGTTATTTTTATCCAGTATGTATTTTTGGCATCTTTGTCAAAAATCAGATGTCCATAAGTTTGTGGACTTCTGCTGGATTCTTTAATTTAATGCCACTGATAATCATATCTATTTTTTGTGCCAATATGATGCTATTTTTATTACTATAGCTCCTTAGAATAATTTAGAATGAGGCATGCTGATACTGTCAGAACTTTTTTAATGTGTGTGTATGTGTATGTGTGCGTGTTTCCATATGAAGCTGAAAATTGCCCTTTCAAGATCTATAAAGAATTGTGTAAGAATTTTGATGGGAATTATTTTTGGTAGGATGGCTATTTTTGTTATATTAATACTAGTGATCCATGATTGTGGGAGGTGTCTTTGTTTTCTGAAATCTTCAGTTTCTTTCTCCATTACCTTCATTGTCAAATTTCATTATACAACTCTTTCACTTGCTTGGTTATAGTTATCCCAAGGTATCTTTGAGACTGTTGTGAAAGTTATCAATTTCCATGTCTCAGTCATTTGTATATAGAAAGGCTATACTGATTTTTATATGTTAATTTTATATTCTGCTACTTCATTGAAAGTGCTTATCAGCTGTACTCTGATACTCTGGTGTTGTTTCTAGGGTTATTTATGTATGAAATCAAAGTAAAGATACTTCGACTTTTCCCCTTCCTACTTGTATATCTTGATGTCCTTTGTGAGTTAATTTTTGCCCTAGCTAAGACTTCAAGTACTATATTAAGTAGATACAGAAATAGAAGACAACATTGATTCTCTTCATTTAAGTTGAATGGCCATGGGCTTGTTGTAAGTCACCTTTCTTATGTCAAAGTATGTCCCTTGTATTCCTAGTCTCTCCAGATCTTCTGTCACAAAGTTGGGTATTGCCAAAATATTTCTGGATTTTGTGTCTAATGAGGTGATTATGTGTTTTCAATTATGTATGTATGTATGTATGTGTGTTTATTATATATTTTGTCTTTTAGTATGTTCATATGGTGGATTACAGTTATCAATTTATATATGCTGAACTATTCTTGTATCTCTGAGATCAATCCTAAATGATCAAGGTAGATGATCTTTTTGATGTGTTCTTGAATTTGGTTTGCTAGTGTTTTATTAAGAATTTTTGCGGTTAAGTTCATAAGAGAAATGTATCTTTAATTTCCTTTTCTTGTTGTACCTTTGTGTGGTTTGGCTATCACAATAGCTGTGTTCTTGTTAAAAGAATTCAGCAATGTTCCTTTGGTTTCCAATTTGCAGAATAATTTGAATAATTGGGGTTAATTCTTCTGTGAAATTCTAGTAAAATTCTATGGTGAATCCATCTGTTCCTGGGATTTTTTGGTGAGGAGACTTTTAATTACTGCTCTTAATTCACTAAGGGTTATGTGTCTCTTTAAATTGTTTATCTGATCTTGAGTTAACTTTGTTAGGTCATATTTGAAAATAATATACATTTCTTTCAAAATTTCCAGTTTAGTGGAGTACAGATTTTTGAAATACATTCTTATTATTTTCTGGATTTCCTTGGTATAGTTGAAATTTTCTATGGGTCACTGATCAGACCTCAAGTAAAGACACAGAGATATTATTAAATATGAATATTTGGCCTTAGCGTAGGCATGTTTCTACTTAGCTCTTTTTAAACTTAAATTAACTCATTTTTATCAAACTATGTGCTACACCAAGGCTCATTGACCTTATCTACGTACTGTCCAGGCTTCTTTCTTGCTTCCTCTATGTATATCTGGCTGGCCTCTGACTGGTTGGCTGGCTCCCCTTTTCTCTCTGCCCACCAACCCCAACTATCCCTCCTCTACCTAGATATTGGCTGCTCAACTTTTTTTTTTTTTAGACTAATCAAGTGTCTTAGGCAGGCAAGGTAAAACAGCAACATATCTTTACATAGTTAAACAAATGCAGCATAAACAAATGCAACACATCTTTTATACTTAAACAATTATTCTGCAACACATGGTTACATAGTTAAACACAAATTCTATTTCATAACATTTCCTCCTTTTTTACTAAAGAAAAAGAAAGATTTTAGCTTTAACATAGTAAGACTATATACAATAAGATCAATTATCAGGTAAGAATTAAATTTATAATATCCAGTCAATTTGTATTTGGCAAGTTCAGAGAAAATACTTCATTATATATCCTATCTTAGTGAGTCCAAAGTTTTGTACCTAGTTTACCTTCTATTATAACTAAGGAAAATCATAACTATAACTATCTAGTCTTGAACTCTATCGAAGACCCCAGAAGGATATAATATTACCTGAGTAAACAGAAAGTGCTGTGCAAGCACTTCCAAAACTATAGAAACAACAGAGGCGTCTGACTGCCTAGATAGTCACCCAAATTTCCTCTGCAGTGTTGGGGCATCCATCTTTGGCCTATAGACCTAGAATATCTGGAAGACTTTTATATGAAGCAGAAATTTTGAAGGACTGTCCTGTCTTATTTTGGCAAAGTTCAGTAATCACTTTGCCGCATATCCAGTTTAGATTGTATACTGCTAGCAACTGAGGCAAGGAATGTTTCTTGCCCAAATGCCTAACTTTGTCACAATGAAAATAAACTCCATATGGAGGTTGTTCAATGCCCATCCTCTTTTTATGAAGTAGATTGGTCTTACCTGGAGCAGATATATCTCATTGTCATGAAAAGCCATAGGTTATTAAATATCTTAAATGCATATTCTGTAGGTCCCCAAAGCATTTGAAGATCTCCTATCTATCTAAAATATATCTGTTTAACCTTGAAAGCATATATAATATGACTTCAAGTTTGACTGTTATAGATGACTAACTACTAACCTGCATTTCTTAAACATACATTACATTTTTAAATGAGCTTCATTAAAACAATACCACAAGCAAGAATAAACACATACAAAGTATAACAAAATCTTTAAATTTGTATCAATATACCAAAATCCATACCAATGTAAAATATCTGAGGTTAATAGTTGTCATTTTTATCCTATATTCCCATTTCCCCCCTCCCAATGATGACAAACATCTGTAATCCACCAAATGACCAAAAACTTCCCACCACTCACCTTGGGAATGTGGGCATTGTTTTCTCTAGTGTGCTTCCTGTTGTCTGGTGGCAATGGCATCTTTAAGGAACCCTGAGAATTGAGAGAATGAACTAGTCCTAGGAAAACTAGTTATAACATTTGTTGTTACAAATCACCCATCTTGTAGTTTTTTCTTGGTTTATTCCTTTATGTTTATAGTCAAGATTATCAGGAGGTCTCCCCATCAAATCCAATCTCTGTTAACCTTGAAGCAATCCACACCCTTTCATTTCTGTTGGAAAGAAAAGCATAATTTCTTCCCTCACACAATACCTTTTCTGAATTCTAAACTTAAACATTCCTAAAGTGTCTAGGTAGGTTTAATCCAGTATTATATTTTACAAACCAATGTCTCCTAGCAACTGCCATTCATTCTTCAGAATTCAAAAAATTCAAAATCAACAAAGCACTAAATAAGATCCAGATGCCTTCTTTACATGCTCATCTCTACATGGCTTTTTTCCTTGATATTAGTTTATACCCTCTTTAAATATCTTACTGTACTGTGTTTAAGCTATGTATTTTTTCCTATGACTCTCCATACCCATTTTCTTTTGTTTGTTTGTTTGTTTCTTTCTTTCTTTCTTTCTTTCTTTTTTTTTTTTTGGTTTTTTGAGACAGGGTTTCTCTGTGTAGCTTTGCGCCTTTCCTGGAACTCACTTGGTAGACCAGGCTGGCCTCAAACTCAAAGAGATCCGCCTGGCTCTGCCTCCCAAGTGCTGGGATTACAGGCATGCGCCACCATCACCTGGTGTTCTTTTGTTTCTTAACTGCCTATGGACATTTTTAAACACACTGCAACCTGTTTAAAGGGTTTTAAAATTTTTTTTGGCGGGGGGGCGTCTGGACCTGCCCTACTGTGCACCTGTAGCCTTCAATGACCACATGATTTAAATCTTAAACTCACTTCATGGCTTTTTTGCTGGCTTCTGGTTCTACCCTACTTGGGTCAATGAGAGACAAGATTTATACCCTGAGTACCAGCCAAGAGCTGTGTTTAACTGGGAGCTACATTTAACCAAGTGCTATATTTAACCTCTTCAGCTCTAGGAAGTTGGTGCCCACACTGTGGCAGGTGTTTTTACTTAGCTCATTGTTTTTACTTAACATGCCAGCTGCTCAAGTGCTCTGCTGCAAAGTAGTAACTCTTAAAGTAACTGTATTTGTTTTGTTATGTTTCCATTTTTCTCAGGCCTTATGTGACAATTTGGGCCCCACATTGGGTGACATTTAAATTGGATTTTTCTTTAGGTTGCCAACCAGCTCTTAAATAAAGACACAGAGACTTATAATTAATTATAAGTCTTATCTTAGGCTTGTTTCTAACTAGCTCTTTTTTAATTTAAATTAACCATTTCTATTAATCTATGTGCTGCCCTGAAACTCATTTACCTCATCAATGTACTGTCGATCCTGCTTTTCTGCTTCCTCTGTGATTATCTGGCTGGCTCCTGGCTGGCTGGTTGTTTTTTTTTTTTTCCTTTCTGCCCACCAGCCCTGCCTATCTCTCCTCTGCCTAGCCATTGGGTATTCAGCTTTTTATTATACCAATCAGCTACCCTAGGCAGGCAAGGTAAAACAGCAACATATCTTTACATAGATAAACACATGCAGCATGAAAAAAAGCAATGCATCTTTACATAGTTAAACAAATATTCTATTCCACAGTGCTTTTGTGTCTATTGTAATGTCCCCCTTTTCATACCTAATTTAGCAATTTGAATCTTTGCTTCCTTCCTTATAGTTAATTTGACTAAAGTTTTATCAGTCTTATTGATAAAACCAACCAACTCTTAATCTCTTTCTTTGTATTTTTTTTTTTGTTTCTATATATTGATTTCAGCCTTGAGTTTAATTATTTCTTGCAGTCTCCTCCTTTGTGGTATTGTTTTTTCCTTTTGTTCTATGGTTTCAAGTGTGCCATTAAGTTCCTAATATGCAGTCTCTCCAATGTTTTTATCTAAGTAATCAGTGCTATGAATTTGCCTGTTAGAAATATTTTCTTTGTGTCCCATAGGTTTGAAAGTGTTGTTTTCTAATTTGAATTAAATTCATGAAAATTTTAATTTCCCTCCAAATTTTTGTCTTGACCACTTTTCATTCAACAATGAATCATTACGTTTCCAGGAGTTCACAAACTTTCTTTTATCCCTATTTACTTGCCCTCTCTGGATCTTTGGAAAGTGTGCTGACTGTGGGTTGCCTAGTAGAGGATACTTCTGCAGATAAGGGAGTGGGTGGCAGAGAGGAACAGAGGTGGACTAACAGAAAACGCAGGTAAAGACTTCAGGGAGATCTAAGGGGATAATGTTCACACCAAAAGGTAGAGTACACTGGGATTTGGAGATGTTGTGGAAAGAGAGGATCCTGCATGTAGGTTGCAGTAAGGCATTGAATTATCTAGAGGGACAAGGATGAAAGGACTACAGGGATCCTGGGAATGAATAAAAAGTCAGAGTCTCCAGTGAATGAATTTGAAGTGGTAGAAGGGGCCCTTATAAGCAGCTGTTACTGAACTGAGCATGAGAATGGAGAGATCATAATGGAGTACAGGAAGGATAATATTATTCACTTACCTGATTCCCTGCCAGGTGGCCATTGTGGTCCTGGAGAGATATTTTTCCTAGGTATGCAGAGTGACACCAAGGTTCAGCAGAATCCCCAGAGAATGGAAGGAGGGTGGAAAGGCAAGTTCCTGCCAGCAGACTGCCTCAGGGCAGGGGGTGAGACTAAAGAAGTTATAATGACGAGCATGGGGAGAGTGAAAATTAACAACCTGATTCCATGCCAGTATGGCCACTGTGTTCTCAAGTAGAGAGTATTACTAGATATAGGTGGATGACACAAAGAGATGGGGGAGGTGGATGAAATTGAGTCACCTCTAAGTTCTATGGGGCTGCCAGGGAATGAAGGCAGGATTGAAGACCCTTGCAAGTGGTCTGCTACAGGGTTGGGGATGAGACTGAAGGAATTGTAATGGTCAACAGGAGGGAAAGTAAAACTTTTCCATTTGATTCCCAGACAGAGTGACAACTGAGTTGATGGGTAGAAAGTGTTGCTAGCTAGAAGAGGCCAACACTGTTCCTGCCTTTTTTGTTATCTACAGATTAATGTTTTTATCAGTCAATGGAAATGATGTAATGGATAGTTTTGACTCAGAGGAATAATTTGACTTGTGACACTCTTTCATGATTTATGAGTCTCTTTACTTCATGACTGTTCTTTCTTTGCTTTCCTTTCCTTTCTTTTAAAAATGTCGTATCGCCCTCAGACATGATATTATGTAGCCCAGCCTATCCTGAAGCTCACTATGCATTTGAGATCTTGAATGCTGAATCTTCCTGATTCTCTCCTCTTGAGAAACATCTCCAACCCACGTAAAGTTCTTCTGAAAACCCAACCCTTTTAAGTGATTTAGCATTCTTTTGACAGAATTGGTCCAAATTAGTCTGTAACATTCACAGAGGTTCACAGCACAATATGACCTTTCCTCCTTTCTTGTGAATGCAGTCAAATCCAAACTCATGAGCCTTGACAGGGTTTGCACTGCTCACCCTGACAGGCTTTTACAGTCAGCATACAAAGCTCACTTTTTTTCCCCCTAAAATAACATACTTGTCTTTTTCTCCTAGTCCTAATTGGCTGATTTATGCTGTACTGCACTTTTTTTTTTTTTAACAAGTCATGATAAAGTTTTTATTTATTTATTTATTTAAATTTTTGGTTTTTTTCTCCTTTTTTAAATTTGTTATATTTGTGTTTTAATTTTACACATCAGCCATGGGTTCCCCTGTCCTCCCCCCTCCTGCCCCCACCCCCACCTTCTCCCCAACCCCTCCCCTCCATTCCCATCTCCTTCAGGGCCAAGACTCCCCTGGGGCTTCATTTAAACCTGGTGGATCAGTACAGGCAAGTCCAGTCCCCTCCTTCCAGGCTGAGCAAAGTGTCCCTGTGTAAGCCCAAGGTTCTAAACATCAGCATTGTTTGTAATAGCCAGAACCTGGAAACAACCTAGATGCCCTTCAACTGAAGAATGGATAAAGAAAATATGGTACATATACACAATGGAGTACTACTCAGCAGAGAAAAACAATGACATCATGAGGTTTGCAGGCAAATGGATGGACCTAGAAGAAATCATCCTGAGTGAGGTAACCCAGACTCAGAAGGACAAACACGGTATGTACTCACTCATAGGAGGATACTAGATATAAAACAAAGATGACTAGACTGCTACACAACTCCAGGGAGGCTACCTAGAAAACGGAACCCTAGGAAAGACACAGGGATCGCCCAATGACAGAGAAATGGATGAGAGCTACATGAACAACCTGGATGACAGTGGGAGTAATGAAGGGCAAGGTTCAAGGGAAAGAGAGCTTAGGGGAGCAGGAGATCCCAGCTGGATCAAGAACAGAAAGGGAGAACAAGGAATAACAGACCATGATAAATGATGGCCATACTGCACTTTAATACCTGTATAATTCCTTCATGTAGATATTGTGGCAAACAAAGTAAATCACACCTCTGTGGAGGGAACATTATCAAGAGTAGGAAGATTACAATTGTTCTTTAGTGTACTCTGAAGGACTGGTTAATCCCTTGTTTGGTGTCACCAGCAAAGCAGGTACTAAAATGTCATGGGAGTAAGTGTTGTAAGTAGGGAAAGAGTTTTTTCAGTGTTATTCGTCTTTCTTTAAAGGAGAGACAGTGGAAGAGAGAGAGAGAGGAGCCCACAAGTACAGGTACTTTCATTGGATTATTATACATACTGTTAGAAGGAAATAGCTTGAATAGAATAAAGTCTTAAATGCCATTATTGTCAGAGGTATTGTCTACAAGATATTTGTAAGCCCAGCACTATGTTCTGTGAATTTTTATTGTATCTTAATTCCAAACTAATCATATCTAAATACCTCTAGTTTTAAGAGCTAAAACCAAAGCAATTTATTTTTAATCACTTGAATTTTTGGCTTTATGGACTATGATTTTCTTTAAATTTTTTAAAAAGTTACTTCTTCAAATTTATCTCTGTGAAAGATTACAGAAAATCACCGATTCCTTCTCTTTTATTCCATAAATTTTTCTCTTATATGATGAAATATAGAACATTGAACATGAAATTCCACCACAGCTTATTTCTAGTAATATGATAGGATTTCTGTGGATTCTAACTATATTTTTGATTCTTAGTTTTATGATCATAGTTTCACTTATCTTTCTTCCTTTTATTGTAAGCAGAAAAAATCCATACAATATATGCTGATCATTATTTCCCTTCCCCCAATGCCTTCAAGAGTCTCCTCATCTTCCCTCCTATCAGAACCAACACCCTTTGTGTTTTTCATTAAAAAACAAACAGACTAATAAATAATAATAAAATAAAGACAAACAAACTAAAATGGAAGAAACAAACAAACAAAAATGTAGAAGAAAAAGAGCCAAAGAAAAAGAACTATACACACATGTAGACATAGAGAAACATGTATTTGCACACAGAGAAACCTCCTAAAAACACAAATCCAGAAGCTATGATGTCTATACAAAGGACCTATAAGGTTAAAACAAACAAACAAACAAAAACAAACAAATAAAAAAAGGTTACATCCTTATGAAACAAAAAGACCTCCAAAAATGGCAATGAGTTTGTTTTGTGTTAATCATCTACTACTGTGCTGTGGGATAATGCTCTTGTACACTGTAAAGGTCTGTCACTCAAATTTGTTTAATAAAATACTGATTGGCCAGGAGTCAGGCAGGAAGTATAGTTGGGGCAACCAGACTAGGAGAATTCTGGGAAGAGGAAAAGTGGACTCAGGTGTCGCTAGCCAGATACAAAAGAAACAAAATGAGAATGTAGTGTTGAGAAAAATTACTAAGCCATGTGACTAAACATAGATAAGAATTATGGGTTAATTTAAGTGTAAGAGCTAGTTAGTAATAAGGCTGAGTGACCAGCCAAGCATTTATAAGTAATATTAAATCTCCAAGTCAATTATTTGGGAAGCAGCTGCTGGGTAGTTGGGAACAGGCAGATGTGATAGAAACTTCTGCTTATACTACTGGGTGTGGGGCCTGCCCTTTGAGTGGTTTGTATCCCCAATGAAACTGCATTGGCGAGAACTCATTTTTTATTTGTTAGTGGTTATCAATTGCAGATAGCTTTTCAGTTAGGGATTGGAGAGTATGTCCACTTCTGACCTTAGTGGACTCTGTCTGACACAGACTCGTATTGGTGCTGTGTATCCTGCCGCAAACCCTTTGGGTTCATAAGTGTATTGATCCTGCCCGTGTTTAGCGGGCCTTGTTTCCTTAGTGTTCTCTATCACCTATGGCTCTTACACTCTATCTCCTCTTTGGCAGTATTTCCTTGAGACTTGAGGGGAAATATTTGATGGAGCCATCCCAATTAAAGCAGAGTGTTCCAAGGTCTCTCACTGTGTATAGTGTCCAGCTGTGGATCTCTGTATTTGTTCTCACGTACTGGAGGAAAAAGCTTCTCTGATGATGGCTAAACAAAAACATATCTACAACTACAGCAGATTGTCATTAAATGTGATTCTATGGCTATGTTCATTCAGCAGAATAGTCATATTTAGTTTTCCCCCAGGTACCTGACCTATCTGGTCTCCAGTTCTTGGGCACCTGAGTAGTGTTGTAGTTAGATTCTTTCTCATGCATTGCACCTTCTCACAAACTTGGTGCCATTATTGCACTAGAGCATCTTGCATGCAGGTGATCACTGTAGAATAAAAAGTTTGTATCTGGATTGGTGTTTAACTTTCTCCCTTGGCAGTATGAAGAGTGCCTTCCAGTACTATGAAGACTAGTCTGTAGGAATGAAGGCTTAGATAGGCACCAGCTTGATTTCTCCATGTTCAGTGAATTGTATATGTGTTGTCTTCAGCAATAGGGCATTAATGTCAGTTTGTGGAGAGCAACTAATAGCCTTGGCAATAGCCTGGGTTGTTTGGGGGTTTCTATGGGGCCCCTTTGTCCAACAATTCAATAAGATGTAACCCAGATCCAGTATTGGAAACTTCATGTGATGACAAGTGATGTCCAGTTGGGGTTCTGTCTCCTCTGTTATTTGACAATTTTGCCTTCATGCATGCATATATTTTAGGAAGCTTCTACTCTATTAATTTTCCATATGACTCTTCAAAAGGCCCTTTGTTGCAGCTGTACCTTCCCATATCCCCTCCCTCACCCAATTCTCTTCTCTTCCTTCCCATTATACTACCCATTTCTGTCTATCCTCCTCCATAACTATCTATGCTACTTCCTCTTTCAAGGGAGAGACATCCCTGACTTCTAGTCCCATATGCTATATGTGACCTTTGTGATTATATGGGTAGTACCTTCCTTATTGAACACTTAAGAGCTAGCACCTACATATAAACAAATACATATAATATTTGTCTTTCTGGGTCTGGATTACCTCCTAATTTAGGATTATTTATTTCTAGATCAATCTAGTTACCTATAAATATTATGATTTTATTGTTTTACTGAATAGTAGTCTGAGTAATATTCGATAATGTAAATGTACCGTGTTTTATTTATCCATTTATTCATTGATGTACATATAGGCTGTTTCCAATTTCTGACTATTAAGAATAGAATAGTAAAGAATATGGTTAAATGAGTGTCTCTGAAGTGGGATGCACAGTCCTTTAGGTGTATGCCCAGAAGTGCTATATCTAGATTTTAGGGTTGCTCTATTCCTAGCTTCTGAAGGAACTACCACATAAATTTCCATAGTGGTTATATAAATTTCATTTGAAGCAACAATGTATGAGTTTTCCTTTTTCTCTGTTTCCTAACCAGCATGAGCTGTCATTTGTCATTAATCTTTGGCCATTCTGACTGGTAAAAGAAAAAAAATCTCAAAGTAGTTTTGATTCACATTCCCTTGATGACTTAAGTATTTGTTATTAGCTGTTTGTGTTTCCTCATTTATAAATTCTGTTTAGATCTGTACCCCCTTTTAAAAATTGGCTGCTTTGCTTTCTTGTCCATTTTTTTTTTGTTTTTTAGTTCTTTATATGCTTTGGATATTAACTCTCTATGGGATGTATAATTTGTAAAGATTTTTTTCCCCATTTTGTAGGCTGCCACTTTTTCCAGATGACAGTTTCCTTTTCTATACAAGTTTCCAGTTTCCTGTGAGGCCATTTATTAATGGTCATTCTTAGTACCTGTTCTAACTACTGGTGTTGTGTTTAGAAAGTCTTTTCCTGTGCCAGTGAGTTCAAGATTATTCCTTCTCTTCTATCAGATTCGGTGTTTCTGATTGTACATTTAGGTCTTTGGTCCATTTGTAGTCGAGGCATGTGCAGAGTAGTAGGTATGGATCTATTTGAAGTCTTCCACATGCAGTCATCCAGTTTGACCAGCACCATTTGCTGATGATGCTGTCCTTTTTACCCCCCAGTGTGTATTTCTGTCTTCTCCATCAAAAATCAAATGTCCAGGGGAGTCGGGACTGATATCTGTGTCTCCAATTAGATTTTATTGATCAATGTGTTTGTTTTTATAGCAACATCATGCTGTTTTATATATACACATACAAATAATATACATAATAATACATGCATAATAATACCCAGCTTCCTAAGGAAATACCACATTTATTACCATATATATTAATATGTATACTTGGTAGTACAAATTAAGATAAGGGATAGTAATTCCTCCAGTTCTTCTTTCATTATTCAGTAAAAAAATTTTAACTATCCTGATTTGTTTTGTTTTGTTTTGTTTTAATTTTCATATAGGCTGAAATTGTCCTTTCAAGTTCTGTGAATACATGCACTGGCATTTTGATAAGGTATCAATAAATCTACACATTATTTTTGGTAGGATGGCCATTTTCACTATATTAATCCTACTAATACATGAGCACGGGAGATTGTTCCATCTTCTGATATCTTTCTTCAGTATCTTTCTTTGATGCCTTAACACTTTTATTATTCCGCTCTTTCACTTGGTCTGTTAGAATTACGCCAAGATATTATTTTTGACCCTATTGTGAAAGGTATTATTTCACTGATTTCTTTCTTAGCCCATTTGTCATTTGTATGTAGAAGGCTACTGATTTTTGCATATTGATTTTGTATCCTGCTACTTTGTTGAAAGTCTTTTTAAAATTTTATCAATTTTTAATTCAATATATTATGATCATATTTTTCCCATCCCCTAATTCCTCCCAGTTCCTCCCTACCTCCCTACTGACACAACTTCATGCTTACTTGCTTTCTCCTTTTTCTCTCTTGCTCTAAAAAAAAACCCCAAAAATAAAAACAACAAAAATGAAGTTCAAAACAGAAAATAAAACAAAAAAGAAAAGAACATTAATAAAAATGTAAAAAATAAAGCAAAACAAAATGTGCACAACATACAAAGTTCATTTTGTGTTTTCTAGTTAGTTATGAGTGCAGGGTCTTCCCTGAAGTGTAGTTGATGTACCCAGTGAGAATACACTGGAGAAAAGTAAAGCTTTAAAATTAGGTATAATGAGAGTCTAGGTAAAGGTTGAATATAAACCTATTATGACCTTAAAAGAAAGAGGACCTTAATAAAATCTAATATTTTAAAGCTAAATGTTTAAAAGATACTAAGATCAATCACCAAGGTTGTCCTCTCAACCCACACTTATGTCCTGGCTTACACACACACACACACACACACACACACACACACACACACACACACACACATTCTCACACACACACATGCACATAAATAGTAAATTTAACCAATGTTTTAAGAAAAAAATGGAATCACTGTGATTCTACAGTATCTTTTAAACATTTAGCTTTAGAAATGTTTATTAAGGTCCTCTTTTTTTAAAGGCCATAATAGGTTTATATTCAATCTTTACCTAGCCTCTCATTATACCTAATTTTAAAGCTTTGCTTTTAACTATTTTATTAAGAATAGTCTGAGCTTCCATTCGTTTGGCTATTTGTCCCTGTGCTTTTTGCAATCTTGGATTCAACAATTCACGCTCTTGCAGACCCTCCTCTTTCTCGACAGTTGGACACCTGGAGCTCCACCTGGGGCCTGGCTGAGGATCTCTGCATCCACTTCCATCATTTATTGGACAAGAGTTCCAGCACTACAGCCAAATGAATAGAAACACATGAATTATGAACCAAAGGCTGTGGAGCCCCCAGCTGGATAAGTGAGCCAATTGAATAGCTTGATCTGCTTGGGAGGCATCCAGTCTGTGGGGCCGGGACCTGTCCTTAGTGCATGAGCTGGCTGTTTGAAACCTTGGGCTTACACAGGGACACTTTGCTCAGTCTGGAAGGAGGTGACAGGACCTGCCTGTACTGAATCCACCAGGTTTAAATGAATCCCCAGGGGTGCCTTGATCCTGGAGGACATGGGAATGGAGGGGAGGGGCTGGGGGGAAGGTGGGGTGGGCGGGAGTGGGGAGGTCAGGGGAACCCATGGCTGATGTATAAAATTTAAAACACATAATGGTTCTGAAAACATATGTTAAAAGATTGTGCCTTTTCCCTAATAACATAACATTGAATACCTTAGATTTTTCTTTCTTTGTAATCAAGAATTTAATTTATCAAAAAGCTAAATGATACAACCAAAAATCTCCACTACTTTTAGTTTTCTGACTACTGGGTAAAATTCTCTTTGAATGTGTCCCTCTTTCTGCAGTTATTATGTATTTACTTATGTATATGTGTATATGATTTTATGTGGTGTGTGTGTGTGTGTGTGTGTGTGTGTGTGTGTGTGTGTGTGTTAAAGGAAGTTAATTTCTTTTAATGCACCCACATCAAACTCCAGTTCCTATTTTCTCTGTCTTATTTTGGTCCTTGTAAGTTTACTGTAGCATAAAAATATTTCATGTATTTAATTCTGCTCAAAATTATACATAAGAATTTAATAGGGACTGATAATATTATTATAAAGGAAATGGGCATCTATGCGTGTATAAGCAAAATAATTGCTTTCTTCTTCTCTTATGTAAAATGTCAATCATAATAGTAATTTTACATGATTCATTGATGTCTTTGTACATGAATAATAATATGCAAATATATGAAAATGGAAATCTCCAGAACTCCTTAAGATGCATACAAATAAAAATAAATCAGATAACCTTTTTTTTCCATTTTAGATGCTTTTAAAAATTATGAGTAGTCATGTATATAATATTGGAATTATATGGCCTAATATAAATATTATGTAAATTAAAATGACATTAGTTAACAAGTTATCCAAGATTAACTCTTGTAGGAGAATTTAATGAATACAAGAAAATGCACTATTTAAACTTAATCTGCATATTACATTTATTATAAGTAAACATACACTTTGCAGTTAGTTGTTTTCATAAAAGAATATATGATGCTAGTTTTGTTTAATTTATGCAGGCTCACTTTGTACTTACAGTTGGTGGTATGAACATATGGAGATTTGTTTATTAAAAAGAAAGAGAAGTGAATGTGAATCTCCCTTCCTGCTGGTTAGTGTACATCTCCCTTCCTGCTGGTTAGTGTACATACATCTCCCTTCCTGCTGGTTAGTGTACATACATCTCCCTTCCTGCTGGTTAGTGTACATACATCTCCCTTCCTGCTGGTTAGTGTACATACATCTCCCTTCCTGCTGGTTAGTGTACATCTCCCTTCCTGCTGGTTAGTGTACATACATCTCCCTTCCTGCTGGTTAGTGTACATCGTTCTAGAAGGTGCTATGCAACTGCTGGGAGAAAATGTCACCAGCAGTCTTATGCTGCTGTGAACCTTGCAAGCAACAATATCAACTTTCCAGGCAAGATTAGTCAGGGCTGTTATAGGAATAACTAACTTGTTTTTGAGTAGATTTGAGACCTGCTCCAGTAGAAGGAAATCATGCCTGGAACTGTAAACCTGAAAAATCCCATGATGAGGAAGTCAGGAGCTCTGTGTGTATGTGGGGGGTGGTTACTGTTATTGTTTCATCAAAAAAGCATGGTGTCAAACTACATTCTAAATGTTTACATTTATATTCATAGACAAGTACTAAACCTTTACCATGGAAGCCTCTTTTTACAGTGATCAGCAGCTAACACAGAGACTCTTGGCCACTCAAAGAGCTGAAAGTAAGTTGCTTTTTAATCCTCAGCCTAAACAAGAAGCCCTCAAACACTCAGGGAATATTTTGAAATAAGGGGATAAAATAATTTAAGACCTAGAAGATAGAGAGAAGGGCTGTGAAACAATTTGTTTTATGCACGACCTATTACAATGATGAAATCACAGCAGCTATTACACTAGGACTGTACAAGACTTGGAATGTCAACTCTCAGTCATGGATTAGAGAAGAGGATCATGGGACCATAAGTCATCTCTGGGGAACTCTTAGCTATTGATGGCTGCTGGGGGAACTGGAGTCATTCTCTTCCATTGTGATGCCACTGGTGACCCTGTCATGCTCCAACTACGAACAGCTGTAGTTAAACTCAGGGGGTTACCAAACAAAACAAAAGCATGAATGTGGGAAAGGGACTTGTAGAAGGAGAGGAGGAGGTGAAAGAGGTGGGAAGAGGAGAGAGTAATCAGAATGAAGTATGTGTGTGTGTGTGTGTGTGTGTGTGTGTGTGTGTGTGTGTGTGTGTGCTTGCCAAAGAATGTCTTTAGTAAAAGAAAAAAAACCTTGAAGTAGTTCCAACAAGAGCAGTGAATCCCTTCTCATCACACACATCACACACACATGCATAGCAGGAATAGTGAGATGGAGACCAAAAAGCTTCATATCTATTTGACAGTGAAGTCTGTAATCTGAAGAAGTTGAAGCAAAAGGCCTAGATGTGTTGAGGTCCATGGTATCCACCAAGCACCATAATGTTTCTACACGCCTACAACTTAGAAAGTGTGAGAGAAGAAAACTACTTCTGTTGTCCCTCCCCATCCCTAGTTATTCATTGGGATCTCTTCTGTATCCCCTTCTAAGGTTATCTGTTTATTGCTCTTAGGGTCCTCCTTGTTTCCTAGCTTCTCTGGAGCTGTGGGTTGTAGTCTGATTATCCTTTGCTTTACATCTAGTATTCACTTATGAGTGAGTACATACAGTGTTTGTCTTTCTGAGTCTGGGTTACTTGACTCAGGATGGTATTTTCTAGTTCTATCCATTTGCTTGCACATTTCATACAGCTGAGTAATACTCCACCATATGTATGTACCAATTTTTCTTTATCTATTTTTTGGTTTAGGGACATCTACCCTTCATTCAGTAACTGATGGAAGCAGATGCAGAGATCCACAACCATGCACCAGTTTGAGCTCCAGCAGTCCAGTCAAAGGGAGGGAAGAGGGATTACATGAACAAGAGGGGGTCAAGATCATGATGAGGAAATCTGCAGAGACAACTGAACCAAGCTCAAAGGCATTCACGAACTTTAGACCTACAGCTGTGGAACCTGTATGAGACCAGACTAGACCCTCTGCTTGTGGAAGACAGTTGTGTAGCTGGATCTGTTTGAGTGGCCCTTGGCAATGTGATCAAAGTCTATCCCTGGTGCATGATCTGGCTTTCTGGATCCCATTACTTATGACTGGACACCTTGCTCAACCCTGATAAAGTGGGGAGGGGCTTGGTCCAGCCTTAACTTAATGTACTGGGCTTAGCTGTCCCCCATGGGAAACTTACCCTGTTGGAAGAGGGGATGAAAGGTGGGGAGGAAGGTTGGGAGGAGTGGGAGAAGGGATGAGAGCAGGATCTGTGGTTAGTATGTAAAATGAATTTAAAAATTTTAAAAAGTGAATGCAAAAATAAATACTTCTATATAGGCTCAAGGCAGGAAGGATCTAGGGCCCTATAGGCCTTGTGCACAGAGACCAATCAGGGCTTTGGAACCTGGAACTGAAGCAAGATATGGAAACTGGGGGAAATGTTTCCTTCCAAGGTTGCTGCAAAGGACATCCAGGGCTTCTACCTGCCCTCCCTCTCACCTAGCAAGAAAAAGGAACACTAAGGAGTCACTGAGAGTGACCTGGTTTAGTTCATCTCAGTTGCACTAAGACTTAACTCCTAAAGGTAAATGGTCTAATCTATGCTGGGACAAATCTGGTTTTAGAGGTTCAAACTACAATTTTGAATGTCCTCCATTAGTGTAGTTTGCTACAAGAACATCACAAAACAAGAAAGAATTCAAAGTCATCCTAGTCAAGAAGAAATACTGAAGAAATGATGCCTTTGGCTTTGTGTTCTTTTTTTTCCATTTAGCTTACATGGTTTATCCTTTCTTTCATAAGTTTAACTTTTGTACATTTTTTTTCTAGCTTTGAAATGTCAGCAGCCAAAACTTGTGGAATATTCCATTTCTCATTAATCATGGTTGCCATAATCAAATCGACAAATATGGTTCATTCATCAATGTACAGTCTACTTCTCCAGTGAGTGCATTTCTGAAGGACTTTCACATTGTCCACTCATCACGTTGTGGTGAAAGCAGATTGCTTTGGTTTCTTCGAGAAAGAGCGCATCCCTTTCTGTAGCCTAACAATGACTGTCAATGCTTCATGCAAAATTCTGAGCTTATTATCTTTGCTTCCATAGATCAGTCTAAAGCAGAAAGTAATCACTCAAGCTTGTGAATACAGAGTCAAACTGAACTGGGAAATGGATGAGTTTTCAAAAAATGTGAAGTTCACAACAACTAGTCATAAAGCATTCAGAAAACTGAAATTTCAACTGAAGACTTGTTGAATCATTCACAATGTGGCTATTTAGGGCTCTATTAATTTTTAAGGATCATTTTGGGATATTTATGTTTTTAAAGTTAAAACCTGCATTTCCCTCTTCCCATTTCTCCTTCAAACCTATCCCAAGTATTACCCCTTACTCCCTCTCAAAATCATGCCTTTCCCCTCAATTGTTATTGTTTTAAACACACACACACACACACACACACACACACACACACACACACACATACACATCTAAATACATAAATACAACCTTCTCAGTCTGTTCAATGTTTGGCAAACATATACTTTCAGGGATGACCATTTCATATTAGATAATCAATTAGTGGGTCATAACCAATTAGTAGATTGCTCATCAGCAACCTCATAATAATCATTATTTGCCTATAGTTCTTTGTGTAGAGATAGAGCCCTCTGAGATTCTACACTTCTATATTAGCATGTCTATTGGAATTGTACTTGTTCGGGTCTTGTTAGAAAGCCATATTATCGAGGTACAATAGTATAGCTTCACTGTCATTTCTGGGATACACAATATTACAGCAAACTTCCTAGTCCTCGAGCTCTTTCTGCCTCTTATCCTACAATGATTACTGAGTCTTAAGTTTAGGGATTATGTTGTAGATGTATCAGATGGAGCTAGGCACCTATGAGCAATTTATCTCTGCATTTTGACACATTTTGACTTTCTATAATTATCTCAATTTGCTGCAAAGAGAAATTTCTTTGATGACAAACTACATTTACCTATGGCCATAAAAACAACTATTTAGAATACAGTTAGAAATAATACTGGTTCAGTGAAGTAGCAGTAGTATATTGTTCTCAAATGTCCATGACTTCACTAGATCTGGGTAGTTGACTACCTTTCTAGTACCAGGCATAATTTCCTTCCTGTTGCAGGGTCTAAGTCCAATTACCTAGCTCTTAATCATTGCCAAGATGTAAATGTCACAATTGCACCTTTAGAAATATCTTGACAAGCTGGTCCTTGTTGTGGCTCATAGACATCACAGCTTGATAGGACTATTAATTATTTCCCCTCTTGGCAGCTTGCCTAGTACCTTCTCATATTATGAAAGGCAGTCCTTAGGAAGAAGGCATTCCCATCAGATCCAGCTTAATTCTCTGAGTTTTGTGTCCAAAGTACATGGTGTCTTCAGCAAAAGGGACTTATCTTTAGCTTCTTGGAAGCAACCAAGGGCAATAGAAATAGGCTAGATTGTTTTGATCCTAGACTCCCTTAATCAGTAACTTAGGATGCTTCTCATTCCTGATACTGGAATGTTTGTTAGACCATCTATAGCTCTAGCACAGAGAGAAGGCATTATAATCCAAAATTATTATCAAATTGAAAAATATATACTTGTATGTATTATATGTAATTTGAGGTAAATATAAAATAATATGATTTTTCCATGGCCTTTTCAAACACTCTTAGTGTTATTTATCACTCTGCCTTCCCTCTCCTTCTGTACTGACTTCTCTTCGCCCTCCAAGCACCTCTATTTTTCCTATTTTTGTCTTCTTATCACTTGTATCCTCTATTTTTAAACTCCAAATTATTGAAATTGTGCTCTTTAAGAGTTCCTATTTTTACCCATTACTAGATAGAAGTTGTCTATCAGATTTACCAACAGGAAGGGCTTGCATTCAGGTTCAAATTATCAGCAGGTACTGTATGATCAGAAGGTCAAAGGTCTCCTGAGGAAACTGACTTGAGTATATGCTGTCTGTAGAGGTCATGAAAAAATAATTCCTTGGAATGGTAAACCTCAACTCATCTCATGTGCTAGAGAAGAAGAAGCCTATTGCCTCTTGGCTCAGGGAATCTTACTGGTGCCAAATGCTTTTCTTTCTTTCTTTCTTTCTTTCTTTCTTTCTTTCTTTCTTTCTTTCTTTCTTTTTTTTTAATATATTTTTTTTCATTTTATATACCAACCCCAGTTCCCCCTCCCTCCCCTTCTCCCACCTCCTCACCTCCCTCCCACTCTACCCCCATCCACTCCTTAGAGTGGGTAAAGCCTCCCATGGTAGTAAACAAAGTCTGGCATACCAAATTGAAGGAGAGCCTAGCCCCTCCCCATTGTATCAAGGCTGAGCAAGGTATCCCACCATAGGGAATGGGCTCCAAAAAGCCACTTCATGCACCTGGGATAAGTCCTGGCCCAGGGATTTTCTTTTCTTTCTTTCTTTCTTTCTTTCTTTCTTTCTTTCTTTCTTTCTTTCTTTCTTTCTTTCTTTCTTAAGATTTATTTATTATGTATACAGTGTTCTGCCTGCATGTATCCCTGAAGGCCAGATGAGGGCACTGTATGTCATTACATATGGTTGTGAGCCACTATGTGGTTGCTGGGAATTGAACTCAGGACCTTTGGAAGAGCAGCCAGTGCTCTCAACACCTGAGCCATCTCTCCAGCCCCAAGTGCCAAATGCTTTTGTAAAGTCCCACAGTGCTGAGTGGCTGCACCAATAATTGTAGATGGGAATCATGAGATTGGCGTGGTTAGCTGGCATGTAAGCCACAAAGACTGATGACTCCTCTGCATTCTGAAAACAAAGGACACCTGCTTCAGACAAACATGACAAATTCCCAGCTTTGGGGTGGGTAAATGAGGCTCAGGGGCTTCGTACCTGCTGGCATGAATCTAGGTCTTCATAGAACCTAGGGAGGGCAGAGTCAGCTGCTAGCACCATTCCTTGGTGGTAGCTTAACAGTTTATAATTTGTCTCCTATGGTCAGAAAATACTGCAAGTGCCCTGATACAGACATGCAAAAAGCTAGATTCAGACACAAAAAAATCTCTAAAAAGGTACAATATGCTGAAAAAGATGCTTAAGGGCTGAAGAAAAGAAAAAAAGAAAGAAAACAGACATTGTCATAAAAATAGTTTAAAAATAATCAAGTCTTCAAAAAGAGAGTAAAGTATTATACAAAATCAGCCATGTAAATATGAAAAAATATTACAACACAGGGAGTTTGGCCCTTTTATATTGCTTTGTCAATTTTGAATTTTTTAAATGCTAATGAACAGAGAATGACAGCTGCTGAGAGACATTGGATTGTGAAAAGGACTGCTAAATTAAAGCAGGGTATATATACCCTAGAGATGTCTTGGCTTCAGAATGGAATTTGGGAAATGTATTGCACTGGGGGAGAGGTTGTGTTTTTGTTTCCACAGGGAAAAAAAGCTATGAATTTATTTCAAGTTAATGAGATCAGATTTGATCAGGGGAGACCTCCTGAGGATCTTGGCTATGAACATGAGGGAAAAGTTCAAGAAAGACTACAGGACAGATGACATATATGCTGACCTCTTGACATGGGAACAGCTCTGAGACTGGATGAGACATGATAAATCTTGATTACAGAGTCTTCATGACATTATATTATAGTTTGTATATGCAGTTCAAACTGACTTATAAAGTTGACAGATACTTTTTACCTACTCAAACATAGAACAACAACAACAAAAAAAATATTTTGCCGACTTTTGTACACCACACATTCCATACTTGTCTTAATGCATGCACACGCACACACGCATGCACACACGTTTATGTTACCTTTAGAAGTTTATGTGTTTTCAGAAAAAAGGAACAGACACTAATAAAGACAAGTAGCCCAGGTAAGCCAGACTCTCAGAATGCCTCTGTTGGTAGTTTCCTAAAAATTCTGCATCCGGAACAATTTCAAAGCTCCTAGCTGAGATGATCTAGCCTCACAGACTACTCCAGAGATTTCAGATAAGCTTTACACTTTCCAATCACACAGAGACTAAACAAAAAAATAATTCAGCTAGATCTCCCCAGACTTGTCCATTATCCCAATTTTCTCAGGGTACTCTAAAGATGCCACCCTCTCTTCAGACACCAGGAACCAGTCTAGAGAACACAATACCACAAGAGGTGGATAGGTGGTTTCTGATAATTCAGTGGATGTTTGTCATTGTTTATGGGGTTAGTTGCAAGTTATTATTGGTTATAGTCAGGGTAAAAAATAAGCAAAGAGGATTAGATTCAGGGATCTTGCTCTGAAAAGAAAAAGGAGGATAAAGGAATGATAGAATAAAAGGTTAGGTTATTGAATCTACTTTTAAATTAAAAAAACTATTAATCTCAAAAATTTTACATTGGTATGGGTTTTTGTATATTGAAACAAATTTAAGGCTATTTATGTTTTTAATATATATGTATACACACATATATGTGTATATATACATATATATGTATGTATGTATATATATATATACATACACACACACACACACACATATATATATACCCTTGTTTAAAGTATCGCACCTATGAAGCTCATTTAAACATGTAATGTAAATTTCTAGTCCTTGAAAATTATAATTACAAATTATTTAGGATAATTAACAAATACAGGTTAGTAATTAGTCATCTGTAATAATCATACTTGTAGTAATGTTAGATATGTTTTCAAGGTCAAGCACAGATATATTTTTGATAGATATGTGGTCTTCAAACACTTCAGAGACCTACAGAACATGGCATTTAAGATGTTTTAATAGCCTATGGTTTTTAATGGCAGTGAGACATGTCTGCTCCAGACAGCACCTCAAAAAAGGATAATGGGCATCAAAAAACCTCCATATGGAATTTGCTTTTACTGTGGCAAAGTTAGCCACTGGATAAGAAACTGCCCTTGCTTCAACTGTTGACAGTATGCTGTCCAAATTAGAGAAGCAGACACAAAAGAAAGAAACTGCCAAACTTTGCCAAGACAAAGTAGAACAGTCTCTCAAAATTTCTGCTTCACAGAAAAGGCTGTTAGATGTTCTAGGCCTGTAGGCCAAAGATGAATGCACCAACATTGCAGAGGAATTTTGGGTGACTATCCAGGCAGCCAACTTTTTCTGTCATTTCTGTAGTTTTGGAAGTTGCTTGCTCTGCAATTTTTGTTTACTCAGGTAATATATCTTTCTCTGGTCTCTGATGGGGATTGGAGACAATTGTGTGATATTTTGATTATATTCTGAAATAAAACTTGCCCTTTTGGACAGAAGAACAGAGGAGGGAGGGGGTGACTGGTAGATACTCCCTGCTTCTCTGATCTTTCAGGTTCCTAGCCCAATATTTGACTCCCTAATTTTTATTGATAAAGATTAGTTAGATTACTGCTTCATCTGGTGTCCAACTTTTGGGGCATGAATTCACAAGATAGCCACTTGCCTGTGACTTTGCAGCTACCAGCACCTGCCAGGGCTGTATGTGGGAGTTATACCCTCTGGAGTCACTGAGCCACTGGCTGGTTTTTTCTTTATTTCTCTAAGCCATCTGAGCAAGTCTGGGATTTTCCTGTTGCAGTATTTCTACCACAATCTCCAGCAGCCACCCAAATTCCACAGGCCCCAAACTCCAGAGGTACCTGGGAACCAAACACTGCCAGACTTACCAGTCCAGGACCAGCTGGCCCTGCCTTTAGGTAGCCACACATGCTTCTTGTGCATCATCCCCTGTGTCCATTTTTCAGATAGCTGACTCCCTCTCCCCATGGATTGTGTACTTCCCCTGAACCCCTTTCTTGGGCTGGTGTCACACTAGGTAGCCACCTTGATACCTACTTGGGCTTCTATTGTTGTTGAAACCATCATATACTCTCAGCTAACAGCTAAGGAGAGCAGCTGTGGCTGCTGTCAGCTAAGCTATGCACATTCTGTGTCCTCTGCCCATAGTCAGCCTCACACTTCACCAGGAGCAGCAGCAGCAGATTTGGTAAGAGAGCTTAGAATTCTTAAAGGGGGAAATTAGTTGTTTCTTTTTTTTAAGATAGTATTTTTCCCATGTTAAAAAAATGGGAAGTAATATTATGGTAGAGGGAGTTAGGTCTGTGTATGAATTCACATTGAATGGCTTGAAAATGGACCAATTAAATGAAAGGATAATTAACTTAGCTGGGATTTATGTAATGTCAATTATAATCATTACCAGTTTGATAATCCTTGTTTTATCCCTAAAAATGCTGGTTTATATTAGTGCCAATACACAAGCATTAGAAAAGTTTACTATTGATAATATGCAAGTCCTACAACTAATTATTAAAGAAAATAATGCAATTTTTACTGATAAGTTACAAGCCTTAGAAAAACTTATTAAAACAGATAATAGAGATATTCATAAAAAGACATAGGAATTTAAGGAGAACCAACCTCACCATTACATTATGAAATTAGAAAATCCCAAGGTCAAAAAAACCAACCTGAATTTACCCAGTCACCATACAGGAACAACTGCCAATTGACAGATAGCCCCAAGGCTCCGGAAGAGCTCACCGGATTCCTGTAGAAGTATTGGATTTGAGGATATTTAAGGAAGTGATAGTTTCATGCGATATTTGTTTACCTTTTTTTGAGGCAGATGTTAAATTTAGATAACTAGTAACAAAATTATCCCATAAGACTAGGAAGACTTAGTTACAGTAGTATTGGAACCTGGTATTCAATTACAGTGGAGGACCTGGTGGAAAGATGAGGCTAGGACCATTGAACAATGAAATAGGACTAGAGGTATTGAAATTTCCCAAGATCAAGTTCTTGGAAAGGGCAATTATGCTGATGTACAAAGATGGTCTATAGATAATAATCATACCTTGGCTCTATGTATGCTGTTGTATTTTAAAAACGGCTCATGGAGGCCTTGGCAGGTAGAGGCAAGGGGCATGGCAGAAATTGACACATGCCATACATGGGGTAACCATGTGGAAAGTGTAACTGAGGGAAGGGGGAAGAGTGAAGCGAAAAGAAGAAAGGTGAGTGGTGGCTGAGAGAAGAAGAGAAAGAGAAAATGGAAGAAAGGAAATGAGGTGTGTGCTACCTTATAGCAAGAGAGAGGAAGAGAGAGAGAGAGAGAGAGAGAGAGAGAGAGAGAGAGAGAAGAGGGTTTTTTTTTTTTTTTTTTTTAAAGAACACTTTCCAACTGTGCATAGAGACTATGGCATCCACACAGTGCAACTATGTAATGACATATGGCCATAGGATCTGGACTCTCTAAGTTAGCAAGTGCATCCTGCTGGATCCCCCAGGGGTGGGTGAGATAATGTCTAAATGCTAACATATGCCATACAGCAGCTTTGTATGCTTGGGACATAGTTCAAGAAGTCAGTACGAGAACTGAGTCATTTACTAAAGTTATATAGGGTCCAAAAGAAACCTTCACTGAATTTTTAAGAAAGATTGACTTCAGCCAGGTGGTGATGGTGCATGCCTTTAGTCCTAGCACTTGGGAGGAAGAGGCAGGAGGATATCTGTGAGTTCGAGGACAAACTGGGCTACAGAGTGAGTTCCAGTAAAGGCACAAAGCTACACAGGGAAACCCTGTCTCAAAAAGCCAAAAAGAAAAGAAAAGAAAGAAAGAAAGAAAGATTGGCTTCAGCTGTAAATAGAATGATACGAAATCCAGAAGTTAGACAAATCTAATTGAATCTTTGGCTTTTAAAAATGTTAATTCACAATGCAAAGGTATAATTAGGCCTTTAAAGGCAAGACCAGCACCAATAGAGGAATGGTTCTAAGACTGTAGTCATTACTGAATCTCATAACCATGATGATGCTTGAATAGGAGAGGTGATTTCCAGAGGTTTGCATAAAAAATCAAAATGTCATATGTTTTAATTGTGGTAAGCAAGGTCTCTTTGCTTGTAGTCAGAGCATGGAACTAGCCACTATCTGACCTAAATTAACCATAGAAGTTTGGAGAACTGTAGACAGAGAGGAGACAGGAAGTAGTAAGGTGGGGCAGAGAAAGGATCTCAGCCTTTGTAGATGAAGAAATGAAAGTGGTAGGAGACGATTGGCAGCTGCTTCCTACTTCTCTGATCTTTCAGGTTCTTGCCCCAATATTTGACTTCTGATTTTTTTATTTATAAAGATTAATTAGATTAATACGTCAAAAGACTAGACAGTTATATAGTTTTCCTTGTTACCAGGTTCAGAATAAAAACCTTACATAATAGATAAAAAGTTTATAAAATTGAAAAACACAAAACCTTAAGTTATTTATGTAAGAAGATGTCTAAAGCTCTAAAACGATATTTTTAGGATGATAATACAAGTTATAGAAAGTGGTTTAGGTATAAAACTTGCGACTCATCAAGATACGACAGATAATGGTTTCTCCAAATTTGCCAAACACAAATGGACTGCACATTGTGAATGTAATTCTTAACTTGATAATTGTTCTTCGTGTATAAAATTTTACTATATTAGAGTTAAAACCTTTCCTGTTTATTTAGATAAAAGGAAGGAAATGTTGTGAGATATTTGAACACTGTGTGAAGACGCATTGTTGTGATTGGTGTAACAAAAAGCTGAATGGCCAATAGCTAGGCAAGAGGTATAGATAGAAAGAACTACCAGAGATAAAACTCTGGGAAGAAAAAAAGCAAAATCATCATCCAGACTCAAAGGAAGCAGGATGAACAGTATGGAGATGAGGTAATGTCATTTGGCAGAATGTAGATTAATATAAATAGGTTAATTTAAGTCATAAGAGGTAGTGGGACAAGCCTAAGTTAAGGCCAAACTTTCATAATTAATAAGTATTCTCCTACTGAATCCACCAGGTTTAAATGAATCCCCAGGGGTGCCTTGATCCTGGAGGACATGGGAATGGAGGGGAGGGGCTGGGGGGAAGGTGGGGTTGGGAGCGGGAGTGGGGAGGACAGGGGAACCCATGACTGATGTATAAAATTTAAAACACATAATAATAAAGAAAAAAAAAGTAGTCTCCATGTCATTATTTGGGGCTGGTGGTGGAAAAGGAAGTCTGACTACAGAAGACTCTTGTTATATTTGGGCCCTTGAGTTAGAGTCCTGGTTCCTAGGGCCATGTTGCTGGGAGGTAAAAGGTGTTTCCAAAGGTGCAGTCTCAGCTTACTCCATTCTATTGCTTTCTGGTTGTGATATAAGTGGTCTTGATTCAACATGTGTGCCCCTTTCCTTGGTGTTTTGCTGTATCACAGGATGAAATAAATGGGGTTATTTGATCATCGACTGGAATTCTGAAACTATGGATTCTTCTATGTAAGTTTCTTTTAATGATAATTATCTCAGGTATTCTGTATAGTGACAGAATCTGGCTTTGCTTTGTAGTAGAAACCAGTATTTGTCTTTTTTTATTATTATGTAGTTTAAAATTTGATTTTCTTTCAGTTGATTAACTTTAAAATGGAGTATAGTAATACCTCCATAGACAAAATGCAAATGAAAAACTTGCTTTTCAGTAATGCAGAAAGGTAATATTTACACCTGTTTAAAATGAAGTACCATTGTAGAAGGAAGAAAAACAGAAATTAAAAAAAAATGCCATCAAGTTAAGTTTCTGACACTGTGACAAAATACCTGAGCTAATAGCTTAAAAAGGAAAAAAAAAATCTCATAGTTGCAAGACTTTAGCCAATGGCTGCTTGATCCTGTTACCTTTAGGTTTGTGGTAAGGCAGCACATAATTGCTAGGATGCCATTATGTAGAATACCACTTAATTCATGGTGGCCAAGAAGCAGAGAGAATCAGAAGAAGTGGCCAAGTTCATAAATCCACTTTCTAGATCATGACCTCGAAGACCTGCTTCCTCCACTTAGTGGTTAACTCCTCGACTTTCCCCCCTTCTCAAAACTGCCATGAACTGAAGACAAAGCCTTCCAGATGTGAGCTTTTGAGAGACCATTAAGATCAAAACCATAATAACCAATAAAGTAGTTGGACTTTAATAGTCAAAACATTTTTTTGTTTATACATAAATGTTGCTTACAGTTTTTCAAAAGTATGGTCACTTTAAATGAATATATTTTCAAAAATACAGATCAGAGTTATTTCATAAAGATGCTTCTTGTGTATGTAACCTTAGGGTTCAGATGTTCATTTCATCTTGATCCTAACCCCAAAGCCTGTTTCCTTAACTTGCCCATATAAGTCATCTGTATAGAGCAATGCTGCTCAAGAGTTCTTGTGTACATGAGCATCTAAGAGCTTGTTCAAACATGGATGCTTATCTTAACAGTCTCCTGTGTTACACTGATGCTACTCCTTCATAGACCACACTTGATAGAGAGATAGATCTCATTAGATATGTCCGAACTCAGTTCTCAGAAACGTAAAACTGATAGTATAGAAACATGAAATTTTTAACTGATAACCTGGATGTATTGGGAAAGATTTAGAAAGAAATATTCTAGGACAAAAAAAAACAAAAACAAAAACAAAAAACAGTCATTTGGACCTTGTCTTCTATACTGCAGTTTGTGTGGATAATGAGCAGAACACTGATTTAAACCTAAAGTGGAAAATAATTAAAGGGGATGTCAGATGTTGAGCAGCTTATCCTTCAAAAATTAAAAGTCATTTTCTGCCTCTTGCCACTGAATATGAATAATAAAATTCAAGCACAATATATTTGGTCAGTTGTGCTATGGAGACTAAACAATGATTTGTGAAGTGCCTGTCTCTGTAAGACTAAGACTGGTTTATGAAAGGGGAATGCTGCTTGCTTTCTGTTTTCCCTCGGTCTTGGTACTGTGCATTTTCTCTGCTTGTACTTTAGAGTAGAAGGAATGCAGGAAGTCCTTCCCAGATACTTGACTGATAATCGCTGGTGCTTTCATTTTCTTTTCGTTTGCTGGCCACTGTAGCATGCATAAGCCCTGTGGCTTTGCTTCCTATAATGGAGGTCATGCTGTTGCAGTCCCACATAATTCTTTGAAAATCCTGTAAAGAGAAAAGCTGTGCTTTCTCTTCCCTGCCAAGTTGTGTTAGGATATTCCATTATGCACTGGCATTTGAGTGGGAAACCTAGAAGATGAATGTGTTCTGTAGGCGTGGATTTCAAATCCCACTTGGCTTAGAAGTGTTTTACAGAGCAGAGAGTATTATTTACTTTAACAGTTCTAAAATGGCTCCCTGCAATGCATTGTGGTTGGTGATTCTTTGTCTTTCCCCACCACCTAGTGAAATGTGTTTTGTTTGATAGTAAAGATATATTGAAATGACCTTTCAGTCCCATAGAAACAAAGAGAGTCATTTCTGAGGCCAGGAACAGCCATTTAACTACCTAAATAGCCTGTCACCTTCTGTTTATTTTTGCTTCTTCCCTGGGGCAGAGGTCTTAAATGAATTCTATGTTTGCTTCTTTTGTTTTGTTTTTGACTATTAAGCTCTTGGTTTGTCTTTGATTTTTGGTTTGATGTGATATGAATAAGTAAAAGTTCTCCAATCTTTCTCTTCATTTCTTTTCTACACACTAGATGTTTAGGTGGGCAATTGTAGTATGCATTCAATACTTTTAAACATGTAATTTATATGCAAAATAAAATTAGAAGGAAATGGAGGTCAGAAAGATATTTGTAAAATTACTTTAATTCAAAGACTGTTGGCAAGTCTATATCCTAATCTAACATGGACAGATGATAGATGCTAATTTGAAGTTCTAATTATTAAATTTGGTTGCCAACACAACTAACTGGGTTAAGAAACACTTAGGAGATTAGTGCAGCACACCCCTGGGTTGTCTGTGAGGGCATTTTCAGAAACAATTAGATCATGTGGGCTCTGAAGCAATGCATGGATGACCATCCTTGTGAATTCATAATGCCCTGCTATTAGTGTGAGGTATTTGAGAACTAGAAGGTAGAGTCAAATTGGAGGACACAGGTCAAGAAGTGGTAGGATGTTGCCCTTGGGTATAATTTGCCCTTTTCTCTGCTTCCTGTTACTACAAGATGAAAACTCACTCTGCTGCACACCTTTCTCTATGCTTCCTTTCTTGAGTGATAGTGCAAATGAGCACAGAGGGATTCCTCTAAAACCACAAACCTTTCCCCACTTAAATTGCTTCTGTCAGATAATCATTCAGAGCAAATTATTTAGAGTATGGCATGCCTTCCCTTAACTGCTTACACTCCAGTATACTAAGACATATCTCATTTTAAAAGAATCCATAGCACAAAGGTAAACATAACATAAGAATTAGAAACTTATCAAACTAGCTTTGGAAAAAGTGGAAAAGCACATTTAGCAGTCAAAAGCAAGAGTATAGACCAGCAACAATTTGATACAAAGGTTAGTATGGATGGAAGGATGTTGGGTGCTATTCCTCAAGGCAACAGGAGAATACCCTAAATGCATATTGAAGATCCTGGAAAGTAGGAAGGATGTCACCAAATCCATCACAAGCCCAGAGTGTCTTGAGGGAAGAAGAGGCTTGGAGCAGAGGGTAAACAGATTCAGTAAAGAGACCTAGGATTCTCATGAGCCTCAGTGCTCACTTTGGGGGCTGACTCAGATCTCTATCCTGTGTTCTAAGGAAACAGCCCTTGAGTGTAGTCCTATATCCAGTTTGGATTTAGGTCTCCAATGCTCCCTTCCACAAAACATGCACTGAAATATCTGTATCCTCCAAACCTTAAAATGGAGTGTTCCTGATTTGGGGATCTCATTCTATACCTCACTGTGTCTAGATGATGGCACAGGGAATGAAAGATTTAATCCTGTTTTTATGATAGGGTCATGAACTGACTTGGCATTTCAGTCCTTTTTTTTTTTTTTTTTTTTTTTTTTTTTTTTTTTTTTTAAACTGTATGCTTGTCCTATACATGTCCCACCACTTTATTTTGAAATTATGTCAGACATCTGACTTTATAAGTGCAGAGCTGAAGGGAAATTTGCTTCAAGATGAATCACGTCCTGAATCTTAATTGTATATTTATATGTAACTTTAGTTTTAAACTGTAAATTTGATGATGTAATGAGCCAAGACTTTTCAGGGCTATGGTAATGGAACATCTTACATAGAGACATTTTATCAGTGTAATTATAATGTGTCCAAAAAAATCTCCTGTAGGTATGTGATAATATTAAAAGTAAGGATTTAAGAGGTGGGTAGGTCATGAAAGCACCTTCTTCATAGGATTGGGTGTTTTTACAAGAGGCCCAAAGAAAAGGAGTTTATCTCCTTCTACCTGCCTACTTCCTGCCATATGAGGTTGCAGCTTTTATGGCAACACCTTGAAAACAGGTACTAGATCTCAAGAGACATCAGTTCACCAGTGCATTGATCCTCCAAAGTCCAGCATGCAAAACTATGAGAATATGCATGGCTGTTCTTTAGAAATTACTCAGTTCAGGAACTTCAGTATGAAAGCACAGAAAGATTAGACATTTAGTAAAGTGTGTACAGAATATTGCTAAGGCATCTATTTCTGTTTCTCTGTGAAATAATCCTTTTATCGTATTGTAAGAAACAGTGGGATTACAGTGTTAAAAACTTGAGGTAACATTCAGATCTAGATTAAAGGTCCCTTTGGCAAAGACTTGATTCTCAGTATTGCACTGGAAAGCGTTGGGACCTGTAAACCATGGAACTTCTTAGGGGGAAGTTACAAACTGGAAGTGTACCTTCCACAGAGACTGTGGGAGTCTAGACATTGCTGTTTCACTTTTTTCCAGGCTTCCATAAAGTAAGCGATCTCCTCCCCGACACACTGACACACTCCTGTATGCTGCCTTAGCACATCCCCAGAGCAGCCAGGAAGTCAACCTGGGACTGAAACTTCTCAAACTATGATCCAAAGGAAACCTTTTTTATATTCCTGAAGGTCTATGGAAAGGTGTTCAACATCACTAGTCAATACAGAAGTATGAATCACAACCACAAGATATCACTTCACGTGCATTAGGATAGTTATGTAAAAGTCATAAAATAGTAAGTGTTGGCTAGAGTGTAGAGAACATGGACAATGTATGCTACTGGCTCAAATGTAAATTGATAATAGCCATTACAGAAAAAAATATGGGGAGGCCCATCCTTGACCATTATCTGCCCCCCAAAACAAACAAACAAGCAAACAAACAAATGAAACAAAACAACCTCAAAAAAATCAATCCAGCACTCCTTCTTTTAGGTGTATGTCAGAATCACATAGATATGTCTGAACTAAGACACACATGCATTCTTCATAGTTACCAAGATATGCTAGTAGGAATGGATAAATTAATGTGTCTAGCTATGTGTAGTGGTACACACCTTTAATACTAGAATTTGGGAAGTGAGGGCAGGAGGATCATGAATTCAAGGTTTTCCTCAGTGTTACAGCAGTTGTGAGGCCGGCTTTGGACCTGTGAGACTTTCCTTAACCACTACCTCCCAACCACAAAAAAAAAAAAAAAAAAGAAAGAAAGGAAGGGAGGGAGGGAGGGAGGGAGGGAGGGAGGGAGAAAGGAAACAATAAAAGGAAAAGAAAAAGATTGTTGTATTCATGTACATATGTGTACTCATGTACAAAAGAATAATATTTTAAAGGTTCACAGCTTGCTAATTTTGAAGACAAAAGGCAGATACACAAGCAAAACCAACACCAGAACTCACATATAATAATAAATAAAATGCCTAAAAACATGAAAATTTTGTCTTCTCTGTTATAAAGATTTTTCTCATAAAAATATTAAGTTGTCTTCTTCAGCTCTTGCTTTATTCTGCATCTAAGTGATTCTACTTTGCTTCCAATCCTTTCTAGAAAGCAATTAACGTGATACTCTTTTGTTTGAAGCTCATACTAAATATATGTTGAATAGCATTTAATTACTACTAAGTCAATATTACACATTTACATCTAATTATAGTAGAAGAATTAGAATTCTGATAATTCTGGCTAATGAGGGATTTGGCTAATCTGCACAAAAAATAGAAAGTTCTTTCAGATGACTGCCTTGATAATGTAAAGATATTAAAATTTGACTCCGAGGCTTCAATGATGGTTTGGCAATTAAGAACACTTGCTGCTCTTCCAAAGGCTCCAAATTTGGTTTCTAGCAACTACACTGGGTGGTTCCTAACCTCCTGTAACTCCAGCTCCAGAGGATCTGATGCCTTCTCTGGTCTTCAGAACACTCTGATATTCATCATGTGCATATGCACACATAGAAGTAAATACGTTAAAAAAATGACCTAAACTTAAAGACAGTTAATTATAGTTTAATACATTACCAGTGTTTGGTGTCTGGGACAGGTGTTTCATAAGTCTTAACTTCTTTATCCAAAGAACTGAAAATAAAGACTCACATAGACATAACCAAAAAACAAACAAACAAACAAATGCAGTACACATGAGTGACGGTGCTAAGGGCTCTGATTATTGTCAGTGCTTTCTTTTATAAAGTTCAAGAGCAGGAGTTTGTTTCCTAATTAGAACATACAATCAGTTTTTCTACTGTGCCTGTATCTTCCTATAATGCTTCTGACTTTAATCATCTGAATACCCAGTTATGCATAGGCATAAGATAGTAAATAGGGGGTTCTCAATAAAGGTTACTAGAGCATGCAATTGTGACATACTGAATATGTACCCCAAACCAATTGAGACCAATCAGCCTATCTCTCCTTCATACCTGGATAGGTTGTGAATACACTTGAATAGAAACTCTCTAAAATTTGATTGCTTCCAGGGACATAAAATCTGAGATAGAAGCATATGTAGCTCAATATGGATGAAAGGTTTAGGGATTTCTTAGGTTAATAGGGGCATTGTTTGGAGGGGTGTGTGTGTATGTGTGTGTACTACATGCACATAGGGCATCCAAGTGAAGGAATTAGACTGTCTTGTGCATTATTACAAGAGAGAGAAAATTAATAACCTAAAAACCAAATGGGGGTCCCAGGCTAAATTGTCCCTTATTCTTGCCTGATGTATTTTTAAATTCCATATTGCAAGTTCTAATTATGTATTTTTTTGTAGTGATTTTGCAGTTTACAGTCATACTTTCTTTCAGCTTATGTCAAGCTGGAACTTAGGTCTAGAAAAAAAAGAAAGCTTGGATCTTTTCCTTAGCATCAGAAGATTAAGCTTGTCCAAGCACCACTGTCAGACAGCATCGAGGGTGTACCATAAACTAAACACTTCCTAGTGCTGGCTTGCTTATTTGTGATCTGAGGAGACAAAGCAGATGTTTGACTCTGCCTACGTAATGAGGCTTCCTATATTTGAAACAGACTATTAACATCATTTAACTGTGCAGTGTTAACTCTTGTAGCCGTAATGCACAGATAGATCCAATTTTCAACTGCTGGAATTTAAAAACAAACAAGAATCCCTGTGTGCTCAGAATACAAAATAAGGTTTAGGGGCATCTAGTTTTGGAAGTAGATTATTGGTATCTTTGTAAGATTAGTGTCTAATAAACTTAAGGTCGAAATTATGTTTATAATCATACTTCTTGTACCATGGCATGATGCTCAAGTATCACTAGTTCATGGAGAAACTTGCCAGTGTTCAGTCCATTCTTATCAAGAAAAAAGTAATATGATTGCTTTCCTCAAATCCCTCCAGTTCCTCCAAAGAGTCATGATCCCCGGTCACAGCTGTGTATACAAGACACACTGCGTAAAATCTACAACCCCTATTTAAAACATTTTCTCATCTACTTTCTGAGGAGACATGTAAACTTCTCAAGTGTAAAGGTTCTTTTTTTGCTCCCCAGATATCAAGGCATTATCTAGAACATGCCAGTTGCCAGTAATTCTTGATTTCATCTTTTAAAGTTAATTATTTATTTAAAGACAGTATCTCACTGCATAGTTCAGGCTCATAACCTCCTACCCAGGATCCACTTGCCTCTGCTTCTTTGAGCAGGGACTTTGCAAGTGACCACCCCCACCACACACATATATTCAACTCCAGCATCATCTTCAAGTAATCCTAAAAGTTAGTATCAGTTCATGTTATATGTGCCTTCCTCTCACATCCAATTCTTGTGTGGTAATTGGTTTTCCAAGTTTGCAGGATTACTGATCCTTAGTTTACTTTGCTCCCCAACCTGGAGCTCCCAGTGGTAGAAGAATTCATTCTCCACGGTTTCAGTCGTGTCACTTCGAAAACACTCCTGTGCAGAGCATCAAGGAAGGCAGCAAGTACTAAGCATTAAAGCCTCACCTTCTTCAGTAATGATGAGTATTAATGTGAAATGCCCCATTAAGAAGATCACTGTCCTATTTTAAGCAATTCAGAAGACTGAGGCGTTGAGTGGTTAGAACCATCATACACAGCTAAGATGGAACTGAGTTAGATCTAAAATTCAGTTTGTTGTTTGATTTAGTGGTGCCCAGTTTTCACCCCATTTGAATGTGTTAATATTTTGTGTTTCTTCGTGAGAAGCTGGAATTACTCTTCTGTCTCTTTGTGAGATATTTCTGAGCTTTGATAGCTTCTATTATTTAGACATACGTATTTTGTCGAGTTTTGTTTCCTTGACAGGTTATTCTGACTGTAGGGAAGTAATTGCCTCTGCCTGATTCTGTAATTACCGAATAATCTAAGTTGGGTTTTGTATTGTTTTGTTTGTTTTAACAATTTGACTTAAGCTAGAGTTTTCAATGAAGAACCCGAGTTGAGAAAATACCTCTATTAGATTTTATGTAGTCAAGCCTGTCAGTCATTTTCCTGATTACTGATTGATGTGGAAGGGCCCAACCCATTGTGAGTGATGCTCCCCATAGGCCAGTGGTTCTTGGGTAGATAAAAACAAACTGAGAAAGCCAGGAAGAACAAGCCATTAGTGTTCTCTTAGACTCCTACTTCAGTTCCTGCCTCCTGCATGTGGGTGGTGGGGGGAGAGGGACTACCTTAAGTTTCTGCTCTGATTTTCCTCAATGATGAGTATGACCTCAGAGCCATAGCTGAAATAAACCTTTTCCTTCTCAAGTTGCTTTTAGTCACAGTGTTTTATCAGAGCAGTAGAAACCACAACGAATTGTGATACTATTCTTAGTTGTCTACTTGCCCATATTTGGAATTAACTAAACCCCAAGTGGCTGGATACATCTTTGAGGGATTGTTTTCTAAATTATTTGAAGCGGGAGGATCCACTTTGAATCTGGATCTTTTGAGGTGGGAAGATCGACCTGTAATCGGGGCCACACCTCCTGGAGGCAGCCTACATAAAGGACATGGATGAAGGAAGCTTTTCTCTTTGCCTGCTTGCTCTTGCTTTCACTGGCAAGTCCATTTCCTTCACTGGAATTAGAGTCTACTTTCTTCAGGATTCTTGTACATACAGAAGATCAGTGGGTACTTTCAGCTTATGAACTGAAGAACTACTGGATTCTTGGAATTTTGGCTGTTAGACAGCTGTTGTTAGACAAATTGGACCACAGCTTGTAGGGTGTTCTGATTAAACCCTCTTCTCAATATAGATCCATTCTATCAGTTCTGTTCCTCTAGAAAGCCCTGACTAATACACTAAGACAATCACATGTCTTTCACATAAGCAGGTGCAGTACTCACCCTCACCCACTGCCCTTTGTCTTCCTGTTAACCTTTTCTGACTAGTTTCTTAGTGATTTCCTTTGGGAAATATTTTCCTCTCCAGTACAATGTAAACATTGTAATAATCTTCCTTTGTGTGCCAACCCTCTGCACCCACGCTGCCACTGAAATAGCATGCTAATAGTTACCATAACCACAAGAACTAAAGCTTTAACAATGTTCTCACAACTTTTCGATGGATACAGTTCTTATGATTAGAGATGATAGATAGATAGATAGATAGATAGATAATACATAATAAGCATGTGTATACACATGTTAATCAAAATACTGATATAATTACTGTAGTCATATTAGGCTTATACTGTTTTCATTAAGATACTTCCTCTAAGGATCCATTAATTTTATATCCTGTGGATTTTTAATATCCAAATTACACACACACACACACACACACACACACACACACACACACGTGTGCAGGGATATAGTTTTGCTTGATATTGTAGGTTATATATCTGTCAATTCAACTGAGTATCAAATTTAACAATGGAAAAAATTCTTTATTAGACAAATGTTGGCTTTATTCTATTCTTTGTCACTTAAATAATAAATACTTAGGTAACTATATAATACATTGAATTAAGTTTTATAAACAGAGTGATTTAAAATATACAGGCCTCATTTCCCTTATTCCATTTCCTTGCTCTTTCTTTTTCTTGCCCTGTGTCTCTTTCTCATTTTGTCTGTCTGTCTCTCTGGTGCTTGGACTTGTATCTAGTGCTTTGTACACACCATACTCAGCCCTAAAACCTGGATTTGTTTCACTTTTTTGTGAGAATTTAAAGTTTAAGCCATCTTTTGGTGACATAATAATTGCCTTCAGTGGCTGTCCACAGACCATACTCAAGCTATTCTGGAATCACAACTGGATTCGACATGTCAGTTCCTTTCCATTTTGACTGCCTATCATCTTCCCTTCCCTAAATACTGAGATGTATCTTTAGTCCTGTTTTTCCTTTAGCAAATTTTGAAATGTATCTTTCTCAGCCTCCAGAGTGTCTTGGGTTCCAGGTCTCAACCATCTGGTAGACTGGTAGACTCATCTTTCTATTACAATGAGTTATTTGTGTGTGGTGATATCCCTGTATGTAAAGACAGCCGATTTTTTTTTTTTTTACAAAAGTCTATGTCAGGTATTCGTAAGTTTTTCCATCTTTCATATATCAGATTGTCAATGAAGTTAATGTTTTACAGGAAGTCTTAAGGCAATTCTTCCTTTTGAAAAAAAAACACTATGTATTTTATATTCATTCTCCCAATTATAGCTATGATTTATACCCTTCTTTTATATTTCATGCTACTTCTTCCAAAAATCATTAGTTTTGTCACTGAAAGCTATTTGGTATTGTTATGGGATTAATCACATTAGACACTTCTTCCTTCCTTCCTTCCTTCCTTCCTTCCTTCCTTTCCCTTTCTTTCTTTTTCTTTCTTTCTTTCTTTCTTTCTTTCTTTCTTTCTTTCTGTCTTTCTTCCTTCCTTCTTTCCTTCCTTCCTCCCTCCCTCCCTCCTTCCCTCCCTCTCTCTCTCTCTTTCTTTCTTTCTTTCTTTCTTTCTTTCTTTCTTTCTTTCTTTCTTCCTTCCTTCCTTCCTTCCTTCCTTCCTTCCTCCCTCCTTCCTTCCCTCCCTCCCTCTCTCTCTCTCTTTCTTTCTTTCTTTCTTTTTTTCTTTCTTTCTGTCTTTCGTCCTTTTCTGTAGTGAAAGCTTTTGACAAAACACTCCAAGAATGAGAATGAGCTTCAGGTGCCACCTTAGTTCAAGTCCTAAATGCAACTGAAGACTTGTCAGGTCATTTACAGAACTGGCTTATGGCCCATTTATGCTTTGGAAGAATGAGTCATTCTTCTAATATTTCTAATATTTCACAGCCTTCACTTTCTGCTTGTACAAAAATCAGGTCTAGTTTCTCATTACTTTCTGTTTGGTTGTTGTTGTTCACTTTTATTTTTATATAGGTTATGTAATACCTCTTATGATTGAAGGGGATATCTGTTTTCATATATCTTTCTCACTGTTACCTAAAAAAAATCTCATGTTAACTTTCTTTGAAACTTAAGCTATTAAAATCTAGGATTGGCGAATAATATAACATTTTGTTAAGCTTTTTATTTTGACACGGGAGTGAATTCATTTGTTAGAAGTAATGTCTTGATTGGCTTTTGTTCCCACTCTACACAAGTAACTTATGGATTGGACAAATTCTTGAAGGTATTAGTAGTATGTTCTTCTTTTCTTTGACTATTATTCCATATGAAGGTCCCACATCATGCTTATGCTTTTTCCCAAGGTAAAAATTAGCTCCTTCCCGGTGTTTGATCTTGATGAATCACTATGAACATTCAAATGCAGTTATCTCCATGAAGATGAATCTTCATTTGGGCAGATTAAAGTCTTGAAGTATGATTGCTGGGAAATCTATCAGAAACATGTTTAATTTATTATTGACAAACTGCCAAACTGTGGGTAGCTGTCTCATTTAATGTAGGCATTTGTGCCTCCTGCACATTGTTTGATGTGATCCATATTTTCCATTTTATTCATTCTGATAGATGCATGGTGTTATTTCATTGTTGTTTGAACCAGCATGTTCCTAACGATCACTGTAAGCCCATTCACATGCTAGTCTGCATGCATATATCCTCTTTATTTAAATGTGTTTTCCTATGTTTTGATCATTTTCCCAACTTGTTACCAAACCTACCTTTCAGCTCTTGAATTCTAGAGCATTTAATACTGTATTTATTGATCTTTCTCAATTATATGACTTGCAAGTATATCCTTTCTCCTTATAACTTGCTTTTTATATATTTTAATATATCTTTAATATTCATTTTTATTTATTGTATTATGTTTGCTTGCATATGATACCTGCATTCATAGGCCAGAAAAGGGCATCGTATCCCATGGAGCTGGAGTTACACAGGCACTTAGGAGCCACTTACTTGGGCACTAAAAATTGAATTGGGATCCTCTAGAAGAAAAGCAAATGCTCCTAAACCCTGGGCCACCTACTCAGCCCATTAATTAATGCTTTTCACGTGGCCGTTTTCAATTTTGATTAAACTCAACTTGTTTATTTTTGTGTGTAATATAATAACTTCTCAATTACAAAAAAATCTCCTTTTAAATATTTTAACATTTTGCATTGTACACTTAGTTCCCTGTCTACAACTCATTCAAAGTTAGTTCATTTATGAGATATTTTCATCTCTATTAGAGCAAGGGATGATCGGATGAGCAGTGGCATAGAAGTAAGGACAGCCAAAAATGCTGCTGCACCAGCAATATGGAAGGATGCTGCAAGAAAGTAGGAAGTTGAGCTCCCTGCTGAGTGTCTGAGCTCAGCACAGGGCAAGGCTTTCAACCACTGAGAGCTGGCAATTATAAGGCTACCTTGAAAGAACCAGAGGGCACAAAATTGTTCTCCCCAGCAGTAATCACATGAGAAATGTGCATTCAACAATATCATTCACTGTGACAGCTTTCCCATTGGAAATGATGATAGAAGCCAGAACTTTCTTTGGTTTGGGTTAGGATATTCTTTTGTTTTGAAAATGGACAGACCTGGATTCTTGCTCACAGGCAAAGAAAAAGGATTTTCATCAAATCTTATGACATATAGCAATCAAGAAACACAGGAATATCTAATCTTGCTGTTTTTGTTGTAAACATTGTGTGTGTGTGTGTGTGTGTACTTTTCCTTATCCAGTGAGGAGAACAATTTTCAAAGAACTTGTGGATCAGTCATGTAAACTAAATATTTCTAATTGTATAATCTGGCTGGTTTCACTGCACTCTTATACTTCCCTGAAATATTCTGAAGTCTCAGAAGCAGGACCTAGTATGCTGGTGTGTGTCTTCAATCCTAGCATTTGAGAGTAGGAGGCTGGTGAATCACTGTGAATTGAAGGTTCAAGGCCAGGGTGCCCTACATTTTGAGTTTCAGAACAGCCAGGGTTAAACACCGAGATCCTGTCTTTAAAAGTAGGGGAGAATGTGAATGAAGGCAGAGCTTCTATTCTGACCACTTACCTAAGCAGCCCAATTGGTCTCCTTGAAAGGCGCAGTAACTGTAGCCTCAATCTATGGCTTTATTTTAAAGCATAAACAAAGCAAAACTTAAGTTGTTGAGGGCATCTTCAAACTGTTAGTATATTTAAATTTGTTCAGTTTGTGTTTTCTGTTGTATTTGAATGACGTCATAAGTTCAAAAATAAACCAAACTTCACCAAAATAACAGAACTATAATTAAAATTGTTTTAACGAGAAGAGGTATCACTTTTTAAAATCAATTTGTAATCTAATATGTATTTATGATTTAATAGTGGAATTGTCATTTAATGCCTCAGTGAAGACTTTGTTGATGATAGAGACAAGGTACTGCTTTGCAACCGAGGTTGCCATTCCCCAGTCCATCCTCCTGCCTCCCTGCTCTCAGATCCTGGGGTAACAGTTATGTGCCACCATGTTTGATGAAATTTTATTTTTAGAGTGTCATATTTTTGAACGATAATAGAAAAAAATTTAAAAGATAATGATAATGGGCCAGTAATATGGCTCAGCTGTTAAAAAGACCTGCTGCCAAGACTGTTGATGTGAGTTTAATCTCCAGGACCCACGTGGAAGAAGAGAGCTGGTTCCCAAAGTTGTCCTATGCCTTACACACACTGTGGTGTGTACAAACTCCACACATACACACACACAAGTAAATACACAGATAGATAAGTGGGTAAACGACGCTAAACTAAAACAATAGCACCAACAATGAGAACAAAAAATAGCTGAGCACAGTGTCACACCCCTGGAGTTGCAAAGCGTGGGTGGTGAGGGAAGAGAGTGACTAGTGCAAGTTTGAGGCCAGCCGAGGCTACAGAGTGAGACTCTGTCACAAACACAGAACCAAACAGCAACAACAAAAATAAAAACAAGGGCTGTGGGTGTGCCTCAGAGGCAGAGCACTTGCCCAGCATTCCAGGGCTCCCCAGTCTCAGAACTCCAGTGTGGCAGAAAGGATCATTTGAACTGAAGAGGAAGATAGATGAAATTCTGGAGAATATAAAAAAGTCTAAAGGGAGAGGAAAGGAGGGAGGGGGTAGATGGGGGGAATACTAGGTAGAAGATCAGAAGATGGATTAAATCACTTTTCTAAATAAAATCTATGAGGTCCAAGATGAGAATTTCCTGGATGAAATTAAACCTTGTGAAATACTCACAGAAACATCACTGAACAAACAGCACTATCCAATTGACGCAGAGAAGAGGAAGGGCTGAAGGCAACCAGAAACTGAGTAATATGCAATTGAATTCCCACAAACAAAGAAATAGGGTAGAAAATACACTTATTTCAAGTAACATGCAATTATTTTTCATATTTGATGAAAACTCTAAACTAACAGTTGCCAAATTTCAAAACATCTCCACCACAAAGAAATAAGGACTACCCTGTCCTACAGAATAATCAAATAAACTGTGTTAAGTCAATGATAAAAAGAAGTTCCTGAAAATAGCTCACAGAATCATTGACAAGGTAGATAGATTTCTTATCCGAGACAGCACATTTAATGAACTGTTGGGAATATCTAGACTAATGAAATACATCCTCTTAAAAGCAAGGTGACATAAAGGTACTTCACAATTCTGAAAATTTCTGAACTTACTCATTACCAGAAGACCTTAACTGCAGTAAATGAAAAGAAAATGCACTGGAGGTGATGTCAGATACAAACTTGCATCTATCTACAAAGGCAAAGAGCCACAGAACCTGTAAATGTGAGGGTAAACATGAAGACATGTTCTCCCTGCACAGACAATTTGAAACATAACTGCCTAAGTCAAAAACACTGACAGTAAAAACATCACCTGTAATACATGAACAGAAATCTATTACAAGAACAACACAAAAATTGAGAAAAGTAAGCAGCCAAATATGATGGTATTTCTCTTTAATCCTAGCACTGGGGAGCTCAGAGACAAATAGCTCCTTGTGAGTTCAAGACTAGTCTGATCTGTATAGTGAGTTACATGCTAGTCAAGGCTATATAGTGAGATCCTATGTCAAAAACACAACAAAAATTTAAAAGTAAATACTAAGAAGCACTAATTTTATATCAGAAACAGAGTATTATACTTGGAAAGCACAAATGTTAACAAAAGTTAAATGTACCCTACAAACTCCAAAGAGACCACTACAGTAATACAAAAAAAAAAAAAAAAAAAAAAAGGTATAGCTAGTAGTGAAAGGGAACTACAAAAAAAATATTTTTCACAGAGCAAAAATAATAGAAAGAAAATAAATAGAAAATAACTATAAGAATATAATGGCAGATTTAGACCATATCAATCAACATAACAGACATAAACAAAAGGCAGAGATAATAGAACTGGATAAAAATGTCAAGACTCAATTATAAGCTACTTATAGTGAATTTATTTTAAATATACCTACAAAAATAAGTTGAAATAAGGTATGGAGAAGATACATATGTTAACATTAACTTATAAAACTACGATGTTTTCATTAATGCAAGGCAAAGTGATTTCAGCCAAACTATGGAAGTGGGGAGAATTAGTGGGGACATTGCAATCATTCATACACCAACATCAGAAATTCAAAAGACATGAGAAAAGATGTTTTTGTCTGACAAAAGAGACAGAAAATTAACAATGATGGATACTTTTACATTATCATCTCAATGATCAAGAGAACAGTTGAGCCAACCATCAATAAGAACGGGAATCAACTAACTTGACCTAAGTGGTATTTTTAAATCCTACAACTCATTAATGGCAGAGCCTTTCTTTCAATTGAGAAAGTTTTCATATTTTTTAAGTATTTAAGTCATATCAAATTTATACTCAAATAAAAAAGAATTAAAATTGAATTAACAACAAAAAGATATTTGTACTATTTTCAAATATTCTGAAAAATAGCACACTTCTAAGTAACAATGAACTTACAAAGTTTAAAAAGAGATAAGGCAAAGTATTGTGACTATGATTAAATATTAAAATTAAAATGGTGCTTAGAAGGAAAATGCTAGCAGGAAATGATCATTATATAAAAAAAAAATCTCTGAAATTATTTTGTACTCAAGTTAAAGAAACCAGAAACCATAAGAACAAACCAAACTAAAAGTAACATAAAAAGGACATAATAAAGATCAGAACAATGATTAATGGAATCAAAACACAATGTTGAATAGTAATAAAAGTTGTTTTTTTTTAAGTTTGAAAATCAATAAAATCAATAAACCTGAAGGCAATTTGAGCAAGCAGGGCCAGCTACCAACCTACCAGCATAGGGAGTGAGGAACACACCATCTTTCTTGCTCTTATAATGAATATAATGTAATAAAGGAATAGGATGAAAACTTTTACGCCAGGAAATTAAAAAACCTCAGTTATATGAACACACCTCTTCAAAGATATAGACTGCAAAAGGATTTAAGAAGAAATTGTTAACATTAATAGTCTTATGCCTTTTAAATAATTAAATTCACAATTAAAAAAAACAACCTTTTTACTTTGATATCTTAGGTATCAAGAGTTCTTCCAGAGAAAAATTCCATGCATCTAGAACAAAAATAAAGTATATACACCAGCTCCTCTAAAGGATGAAAAAGGCTTGCTTAAGTTTCATTCTGTTGCTATGACCAATTCCCTGACTTAAGGCAACAGAGAAAGAAAGGAATTTATCTGCCTAACACTTGCGTGTCACAGCTCATCACTCAGAGAATTCAGGACAGGAGTTCCATAGGAGCTTGGGACAGAAATCATAGAGTAGTACTGCTTGAAGGTTTACTTGCAGACTCTTGCTCGGTGGTGATTTGTCAGGTGGTATGTGTCAGTTTGTATGTCCCAGATACTTACATTTCTATCTTTTGAGTTTATTGTTCTTCGCTGCCTTTCAGCAAGATCATATTTCTATCATGCTGTTGAAATTGTCCCACTTAATGACTAATGACAGTTTAGGATTACTGTACAGCATGCCATCACAAAGATCCCCTAAACACTTGTTCATTTTGACTTCACGGGAACCTCAATAAGCTCTCATTGTGACAAGGGTAGCTGCATCCTCCTCCACACACTCCTTGGGAAAATATAATTAACTTGAGAAACATTTTGAGAACATTGGTTTGTTCTTTTTAGAGAAGCAATACATTTCTTGCTAAAGAGTGTGACAAAATTTCTTGAAGGGTGATTTTTTTTCCCCTTCAAAATCAATCTAGAGTCACATATTCCCTACATTTTGACCAGCTGTGGCCTTCTATAATAACCTCCATATACTACATAAAGACGTTTTTCATGAGACATGAGACTTGCAGTAATCTATAGGTGTAAGAGTAAGTATTTAGAAGGCAATTGGGTACTATATCAACTTGGAATAATGGCAAAACTAGGTTCTTCCTAGGATCTATGACTATGTGTGCTCTCCAACTATGTGTGCTCAGCTTGGTTTATAGTGCCAGGCATGAGTTCACTGCTGTTAGGCAGCCTGTTGTCAAATCAGATACCTATTGGTTACCCCTCGAGATAGTGGTGCCACTATCCCTTATGACATCTCAGGTAACTCTAATGACATAAAACAGGGAAATTTGGAAGAATGACTGATGGTTAACTCTTCAAGTTGGAAGCTGAAAAACAAAACCCACCTAGATGACAGAGACAGGCTTGAAACAACACATAAGGAACATTAATTTCAAACAGATGCTCAAACATACCTTGGCCTCCTTAGGAGACAGTAGCAAGGAGCAACAGTGACAGGATTAGAATGAAGGACTTGTAGCATGAGATCAGTCCCCAGGAGAGGAAAAGAAGTGAGTGATCTTACAGGGCAAGTGAGAGAGGTTGCATTTGTTCTTAACAATATGGAAATTCCCTAAAGTGTTTAAGAGTGGGAACTATGTCATTTTGATCCCTCTACCTACTTGGTGCATGCATAAACACACACACACACACACACACACACACACACACACACACACACACACACACTGAAGTCAGGAAGCATAGTGGCTACTTAGTTCTAACTGGTTCTTCAGAAAGCTGATCAGCTGGTTTGAAAACATTTTGAAAGCAGAGTTGTCTGCACTTGCTAATTTGTTGGACTTTAAGAATTGGAAGGTTAGAGAAAGAAGGTCTCAGAAGCTTGTATTCAGCTTTGTCACATTAGTACCACATAGTGTCTCATTTGCTTCTCTTGCATTTCACCAGATAGACACTAGAACTTGGGTGTTTCATATAAAAGTTATGTTTAGAGAAGAGCTCTGCTCAGATCCATACTAGGGATTGGTAAATTCAACATTTAAGTCAGTTTCTCCTGTATCACCACACATAGTTAACATGCACCTTTAAAATGTTTCCAATCTGCTTAACCAAATTGTAAAGCGGAGACCCAAAGGACAAGTGGAGCTTCAGAGCATCAAGCAGGCAAATACTACAACTAGCCAATCAGATTCCTGCCCAACATCAGGCATTAACAAGCTGTGCAAGACTCCAATGTGCTCCACAAACCCCAATACTATGTTAGAATCTCAGTCTGGGGAGACATGAAGCAGGGTGACCCATCTCCTGGAAATCTTTGAACTGATCTCGAGATCAGCCTTTGAAATTCTCCCTTGCTGCTATTGTGTCTCCATATACTGCCACACCTCTCAGCCCCATGGTAATCACTAAATTTCTTGGCTATGGAATTCTTTCCTAAGTGAATGCAAGTCTCTGCAGTATTTTGGAAGTTTTGCAACATTCTGATTTTGAGTTGGAGCTGTTTTTCTTTTTTAGTAGTAGGTAAGCTTTTGAGAAGAATTTTGCATTTTTCATTTTCAACAAGTAGTATTGGCTTTTCAGAAATTATATATATATATACATATATATATATATATATAATGTATTATATGTATATATAACATATTTTATATATGTATAATTGTGTATTCTGATCAAGGTAATCCATCTTTTCTTTTCATTTCTAAAGTTTTAAAAGTGACAAAAATTGTATTTGATTTCAGTGATGAAGTGGGTTCTTAACTAATTCCTGGTTTTCTTTGGGACTTCATAGGCTTCAAGTCATTTGGCCCAAGTAGTGATAGAAAAGTCACAAGCTAAAGATGCTGGCAGTGAGTTCCCTTACTCTGTGAAGAATGAGTGGCCACGCCCTCTTCATAAAGTCTGACCTCCAGACAACCCTTTGCTGTCTCCCTATCCTAAGACACAAGAGTGGGGAAATTGTGGCATGATGTGGTCATTCTATGCAGAACATTAAGAAATGGGGCTGCTCTGCAGGCTTAGTTTCATGACTATGTGCTGTGGGGGAAGAATTCTCTCTTTGAGCCTCTCATACTGGGTTAATAATTGTTTTGTTTGTTGGCTTTGCTTTTTGTTTGTTTGTTTTGCTTTCAAATTCTGAACTCCTAAGTTGTACCTCCACACATCATGTTCTTGCCTTGGTTATTCACTGAACAATGAAAGGATGGTATTCAATATGTGTTAGTTTTCCTTTTCTGTTTAGATGACATCTGAGGGGTTGTTAACTTGCTCCATTCTGGGTAATTAGGTTCAGTTTCCCTGGTTTATCCATGGAGACAGCTGCCACAGGAACTTGATCAGTTCCATTTTCTCTGAAACTCATTTATACTGCCTAAACTTCTCTTGGGCCTCTACTTACCTGTGTTCTTGACTGATTCCCCCTGTGAACATCGGTGTACAGGCCTCCCCACTTTGATGACCCAGGTTGTATTTAATCTGGTCTCATGGTTTTAAATGCAATCTTTGTGATGAGAACTCTGAACAACTGTGCTTCTGTATAAGTGAATCCAAAGGCCCTTTGACATTCCAAGTAGGCATGCCAATTTCTATGACCCAAATATGGACACATTGGTCTTTCACCCCTTTCCCAATAAGCTAGACAAAATCACACAACCAAACTACTCAGACTTCCTGTTCTTTCCCACTTCCAGAAACAGTGTTCCTCTGGTTGGATGGCATTCACAAGACATCCAACTTGCTGAGGCTTCTCTTCATAGCTTAGCCCTTGGCCTCTCATCATACCTCTCCAGGTCCTTACCTCACTTTGACTCTGTAGTCAGAGTTTAGTCAGACTACCTGCTTGTTCTTAAAACCAGTCTCTTGCAATCAAGAGCCCAAATGTCCCAGGACCGTGTGAAAGTCATTTTTCCATCAATATTCCTTATTTGTTAAAAGAGTAGAGTAATACAATGTACCTTAATCTGTGAGTGACATACACTTATCAAGATAAAATATTTTTCAAGGTGTTGGCATGTAACACTCAGTCATGACCAGTTACTATTGCTTTTGAACTACGGTCAATCTTAGTATGTAAATTAGATTGTCAATTTTTTTATTCCAAATTATCCACTGGTATTCATCTTACTTAAAAAAATGCCAAGTCATTTACATGATACCAGACTTAAAAATAGCCAAACAATGTTCCTGAATAACTTACATTTTCCTTTATCTAGTTCTTTCTTTTTCTTTCTGTTTCTCTTTTTCCTCCTTTATCTTTCCTCTCTTCCTGTCTTGGTCCCTTCTTCTCTCTTGATTCTTTCTTTCTTTCTTCCTTCCTTTCTTTCTTTCTTTCTTTTTTTTCTTTTCTTTCTTTCTTTTTTTTTTTTTGGTATTTTTTGAGACAGCATTTCACAATTTTACCCAAGCCGTTTATCAAGTTCTTAACTCAAATTACCCTGCTACCTCTGCCTCCTGAATATTGGGATAGTGGCTCTAACTGTCGGGAATAACTTCTCAATTCTATTTCTAACTATTGCCTTCTAGACTTATTTATTCAAGCCACTTGCTTTCCTGGATGGCTAAATCTATTTCAGCTGGTTGCTAGACTTTTCACCTGGAGCATTGCAAAACATTTAATCTCACTAGTTTCTGGTTGAGTTTTAACCATGTTTTAGGGATGACATGTGTTCCCTGAAACCATGTGAATGAAAATATCTCACTTATCTTTGCCACTTTACTTCATTTAATTTGCCTTTCTAGTCCTCATCACATTCCATAGTGCATTTATTTGTTTATTGCCAGTTAATCTAAATGGACTGACTTCTATGAAAATAAATGCTCTTTTTATTATGACTTGTATCTGTGTATCTCCTGCACCCAGAACAAAGTAAATAAATAGTTTGTAAAAGAAAGATTGCACAAAATGGATGGAAATATGCTTTTTCTATATATCTGTCTCTCCCAATAGACATCGACCTGTCTCTTTGGGTTACATTGACAAATAATGTAGAGTGGCTAAATATGTATGATTGGCTATATATTAGTGAATGTGTGAATATAAATGGTTCAGAAACTGTATCCCATTATCCCTGGGGACACAATATCAGGGAATATGTGATGCTGAGCAAAAATTTCAGACCTGGAAAATGAAGTGTTTAGTTAACAAGGAGTCCAATTCACTTCTTTTATTTCTTGGTGTCTATTTCTGAAAATATTTTGCTCATTTTTATTTATTGAACAATGATTTCCTACTACAAACATGGATTGTTAATGTCAAAAGTAGTAGCTTCCCCTTTTCTTGACAGCTAAAATTCAAACTAATTATTAAAACTCAATTAATTTGTAGTTTTAGTTACTGAAATGACTTCAGCAACTTCGACCAAATGTGTGAGATACTTCTTCACTTTCAAATATGGGTTGTTTTGCCATGGGTTTCTTTGCCTTAGATCTTCCTTTCCAAATGACAAAAACCCATGAATATTGACAGAATTGGATAAAGGAGCATCCTTGCAGGACTTAGGGGAAGGCTTACTGGTCCAGCATGACTCCTCAATGCCTTCCAATTCCTCAGGTTACTCCCCTAATGTCATCTTCCAACATCAAATCTTTCCTTTCTGTGATTGCGACTTGTTATGTGTCTCAACTTTAGACATTGTCCATTCCAAGGTTCCTGTGTGTGCTTGTGTGCACATAATTATTTCCCAAAATTATTTCTTTAATAGGCTATTCCAGAAGTTCAAAATGGTTAGGATTATATGTTTTTCTCTAGTCAGTTTGCTATATGTAATGGAGTGGTCAATAAACACTTTTTGAATTAATTAGCAAATAAGTTCAGTTTGCATCTCTAATGATCTTTTATTTTATTTATTTTTATGTTATGTGCATTGGTGTTTTGCCATGGGTGTCGGGTCCCCTGGAACTTGAATCACAGACAGTTGTGAGCTGCTGGGAATTGAACTCAGGTCCTCTGGTAGAACCATCAGTGCTCTTAACTGCTGAGTCATCCCTTTATCCCCTCAATTTGCATCTCATGAAAATCATATAAAAAATCCTAGAACTGAGATGTGTATAAGAGGCAAATAGAAGCAGTTTGTAGATCTTGGACACTTTACTCTTTCATGATGTTTTAATAAAATGTAGGAATAGCAGAGTTATGTACTAAAACATGGTAGAGTAATACTTGTTCAATATATACTCATTCACTCAGTAAAATATAATTAAATAAGCACACAAAAAGTGATTGTGAACCTCTTGGAATTCCGGCAACAGAAAGTCTAGATATGATTTTCAGCACAAGCAGCAATAATGAATACTAAAATGAAACTAGTTGTAATTTAAAGAATATAAAATTAAGGGCTATTCATGGATATTACATGTTATTGAGATAGGTGGAAAAAAGATCAATTAGGGATATCTATGGTCTTTTCATACATAGACTTTACTCAGTGAAATCAACTGTGAAGAAATTAAAACAATCCCAGAAATGTTTGAGAAGTTATTCAAAATGCTAACTAATAAACTTGCCAAAGATTTTATGGAATATTTAACTATGTAGAGTTATGTTACATTTGTTTATGCTGAATTTATTTAACTGTGGAAGGATGTGTGTGTGTGTGTGTGTGTGTGTGTGTGGAAGGATGCTAAGATGTGCTGCTGTTTCACCTTGCCTGCCTAAGCTTCCTGATTGGTCTAATAAAGAGCTGAAGAGATAATCACTAGGCAGAAGAGGGATAGAAAATGCTGTTGGGCAGTGAGAATAAACAGGAGGAGGAATCTAGAGAGGAGAAGAACAAGAGGAGAGAAGAAGGGAGAAAGAGAGGGAGATGCCCAGGGCCAGAAAGACAGACATGGAAGGAGCAGGAAAAGTAGGACTTACAGAAAGAAAAGATAAAAAGCCCTGAGGCAAAACATAGATGAAGAGAAACTGTTTAGTTTTAAGAGCTAGCAAGAAAAGAGCTAAACTAAGGCCGAACATTCAAAATGAAGAATAAGTCTCTGTGTCATGATTTGGGAGCTGGGTGGTGACCTAAAAGAAAAGCCTGTCATATAGGATGAAAGCTATCTTTCAGGAACCTGGTCATAGAATAAGATCTGAAACCTGCACCAACATTGAAAATAAAATAGTTTCCATGGGAAAGGAATGGCATGGATTGAATTTGACACCATTTGCTTTGCATTTTACCCTGGCTCCACACTTAGCAGGGAAATAACTGAGTGGTTAGCACAATTCACTCTTTTTAGATGGCATAGTAGCAATATCTGGAGCATACTTGTCAGGATCCACATTCTAACATGAGTAACTTAGTCTTTCAACCACACACACTATTAGGCCACAGATCACCTATCTCTTCATTACATATTCAGGGATGTCCAAATACTTTGTAGAAATCTATGCCCTTAAGTGTCAGCTTGGTAGTTGCATGGGTTTGTGTCTCTTGCATTTTAGAATTATTTTACTGTGTATGATTTATGTTTTTTTTTAAAGTGAGGCTTTCCAGTGTGTCACTGCAGCCATTGTGTTAAAGTACAAAGCCATATGTTACCTCTTACAAATTATTCAACCTCCTTGTACTTCTGTGCCTCTGACTCCTCATTTGTAAAATGAGAATGGATGATAGCAATAGTGCATACTTTATGAGTGTGGCACAGAATCCATGATTTTTAACTGTAAAATATTGTATTTAATTTTTAAAATAGGTTTAAAAACTCAAAGACAAATAAGACAGATTTATTCCCTACCACATGATTCGTATATTGAAATAAGAGCAAATGATATTTAAGTGAACCACCAGATTGTAATAACAATATACTAAACAGGTTCCTGCTAAGTGCAATACATGAACAATGCTAGTTATACCAAATCATTTTTGCCTGGAGTCCAGCGGGGCAGGAGGAGAATTTCCTCAAGCTATCTAACAGATGGCTAAACTTTTACTAATCTATGTATGAGAATAGCGTTGTACAGAGTAATAGTGAGAGAGGGGAGATAAGCAGATCAAATAATCCATGTTATGTTGATTCCAATAAAGGAGAGATAGATGATGAATGGGAGGTTTTAACAGAAAGCTAGGGTAGAACAAAGAAGGAAAAGTAGGTATGTTTCAAACATAAAATGGCAAATTTTACATTTATGGAAAGTAGTTTTCTGTTCTGCTACTGTATGGGGTAAGGTAAGCAGCCATCAGAATATGTAATTATGTAGAGAAAAACAACTGATATCTAAAGCAAAGGCATCACTCTAACGCACAACTTATCCTTCGTCTTGCAATTGCCTTACTAATGCATCTTTTATATACAACTTTACATAAGCTACAAAAACATATACTATTATTTTGTGACCTAACAAACTAAAATTTAAGTATGTAAATGCAGTATTCTGGTTTCAGGTTTGGTGTCTTTGACTCATGTTTCCAAATTACAAAATGTATTGATTTGTTAGACCCTTTTCAGTTAGTCAAAACAATGTATTATAAATTATTTAACGTATTTTGAGCTTAGAAATTCAGAATGTATTTTAATAATGTTATAAATAATTATAAGCATAAATACTACAGAAGTTATGGAATATTTTTAATACACACATGAACATACACACACAGAAACACAAAACACATTAAATTAAAATGAACAGACGTGTTTATCTCTTTAACACAAATAGCTGACACAATAATGCATATAAACAGACTTGACAACCTTTTAAGATACAGATTAAGTATAATTATAAATACAAAATTGCATTTTAATTTATAAAACCTAAGTAGAAGTGACAGGGAGACTGATAGTCTGCATTCACTCCACTGAGAACTAAGGCACAGATGTGTAAGAATGTACAGAGAGCACTATGACAACTATGACCTAGGAATCCCATGGAATGAGTTGTTATACCTGACTGCAAGCTATGTGATTTAGATGAATAAAAATATTCTACAGTGTTTTCACCAACCATCTGAACAGGGTTTGCCTTGGGAACAGGGGGTGATGGACAGAAAGCAGAAATAAAGTAAGACTATTGGGGGCTGGTAGTGTTGACTTCCATATTCTACACAATTGTTTCAAGAAACTTGCTAATCATTCACATGGGGCTATTTCAAAATCTGTAAATTGACAGAAAACTGCTTCAGTAGGTAGGAATCCAATACATTCAAAGCTTAAATCATAGAACTCCTATAAGAATGGGAATTCATGTATCAGAACATTCTTGACCAAAAGATGCTGAGAGAAATATGGATACCTGAAAAACCTATAAATTGTGTTATGAAAAGCTGAATAAAATAAATAGAAAATATACATTGCTTTATTTGTAGCTGAGATTGATTCTGATGCTTAGCAAATGTATTTCTTTACCTATTATTACTGGTAGCATAATGAATAGTAATAATTAAAAGGAATGACTATAACATGTGCACTCCTAATACAAATATATATGTCATATGAGACTAAGAATTCTTCTAAAATCTTTCTTATTTTAAGCAAACTATTTTCTTTGAGTTTACGTATGATTTACTACAAAAGCAATAAACAATTACAAATATTGATGCTTTTTTCACCATTGGCATTGATAAATTCTGAATCAATCTGTTCTTGTTGGGAAATTACCTGTTGTTACTTAAATTTTAGTTGCAGTTTGATTGCAATATACTGTTTCTCTATGGACTCAAAATTCATCAAAAGCTGTATGAAATATTCTAATCAATGAGGTGGACTTTAGGTACATGTAAGCTAAACTGTGTAGGAGGCAAAGGTTAGCATCATCAACTTGTGGTATTTATTGATGAACTGAATTTGACTCTTTGAGAACAGAGGTAGAAATAGTGATCAAAGGGGGAGCAGCTTACAAAAAACATATATGCTTTTTTTTTTTTAGAGGAAAACAACCATATTTTCCTCATCCATGTTAGAGAATATTTTAGATGAATGCTACCAGACCCTTTTCCTGCATTAAAGGATGTGTGTCTTCAGTAAAAAGTATTGATCAAGGTGAGCATATTATTCTTAGTTGTCAGAGAATAATCCTATCTATATCCACATTATTTCTATATGACTGGGAATTCATCAGAGTATGATTTATAGAAACTTCTTAAGAATAGAGGCCTTGAATTTAGCCCTTCCCTTTAATAAATGTTACTTAAGAACAGATTCAATAAGAATTTCTTAGAGTAAATGGACAAATTAGTGCGTTAATGAATGAATGTTCTCAGATAAAACTGACTAGCTTATTAAGATGATGAAACCATTTAGAACCGAGGAACAAAGACTTTTTCTGCACTGAAGGACACTCCCATGCATGAGCCTGTTTCTTCAAGTATCATTAAAAAAAAGATACAGTCTCTCCTTTCATCATTCCAGGAAACTGTCCTAGTATCCACATACTCCAGGTGAGGAGACACACAGAGCTGAGAGAAATGGGGAAGATAAAGCTAGAGTCCTGGACTTGACTCCCTCCCAAGAGTTTAATCCACTCCCCCACACTCCAATTTACAGTAAAATGAAATTGGCACATTAACCTGAAAGGAAAAAGAAAGAAAGAAAAGTGACCAAATTTATTCAGTAAATTCAGACATAGTTATTAAATAATACTGAATTTATTCATATCTGAAAGGAGTTTGGCTGTGGAATAGCAAAATTAGCTTCTTCTTTACTTAGTGAAGAAAAAAAAAAAGGCGGCGGCAGAGAAATCTTAAAACCCTAGGGAGTTGGATGAACATAGAGAACAGGCTGTATTAATGGTGAAAGAGCTTTCCAAAGCTCTGATGGGCAGACAGGAGATGGCATTCATATTCTTCCTGCCTCATCAGAGCATCTCTTGCTTGCTCCAAGAACTCTCCAGATTGTGGGGCCTTTAAGTACAATCAGCAAGTGCTGGACCAGAATGTGTGTGATGCAGGCACTGGAGCTAAGCAAAAACTTTCTATTTCATTCGAGAAATTCCTAGTCCTATGTCATTAAGAAGACTTGGAAAGTATCAGTTCTATCTTTGACATAGTGACCCGCATTACAAGTGGTCTCAAAGCAAATTCTCTCATGAGACAAGTTGAGAAATAGATGGAAAACACAGGGGAGGGATGCAATGGAATAAGATAAATGACACTAAACACTGGGAGACCCTCTGAAGTATAATCAACGAAAAATGTCAATTGTATCTAAGGGCTCAAAGAGAGTGTAAAATGTGAAACAGGAAGGGATAAATAGAGACAGGACATAAAACATCCACAAATTATTAATGGTCCAGATTAGCTCTGGGCATCTTCCTTAAAGCTTATGGCATTTTTCTTAGATGTCATGTCTATATATTTTTATAAATATATATTATAAATATATTTGAACCATCATGTACTGGAGTGTTGTGTGCTGGGTTGTTCTTCTAGACATAAAGTATAATTATTAAATATCTATCAAACTGACTTGTGTTATGGTTTAGCCAAAATAACACATTAAAAGTCTTTTTATAAAAAAGATTTAATTCAATAATTTAAAGATCATCTACTAGTGCCTCCTCAAACCTTTGTTCAGCATACCAGAGCAGTTTGAGCATACTTACCCATCTTCCATGACGGTGATGTAAAATAAACCAGTTTTAAGTGTCAAAGCACCTTGTGCATCTTTCCATTTTTAAATCACATTTGCAACTTTCAGGCATTTCCTTTAAAAAGCTTCTTGTGAATCTATTCATAAAGATGTGTCAAGCTTATCTAATTCCACTGGCCCAAGTTATCACTGTAATGTTATTAGTGTATATATTTCCAACTAATGCTGATGCTATACACAATTTTTATAAGTCGTTCAATCAAACCCCTGCTCATTCCATATGAATTAAAAGTAAAAAGTTACTGTTGACTTGACAACTGTATGGCCTTTGACAAGACAAACTAGCAGGACCATTCAAAAGAAATGCACAATCAACTTTATCAGCAGAAAACAAGTATAGACACACAGAAATCCATTCCACAAGAGAAGTATTTGTGTAAGTCTTACTATATAGACAAGTACTTCCAGAATGCTGTGAGGTAAATGATGAAAGTGGAGAGATTGGTGTATTGTAGTCTAATTAACTTCAAGGGTTTTAAATCTTTTTTAATGATATTATTGGGGCTGGGGATCGCTCAGTCTTAAGAGAGTACACTTGCAGAGGACCCAGGTTGGTTTCCCCAAACCCATTTTAGGCACTCACAAACATTAATAACTCTTGCTCTAGCTCTGGTGCATCTGGGCTCATCTCTGATATCAGTAGGCACCTGTACTCATGTGCACATTCCTACACCAGGCACACACACGTGCACTTAATTTAAAAATAAAAATGAATGATGTCATCAAGACATGGTAAGTACCAGAAATATTTTCATAGGAATATTGGTAGTAATTCTCTTATTCTTAATGTACTACCACAGTCCATCAAAATACCCATAGTATTTATAGACTTGAAATGTAAAATTACTGTGTTTTAAGCAGATTCACCTGTATATTCATATGCTAAATACTTGATACATTTAAATATAGAAATTTTACAAATTTATGTGCAAGTTTGGAGAGCTATAATGTTAGATTAACTGTAGACTTCATGTTAATAGGATTGGGTTCAAATGACCAGCTTTGTGAAAAAAAATTAAAATGGGAAGAATTTTTCTTTAAGTCAAAAAATAAATGGACAATTTTTGAAAATCAAACCATAAAATTTTTAAAGCAAGTTACTTTCCTGCTTTTTAATGTGAGTATCATAGCAGATGATATGATGGCACAGTAGGATGGTTGATGACCATAATGAATGTTATTTTACCAATGGAGCATATTACAAAGTAAGTCATTTAATCATTAGCCACATTTCTATATATGCCCAAAGCACACAATGACTATGGGTGTGGAATATCATCTTAATTTAAATTTAAAAAGACATTCTACCTTGATTCTATTCATAGCTAGCTGACAAACTGAGCAGAGATGCCCCCCTTCGCTAGAAACATCTGAATTTATTTGGGGATAATATAAGATACACTTTTTGGTTTCTCATGATTAGATTGATGAACTATTAAGTAAAAACCAAAAAGAAAGATCTTGGCTTTTTATAAGAACATATTTTATGTATGACTGAAGTTTTCACAACACTCTGAAAAAGCCATCAGATGTTAGATTTAAAAATAAAATTAAAAGCATTTTGTGACATAGTACACATGAAAAATTGGAAATCCCAGTATCTTCAATAGAAGTTGTAGAAAGTGTATGTCTCCTTGGAGTATGACACCCACTTAACACAGCAGAGAATAAGGTACTATACTGTAAACAAAAAGTACAGTAAAGGACAGTTGTAAATTTACATAAGAATAGTTCATAAACATTTTGGTCTTTCCATAACAGTTTATATAAAATGAATTAAAAAAAACCTTTAGACAGCTGTCATCACTCATATTTGAGCGCTTATCACTTATATGCACACAGACACATCTATACAGCAATATACTGATGCACTGTTACATGGGTATTGAACTAGGTTTTACTGCCTATAACTGAGCTCTGGTTAGCCAATCAACATTATCCACACTTGAGATACTCATACATTATGTATTCTTGTCATGTCATATCTATAAAAACATGAAAATATAACTTTACATTATTTCAATTATTTACATTAGTTCAAGCTTGACAGAGAAAACTGATAAGCTCAATTTTTGGAAGAGTAGGCCCAGAGGTCCAATAAACAGCACTGATTGTATATAGTCATCTCTTTTATAATTTTTTTAAAACTCATTTTAAGTACAATATGGAAATAATTAGGCTGCAATTTGGTCATCCTAGCATTTTTTATTAAAACTTAAAATGTACCTCCAATATCCCTGATGAGTAATGCACTAAAATTACTTTGTATGATCTTGGAATTTGTAGAGGGATGGCAAAATTTAGTGAAGATTGCCATTAAACTGCATGCTACTATGTAGGATGCAAGTGGCTACTGTTAAATCTTACATTTTCCATTTTTTTTTCTTTGAAAACAACCAGTAAGGATGCTCTACAAAGCACTTGGTCAGACACCAAATATTACATAGAAATTTTATGAGGAAAAAAAATAACAATTATAAACCTTAAAGGTTAACTATTTGGTGTCAGTTGCTTTTAACCCTAAAGTAAATTTATTTGGAGGTCATTAGTGGAAATAAAAAAAAAAATGTTTTAACGAGGGATTGATAGATGACTTAAATTTATCAACTAGAGTAATATAATCTCTTTAGTGAAAAGTTACAGAGATGGGACAATATCCACATTAGACATATTAAAGTGCCCATTCTACCTGAGGCATAATTTAAAAATAATATATTATGGTTTATCTTATAGATTGGAATGGAAAGAAAAAAACAATATTGTAGATGACTAAAGTTTTAAAACATTGATGCTAGTTCTTATAATTGTAAAACTAAAACTGCATAACTAGATTATAGAATTTGGCCAGTGTACAGGTATCTAAACAGCTACCCTCAAGGCATTTCTGACTGTGTTTATAATGACTACTTCTCCTCTGTAAGCTTAAACGTTTCTGGAGTGGAAATTCACATGTTCTGATATTTGTTTAAAAGTTTGGTTTTTAAATCTATAAGCATTTATCTATATAGACTAAATGCTTTTTAATCAACAGACATTTTATTATATATAGTATGATGTACAGAAAAAATAGTTTTAGATATACTATTTAGGGGAAATTCCTATCTGAAAAGAGAAAGAAATCTTCCTGCCTTTTAAATGAGGATCTTTTCTTTGGGATCCTAAAGACTACACATTAGTGTCTTTAAACTCACTGGATTTATGACCAAACTGTAGCTAAGCAAAATTAATTTGACCACTTGCAAATAAAACAATAGAAAAATGTTTATTTCAAATGTCAAGCATTGCCAAGTAGTTTCATATTAACACCAAATGTTAAAGAATAGGATACATTAAAGTTTTAATAACAATATTAAATTACAGGACTGGAGTCTCATCTGTTTCCTTCCTCAGCATTTACATATTTGGCTTTGAAAAATACGGAACTAATACCATGGACCTTTTTTCCATCATTTCCCACTCAGTTTGACTTATTTTTTGTCATAACCAACCAGTACGGAAGCAAATTTATTTAAAAGCCAGTTTGTCTGTGAAAATACCTAAAAATATTTTTTTTATTTTAAATGTTTTTTTTCTTTTTTTATATAAAACAGGTCACATCTTGATGCAGTTGATGTCAAGTGTGCTTAAGTCATTATGAATCAAGAGACTAACAATAGTGGCTGTGGAAACGGGTTTGTTGTCTGTACAAAGACTTCAGTTAAATGAGAGTACTTCCATGTTAGCTGTGCATGTCCACCACGCTTTGTCTGAAATTCGGAGTAGAAAAGGATGCTCTTTTTGTAATGAATCTTTCCTTACAAGGTGAACTCCACGTACTTAAG